>NW_027253324.1:4880990-5491114 GCF_044704955.1 Pristiophorus japonicus
TTATCCCAATATGTCCAAAAATCACTGATCAGCGGTAGGACCCAGGGGATTGCCCCAATATATCCTAGCATCACTGATCAGGGGCAGGACCCAGCGGATTGCCCAATATAAACCAGTATCACTGATCAGGGGCAGGACCCAGGAGATTGCACCAATATAAAGCAGCATCACTGATGAGGGGCAGGACCCAAGGGTTTGCCCCAATATATACCAGCATCACTGATCAGGATCAGGACCAAGGGGATTGCATCAATATATCAGCATCTCTGATCAGGAGAAGGACCCAGATGATTGCCCCGATATATTCCAGCATCACTGTTCAGGTGCAGGACCCAATGGATTGCCCCAATATATACCAACATTACTGATCAGGAGCAGGACCCAAGAGATTACCCAAATATATATCAGCATCACTGATCAATGGCAGGACCCAGAGGATTTCCCCAAATTTTCAAGCATCACTGATCAGGAGCAGGAACTAGGGGATTGCCACAATATTTACCTGCATCACTGATCAAGAGGAGGAGCCAGGGAATGGCCCCAATATATATCAGCATCACTGATCAGGAGCGGTATCCTGGGGAGTGCCCCAATATATACCTGCATCACAGATCAGGAGCAGGACCATGGGGATAGTCCCAAGATATACCAGCATCACTGCTCAGGTGCAGGACCCAAGGGGTTGCGCCAATATACAACACACATCACTGATCAGGAGCAGCACAAAGGGGATTGCCCCAATATATACCAGCATCGCTGATCAGGAGCAGGACCCAGGACATTGCCACAATATATCCCAGCATCACTGATCAGGAACAGGACCCAGGGGATTACCTTTAAATATACCAGCATCACTGATCAGGAGCAGGTCCCAGGGGATTACCTCAATATATCCCAGCATCACTGATCAGGAGCAGGACACAAGATATTACTCAAATATATCACAGCATCACTGATCAGGGGCAGGACCCAGGGGATGACACCGATATATTCCAACATCACTGATCAGGAACAGGAGCCAGGAGATTGCCCCAATATATCCCAGCATCATTGATCAGCAGCAGGACCCAGGACATTGCCAAAATATATATCCCAGCATCACTGAGCAGGAGCAGGACCCAGGGGATTGCCCCAAGATACACCAGCATATCTGTTCAGGTGCAGGAACCAAGGGATTACCACCATATATATAACAACATCACTGATCTCGGGCAGGAGCCAGGGGAATACCACGATATATACCAGCATCACTGATCGGGGGCAGGACACAGGGGATTGTCCCAATAAATACCAGCAACATTGTTCAAGGGCAAGACCCAGGGGATTGCCCCAATATAAACCAGCATCACTGATCAGGAGCAGAACCCAGAGAATTGTATCAATATATTGCAGCATCACTGATGAAGGGCACGACCAGAGGATTGCCCCAATATATACCAGCATCACTGATCAGGATCAGGACCAAGGAGAATGCCCCAATAAATACCAGCAACACTGATCATGGGCAAGACTCAGGTGATTGCTCCAATATATCCCAGCATCACTGATCCGGTGAAGGACCCAAGGGATTATCCCAATATATACCAGCATCACTCATCAGGAGCAGGACCCAGCGCATTGCTGCAATATATACCAGTGTCACTGAGCAGGAGTAGGTCCCAGGGAATAGCCCTAAGATATACCAGCATCACTGTTCAGGTGCAGGACCCAAGGGATTGCCCCAATATATACCAACCTCACTGATCAGGAGCATAACCCAGTGGATTGCCCCAATATATACCAGCATCAATGATCAGGAGCAGGACCCAGGGGATTTCTCCAATCTATCCCAACATCACTGATCAGGAGTCGGACCCAGGGGATTAATCAATATATCCCAGTATCTCTGATCATGAGCAGGACCCAGGGGATTGCCCCAATATAAACCAGCATCACTGATCAGGAGCAGGACACAGGGGATTGTCCCAATATATAGCAACATCACTGATCAGGAGTATGACCCAGGGGATTGTCCCAATATATATCAACATCACTGATCAGGAGCAGGACACAGGGAATAGCTCCAATATATACCAGCATCACTGATCAGGAGCAGGACCTAGGAGATTGCCACAATATATACCAGCATCACTGATCGGGAGCAGGACCCAGGTGATTGCCCCAAAATATACCAGCATCACTGAGCAGGAGCATGGCCCATGGGATTACCCCAATATATCCCAGCCTCACTGATCAGTGGCAGGATCCAGTGGATTACCTCAATATATACCAGCATCACTGATCAGGGGCAGGAACCAGTGGATTACCCCAATATATACCAGCATCACTGATCAGGAGCAGGACCCAGCGCATAGCCCCAATATATACCAGCATCACTGACCAGGGGCAGGACCCAGTGGATTACCCCAATATATCCCAACGTCACTAATCAGGAGCAGGACCGAGGGGAATGCCCCAAGATATACCAGCATGACTGATCAGGAGCAGGACCCAGGACATTGCCACAATATATCCCAGCATCACTGACCAGGAGCAGGACCCAGTGGATTATCTCAATATATACCAGCATCACTAATCAGGAGCAGGACCCAGCGGATTACCTCAATATATCCCAGCATCATTGATCAGGAGCAGGACACAAGATATTACTCAAATATATCCCAGCATCACTGATCAGGGGCAGGACCCAGGTGATGACACCGATATATTCCAACATCACTGATAAGGAACAGGAGCCAGGAGATTGCCCCAATATATCCCAGCATCATTGATCAGCCGCAGGACCCAGGACATTGCCAAAATATATATCCCAGCATCACTGAGCAGGAGCAGGACCCAGGGGATTGCCCCAAGATACACCAGCATAACTGTTCAGGTGCTGGTCCCAAGGGATTACCACCATATATATAACAACATCACTGATCTGGGGCAGGACGCAGGGGAATACCACGATATATACCAGCATCACTGATCGGGGGCAGGACACAGGGGATTCTCCCAATAAATACCAGCAACATTGTTCAAGGGCAAGACCCAGGGGATTGCCCCAATATAAACCAGCATCACTGATCAGGATCAGAACCCAGGGGATTGCATCAATATATTGCAGCATCACTGATGAAGGGCACGACCAGAGGATTGCCTCAATATATACCAGCATCACTGATCAGGATCAGGACCACGGAGATTGCCCCAATAAATACCAGCAACACTGATCATGTGCAAGACTCAGGTGATTGCTCCAATATATCCCAGCATCACTGATCCGGTGAAGGACCCAAGGGATTATCCCAATATATACCAGCATCACTCATCAGGAGCAGGACCCAGCGCATTGCTGCAATATATACCCGTGTCACTGAGCAGGAGCAGGTCCCAGGGAATAGCCCTAAGATATATCAGCATCACTGTTCAGGTGCAGGACCCAAGGGATTGCCCGAATATATACCAACCTCACTGATCAGGAGCAGAACCCAGTGGATTGCCCCAATATATACCAGCATCAATGATCAGGAGCAGTACCCAGTGGATTTCTCCAATCTATCCCAACATCACTGATCAGGAGTCGGACCCAGGGGATTAATCAATATATCCCAGCATCTCTGATCAGGAGCAGGACCCAGGGGATTGCCCCAATATATAGCAACATCACTGATCAGGAGTATGACCCAGGGGATTGTCCCAATATATACCAACATCACTGATCAGGAGCAGGACACAGGGAATAGCTCCAATATATACCAGCATCACTGATCACGAGCAGGACCTAGGAGATTGCCACAATATATACCAGCATCACTGATCGGGAGCAGGACCCAGGTGATTGCCCCAATATATACCAGCATCACTGGTCAGGAGCAGGACACAAGGGAATGCCCGAATAAATACCAGCATCACAGATAGGGAGCAGGAACCAGGTGATTGCCCCAAAATATACCAGCATCACTGAGCAGGAGCATGGCCCATGGGATTACCCCAATATATCCCAGCCTCACTGGTCAGTGGCAGGATCCAGTGGATTACCTCAATATATACCAGCATCACTGATCAGGGGCAGGACCCAGTGGATTACCCCAATATATACCAGCATCACTGATCAGGAGCAGGACCCAGCGCATTGCCCCAATATATACCAGCATCACTGACCAGGGGCAGGACCCAGTGGATTACCCCAATATATACCAGCATCACTGATCAGGGGCAGGACCTAGTGGATTACGCCAATATATACCAGCATCACTGATCAGGGTCCGGACCCAGTGGATTACCCCAATATATACCAGTATCACTCATCAGGAGCAGGACCCAGCGCATTGCCCCAATATATACCAGCATCACTGATCAGGAGCAGGACCCAGTGGATTACCTCAATATATACCAGCATCACTGATCAGGATCAGGACCCAAGGGATTACCGCAATATATCCCAACATCACTGATCTGTGGCAGGACCCAGTGGATTGCAACAATATATACCAGCATCACGGATCAGGAGTCGGACCCAGAGGACTACCACAATATATCCCAGCATCACTCATCAGGAGCTGGACCCAGCGCGTTTCCCCAATATATACCAACATCACTGATCAGGAACAGGACCCAGGGGATAGCCCCAATATATACCAACAGCACTAATCAGGAGCAGGACCCAGGACATTGCCACAATATATCCCAGCATCACTGATCAGGAGCAGGAACCAGTGGATTACCTCAATATATTCCAGCATCACTGACCAGGAGCAGGACCCAGGGGATTATCTCAATATATCCCAGCATCACTGATCAGGAGCAGGACACAAGATATTACTCAAATATATCCCAGCATCACTGATCAGGGGCAGGACCCAGGGGATGAGACCGATATATTCCAACATCACAGATCAGGAACAGGAGCCAGGAGATTGCCCCAATATATCCCAGCATCATTGATCAGCAACAGGACCCAGGACATTGCCAAAATATATATCCCAGTATCACTGAGCAGGAGCAGGACCCAGGGGATTGCCCCAAGATACACCAGCATAACTGTTCAGGTGCAGGACCCAAGGGATCACCACCATATATAAAACAACATCACTGATCTGGGAAAGGACCCAGGGGAATACCACGATATATACCAGCATCACTGATCGGGGGCAGGACACAGGGGATTCTCCCAATAAATACCAGCAACATTTTTCAAGGGCAAGACCCAGGGGATTGCCCCAATATAACCAGCATCACTGATCAGGAGCAGAACCAAGGGGATTGCATCAATACATTGCAGCATCACTGATGAAGGGCACGACCAGAGGATTGCCCCAATATATACCAGCATCACTGATCAGGATCAGGACCAAGGAGATTGCCCCAATAAATACAAGCAACACTGATCATGGGCAAGACTCAGGTGATTGCTCCAATATATCCCAGCATCACTGATCCGGTGAAGGACCCAAGGGATTATCCCAATATATACCAGCATCACTCATCAGGAGCAGGACCCAGCGCATTGCTGCAATATATACCCGTGTCACTGAGCAGGAGCAGGTCCCAGAGAATAGCCCTAAGATATACCAGCATCACTGTTCAGGTGCAGGACCCAAGGGATTGCCCCAATATATACCAACCTCACTGATGAGGAGCAGAACCCAGTGGATTGCCCCAATATATACCAGCATCAATGATCAGGAGCAGGACCCAGGGGATAGCCCCAAGATATCCCAACGTCACTAATCAGGAACAGGACCGAGGGGATTGCCCCAAGATATACCAACATCACTGATCAGGAGCAGGACCTAGCACATTGCCACAATATATCCCAGCATCACTGATCAGGAGCAGGACCCAGTGGATTACCTCAATATATACCAGCATCACTGATCAGGAGCAGGACCCAGGGGATTACCTCAATATATCCCAGCATCACTGATCAGGAGCAGGACACAAGATATTACTCAAATATATCCCAGCATCACTGATCAGGGACAGGACCCACGGGATGACACCGATATATTCCAACATCACTGATCAGGAACAGGAGCCAGAAGAATGCCCCAATATATCCCAGCATCATTGATCAGTAGCAGGACCCAGGACATTGCCAAAATATATATCCCAGCATCACTGAGCAGGAGCAGGACCCAGGGGATTGCCCCAAGATACACCAGCATAACGGTTCAGGTGCAGGACCCAAGGGATTACCACCATAAATATAACAACATCACTGAACTGGGGCAGGACCCAGGGGAATGCCACGATATATACCAGCATCACTGATCGGGGGCAGGACACAGGGGATTCTCCCAATAAATACCAGCAACATTGTTCAAGGGCAAGGCCCAGGGGATTGCCCCAATATAAACCAGCATCACTGATCAGGAGCAGAACCCAGGGGATTGCATCAATATATTGCAGCATTAGTGATGAAGGGCACGACCAGAGGATTGCCCCAATATATACCAGCATCACTGATCAGGATCAGTACCAAGGAGATTGCCCCAATAAATACCAGCAACACTGATCATGGGCAAGACTCAGGTGATTGCTCCAATATATCCCAGCATCACTGATCCGGTGAAGGACCCAAGGGATTATCCCAATATATACCAGCATCACTCATCAGGAGCAGGACCCAGCGCATTGCTGCAATATATACCCGTGTCACTGAGCAGGAGCAGGTCCCAGGGAAAAGCCCTAAGATGTACCAGCATCACTGTTCAGGTGCAGGACCCAAGGGATTGCCCCAATATATACCAACCTCACTGATCAGGAGCAGAACCAAGTGGTTTGCCCCAATATATAAAAGCATCAATGATCAGGAGCAGGACCCAGGGGATTACTCCAATCTATCCCAACATCACTGATCAGGAGTCGGACCCAGAGGATTAATCAATATATCCCAGAATCTCTGATCAGGAGCAGGACCCAGGGGATTGAACAATATATAGCAACATCACCGATCAGGAGTATGACCCAGGGGATTGTCCGAATATATACCAACATCACTGATCAGGAGCAGGACACAGGGAATTGCTCCAATATATACCGGCATCACTGATCAGGAGCAGGACCTAGGATATTGCCACAATATATGCCAGCATCACTGATCGGGAGTAGGACCCAGGTGATTGCCCCAATATATACCAGCATCATTGGTCAGGAGCAGGACACAAGGGAATGCCCCAATTTATACCAGCATCACAGATAGGGAGCAGGAACCAGGTGATTGCCCCAAAATATACCAGCATCACTGAGCAGGAGCATGGCCCATGGGATTACCCCAATATATCCCAGCCTCACTGATCAGTGGCAGGAACCAGTGGATTACCTCAATATATACCAGCCTCACTGATCGGGGGCAGGACACAGTGGATTACCCCAATATATACCAGCATCACTGATCAGGAGCAGGACCCAGGGCATTGCCCCAATATATACCAGCATCACTGACCAGGGGCAGGACCCAGTGGATTACCCCAATATATACCAGCATCACTGATCAGGGGCAGGACATAGTGGATTACGCCAATATATACCAGCATCACTGATCAGGGTCCGGACCCAGTGGATTACCCAAATATATACCAGTATCACTCATCAGGAGCAGGACCCAGCGCATTGCCCCAATATATACCAGCATCACTGATTAGGAACAGGACCCAGGTGATTGCCCGAATATATACCGGCATCACTGATCAGGGTCAGGACCCAGTGGATTACCCCAATATATACCAGCATCACTGATCAGGAGCAGGACTCAGCGCATTGCTCCAATATATATCAGCATCACTGATCAGAAGCTGGACCCAGGCGATTGCCCCAATATATACGAGCATCACTGAGAAGGAGCAGGTCCCAGTGAATTGCCCCAAGATATACCAGCATCACTGATCAGGAGCAGGACCCAGGAGATTGCCACAATATATCCCAACATCACTGATTTGGAGCAGGAATCAGGGGATTGTCCCAATATCTCCCAGCATCACAGATCAGGAGCAGCACCAAAGGGATTAACCCAATATATCCCAGCATCACTGATCAGGAGCAGGACCCAGCGAATTACCCCAATATATCCCAGCATCACTGATCAGAGCAGGACCCAGGGATTACCACAATATATCCCAGCATCACTCATCAGGAGCAGGACCCAGCGCATTGCCCAAATATAAACCAACATCACTGATCAGGAACAGGACCCAGGGGATTGCCCCAAGATATCCCAACGTCACTAATCAGGAGCAGGACCCAGGGGATTGCCCCAAGATATACAAGCATCACTGATCAGGAGCAGGACCCAGGACATTGCCACAATATATCCCAGCATCACTGATCAGGAGCAGGACCCAGTGGATTACCTCAATATATACCAGCATCACATTTCAGGATCAGGACCCAAGGGATTACCCCAATATATCCCAACATCACTGATCTGTGGCAGGACCCAGTGGATTGCACCAATATATACCAGCATCACTGATCAGGAGTAGGACCCAGATGACTACCACAATATATCCCAGCATCACTGATCAGGAGCAGGACACAAGATATTACTCAAATATATCCCAGCGTCACTGATCAGGGGCAGGACCCAGGGGATGACACTGATATATTCCAACATCACTGATCAGGAACAGGAGCCAGGAGATTGCCCCAATATATCCCAGCATCATTGATCAGCAGCAGGACCCAGGACATTGCCAAAATATATATCCCAGCATACTGAGCAGGAGCAGGACCCAGGCGATTGCCCCAAGAAACACCAGCATAACTGTTCAGGTGCAGGACCCAAGGGATTACCACCATATATATAACAACATCACTGATCTGGGGCAGGACCCAGGGGAATACCACGATATATACCAGCAGAACTGATCGGGGACAGGACACAGGGGATTCTCCCAATAAATACTAGCAACATTGTTCAAGGGTAAGACCCAGGGGATTGCCCCAATATAAACCAGCATCACAGATCAGGAGCAGAACCCAGGGGATTGCATCAATATCTTGCAGCATCACCGATGAAGGGCACGACCAGAGGATTGCCCCAATATATACCAGCATCACTGATCAGGATCAGGACCAAGGAGATTGCCACAATAAATACCAGCAACACTGATCATGGGCAAGACTCAGGTGATTGCTCCAATATATCCCAGCATCACTGATCCGGTGAAGGACCCAAGGGATTATCCCAATATATACCAGTATCACTCATCAGGAACAGGACCCAGCGCATTGCTGCAAAATATACCCGTGTCACTGAGCAGGAGCAGGTCCCAGGGAACAGCCCTAAGATATACCAGCATCACTGTTCAGGTGCAGGACCCAAGGGATTGCACCAATATATACCAGCATCAATGATCAGGAGCAGAACCCAGTGGATTGACCCAATATATATCAGCATCAATGATCAGGAGCAGGACCCAGGGGATTTCTCCAATCTATCCCAACATCACTGATCAGGAGTCGGACCAAGGGGCTTAATCAATATATTCCAGAATCTCTGATCAGGCGCAGGACCCAGGGGATTGCCCCAATATATACCAGCATCACTGATCAGGAGCAGGACCCAGGGGATTGACCCAATATATAGCAACATCACTGATCAGGAGCAGGACACAGGGAATAGCTCCAATATATACCAGCATCACTGATCAGGAGCAGGACCTAGGAGATTGCCACAATATATACCAGCATCACTGATCGGGAGCAGGACCCAGGCGATTGCTCCAATATATACCAGCATCACTGATCAGTGGCAGGATCCAGTGGATTACCTCAATATATACCAGCATCACTGATCAGGAGCAGGACCCAGGTGATTGCCCCAAAATATACCAGCATCACTGACCAGGGGCAAGACCCAGTGGATTACCCCAATATATACCAGTATAACTGATCAGGGGCAGGACCTAGTGGATTACGCCAATATATACCAGCATCACTGATCAGGGTCCGGACCCAGTGGATTACCCCAATATATACCAGTATCACTCATTAGGAGCAGGACCAGCGCATTGCCCAAATATATACCAGCATCACTGATTAGGAACAGGACCCAGGGGATTGCCCCAATATATACCGGCATCACTGATCAGGGTCAGGACCCAGTGGATTACCCCAATATATACCAGCATCGCTGATCAGGAGCAGGACCCAGCGCATTGCTCCAATATATACGAGCATCTCTGATCAGAAGCTGGACCCAGGCGATTGCCCCAATATATACCAGCATCACTGAGAAGGAGCAGGACCCAGGGAATTGCCCCAAGATATACCAGCATCACTGATCAGGAGCAGGACTTAGGAGATTGCCACAATATATCCCAACATCACTGATTTGGAGCAGGAATCAGGGGATTGTCCCAATATATCCCAGCATCACAGATCAGGAGCAGGACCAAGGGGATTAACCCAATATATCCCAGCATCACTGATCAGGAGCAGGACCCAGCGAATTACCCCAATATATCCCAGCATCACTGATCAGAGCAGGACCCAGGGATTACCACAATATATCCCAGCATCACTCATCAGGAGCTGGACCCAGCGCATTGCCCCAATAGATACCAACATCACTGATCAGGAACAGGACCCAGGGGATTGCCCCAAGATATCCCAACGTCACTAATCAGGAGCAGGACCAGGGGATTGCCCCAAGATATACCAGCATCACTGATCAGGAGCAGGACCCAGGACATTGCCACAATATATCCCAGCATCACTGATCAGGAGCAGGACCCAGTGGATTACCTCAATATATACCAGCATCACTGATCAGGATCAGGACCCAAGGGATTACCCCAATATATCCCAACATCACTGATCTGTGGCAGGACCCAGTGGATTGCACCAATATATACCAGCATCACTGATCAGGAGTAGGACCCAGAGGACTACCACAATATATCCCAGCATCACTCATCAGGAGCTGGACCCAGCGCGTTGCCCCAATATATACCAACATCACTGATCAGGAACAGGACCCAGGGGATAGCCCCAAGATATCCCAACGTCACTAATCAGGAGCAGGACCGACGGGATTGCCCCAAGATATACCAGCATCACTGATCAGGAGCAGGACTCAGTGGATTACCTCAATATGTACCAGCATCACTGATCAGGAGCAGGACCCAGGGGATTACCTCAATATATCCCAGCATCACTGATCAGGAGCAGGACACAAGATATTACTCAAATATATCCCAGCATCACTGATCAGGGGCAGGACGTAGTGGACTACGCCAATATATACCAGCATCACTGATCAGGGTCCGGACCCAGTGGATTACCCAAATATATACCAGTATCACTCATCAGGAGCAGGACCCAGCGCATTGCCCCAATATATACCCGCATCACTGATTAGGAACAGGACCAAGGTGATTGCCCGAATATATACCGGCATCACTGATCAGGGTCAGGACCCAGTGGATTACCCCAATATATATCAGCATCACTGATCAGGAGCAGGACCCAGGAGATTGCCACAATATATCCCAACATCACTGATTTGGAGCAGGAATCAGGGGATTGTCCCAATATATCCCAGCATCACAGATCAGGAGCAGGACCAAGGGGATTAACCCAATATATCCCAGCATCACTGATCAGGAGCAGGACCCAGCGAATTACCCCAATATATCGCAGCATCACTGATCAGAGCAGGACCCAGGGATTACCACAATATATCCCAGCATCACTCATCAGGAGCAGGACCCAGCGCATTGCCCAAATATATACCAACATCACTGATCAGGAACAGGACCCAGGGGATTGCCCCAAGATATCCCAACGTCACTAATCAGGAGCAGGACCCAGGGGATTGCCCCAAGATATACCAGCATCACTGATCAGGAGCAGGACCCAGGACATTGCCACAATATATCCCAGCATCACTGATCAGGAGCAGGACCCAGTGGATTACCTCAATATATACCAGCCTCACATTTCAGGATCAGGACCCAAGGGATTACCCCAATATATCCCAACATCACTGATCTGTGGCAGGACCCAGTGGATTGCACCAATATATACCAGCATCACTGATCAGGAATAGGACCCAGATGACTACCACAATATATCCCAGCATCACTGATCAGGAGCAGGACACAAGATATTACTCAAATATATCCCAGCATCACTGATCAGGGGCAGGACCCAGGGGATGACACTGATATATTCCAACATCACTGATCAGGAACAGGAGCCAGGAGATTGCCCCAATATATCCCAGCATCATTGATCAGCAGCAGGACCCAGGACATTGCCAAAATATATATCCCAGCATCACTGAGCAGGAGCAGGACCCAGGCGATTGCCCCAAGAAACACCAGCATAACTGTTCAGGTGCAGGACCCAAGGGATTACCACCATATATATAACAACATCACTGATCTGGGGCAGGACCCAGGGGAATACCACGATATATACCAGCATAACTGATCGGGGACAGGACACAGGGGATTCTCCCAATAAATACTAGCAATATTGTTCAAGGGCAAGACCCAGGGGATTGCCCCAATATAAACCAGCATCACAGATCAGGAGCAGAACCCAGGGGATTGCATCAATATCTTGCAGCATCACCGATGAAGGGCACGACCAGATGATTGCCCCAATATATACCAGCATCACTGATCAGGATCAGGACCAAGGAGATTGCCCCAATAAATACCAGCAACACTGATCATGGGCAAGACTCAGGTGATTGCTCCAATATATCCCAGCATCACTGATCCGGTGAAGGACCCAAGGGATTATCCCAATATATACCAGCATCACTCATCAGGAGCAGGACCCAGCGCATTGCTGCAATATATACCCGTGTCACTGAGCAGGAGCAGGTCCCAGGGAACAGCCCTAAGATATACCAGCATCACTGTTCAGCTGCAGGACCCAAGGGATTGAAGCAATATATACCAGCATCAATGATCAGGAGCAGAAATCAGTGGATTGCCCCAATATATACCAGCATCAATGATCAGGAGCAGGACCCAGGGGATTTCTCCAATCTATCCCAACATCACTGATCAGGAGTCGGA
The DNA here is from genome assembly GCF_044704955.1 of Pristiophorus japonicus. NCBI lineage: Eukaryota > Metazoa > Chordata > Chondrichthyes > Pristiophoridae > Pristiophorus > Pristiophorus japonicus. Next base: position 4,894,016 of record NW_027253324.1, read on the forward strand.
CCAAGGGGCTTAATCAATATATTCCTGAATCTCTGATCAGGCGCAGGACCCAGGGGATTGCCCCAATATATACCAGCATCACTGATCAGGAGCAGGACCCAGGGGATTGACCCAATATATAGCAACATCACTGATCAGGAGTATGACCCAGGGGATTGTCCCAATATATACCAACATCACTGATCAGGAGCAGGACACAGGGAATAGCTCCAATATATAGCAGCATCACTGATCAGGAGCAGGACCTAGGAGATTGCCACAATATATACCAGCATCACTGATCGGGAGCAGGACCCAGGCGATTGCTCCAATATATACCAGCATCACTGGTCAGGAGCAGGACACAAGAGAATGCCCCAATATATACCAGCCTCACAGATAGGGAGCAGGAACCAGGTGATTGCCCCAAAATATGCCAGCATCACTGAGCAGGAGCATGGCCCTAGGTATTACCCCAATATATACCAGCATCACTGATCAGGAGCAGGACCCAGCGCATTGCCCCAATATATACCAGCTTCACTGACCAGGGGCAAGACCCAGTGGATTACCCCAATATATACCAGTATAACTGATCAGGGGCAGGACCTAGTGGATCACGCAAATATATACCAGAATCACTGATCAGGGTCCGGACCCAGTGGATTACCCCAATATATACTATTATCACTCATCAGGAGCAGGACCCAGCGCATTGCCCAAATATATACCAGCATCACTGATTAGGAACAGGACCCAGGTGATTGCCCAAAATATATACCGGCATCACTGATCAGGGTCAGGACCCAGTGGATTACCCCAATATATACCAGCATCGCTGATCAGGAGCAGGACCCAGCGCATTGCTCCAATATATACGAGCATCTCTGATCAGAAGCTGGACCCAGGCGATTGCCCCAGTATATACCAGCATCACTGAGAAGGAGCAGGACCCAGGGAATTGCCCCAAGATATACCAGCATCACTGATCAGGAGCAGGACCCAGGAGATTGCCACAATATATCCCAACATCTCTGATTTGGAGCAGGAATCAGGGGATTGTCCCAATATATCCCAGCATCACAGATCAGGAGCAGGACCAAGGGGATTAACCCAATATATCCCAGCATCACTGATCAGGAGCAGGACCCATCGAATTACCCCAATATATCCCAGCATCACTGATCAGAGCAGGAGCCATGGATTACCACAATATATCCCAGCATCACTCATCAGGAGCTGGACCCAGCGCATTGCCCCAATAGATACCAACATCACTGATCAGGAACAGGACCCAGGCGATTGCCCCAAGATATCCCAACGTCACTAATCAGGAGCAGGACCAGGGGATTGCCCCAAGATATACCAGCATCACTGATCAGGAGCAGGACCCAGGACATTGCCACAATATATCCCAGCATCACTGATCAGGAGCAGGACCCAGTGGATTACCTCAATATATACCAGCATCACTGATCAGGATCAGGACCGAAGGGAATACCTCAATATATCCCAACATCAGTGATCTGTGGCAGGACCCAGTGGATTGCACCAATATATACCAGCATCACCGATCAGGAGTAGGACCCAGAGGATTACCACAATATATCCCAGCATCACTCATCAGGAGCTGGACCCAGCGCGTTGCCCCAATATATACCAACATCACTGATCAGGAACAGGACCCAGGGGATAGCCCCAAGATATCCCAACGTCACTAATCAGGAGCAGGACCGAGGGGATTGCCCCAAGATATACCAGCATCACTGATCAGGAGCAGGACCCAGGACATTGCCACAATATATCCTAGCATCACTGATCAGGAGCAGGACCCAGTGGATTACGTCAATATATACCAGCATCACTGATCAGGAGCAGGACCCATGGGATTACCTCAATATATCCCAGCATCACTGATCAGGAGCAGGACACAAGATATTACTCAAATATATCCCAGCATCACTGATCAGGGGCAGGACCCAGGGGATGACACCGATATATTCCAACATCACTGATCAGGAACAGGAGCCAGGAGATTGCCCCAATATATCCCAGCATCATTGATCAGCAGCAGGACCCAGGACATTGCCAAAATATATATCCCAGCATCACTGAGCAGGAGCAGTACCTAGGGGATTGCCCCAAGATACACCAGCATAACTGTTCAGCTGCAGGACCCAAGGCATTACCACCATATATATAACAACATCACTGATCTGGGGCAAGACCCAGGGGATTGCCCCAATATAAACCAGCATCACTGATCAGGAGCAGAACCCAGGGGATTGCATCAATCTAGTGCAGCATCACTGATGAAGGGCACGACCAGAGGATTGCCCCAATATATACCAGCATCACTGATCAGGATCAGGACCAAGGAGATTGCCCCAATAAATACCAGCAACACTGATCATGGGCAAGACTCAGGTGATTGCTCCAATATATCCCAGCATCACTGATCCGGTGAAGGACCCAAGGGATTATCCCAATATATACCAGCATCACTCATCAGGAGCAGGACCCAGCGCATTGCTGCAATATATACACGTGTCACTGAGCAGGAGCAGGTCCCAGGGAATAGCCCTAAGATATACCAGCATCACTGTTCAGGTGCCGGACCCAAGGGATTGCCCCAATATATACCAACCTCACTTATCAGGAGCAGAACCCAGTGCATTGCCCCAATATATAACAGCATCAATGATCAGGAGCAGGACACAGGGGATTTCTCCAATCTATCCCAACATCACTGATCAGGAGTCGGACCCAGGGGATTAATCAATGTATCCCAGAATCTCTGATCAGGAGCAGGACCCAGGGGATTGCCCCAATATATACCAGCATTACTGATCAGGAGCAGGACCCAGGGGATTGTCCCAATATATACCAACATCACTGATCAGGAGCAGGACACAGTGAATAGCGCCAATATATACCAGCATCACTGATCAGGAGCAGGACCTAGGAGATTGCCGCAATATATACCAGCCACAATATACACCAGCATCACTGATCGGGAGCAGGACCCAGGTGATTGCCCCAATATATACCAGCATCACTGGTCAGGAGCAGGACACAAGGGAATGCCCCAATATATACCAGCATCACAGATAGGGAGCAGGAACCAGGTGATTGCCCCAAAATATACCAGCATCACTGAGCAGGAGCATGGCCAATGGGATTACCCCAATATATCCCAGCCTCACTGATCAGTGGCAGGATCCAGTGGATTACCTCAATATATACCAGCATCACTGATCAGGGGCAGGACCCAGTGGATTACCCCAATATATACCAGCATCACTGATCAGGAGCAGGACCCAGCGCATTGTCCCAATATATACCAGCATCACTGATCAGGAGTAGGACCCAGAGGACTACCACAATATATCCCAGCATCACTCATCTGGAGCTGGACCCAGCGCGTTACCCCAATATATAACAACATCACTGATCAGGAACAGGACCCAGGGGATAGCCCCAAGATATCCCAACGTCACTAATCAGGAGAAGGACCGAGGGGATTGCCCCAAGATATACCAGCATCACTGATCAGGAGCAGGACCCAGTGGATTACCTCAATATATACCAGCATCACTGATCAGGAACAGGACCCAGCGCATAGTCCCAATATATACCAGCATCATTGATCAGGAGCAGGACACAAGATATTACTCAAATATATCCCAGCATCACTGATCAGGGGCAGGACCCAGGGGATGACACCGATATATTCCAACATCACTGATCAGGAACAGGAGCCAGGAGATTGCCCCAATATATCCCAGCATCACTGACAAGGAGCAGGACCCAGGGGATTGCCCCAAGATACACCAGCATAACTGTTCAGGTGCAGGACCCAAGGCATTACCACCATATATATAACAACATCACTGATCTGGGGCAGGAACCAGGGGCATACCACGATATATACCAGCATCACTGATCGGGGGCAGGACACAGGGTATTCTCCAAATAAATACCAGCAACATTGTTCAAGGGCAAGACCCAGGGGATTGCCCCAATATAAACCAGCATCACTGATCAGGAGCAGAACCCAGGGGATTGCATCAATCTAGTGCAGCATCACTGATGAAGGGCACGACCAGAGGATTGCCCCAATATATACCAGCATCACTGATCAGGATCAGGACCAAGGAGATTGCTCCAATAAATACCAGCAACACTGATCATGGGCAAGACTCAGGTGATTGCTCCAATATATCCCAGCATCACTGATCCGGTGAAGGACCCAAGGGATTATCCCAATATATACCAGCATCACTCATCAGGAGCAGGACCCAGCGCATTGCTGCAATATATACACGTGTCACTGAGCAGGAGCAGGTCCCAGGGAATAGACCTAAGATAAACCAGCATCACTGTTCAGGTGCAGGACCCAAGGGATTGCCCCAATATATACCAACCTCACTTATCAGGAGCAGAACCCAGTGGATTGCCCCAATATATACCAGCATCAATGATCAGGAGCAGGACCCAGGGGATTTCTCCAATCTATCCCAACATCACTGATCAGGAGTCGGACCCAGGGTATTAAACAATATATCCCAGAATCTCTGATCAGGAGCAGGACCCAGGTGATTGCCCCAATATATACCAGCATCACTGATCTGGAGCAGGACCCAGGGGATTGTCCCAATATGTACCAACATCACTGATCAGGAGCAGGACACAGGGAATAGCTCCAATATATACCAGCATCACTGATCGGGAGCAGGACCCAGGTGATTGCCCCAATATATACCAGCATCACTGGTCAGGAGCAGGACACAAGGGAATGCCCCAATATATACCAGCATCACAGATAGGGAGCAGGAACCAGGTGATTGCCCCAAAATATAACAGCATCACTGAGCAGGAGCAAGGCCCATGGGATTACCCCAATATATCCAGCCTCACTGATCAGTGGCAGGATCCAGTTGATTACCTCAATATATACCAGCATCACTGATCAGGGGCAGGACCCAGTGGATTACCCCAATATATACCAGCATCACTGATCAGGAGCAGGACCCAGCGCATAGTCCCAATATATACCAGCATCATTGATCAGGAGCAGGACACAAGATATTACTCAAATATATCCCAGCATCACTGATCAAGGGCAGGACCCAGGGGATGACACCGATATATTCCAACATCACTGATCAGGAACAGGAGCCAGGAGATTGCCCCAATATATCCCAGCATCATTGATCAGCAGCAGGACCCAGGACATTGCCAAAATATATATCCCAGCATCACTGAGCAGGAGCAGGACCCAGGGGATTGCCCCAATATAAACCAGCATCACTGATCAGGAGCAGAACCCAGGGGATTGCATCAATCTAGTGCAGCATCACTGATGAAGGGCACGACCAGAGGATTGCCCCAATATACACCAGCATCACTGATCACGATCAGGACCAAGGAGATTGCCCCAATAAATACCAGCAACACTGATCATGGGCAAGACTCAGGTGATTGCTCCAATATATCCCAGCATCACTGATCCGGTGAAGGACCCAAGGGATTATCCCAATATATACCAGCATCACTCATCAGGAGCAGGACCCAGCGCATTGCTGCAATATATACACGTTCACTGAGCAGGAGCAGGTCCCAGGGAATAGCCCTAAGATATACCAGCATCACTGTTCAGGTGCAGGACCCAAGGGATTGCACCAATATATACCAACCTCATTTATCAGGAGCAGAACCAGTGGATTGCCCCAATATATACCAGCATCAATGATCAGGAGCAGGACCCAGGGGATTTCTCCAATCTATCCCAACATCACTGATCAGGAGTCGGACCCAGGGGATTAATCAATATATCCCAGAATCTCTGATCAGGAGCAGGACCCAGGGGATTGCCCCAAGATATACCAGCATCACTGATCAGGAGCAGGACCCAGGGGATTGTCCCGATATATACCAACATCACTGATCAGGAGCAGGACACAGGGAATAGCTCCAATATATACCAGCATCACTGATCAGGAGCAGGACCTAGGAAAATGCCACAATATTTACCAGCATCACTGATCGGGAGCAGGACCCAGGTGATTGCCACAATATATACCAGCATCACTGGTCAGGAGCAGGACACAAGGGAATGTCCCAATATATACCAGCATCACAGATAGGGAGCAGGAACCAGGTGATTGCCCCAAAATATACCAGCATCACTGAGCAGGAGCATGGCCCATGGGATTACACCAATATATCCCAGCCTCACTGATCAGTGGCAGGATCCAGTGGATTACCTCAATATATACCAGCATCACTGATCAGGGGCAGGACCCAGTGGATTACCCCAATATGTACCAGCATCACTGATCAGGAGCAGGACCCAGCGCATTGTCCCAATATATACCAGCATCACTGACCAGGGGCAGGACCCAGTAGATTACCCCAATATATACCAGCATCACTGATCAGGCGCAGGACCGAGTGGATTCCGCCAATATATACCAGCATCACTGATCAGGGTCCGGACCCAGTGGATTACCCCAATATATACCAGTATCACTCATCAGGAGCAGGACTCAGCGCATTGCCCCAATATATACCAGCATCACTGATTAGGAACAGGACCCAGGGGATTGTCCCAATATATACCGGCATCACTGATCAGGGTCAGGACCCAGTGGATTGCCCCAATATATACCAGCACCACTGATCAGGAGCAGGACCCAGCGCGTTGCTCCAATATATACCAGCATCACTGATCTGAAGCTGGACCCAGGCGATTGCTCCAATATATACGAGCATCACTGAGAAGGAGCAGGACCCAGTGAATTGCCCCAAGATATGCCAGCATCACTGATCAGGAGCAGGACCAAGGAGATTGCCACAATATATCCCAACATCACTGATTTGGATCAGGATTCAGGGGATTGTCCCAATATATCCCAGCATCACAGATCAGGAGCAAGACCAAGGAGATTAACCCAATATATCCCAGCATCACTGATCAGGAGCAGGACCCAGCGAATTACCCCAATATATCCCAGCATCACTGATCAGAGCAGGACCCAGGGATTAGCACAATATATCCCAGCATCACTCATCAGGAGCTGGACCCAGCGCATTGCCCCAATATATACCAACATCACTGATCAGGAACAGGACCCAGGAGATTGCCCGAAGATATCCCAACGTCACTAATCAGGAGCAGGACCCAGGGGATTGCCCCAAGATATACCAGCATCACTGATCAGGAGCAGGACCCAGGACATTGCCACAATATATCCCAGCTTCACTGATCAAGAGCAGGACCCAGTGGATTACCTCAATATATACCAGCATCACTGATCAGGAGCAGGACCCAGGGGATTACCCCAATATATCCCAACATCACTGATCTGTGGCAGGACCCAGTGGATTGCACCAATATATATCAGCATCACTGATTAGGAGCAGGACGCAGAGGACTACCACAATATATCCCAGCAACACTCATCAGGAGCCGGACCCAGCGCATTGCCCCAATATATTCCAACATCACTGATCAGGAACAGGACCCAGGGGATTGCCACAAGATATCCCAACGTCACTAATCAGGGGCAGGACCGAGGGGATTGCCCCAAGATTTACCAGCATCACTGATCAGGAGCAGGACCCAGGACATTGCCACAATATATCCCAGCATCACTGATCAGAGCAGGATCCAGGGATTAGCACAATATATCCCAGCATCACTCATCAGGAGCTGGACCCAGCGCATTGCCCCAATATATACCAACATCACTGATCAGGAACAGGACCCAGGAGATTGCCCCAAGATATACCAGCATCACTGATCAGGAGCAGGACCCAGGACATTGCCACAATATATCCCAGCTTCACTGATCAAGAGCAGGACCCAGTGGATTACCTCAATATATACCAGCATCACTGATCAGGAGCAGGACCCAGGGGATTACCCCAATATATCCCAACATCACTGATCTGTGGCAGGACCCAGTGGATTGCACAAATATATACCAGCATCACTGATCAGGAGTAGGACCCAGAGGACTACCACAATATATCCCAGCATCACTCATCAGGAGCCGGACCCAGCGCATTGCCCCAATATATTCCAACATCACTGATCAGGAACAGGACCCAGGGGAATGCCACAAGATATCCCAACGTCACTAATCAGGGGCAGGACCGAGGGGATTGCCCCAAGATTTACCAGCATCACTGATCAGGAGCAGGACCCAGGACATTGCCACAATATATTCCAGCATCACTGATCATGAGCAGGACCCAGTGGATTACCTCAATATATACCAGCATCACTGATCAGGAGCAGGACCCAGGGGATTACTTCAATATATCCCAGCATCACTGATCAGGAGCAGGACTCAAGATATTACTCAAATATATCCCAGCAGAACTGATCAGGGGCAGGACCCAGGGGATGACACCGATATATTCCAACATCACTGATCAGGAACAGGACCCAGGGGATTGCCCCAAAATATCCCAGCATCACTGATCAGCAGCAGGACCCAGGACATTGCCAAAATATATATCCCAGCATCACTGAGCAGGAGCAGGACCCAGGGGATTGCCCCAAGGTACAGCAGCATCACTGTTCAGGTGCAGGACCCAAGGGATTACCCCCATATATATAACAACATCACTGATCAGGGGCAGGACCCAGGGGAATACCCCGATATATACCAGCATCACTGATCGGGGGCAGAACCCAGGGGTTTACCCCAATAATAACCAGCATCACTGATCAGGGGCATGACCCAGGGGATTACCCCAATATATACCAACATCACTGATCAGTGGCTGGATCAAGGGGATTGCCCCAATAAATACCAGCAACACTGATCATGGGCAAGATACAGGGGATTGCCCCAATATATACTAGCATCACTGATCAGGAGCAGAACCCAGGGGATTGCATCAATATATAGCAACCATCACTGATTAAGGTCACGACCCAGGGGATTGCCCCAATATCTACCAGCATCACTGACCAGTATCAGAACCAAGGAGATTGCCCCAATAAATACCAGCAACACTGATCATGGGCAAGACCCTGGTGATTGCTCCAATATATCCCAGCATCACTGATCCGGTGAAGGACCCAGGGGATTATCCCAATATATGCCAGCATCACTCATCAGGAGCAGGACCCAGCGCATTGCTGCAATATATACCCGTGTCACTGAGCAGGAGCAGGTCCCAGGGGATAGCCCCAAGATACACCAGCATCACTGTTCAGGTGCAGGACGCAAGGGATTGCCCCAATATTTATCAACATCACTGATCAGCAGCAGGACCCAGTGGATTGCCCTAATATATGCCAGCATTACTGACCATGACCAGGTCCCATGGGATTACCCCAATATATCCGAAAATCACTGATCAGTGGCAAGACCCAGCGGATAGCCCCAATATATCCCAGCATCACTGATCAGGGGCAGGACCCAGGGGATTGCCCCAAATTATACCAAACATCACTGAACAGGAACAGGACCCAAGTGATTGCCACAATATAAACCAACATCACTGATGAGGAGCAGGACCCAGGACCATGCCACAAGAAATCCCAACATCATTGATCAGGAGCAAACACAGAGGATTACCCCAATATATACCAACATCACTGATCAGGGGCAGGACCCACTGGATTGCTCCAATATATACCAGCTTCAATGTTCAGGAGCATGAACAAGGGGATTGCCCCAATATATACCAGCATCGCTGATCAGAAGCAGGACCCAGGGGATTGCTCCAATATATCCCAACATCACTGATCAGGAGTCGGGCCCAGGGGATTAATCAATATATCCCAGAATCTCTGATCAGGAGCAGCTCCCAGCGGATTGCCCAAATATATACCAGCATCACTGATCTGGAGCAGGACCCAGGAGATTACCACAAAATATACCAGCATCACTGATCAGGGGCAGGACACAGGGGATTGCCCCAATATATACCAGCTTCACTGAGCAGGAGCATGACCCAGGGAATTGGCCTAATTTATACCAGCATCACAATCAGGAGCAGGACCCAGTGGATTGCCACGATATATACCAGCATCACTGATCAGGAGTAGGACCAAGGAGATTTACCCAATATATAGCAACATCACTGATCAGGAGTACACCCAGGGGATTGTCCCAATATATACCAACATCACTGATCAGGAGCAGGACACAGGGAATTGCTCCAATATATACCAGCATCACTGATCAGGAGCAGGACCTAGGAGATTGCCACAATATATACCAGCATCACTGATCGGGAGCAGGACCCAGGTGATTGCCCCAATATATACCAGCATCACTGGTCAGGAGCAGGACACAAGGGAATGCCCCAATATATACCAGCATCACTGATAGGGAGCAGGACACAGGGAATTGCCCCAATATATACCAGCATCACTGAGCAGCAGCATGGCCCAGGGGATTACCCCAATATATCCTAGCATCAATGATCAGGGGCAGGACCAAGTGGATTACCCCAATATATACCAGCATCACTGATCAGGAGCAGGACCCAGCGCATTGCCCCAATATATACCAGCATCACTGATCAGGGGCAGGACCCAGTGGATTACCCCAATATATACCAGCATCACTGAGCAGGAGCAGGACCCAGTAGATTGCCACAATATATCCCAATATCACTGATCTGGAGCAGGAACCAGGGGATTGTCCCAATATATCCCAGCATCACTGATCAGGAGAAGGACCAAGGGAATTAACCAAATATATAGCAGCATCACTGATCAGGAGCAGGACCCAGGCAATTACCCCAATATATCCCAGCATCACTGATCAGAGTTAGGACCCAGGGATTACCACAATATATCCCAACGTCACTAATCAGGAGCAGGACCCAGTGGAATGCCCCAAGATATACCAGCATCACTGATCAGGAGCAGGATCCAGGGTATTACCCCAAAATATCCCAACATCACTGATCTGTGGCAGGGCCCAGTGGATTGCACCAATATATACCAGCATCACTATTCAGGAACAGTACCCAGGGGAATAATCCCAAAATATCCTTCCATCACTGATCTGGAACAGAATCCAGGGAATTGCCCCAATATAAACCAGCATAAAATATCTGGTGCTGTGCCCAGGGGAATGCCCCAATATATACCAGCATCACAGATCAGGGACAGGACCCAGGAGTTTTCTCAATATAACCCAGCATCTCTGAGCAGGAGCAGGACCCAGGGGATTGCCCCAATATATACCAGCATCACGAATCAGGAGCTAGACCCAGGAGAATGTCACAATATATACCAACATCACTGATCAGGAGCAGGACCCAGGGGAGTGTCCCAATCTAAAGCAGCATCACTGATCGGGAGCAGGACCCAGATGATTGCCCCAATATATACTAGCATCCCTGATCAGGAGCAGGACCCAAGGGAATGCCCCAATATATACCAGCATCACTGATCGGGAGCAGGACCCAGATGATTGCCCCAATATATACCAGCATCACGGATCAAGAGCATGGCCCAGGGGATTACCCCAATAGAGACCAGCATCACTGATCAGGGGCAGGACCCAGTGTATTACACCAATATATACCAGCATCACTGATCAGGAGCAGGACCCAGGTGATTGTCCCAATATATACCAGCATCATTGATCAGGAGCAGCACCCAGGAAATTGACCCAATATATACCAGCATCACTGATCAAGAGCATGGCCCAGGGGATTACCCCAATATTTTCCAGCATCACTGATCAGTGGCAGGACACAGTGGATTACCCCAATATATACCAGCATCACTGATCAAGGGCAGGACCCAGTGGATTACCCCAATATATACCAGCTTCACTGATCAGGGTCAGGACCCAGTGGATTACCCCAATATATACCAGCATCACTCATCAGGTGCAGGACGCAGCGCATTGCCCCAATATATACCAGCATTACTTATTAGGAACAGGACCCAGGGGATTGCCCCAATATATCCCAGCATCTCTGATCAGGAGCAGGACCCAGGGGAGTGTCCCAATATATACCAGCATCACTGATCAGGAGCAGGTCCCAGGAGATAGCCACAATATATCCCAACATCACTGATCTGGAGCAGGAACCAGGGGATTGTCCCTATATCTTCCAGCATCACTGATCAGTTGCAGGATCCAGGAGATTGCTCCAATATATCCCAGCATCACAGATTAGGAGTAGGATTCAGGGAATTACCCCAATATATCCCAGCATCACTCATCAGGAGCAGGACCCAGGGAATTTACCCAATATTTCCCGGCATCACTGATCAGGAGCAGGACCCAGCGCATTGACCGAATATATACTAACATTACTGATCAGGAACAGGACCCAGGGGATAGCCCCACGATATCCCAACGTCACTGATCAGGAGCAGGACACAGGGAATTGCCCCAAGATATCCCAGCATCACTGATCAGGAGCAGGACCCAGGGGATTACCCCGATATATCCCAACATCACTGATCTGTGGCAGGACCCAGTGGATTGCACCAATATATACCAGCATCACTGATCAGGAGTAGGACCCAGAGGACTACCACAATATATCCCAGCATCACTAAGCAGGAGCAGGACACAGACGATGACCACAATATATCCCACCATCTCTGATCAGGAACAGGATCCAGGGAATTGCCCCAATATATACCAGCATCACTGATCAGGGTCAGGACCCAGGAGTTTGTCTCAATATATCCCAACATCACTGATCAGGAGAAGGAACCAAGGGATTGTCCCAATATATACCAGCATCACTGATGAGGAACAGGGTGCAGGGAATTGCCCCAATATATATAAGCATCACTGATCAGGAGCAGGAATCCGATGAATGCCCCAATATATCCCAGTATCACTGATCAGGAGCAGGACACAGTGTATACCCCAATAAAGACCAGCGTCACTGATCAGGGGCAGGAACCAGTGGATTACCCGAATATATACCAGCATCACTGATCAGGAGCATGGCCCAGGGGATTACCGCAATATATCCCAGCATCACGGATCAGGGGCAGGAACCAGTGGATTACCCCAATATATACCAGCCTCACTGATCAGGGTCAGGACGCAGTGGGTTACCCCAATATATACCAGCATCACTCATCAGGAGCAGGACCCAGCGCATTGCCCCAATATATACCAGCATCACTGATTAGGAACAGGACCCAGGGGATAGTACCAAGATATATCAGCATCACTGATCAGGAGCAGGAATCCTATGAATGCCCTAATATATCCCAGCATCACTGATCAGGAGCAGGACCCAGGGGATTGCCCCAATATATACCAGCATCACTGATCAGGAGCAGCTTTCAGGAGATAGCCACAATATATCCCAAGCTCACTGATCTGGAGCATGAACCAGAGGATTGCTCCAATATATCCCAGCATCACAGATTAGTAGCAGGACCCAGGGAATTACCCCAATATATCCCAGCATCACCCATCAGGAGCAGGACCCATGGAATTATTCCAATATATCCCAGCATCACTCATCAGTAGCAGGACCCAGCGCATTGACCGAATATATACTAACATCAATGATCAGGAACAGGACCCAGGGGATAGCCCCACGATATCCCAGCATCACTGATCAAGAGCAGGACCCAGGGGATTACCCCATTATATCCCAACATCACTGATCTGTGGCAGGACCCAATGGATTGCACCAATATATACCAGCATCACTGATCAGGAGTAGGATCCAGAGGACTACCACAATATATCCCAGCATCACTAAGCAGGAGCAGGACCCAGGCGATGACCACAATATATCCCACCATCACTGATCAGGAGAAGGAACCAAGGGATTTTCCCAATATATGCCAGTATCTCTGATCAGGGGTAGGACCCAGGGAATTGCCCCAATATATACCAGCATCACTGATCAGGAACAGGGTCCAGGGAATTGCCCCAATATATATAAGCATCACTGATCAGGAGCAGGAATCCTATGAATGCCCCAATATAGCCCAGCATCACTGATCAGGAGCAGGAACCAGGGATTTGCCACAAAATATACGAGCATCACTGATCAGGAGCAGGACGCAGGGAATTACGCCAATATATACCAACATCACTGATCAGGGGATGGACCCAGGGGATTACCCCAATATATACCAGCATCAATGATTAGGAGCAGGACTCAGGGTATTACCCAATATATACTAGCATCACTGTTCAGGGGCAATACCAAGGGGATTGCCCCAATATAGCCCAACATCACTGATCAGGAGATGGACACAGGGGATTACCCCAATATATACCAGCATCACTGATCAGGAGCTGGACCCAGGGGATTGCTCCAATATATCCTAACTTCACTGATCAGGGGCAGGACCCAGATGATTGCCCCAATATATCCCAGCATGAATGATCAGGAACAGGACCAATGGGATCACCTCAATATATCCCATCAACACTGATCAGGAGCAGGACCCCTGGGGATTGCCCCAATATATCTCTGCATCACTGATCAGCAGCAGGACCCAGGGGATTGCCCCAATATATCCCAGCATCACTGATCAGGTGCAGGACCTAGTGGATTGCCCCAATATATGCCAGCATCACTGATCAGGAGCAGGACCCAGGTGATTGCCGCAAAATATCCCAGCATCACTGCTCAGGGGCTGACCCAGGGGATTGCCACAATATTTACCAGCATCATTGATCAGGGGCAGGACCTAGTAGATTGCCCAATATATACCAGCATCACTGGTCAGGGGCCAGACACAGGGGATAGCCCAAATATATACCAGCATCACTGATCAGGAGCAGGACTCCAGAGCAATGGCGAGCAGATGAGATGAGAGTCAACATCAACCTAATGGAAGGAACATACAAACGTCGTAATAATAGGCTCGTCCGAGTGGACTGTCACATATATAACGAACAGACAATATAAGATATGAAGAGCTGCAAAGAAGTAATAAGAAATTAAACTTGCGATGGATATCATGAATAAAACATAACATTTTTTATTATTGTGTAAGGAAAGAGATTTCAGTGGAAATGTGTTCCCTTCAAAACAGGTATGGGTAATATTGCAAATTATAACAATGAAATAGAAGAGTTTTTGAGCAATTACATTATGACCTCACGAACAGTCGAGAAAGTCGATACATTACATGAAATTCCAGGAAAATGATTCATGGATCAAGGACTGGAACTCACTAAAGTTAACGGAAGCAAGAAACTAGAATTCGAAAAATTAATATCATGAAGAAATGACAAACACCAAGACCTGATGGTTTCCACCAATTGTTATTGAGCAATTAGTTCAACGTAAATGTTTAGTTAGAGCCAACGTGGAATAAAAAAAGGTAGGTCATGTCTAACGAACATTTGGGATTATGTTTGAGGAAGTAACCAAATTATCACGCAAGGGAATGTCTCTGGATGTAGTTTATATGAACATCCAGAAGGCAATAAATAAGGTTCCACGTTAGGGAATGTTAGTTAAAGTGAAAAATAGAATTGTAGGACAATAATTGAACCGATTAGTAGACTGGTTGTTCAGGAGAATATAGAGAAGAAGAATCATTGCTGTGTACATGAATTGGAAGCAATAAATTAGTAATATGCAACAAAGCAAATGTTGGTCTCTAGGTGAACGAGACCAGGGAATTAGTGATAGGGAACATGGAGATGGCAGAAATTCTGAACAACTATTTTGAATCAGTTTTTATGGTAGTGTACACTATAAATATCCCAGCAGTAAATAGCCAAGGGGCTATAGGATGGAGGAACTTAACAAAGAAGAACAATAACTAAGGAGGTGGTATTCAGCAAAATAATGGGTCTAAATGCAGCTAAATCCCCTGGACATGATGGCTTGCTGCTTCTGGTCTTAAGAAGCAGGGATAGTTGATGCATTGATTGCAATTTACCAAATTCTCCTGGATGCTGGGGAGGTCCCAGCAGTGACAGCATGAGTGAGGTCAGTGATGTATCTGGATGTTCAGTGACAGTATCAGTGCGGTCAGTGATGTAACTGGATGGGTAGTGACAGTATGAGTGAGATCAGTGATGTATCTGAATGTGCAGTGACAGTATGAGTGTGGTCAGTGATGCATCTGGATGCGTAGTGAATGTATGAGTGAGGTCAGTGATGTATCTGGACGGGTTGTAACAGCATGAGTGAGGTCAGTGATGTATCTGGATGGGTAGTGACAGCATGAGTGAGGTCAGTGATGTATCTGGATGGGTAGTGATAGTATGAGTGATGTTAGTGAAGTACCTGGATGGGGAGTTACTGTATGAGTGAGATCAGTGATGTATCTGGATGGGTAATGAAATTACGAGTGAAGTCAGTGATGTATCTGGATGGGAAGTGAGAGTACGAGTGAGGTCATTGATGTATCTCGATGGGAAGTGACAGCATGAGTGAGATCAGTGAAGTTTTTGGATGGGTAATGACAGTGTGAGTGAGGAGAGTGATGTACCTGGATGGGTAGTGACAGTATGAGTGAGGTCAGTGGTGTATGTGGATAGGTAGTGTCAGTATGAGTGAGGTCAGTGATGTATCTGGTTGGGTTGTGACAGTATGCGTGAGGTCAGTGATGTACCTGGATGGTTAGTGAGAGTATGAGTGGGGTCAGTGATGTACCTGGATGGGTTGTGACAGTATGAGTGAGGTCAGTGACGTACCTGAATGGTTTGTGACAGTATGAGTGAGGTCAGTATTGTAGCTGGATGAGTAGTGACAGAATGAGTGAGGACAGTGATGTATGTGGATCGGTAGTGACAGTGTGAGTGATGTCAGTGGTGTATCTGGATGGATAGTGACAGTATGAGTGGGGTCAGTGGTGTATCTGGATGGATAGTAACAGTATGAGTGGGGTCAGTGATGTATCTGGATGGGTAGTGACAGTATGAGCGAGGCCAGTGATGTATCTGGATGGGAAGTGACAGTATAAGCGAGGCCAGTGATGTATCTGGATAGCAAGTAATAGTATGAGTGAGGTCAGTGATGTACCTGGATGTGTAGTGACAGTATGAGTGAGGTCAGTGATGTATCTGGATGGGTAGTGACAATATGAGTGAGATCAGCCATGTACCTGGATGGATTGTTATTGTGTGAGTGAATTCAGTGATATATCTGGATGGGAAGTGACCTAGCTATTTGGGTAAAAACAGGCAGAGTATGAAAGTAAGAGACAAAAGTTTAATGGTAGCAGTGCAGCAGAGAATAATTTCACAGCAGGGAATAATGGTAAAACAAATCTTTATATGAATACACGTTGATTTCATAATAAGGTGATTGAACTCGTGGCTCAAATCTCGATGAAGGAGTTTGATCGAAAGGCCATTAAAGGGACGTGTTTACATGTTGTCCAAAGTTGGAAACTTCATGTTCCAGGGTACTTAAGTTTCGAAAAGACAGGCAGAATGCTAAAGGATGGGGGGTACCCCTGATCATAAATAATTAAATAAGAACAGAAGTGAGAAAGGATCTTGGATTGAAACATCAGGAAGTACAATTTGAATGCGTGGAGTTCAGGAATAACAAGGGACAGAAATCACTGGTGGGAGGAATATATAGCTCCCTAAAAGTAGCTATACCGTTGGCCAGAATATTAATCAAGATATAGTGTGAACTTGTAAAAAATGCAACAATGGTGGGGGACGTTAATCTGCATATAGACTGGAGAAATCAAACGTGTTACTGTAGTCTGGAGGACGAGTTCAGGGACTTCATTCCAGTAAGTTTTAGAGTACATTACGAATTGAAACCAACCAGGAGACAGGCTATTTCGGATATTGTATTCGGCAATGAGACAATGTTCATGAACAGTCTCATAGTGACGGATCCTATCAGGCAGAGTGTACACAATACGACAGAATTTTGCTTTACGTTGGAGAGTGATTTGCCCAAGTCCAACACTAGATTCTTAAAACTTAAATAAGAATATCGATGAATATCGTGTTGGCGAAAGTTGATTGGAAATATAGATTAAAAGCTATGGCAATAGATACGCAGTGGCCAGACCTTAAATAAATATTTCATAATTCTCAACAGTAATACATTCAATTGAGAAGCAAAAACTCCATAGTGGAAGTGATCCATCCGTGGCTAACTAAAGAAGTTAAGGATAACTTTTGATTGACAGAAGAGGCGAATAATGTTGCGATAAATTGTAGTAAGCATGAGGATTGGGAGAATATCAGAATCGAACAAAAGGTGACCAAAGTATTGATAAAAACCGAAACAATAGACTATGGGAGAAAACTAACAGGAAACTTAAAAACATATTGTGCGAGCTTATACAATTCCTTAAAAATGAATAGAGTAGTTAAGATAAACATTGGTCCCGTAGAGACTGAGGCAGCATTATGAGCAGCAAGGAAATGGCAGAAAATGTAAACAAATATTCTGTACCTATCTTCAGAGTACAAGACGCAAAAAGCATAATTACAATGGTGGAAACAAAACGCAAAGAACTCAGTATACTTAATATAAGTTGAGGAAACATATATGGAGAAGCTGTTGGGGCTAAAAGCCGAGAGGTGGCTGCATAATTAATGGATGCTTTGGTTTTTATCTTTCTAAATTCCCACGAATCTAAACCGCTCCCAGTGGATTGTAATATAGCAAATTTAACATCGCTATTAACGAAAGGAGGGAGAGAGAACACAGGAAACTACAGGCCAGTTAGACTGACATTAGTCATCGGGAAAAGGCTGGAATCCAATCATAAGGACGTGGTGACAGGCCACTGAGATAGTCAAAACAAGGTTAGGCAGCGTCGACGTGGTTTTATGTAAGGAAAATCGTGTTGACAAATTAGCAGAGTTTTTTGAGGATGTAACAAGAATTGTGGATAAAGGGCAACCAGAGGATATCATATATTTGAAATTCCAAAAGACATTCGAGAAAGTGCCAAGCTAAAGTTTATTATACAAGATAAGTAATCAGGGGAATGGAGGTAATGTATTAGCATGGATAGAGGATTTGTTAACGGACAGAAAACAGGGAATTGAGATAATCGGGAGTGTTCCAGATTGGTAGGCTGTAACTGGTGGGGTGAAACAAGGATCAATGCTGGGGCCTCAGCTATTTACAACCTATATTAATGACCTAGATGAAGGGACTGAGTGTAATGTATCCAAGCTTGCTAATGGTACAAATCTTGGTGAGACAGTAAGCGGTGATGGGAACACAAAGTGTCTTCAAAGGGATACACATAGAATTAGTGAGGGGCAGTATGCTTGCAGATGTAGCATAATGTCGAGAAATGGGAGGTTATTCATTTTGGTAGAAAACCAAGAAAAACTGAATATTTTTTAAATGATAAGACACGTTTCAATGTTGGTCCTCAGAGAGATTTGTGTGTCCTTGTGAAAGAAACGCAAAAAGCCAGCAGAGAGCTGCTGCAAGCAATAAGGATGGCGAATGGAATTGTGTGCTTTATTGCAAGGGGATTGGAGTACAATTGTATGGAAGTGTTGCTACAATTATGCAGGGCATTGCTGAGACGACACCTGGATGACTGTACACAGTTTTGGTCTCCTTTTCTAAGGAAGTATATAGTTGCCTGAGAGATGGTACAACAGAGGTTCACTCGATTATTTCCTGAGATGAGAGGTTGTCTTATGCTGAGAGATTCTGCAGAATGGGCCTATACTCTCTACAGTTCAGAAGAATAGGTGGTGATCACATTGAAACATTCAATATCCTGAAGGGGCTTATCATTGTAGATGCTGAGAGGTTGTTTGGTCTAGCTGGAGTTTATATAATTAGGTAACACAGTCTCAGGATAAGGGGAAGGCCATTTAAATAGTGAAGAGGAGGAATTCCTCACACAGAGTGTGATAAATCTTTTGAACTTTCTGCCCCAGAGGTTTGTGGAAGCTAAATCTCTGCTTATAGTCAAGCTGAGATAGATATATTTTTGGAGTCTAGGGGAATCGAGGGATATGGAAGTCTGGCGGGGAACTGGAGCTGAGGTCGATGATCTGCCATAATATTATTGAATGTCCGAGCAAGATCGATGGGCCATAGCGAGTAATCTTACTCCGATTCCTTATCTTCTTATGGGTGACTTTAATATGCATATAGATTGGGCTAAGCAAACTGGAAACAATACGGTGGAGGAGGATTTCCTGGAATGCTTATGAGATGGTTTTCTGGACCAATATGTCGAGTAACAGCTAGCGGGGAGGTCATCTTAGACTGGGTGTTGTGTAATGAAAGAGGATTAATTAGCAATCTCTTTCTGTGAGGCCCCTTGGGGAAGAACGACCATAATATGGTGGAATTCTACATTAGCATGGAGAAGGAAACAGTTAATTCAGACACAAGGGTCCAGAAATTAAAGAGGAGTAACTTTGAAGGTATGAGGCGTGAATTGGCTAGGATAGATTGGCGAATGATACTTAAGGGGTTGACAGTGGATGGGCAATTTAGAGACAGCATGGATGAACGACAAAAATTGTACATCCCTGTCTGGCGTAAAAATAAAAAAGGGAAGATGGCTCAACCGTGGCTCTGAAGCGAAATCAAGGATAGTATTAAAGCCAAGGAAGTGGCATATAAATGGGCCAGAAATAGCAGCGAACCTGGGGACAGGGAGAAATTTAGAACTCAGCAGAGGATGTCAAAGGTTTTGATTAGGGCAGGGAAAATAGAATACGAGAAGAAGCGTGCAGCGAACATTAAAATGGACTGCAAAAGATTCTATAGATATTTAAAGTTAAAAAGGTTTGTAAAGACCAACGTAGGTCCCCTGCAGTCAGAATCAGGGGAAGTCATAATTGGGAACAAAGAACTGGCAGATCAATTGAACAAGTTCTTTGGTTCGGTATTTACGAAGGAGGACACAAACAACCTTCCGTATATAAAAGGGGTCAGAGGGTCCAGTAAGAAGGAGGAACTGAGGGAAGTCCTTATTAGTCGAGAAATTGTGTTTGGGAAGTTGATGGGATTGAAGGCCGATAAATCCCCAGAGCCTGATGGTCTGTATCCCAGAGTATTAACGAGGTGTCCTTGGATTAGCCGGTGCATTGACAGGCATTTTCCAACATTCCATTGATTCTGTATCAGTTCCTATGGAGTGGAGTGTAGCTAATGTAACAACACTTTTTAAAAAAGGAGGAAGAGATAAAACAGGGAATTATAGACCCTTCAGCTTGGCATCGGTAGTGGGCAAAATGATGTTATCAATTATTAAGGATATCATAGCAGCGCATTTGCAAAGAGGTTACATGATTGGTCCCAGCCAGCATGGATTTGTGAAAGGGAAATCATGAATGACAAATCTTCTGGAATTCTTTGAGGATGTTTCCAGTAGACTGGGCAAGGGAGAACCAGTTGATGTGCTGTATTTGGACAATCAGAAGGCTTTCGACAATGTCCCACACAAGAGCTTAATGTGCAAAGTTAAAGCACATGGGATTGGGGGTAGTGTGCTGACGTGGATTGAGAACTGGTTGTCAGACAGGAAGCAAAGAGTAGGAGTAAAAGGGGACTTTTCAGAATGGCGGACAGTGACTAGTGGGTTACCGCACGGTTCTTTTCTGGGGCCCCAGCTGTTTACATTGTACATTAATGATTTAGACGAGGGGATTAAATGTAGTATCTCCAAATTTGCGGATGACAATAAGTTGGGTGGCAGTGTGAGCTGCGAGGAGGATGCTATGCGGCTGCAGAGTGACTTGGATAGGTTAATTGAGTGGGCAAATGTATGGCAGAAGATTTATAATGTGGATAAATGTGAGATGATCCACTTTGGATTTAAAAACAGAGAAACAGAGTATTATCTGAATGGCGACAGATTAGGAAAAATAAAGGTGCAACGAGACCTGTGTGTCATGGTCCATCAGTCATTGAAGGTTGGCATGCAGGTCCAGCAGGCGGTTGAGAAGGCAAATGGCATGTTGGCCTTCACAGCATGGGAATTTGAGCAAATGGGCAGGCAGTTGTACAGGGCCTTGGTGAGGCCACACCTGGAGTATTGTGTACAGTTTTGGTCTCCTAACTTCAGGAAGGACATTCTTGCTATTGAGGGAGTGCAGCGAAGGTTCACCAGACTGATTCCCGGGATGGCAGGACTGACATATCAAGACAGACTGGATCAACTGGGCTTGTATTCACTGGAGTTCAGAAGAATGAGAGGGGATCTCATAGAAGCGTTTAAAATTCTGACTGGTTTAGACAGGTTAGATGCAGGAAAAATGTTCCCAATGTTGGGGAAGTCCAGAATCAGGGATCACAGTCTACGGATAAGGGGTAAGTCATTTAGGACCTAGATGAGGAGAAAAGTCTTCACACAGAGAGTGGTGAACCTGTGGAATTCTCTACCATAGAAAGTTTTTGAGGTCAATTCACAAAATATATTCAAAAAGGAGTTAGATGTAGTCCTTACTGCTCGGGGGATCAAGGGGTATGGCGAGAAAGCAGGAACGGGGTGCTGAAGTTGCATGTTCAGCCATGAACTCATTGAATGGCGGTGCAGTCTCGAAGAGCCGAATGGCCTACTCCTGCACATATTTTCTCTGTTTCTATGTTTCGATCTTTCTTATGTTCTTAAGCTACGTTAAAATTCCAGAATTAAGGGGGAACCAAGGGATAAGTAATAACGTGGAACTTAAAGAAATGAGTTTAATAAATACATAGTACTGGAAAAATTAATGGGAGTAAGTGGCAGCAAAACCACTGGAACAAGCGACCTACATCTTCGGGTTTTAAAACACGTAGCTGCAGTCATAGTGGGTTCACTGATATTAACCGTATATAATTCCATAGACTCTGGAATAGTTCAGTTAGCATGACATCAATAGTAGGGAAAATGACAGAATCCATTATCAGAAATGGTTGAATGGATTTAAAAAGTCTGAATATGGTTAGGCATAGTCTACACGGAATTTTGAAAGGGAAATCGTCTTTGACAAATCTGTTAACTTTTTTTGAAGTTGTAACCAGTAGAATGCACAAGGGGGTCTCAGTGTTGTGGTTTATTTGGATTTCCAAAGAAGCATGCGATAGGTGCTACACAAGAGGTTATTACACAAAATTAGGACTCATGAGATTGGGGTATATATTTGCACGGATTGAGGGTTGTTGTATGGACAGAAAACTGAGAGTAGGAATAAATGGGACGTTTTCAGATTATTCCTTACTAAGGAAAGATATACTTGCCTGAGAGGGAGTGCAAAGAAGGTTCACTTGATTGGTACATGCGATGAGGGAACTGCCCTATGTGTTGATATTAAGCAGACTATCTCTATATTCCCTCGAGTTTAGAAAAATGAGATGTGATCTTCTTGAAACATACAAAAATATATAACATATAAACTTGGGTTTACAGGGTTAATTCCTCTTTTTTGGGGAACATAAAACAACAGTCACTCTCTCAGATTAAGGGACGGCCATTTAAAACTGTGATGAGGAGAAATGTCTTCAGTCAAAGGGTTGTGAATAATTGGAATTATCTACCCTAGAATGTAGATAAGAAGGGAAAGGAGGTGGGGTAGCTCTGTAATAAAGGATGATATCAGGGCAGTTGTGAGAGATGATATTAGCGCTCAAGACCAAAATGTTGAATCATTGTGGCTGGAGATTAGAGATAGTAGGGGGAAAAGTCACTGGTGGCTTTGTTCATAGGCCCCCAAGTAATAACTTCACGGTGGGGCGGCCAATAATCAAGGGAATCAAGGAAATAATGGAGGCATGTGTAAAAGGAACGGCATTAATCATGGGGGATTTTAACTTACATATCGATTGGTCAAATCAAATCGCACAGGGTAGCCTTGAGGAGGAATTCATAGAATGCATCCGGGATTGTTTCTGAGAACAGTATGTTACAGAACCGACAAGGGAGTAAGCTATCTTAGATCTGGTCCTGTGTAATGAGACAGAAATAATACATGAACTCCTTGTAAAAGATCCTCTCGGAATGAGTGATCACGGTATGGTTGAATTTGTAATACAGATTGAGGGTGAGGAAGTAATGTCTCAAACGACCGTACTATGCTTCAACAAAGGATGAGGGCAGAGTTGGCTAAAGTAGACTGGGAACACAGACTAAACGGTGGCACAATTGAGGAACAGTGGAGGACTTTTAAGCAGCTCTTTCATAGTGCTCAACAAAAATATATTCCAGTGAAAAAGAAGGGCTGTAAGAGAAGGGATAACTCGCCATGGAAAAAAAAGGAAATAAAGGAGAGTGTCAAATTAAAACCAATGGGTATAAGGTGGTCAAGTTTAGAGGGAAACTAGCTGATTGGGAAAATTTTAAAAGACAGCAAAGAATGACTAAGAAAGCAATAAAGAAAGGAAAGATAGATTACGAAAATAAGCTTGCGCAAATCATAAAACAGATAGTAAAAGCTTTTACCGATATAGAAAACGGAAAAGAGTGACGAAAGTAAATGTTGGTCCGTTAAAAGATGAGAAGGGGGATTTAATAATGCGAAATGTGGAAATGTCTAAGACCTTAAACAATTATTTTGCTTCGGACATCACAGTGGAAGACACATAAACAATGCCAAGAAGTGCTGGTCACGGGAATGTGAGAAGGGAGGACCTTGAGACAATCACTGTCACTCAGGGGGGAGTGCTGGACAGGCTAATGGGACTCAAGGTAGACAAGTCCCTTGGTCCTGATGAAATACATCCCAGGGTATTAAAAGAGATGGCGAAAGTTGTAGCGGATGCATGCGTTATAATCTACCAAAATCCGCTGGACTCTGGGGAAGTACCAGCCGATTGGAAAGCAGCTAATGTAACGCCTCTGTTTCAAAAAGGGAGCAGACAAAATGCAGGTAACTGTAGGCCGGTTAGTTTAACAACTGTAGTGGGGAAAATGCTTGAAGTTATTATGAAGGAAGAAATAGCGGGACAGCTAGAAATGAATAGTGCAATCAAGCAGACGCAACATGGATTTATAAAGTGGAATCATGTTCAACTAATTTACTGGAATTATTTGAGGATATAACGAGCATGGTGGACAGAGGTGTACCGATGGATATGGTGTATTTAGATTTCCAAAAGGCATTCGATAAGGTGCCACACAAAAGGTGACTGCAGATGATAAATGTGCGCGGAGTCAGAGGAAATGTATTAGCATGGATCGAGATTTGGCTGGCTAACAAAAAGCAGAGAGTCGGGATAAATGTGTCCTTTTCGGGTTGGAAATCGGTGGTTAGTGATGTGCCATAGGGATCAGCGCTGGGACCACAACTGTTTACAATATACATAGATGACCTAGAAGATGGGACAGAGTGTAGTGTGACAAAATTTGCTGACGACACAAAGATTAGTGGGACAGCGGGTTGTGTAGAGGAAACAGAGAGGCTGCAAAGAGATTTAGATAGGTGAAGAGAATGGGCTAAGTTTTGGCAGATGGATTACAATGTCGGAAAATGTGAGTTCATCCACCTCGAAAAAAATTCCACTCAAAGGGAATATTATTTGAATGGGGAAAAATTACAACATACTGCGGTGAAGAGGGACCTGTCGGTCCTTGTGCATGAATACAAAAAAGTTAGTTTGCAGGTGCAGCAGGTAATCAGGAAGGCGAATGGAATGTTGGCCTTCATTGCAAGAGTGATGAAGTAAAAAGGCAGGGAGGTCCTGCTGCAACTGTATAGGATATTGGTGAAACCGCACCTGGAGTACTGCGTGCAATTTTGATCACCTTACTTAAGGAAGGATATACTAGTCTTGGAGGGGGTACAGCGACGATTCACTAGGCTGATTCCGGAGATGAGTGGTTTGCCTTATAATGATAGATTGAGTAGACTGGGTCTTTACTCGTTCGGAGTTCAGAAGGATGAGGGGTGATCTTATGGAAACATTTAAAATAATGAAAGGGATAGGCAAGATAGAGGCAGAGAGGTTGTTTCCACTGGTCGGGGAGACTAGAACTAGAGGGCACAGCCTCAAAATACGGGGGAGCCAATTTAAAACCGAGTTGAGAAGGAATTTCTTCTCCCAGAATGAATATGTGGAATTCTCTGCCCAAGGAAGCAGTTGAGGCTAGCTCATTGAATGTATTCAAGTCACAGATAGATAGATTTTTAATCAATAAGGGAATTAAAAGTTATTGGGAGCGGGCGGGAAAGTGGAGCTGAGTCCACGGCCAAATCAGGCATGATCTTGCTGAAAGGCGGAGCTGGTTCAAGGGACGAGATGGCCTACTCCTGTTCCTAATTGGTATGTTCTATGTTCTTATGTTACTACCAGGGGGATCAAGGGTATGGCGAGAAAGCAGGAATGGGGTACTGAAGTTGCATGTTCAGCCATGAACACATTGAATGACGGTACAGGCTCGAAGGGCCGAATGGCCCACTTCTGCACCTATTTTTTATATTTTTATGTTTCTGTGTTTCTAGATGGCTGTGGATGCTGAGTCGTTGACTATATTCAAGATAGAGGAAAATACATTTTGTGGAACGAACAGAGTTAAGGGATTTGGGGAAGTAGAGAATGGTGGAGTTGAGATGGACACTCGTGTTGAATTTCAGAGCAGGCTTGACTCGCTAAATGGCCCAATGCGACTCCAATTACTTATGTAAGTGATCATAAATTATATTAAAATAAGTAAATTGACCGAGTGCCCTTAAACTGACCAATTGACCATCATATAATCCAGCTTCAGTTAATTGCACCAACACACTACCCAAGTTACTGTCAACTCATCCAATGAAAGGAAATTGACCAAATATCCTGCAAATAATCATCAATTAAAGCAACACAAGTTTTATGATCCAACAGCTGGAAATTGACCAAGTGGTGGTCACAGAATCAATCACACGGAAACTGTCCTAGAATGCAGAAATGAAGACATGAACATCATTTAACCAAGCACACATAAACTTACCCACACAGTTTTAAATGACCGCGTCACCAGCACATCATCCATTACTGGTAAACTAGCCAACACCCAGAAACTATCCAATTGACCATCTCCTAAATTAGCACATATAAAATAACTCACTACTCACTACCAGAAACTGACGAAAGGATCAACATCAAACACAGCACACATCAATTTAACCAGACCCAGAAACTGTCCAAGAGATCATCACCGAACCAAACAAACATCACCTGTCCCAATACACATAAATTGATCAATTGACCATCTCCTACTACAGATCCATCAATTGACACATCGCACAGAAACTGACCATGTTAACCACAGGCATCGCAATACATGTAAACTCAAAGAGTTCCCGTGGACTGGTCAGTTGTAAATCACAGAATCAAGCAGACTTAAACTGACACAACACCCAGGTACGACCAACATTTCATCACCAGGCCGGGATACGAAAACTATCCCAACACTCAGAATTTGTGTAAGTGACCATCAGCTAAGCCAATACATGTAAGCAGGGCAGGCATGAGGAAACTGATAAGTTGATCACAACCGACTCCAACACATTAAGTTGAACCAGCTTCCTTCAACTTAGCAAGTAACCATCAACTAACACAGGTCAAGTAAAGCTACCCAGCACCTCGAAGCTAATAGGTGTGCAACTAACTTAATGCGTGTAAACAGACCCACCTCCATAAACATGAGCACTTGAACTGCACACAATCAAGCAGACGTTAACTGACCCAACTTCGAGAAACTGACCAAGTGACTATGCCGAACCAAGTGGAACAAAACTAACCAAATATCCTTAAACTGACCAAGTGACATTCACTTCACCCAACACTTGAAAACTAACCAAGTAGCAGAAATAATACAAGCGACCAACACCTAACCCAGCGCATGAAAACTGACCCAGGATCTAGGGGCCGCTGTGGTTCCAATGAACTGAACTTCTTCTTAAATATTAACATTAACCAGAAACAATGAAATGAACCTGAGCTCGGAAATAATGGCAGACCTCGGACTGTGTCAGAGATCTTTCCATGCTGAACTAAAATATTAATTTGCCGATGCTGCAGATTCCAACACTAGGCCAGTCTGAGATGTTAGTCCATTCGTTCCGAGCTGTCACTTGGAATAAATAGTAAACGGTAAAAGCAGAATATTCTGGGCAGTGACTTCGCTCAACAGCCGCCTGTTTAAGAAACAGCTCGGAACGAATGGACTAACATCTCAGATCGCCCGGAGAGAAGCAGATATATATTTACACTGTACGAAACTGTCCAGAAAAACTTACTGACCGCACAGGTTGAGGAAATAATCCATAAATCATCTTTAGCAGTAATAACGACCGAAGCTTCGCGCATTTTCTGTGAGAACTGGTGATTTATGTTCTTCTTGGAGAGGCTGCTGATCGCTTGACTGGATGCCTGATTTACACACAAAGGAAACCTGCACTGAGACTCTCAGGTTACATTCGCCTATTAATGCCAGTCATTTGCACACAGCAGCATTTTTCCGACTCATGGTTACAACAGAACTAAATATATTTAAATGGAAATATTGAAGATGGACACTCAGAGTAATTCAACAGTCCATCCAATGGCAATTCAAACATCAAAGTCCCGGAATGGACAAAACCTCAGGTACGTAGATCACACAGAGACAGGTAAACTCACCTGTTTAACTGCAGAAACAGGGTCAGCAATGATTTTAGTTTCCCGGCAGTGGGGGAGAAATTCCTGCTTCACAATAAAATGACATTTATGATTAACGTCTCAGGCACTGAAAAGTTATCCCCGCATCAGTCTGTATTGAGCTGAACAATCGACAATGATTAATAAATATGAGCAAGTGAGCTGCAGGAAAATCCCTTTCTGCCAGAACGTTGTCGGCTTAGTGCCAGGTACACAGAGAATAAGCTAACAGACTCTCGTTTGTGTACCTCTGGTAAAAAGAGGTAGCAAAAATCGCAGTCATGAAAAATATGGGTTTGCAAATGTTCTCAATAAGTTCTATATTACTTCGGAAGGGTAAGAATATTTTAATGATCTCTCCGATTCTTTTGGATTTCATGAATTTGCATTAAATTATACATCACGCATACAGCACAATAGCCAGTGTAGCGAGTTAACACACAGTGCAGTGTGGGCAATTTGAGAATTCACATTTGTGGGCGCTGCCTTTGTTTCCCCGCACAGGGTCAAACCTTGCTCGCAGCACAACTGCTGATTGTTTGCCTCAATGTGTGTAATAGTTTATATTCTTTAATCCACTTACTCTAGTAGAGTTTCAATAACGCTTTTAAGGGTACGAAAGAATTGTTGTATTACTGACCTGCTATAGATGCTGAGGTCGGTTACAAATACTAATTCAAGAAATGAACTGTGAAACTAACTGTTCAAGAAGGCTGACTGGGAAGCTTGGCCAATTCCAAAAGTTTGACTCAGGCTGTCTGGAAAGCTACAGATGTGGAGTCCTCACGAGCCTGCGGGGCACCGCTGTCAACAGCACACACTGTGTTAGCTTCTGCATGTGTAGCCATGGGGAAGATAGAATTGACAGTCACTTGCCTTGATGCAATTCACATGTTTCTGTCAGCAGGAATGTTATCAGGGCAGCCATTCTGAATGGAGAAAGAGACCACATTCCATGGGACCGACCAGGAGAAAGACAAACAGGGGAAGACCTTAAAGAGACATTAAACTTAATACCAAGGAGGAGGTCAACAATTAATGACGTCACTTGAAGCAGGTCAATTGCCAATTCTGAGTTATGAATTGCACCACGAACTTAAAGGTTGTCTGAATCGTCATCGGTCTGCCCCGGCTCAGCAGGTAGCGGCTCGCATCAGAATTAGACGGTTCAAGCCCTCTACAAATGTTTTAATTCTCAATAGGTTTTCTTCGTAATTATTCCAATAACCAGAGAATATAGGCCAATTCTACTCACACTCTACTCATCAGATAGAACAATTGTCCGAGGAGTTAATCCAGTAAACCTTCGCCACTGAAGACGATTTTTCATTTTCTTCAGTAAGCAAACTAAAACAGTGCAGAGTACACATTCCCCATTATTTTCTCTGCACCGATGCGATGTGTTTAAAAGGTAGAGATGTGCCCCAAGACGCATTGAGCCAGAATGACCCCGAGCTGCAGGCGAACATAAATATAGTTTAATCTCCAGCAGCCAGTCAAGGATCAGGGAGATATTTTAAGATCCTGTTGCTGAAAATAATTTATGGCAAACATACCTTGAACAGGACCGAAAAATTCAGAGCTGGGGATCACCTGTCAAATCTGACAAAAATTGGAAATCTCAAACCGAACAATGGAGATTGAACCATTTGACACTGAAATGAAGAGATTCCACATCTACCCATTGAGCAAGCCAGACATAAATAACAGCGTAAAGTTAACAGTCAGCAGCATATAACGCTGCATACGTAAACAGACCCATCACCTACAAATTGACAAATTGAGCATCATCTAAACCAACATATGTAAGCTTACTCATTACACAGAAACTGAGCGAGTGACCATCATCTAACTCGGCACAAGTAAACTGACCCAGCACACAAATATTGAAAAATGACCATCTGCCCAAATTTACCCAACACCTAGAAACTGCTCCTGTATCAATGAACTGAGGCAGAAACATTAAATACCCATCGCCCGAAAATAATGGCAGACCTTGACCTGAGTCAGAAATTGTTAAAGGTTGAACTAAACCATTAATTACTGATGTTGTAGATCCAAAATTATTCCCGCCTGAACAATGCGATCACATGGAATAAGTCAAAAGAGGTAAATCACGATATTCTCGGCACTGGCTTCACTAAACAGCCGCCTGTTTAAGAATCATCTCGGAACGGACGGGCTGACACCTCAGATCGCCCGGAGAGAAACAGATAGATATTTACACAGTACAAACTGTGCAGGAAAACTTACTCACCTCACTGGTAGAGGCAGAAACGCAGAAATCATCTTTAACAGAAAAAACCGACGAATCGTCTCGCATTTGCTGTGAGAACTGTGATTTCTGTGCTTCTTGGAGAGGCTGCTGAGCGCTTGAAAAGATGCATGATTTACACACAAAGGAAACTTGCACTGAGACTCTCAGGTTACATTCCCCTATTAGACAGAGTCGGTCACACACAGCAGCGTTATTCCCACACATGGTTACAACAGAACAAAATATTTAAACGGAAATATTGAGGATGGACACTCAAAGCAATTCAACAGCACAGTCCATGTCACTTCAATCTTCAAAGTCCCGTGTGAGAATCCTAAAACATGTGTATCACACAGAGACAGGAAAACCGAGCTGTTGAACTGCGGGAACAGACACAGCAATGGTTCTTTTGTTCTCCGCAGTGGAGGAAAAATTCCTCTTTCAAAAAAATTTACTTTTAAAAGTAGTGTCTCACGAAAGGGAAAGTTCTCCCGACATCTGTCTCCATGGAGATGAAGGATGGAGATTGATTTATCAATTGGAGTAAGTGAGCTGGTGGGAAAGCCGTCTCTGGTAGAACAGCGCCAGCTTAGTGTCACGTACACAGATAATAGCAACATAGATTCTCCTCTGTGTATCTGTGGCTGACAGAGGGAACAACATTCGCAGTAATGGAAATCATATTGTACCAAATATGAATACAATGTAATATGTGTTTGTAACTGTTCTCAACATGGTACATTACGATTGCACTTCAGAGAGGAGAGATTTTAATAGTTGCTGCCAATCTTTTCGATTTCACGAAACTGCAGCAAATTGAACATCAGGAGCGCAGCACAAAAACATTTGCAACAATTTAACAGACAGAGCAGGTCAGCGATTGGAGAATGTAAACTGTTGGGCGCTGCCTTTGTTTCCACCCACAGGTTCAGACCTTGCTCGAATCGGATCTGCCCAGTGTTGGCCTCAATTCCTTTAATGGTTTATATTCTTTAAACCACTTTCTCTAGAAAGGTGTTGGACATTCCAATAACGCTGTTAAGGATAAGTTAGGATTGTTTGTATTACGGAACTAATAAAGGAGCTGAGGTTAGTTAATTGTAATAATTCAAAAAAAGAACGATTAAACTGACTATACACCAAGACATTCTGGGAAGCCTGGCCAGTGTCCAAAAGTGTCATTCAATCCGTCTGGAAAGCGAGAGATCAGGAGGATAAATGATACTGTGGGAAAGCGTTTTTAACACCAAGTGCGGTCAGGTAGCATCAGTCTGTGTAACCATGGCGACAAATAAAAATAAACAGGAAAGCTTGATTTTGTCATTAGGAATGGAATCAAAGCGGAAAATCTGAAGTGACAAAGAGAACACATTACATGGGACAGTCCAGGTGACAGACAATCATGGAGAAACAGTTGAAGACAGATAATAACACCACCATGGAGGAAATCAACAAGTAACGAACTTCTCTGGCTCCCAAATCAGAAGAATTGGCCGTTTTGAGATCCGATTTACACCACTGAGATAAAGGTTGTCTGAACCACCATCAGTCTGCCGAGGTTCAGCTGGGAGCGCACTCCGCTGAGTTAGAAGGTTCATTCCAGCTATAAACGTTTCAATGAGATTGCCTCTCATTAAGCAAAACACTTAATGTGGCACTCTGCCCCCGAGTTGGCTGTGGTGCGGATGAGACAAGCATCTATCTCCTTTGGGATTGCCCCTTTGCAAGGCAGGTTTGGATGGAGATGCAGTGGTTTCTCTCGAGGTTCATCCCAAGCATCTCCGTAACACAGGACTCTTGCTCTGCGGACTGTTCCCAGGGACACACACCGAGACAGATATCATCTACTGCTGGAGGGCCATCAACTCAGTGAAAGACGCCCTGTGGTCTTTCCAAAACTTGCTGGTCTTCAAGAGCAAGGAGATGTCCACGTCTGTGTGTTGCAGACTGGCGCAATCCAAGGTCCAGGAGTAAGTGCTGAGGGACGTACTAAAAATTGGTGCAGTCGCCGCAAAGGCACGGTCGGGAAGAGCCATAGTTTAAAGCCCTTCCGTCACGATAAACCCAGGGTCTGGAATCAGTATAAAACTCCCCTCTGGCTGTACTTGTAAACTTTTTGTAGACAATAAACACCAGGATCTGAAAAAACCTATGCAGTGCCATGTATAATGCATGTTCTGTTTAGTAATGTATGTTGCAAAGAAATGTAACTGTACCCTCACCCATTCCGTGTGCCGTATAGTGCCACGAGTAAAGCAATATGATGACTGTATTACAATGTATCCTGGATTACACTGAAATGTATCTCGAAATGTAAAGCAAGCAAATCTATTGAACGGAACTGCCGTTAGCAGCCAAAAGAATCGTAAGGAATTGCTGACTGCATACAAATTTACTGAACTGTCTACCAATGTATTGTGCACATTTTTATATGAATAAAGTATATTTTGAAATTTTAAAAAATTAAGCAAAACACCAGATAATTTGGCCCGTTCTACTCAATCTCTCCTCGTACAACAAACCTTTTGGCCCAGGAATATATCGAGGAATATTTTGTTGCATCCCCACTAAAACAGCGTTTTCCTTCCTTCGGTAAGGAGATCAAAAAGGTGCCCAGTGCAACTTCCCTGCTGATTTCCCTGCAGCGAAGCGTCATGAATGTGGGTTGGTCCACTGACATCAAGTTCTCCATGACATTAAATAAACCTCAATTTTGCGCAGCGAGATGCTGGAGAGTGTCACTAATCAGATATATATTTCCTGCTACTGTTCTCATTTATATCAAACACTCCTTGACATCTTTGCCCTGGAATTCTTAGGGAACTCCTGTGAAATCAACCTAAAATCACAGAGCTCCAACCATCCAATGAGGGGCTTAAAAGCTACGAGACTGTAAATAAGAGTTCGCTGCTCTTGTGACTGAGCCAGCCAGGACTTATACAATGGTGGATACAGATCAAGTGACCATCAATAAACCAACGCATGTAAAATGAGCCAGGACCCAGAAACTGAGAAAGTAACAATTACTTAACCCATCGCACTGTAAATCTACCCAGCACCCAGAAACAGTTCCAGATCCAATTAACTGTACCGGATACTGAAAGTTACCGACCATCAATACATGTTCCCAGAGCTCAGCCTGATTCAAAGTTTGTTAAAAGGTTGGATGAAAACATTAACCTGGTTAACTTACTGATGTCGGAGATTCCAAGAGTATTATAATCTGAATAAGGCGGCCACAGCAATAATTAATTAAATATAAAGCACGACACTCTCGGCACTGACATCACTAAACAGCACACCCCACCCACCCAGCCTGTGTAAGGAACAACTCAGAACAAATTATTCAACAGGGCAGTAAAGCAGCGATCACACTGTGGCAAACATATTTGTAGAATTAGAAAATGCCAAGAAACACTCTCTAACCATGCCGCATGTTGGCGTAAGGTAGAAAGATTATTTGGGCCTATTTATGATTGAATCTTGTCGTATTTTCTCTGAGAAGCGTTGATTTAATTCGTTTTTGCAGAGCCTGCTGATCACTTGACTGGACACCTAATTCACACACAAAGGAAACCTGCGTTTAAACTGTCAGGTATTGTTATCTTATTAGTGACAGTCAGGTGGGCCCAGCAACGTGAGATTATATTCCCACCGATGGTTACAACACAGCATAATATATTTAACCAGAGATATTGGGCAAGGACTTTCAGAGCCATTCAACAGTACAGTCCATGTCACTTCAATCATCAAACTCCCTGAGTGGACATCCCCAAGGCATGTAGATCACACGGAGAGAGGTAAACTCACCTGTTTAACTGCAACAGTCAGGCTCAGTAATGAAGATTACATTCCAAGCAATGGGGCGAGAGTTTCTGCTTCTCAAACAAATCCTTTTTCCCAATAATGTTTCAGGGTAAGAGAACTGAACGCAACCTCAATTGGGCTGAAAAATTTAAAAAATATTAAATCCACGACTCAGTGTACTGCAGGGAGTGCCCTAGCTGCTGGAACAGTGCCAGCGCAGTGTCAGTTAATGCAGATCAGGGAATTAGATACTCATATTTGTACCTGTGGCTTCAAGAGTTGCCACAATTCGCAGTCGAAGAAATCACATCGCAATAAACATGAATAAAATGACACGTGGGTTTCAGCTGTTTTCAAACATTGTATAGCTGTTACATATGTAAGGGGTTCTGATTATGTTAACTGTCGCTGCAATTCTTTCGCTTTTTATTATTATGCAGAAAAGTAGTATAATAGTCATTTCTGAGAAACATCGAAACATATACATTAAGAGCACGAAAGGAGGCCATTTCGGGCCATCGTGTCCCCGCTGGCCGACCAAGAGCTATTCAGCCTAATCCCACTTTCTAGCTCTTGCTCCGTAGCTCTGTAGGTTACGGCACTTTACATAGAAATATAGAAAATATATTTACGTATCTATCCAAGTAGTTGCTGAATGTGGTGAGTTTACATGCCTCTACCCCCCTTTCAGGCAGTGGGTTCCAGACCCCCGGCACCATCTGGATGAAGACATTTCCCCTCATATCTCCTCTAATCCTCCCCCCAATTAATGTATATCTCTGTCCCCTGGTTACTGACTCCTCTGCCAAGGGAAACAGTTCATTCCTACCCACTATTCAGGCTGCTCATGATTTTATACACCTCGATAAGTTCTCCCGTCTGTCTCCTCTTTTCCAAAGAAACAGACCCAGCATCTCCACTATTTCCTCATAAATAGAATTCTCCAGTCCAGAAAACATTCTTGTAAATGTCCTCATCACCCTTTCCAGTGCAATCACAGCGTTTCTGCAATGTGGTGACCAGTACTGCAAGCAGTGCTCCAGCTGCCGCCTAACCATTCATTTATACAGTTGATGCATAATGTCCTTATTATTTTATTCCATCCCTCGTCTAATAAAGGCAAATTTTCCATTTGCATTCTTAACAACATTTTCTACCTGGCCTGCTTCATTCAGGCATCGGTGGACCCGCTCTCCAAACTCCCTCTGTTCGTCTACACATTTCACTGTCATCATATTTCAGAGAATTAGCACACAGTGCAGGCTCGATGATTTGAGAATGTATAGTACTGGGTGCTGCCTTTCATTCTCGCCTAGGTTCAAACCTTGCTCGCAGCGGATCAACTCACTTTTGGACTCAATGCTTGTGATAGTTGCTATTCTATAATGCCCTTCCTGTAGAAGACATTTCTCGTTTTCATTTAAAATACTAAATGATTGTCTGTCAGCCTGCATTACTGCCCTGCTAAAGGAGCTGAGTTTGGTTAAATATATTAATTCAAAAAATGATGGATAAATCAACATTTCAGGATTGCATTCTGGGAAGCTTGGCCAAAGCCCAATGTATGATTCAGGCCATGTGGAAAGCTGCAGATAGTGGGGACTCAAGAACGGTGGGGAATTGATTTAAACACCAGGTGCTTACTGCTTGCATCAGTCTGTGTAACCCATCTGGGGAGCGAATTGAAAGTTACAGGAAAGCTTATTTATTTCAGCAGTAATGGTATCAAAGTAGCTGTTCGAAAGTGAAAAGGGGAACACTGCCCATGAGACATTACAGGTTACAGAGAAGCAGGGTGCAGTACTCGGAAAGTGGCAAGAAAAAGACCAAGGAGAAAAGCAACAAGCAATGAACCTCTCCATCTCCCGAAGCAGAAGAATTGGCCATTCTGAGGTTCGCGTTGCATCACTGACTTAATATTGTATGAACCGCCATCTTTCTGCCATGGCTCCACCGGGAGTGCAACCGCCTCTGAGAGAGAAAGTTCACGCCTTATATATGTATTTTATACGTTTTAATGAGATCACCTCACATTCATCTCATTTCCTGAGACTATAGGTCCATTATACTTAATCTCTAAAGCAAATATTTCCTTTCATAGGTAATGACACCAAAGCTGTGTCCATAAATGTGACCTTTGTCTTCTCGGCACTGGTTTGTTCTCAATGGAGAATTGTCTGAAGCCACAGTGAGCCGTACTTACCTCGAGCATGGAGGTGAAATTATATAATGTTCAATCTTTAACAGCGAGATGCTGGAGAGAGTCCAGAAGCATGGCACCAATTTCTGAAACTGACGTTGAATCTCATTGATATCAAACACACCTTGAGCTCTATGCTGTGAAATTCAGCGCTGGGAATCTGAGCACAATTCCTTCTAACACAAAGCGGGAGTGAACCCTGCAACCCGTCATTGTAAACACAAAACTCCAAACAACTAGACTGAAAAGCCGTTCACTCACTTGTCTCCACATTTGCTGCTCCTAACTTGCTCCTTGTTTCCAGCCAGTTCTACTCTTCTGGACTTCACTAATGCAGTTCCAGAGACCGTGGCCGACTCGCTGCCCCTCTCACACCCACCGCCTCTCTGCCCTTTTGCCCCTTCACCCCCTACAAACCTCTTCATTGAACAGCATCTCGCAACTCCTCCTCCACTTCATTAATATAAACGAAATGAATGTCAACCAGACATTTCCAGTTGGTGAAGTTTGCATGAAGACAAGTTCCAGAGAAGATTAATTGACTGTCAACACGTGGTTAGTGTCAGATGTGGTTTTACACCCATCGGTCAGAGAGAAGCGGGGTTCGGAGCAGAAAATACCCCTTTTGTTTCTCCCCTTTTGGAAGGAGGCACAAAACAAAACCGCTCGTTCTAGGGATAGAAGCAGGGACCTTTACATCCAACGCTCTCCCAATGAACTATTTCTGCCTCAGAGAACTCGAATTTTGTTACATGCTCTTGGAGGACAATGTTACCCAGGGTAGAATTCTCCCTCCCGCTGCTTCCTCTCCTAAGGAGAATTGGCCCCGACCAGATCTCGGAGCTGAGGTTATGCTAGTCTATTGATGATATCGTTCTATTGCTTCCTGTTTGGGCCACTTTTAATCAGGTCCATGCACACATTCTTCTATCAACCCATCTCTCACTGTGCTTCACTCACTCATTCATCCTTTATTCCTTTTAATCAAGAAAGAGGCAGGGATCAGTACACAATCCCATATCTTCTGCACATAAACACCCGTCTGTTCCCTGTTCGAGCCACGAGATCTTTCAATAAATGCTCTTCAGCACAAAAACTTCCTCACAGTGTTCGGCATGGAGCGAAATACAGATTTTATCTCTCTAGTTCTGCTTCTGGTCCCAACAGAGCATTAATAACCAAGTTTATATCCTTGGCAGGAAGCGACAGAGAGATTAGTGGCTGCAGTGCATCAGCAAATAAGTTAAAATAGGAAATAATAGTAAATCACGTTTTGTTTCATAATCGACGAATACGTGACAAGAATAGAGATGAATGGCTTTGAATTAATAGCCATTACAGAGAAATGTTTGCAAGATGACCAAGGTTGGTACCCAATATTCGAGGGTTGTTGATATTTCCAAAAGACAGGCAGATTATAAAAGGACTGTGGCAGCCCTGAAAATAACGGATGACATATGGTCAGTAGTGATAACGGATCATGGCTCAGGAGACCAGGAGGTAGAATCAGTAAGCAAAAAGATAATAAATTACAAGGGGCAGAAAACACTAATGGGATGTGTGTTGGAACTATACCGTTGAACAAACTATTTATCGACATAAAATTGGAGCTTGTAACAAAGGTAATACATGAATCTTGGGGAACATGAATCAACAGATAGACTAGGCAAATAAAATTGGCAAGGGTCGTATGGGGGTTGGGTTCATGTAATGCGTTCGAGACAGTTTCCTGGAACAATACTTCATGGAACCAAACAGGGAACAGGCTGTTTTAGATGTTGTTTTGTTTGAAAAGACGGGGTTAATTATTCATCTCATAGTCAAGGGTCCGCTGTGGAGGAATGATCATGGTATGATAGAATTTCACGCTGATTTTGAGAGTGAAATAATTAATTCTGAAACGAGATTCTTATAAATAAATAAAGCCAATAATATAGTTTGTTTTTTTATTTCAGATTCCAGTACCCGCGGTATTTAGCTTTTATATAATTTGAGGGGCGAGCTGGCTATTGTAGGTTGACAAATGTGATTACAATTTATGAATGTAGATAAATTGTTTCAATCTTTTAAAGAAATGTTTGAAAATTCTCAACGAACACAGATTCCATTGATAAATAAAAACTCCATGGAAAATGTGATCTATCTGTAGATAAGTGAAGAAGGTAGGGAGAGTATTAGATTAAAAGGGGAGGCTCATAATGTTATCAAGAATAGTAGTTAGACTGAGGATTCGTAGAGTTTCAGATAACAACAAAGGATGACCAATAATTGATAAAATGGGACAATATCAAATCTGAGATTAAACTGGCAAGACGTTTCAAAACAGTTTGTAAGAGCATTTGAACGTATGTGAAAAGGAAGAGAGCAGCAAAAGTAAGATTTGGTCACTCAGTGGCTGAGTCAGGAGATATTCTAATGGGGAATGAGGAAATGAAGAGAGTTTAAATAAATCTGTTGTATCTGCTTTGCTGTCAGAGATACATTAACATACAAAGAATAGTGGGGAAAAGGCGTTAATTAATGAGGAACATAACATAATTAAAATGAATTAAAAAAAAATACTTGAGAAACTAAAGAGACTAAAAAGTGACAAATCCCATGAACCTGATGATCTACATCCTAGAATTCGAAAAGAAGTGGCTGCGGATATAGTGGATGCATTGATCGTGATTTTCCAAATGTACCTGGATTCCAAAGTGATCCCAGCGGAGTGGAAGGTAGCAACTGTAAAATTCAAGAAAGGAGGGAAAGAGAAATCAGAGAAATATAGGCCAGTTAGCCTGATATCAGTCGTCGGCAAAATGCTGGATTCCATTATTAAGGAGCGGGTAACTGGGAATTTAGAAATTACATTTTGATTAGGCATCCACAATGTAAATTCTTATGTGATTTTTTCAGTTGAGGTGTGAACTAAAAGCAAGAAAATTTCCATTTTGACCGCTCGGCTGTGTTCATAAAATGTTGGAAGTTTCCTTGGACCATTTGAACGAAGTTATTGTATTTTTGTTGATTTTTTGTATTTTTGTCGATCTCAGCACTCTTTTTGCAACACAGTTGCTTTGCCAACTAAAATAGTTTTGTGAACCAGAAGCCTATTGTAAGCTGCTCGAAGTTTCTGCACATTTCTGCCTTTCAGTTTATCATTAAATTTCCAAATGTAATGTCCAAGAGGGAAAAGTTAATCCTTTCATTCATTCGTCACTCAGTAGTCAATTTCTGGGTATTCAGTGAGCTTGTGATGAGTTGCTCAGTTTCTCAATGTTTGGTCATGATGCGGACAATTGGTCAATTTTTGAGTGTTCAGTCTATTCGTGGACAGAGGGTCAGTATCTGTTTGCTCCAGCCGACAGTGGTCAGATGCAGGGTGTATAGTATGCGTGCGCTGAATTGGCCAGTTGCTGCTGCTCAGTTCCGCTCTGTACAAGTGTTGAGTTTCTGTATTCAGGTCCCGGTATTGGGCAGTACTTGTGTTTCTGCGTGCAGGCCCCAGACCGGAGGAGGCAGCAGACCTGGGCGAGACCAGAGCGGGAGCAGAGCGAGAATGGGAGCAACTCAACAGAGGCAGAATAGATACTTAGACACATAGAAAAACAGAAATAAATAGGTGCAGGAGTAGGCCATTCGGCCCTTTGAGCCTGCACCGCCATTCAATAAGATCATGGCTGATCATTCACCTCAGTACCCCTTTCCTGCTATAGAGAGAATGGGATAGAGTGGTGTCAGAGTTGGAAAACTGACGTCGACACAAGGGAAGGAGCTGTTTGGTGAGTAGCTGGTAAGTGTTTCTTTATTAAATTTTAAGTTTATATCTGCTGGGTTAGATCCTAGTCTATTAATTAGATGCATGGCAGGACAGCTCAGT
Organism: Pristiophorus japonicus; assembly: GCF_044704955.1. NCBI lineage: Eukaryota > Metazoa > Chordata > Chondrichthyes > Pristiophoridae > Pristiophorus > Pristiophorus japonicus. The sequence goes on from NW_027253324.1 coordinate 4,934,633, forward strand.
CCCGTGGAGTTCACATCCTGTACCATTTGGTAAGTCCTGTATGCTCCACGTGGCTTGGTCGGCCACTTGTGCAGAAAGTGTTACCATCTCCAGCAACTCGAACTCCGCGTTTTGTAGATTGAGTGGCGGCTGGAGTCACTGCGGTGCATCCGCGAGTTTGAGAATATCGGGGATAGCACAATTCTAGAGGTGGTCACCCCGCAGCTTAAACCTTTGCAGGCAGAGAGGCAGTGGTTGAGGACCAGACAGCAGAGGAGATCCAGGCAGGTAGTGACGGAGTCCCCTGAGTCCATCTCACTCGCTAACATAGAAACATAGGACTTAAGAACATAGTAGTTTAAAGCGGAGAAAGAAGCCACTTTAGCCCATTGTGTCCCCACCAGCTGACAAAGACACACGGCCCTCGGTCAGCAGCCCTGAAGGTTACATATAAATCTATGAACAATGAACAACGCTGCAAGGTAAAGAGCACCATGCTCAAACAGTCATAGGATGCCCCATGAATTGCAACAATTTACACTCCACCCCAACTGGAACCATGTGATCACATGGGAGGACCCAAAAAACAGGTCAAAATCCAGGCGAATTGGGGTAAGAAATATGGGAAAATTCCTTTCCGACCCATCTAGGCGATCGAAAATAGCCAAGGAGATAACTCTGGCGTTAATAGTTTCCATGATGTACTTACCATCGTGTCTGCACCAGCCAACAAGAGGTTATCCAGTTTAATCCCACTTACCGGCTCTAGGTCCGTCATCCTGCAGGTTAAGAAACTTCAAGTGCCCATGCAAGCACATTTTAAATGTGGTGAGTGTTTCTGCATTCAACACCCTTCCAGACAGCGAGTTACAAACCCGCTGCGTGAAGAACTTTCCCCTCAAATCACCTCTAATTCTTCAACTAACCACCTTAAACCTATACTCCCTCGTAAATTATCCGTCCAGAAAGGGAAATAGGCCCTTGCTATCCACTATATCCAGGCCATTCACAATGTTACATACCTCAATGAGGTCTCCCCTCAGCGTCCTATGTTCCAAGGAGAACAAACCCAGCCTATCCGCTCTGCCCTCAAAGTTAAAATTCTCCATTCCAGGCAGCATCCTTGTAAATCTCGTCTGCACCCTCTCCAGTGAAATCACGGCCTTCCTACTATAACGTGAACAGAATTGCACGCAGCATTCCAGCTGTGGCCTAACCAGTGTATTTTATAAATTAAGCATAACCTCCCTGCTCTTGCATTCTGTGCCTCGATAAATACTGGCAAACAAGCTGTGTGTCTTCTTAACCACCTTATCCAGCTCGTATGCTACTTTCAGGGATCTGAGGATAAGCACTCCAATCCCTTTGTTCATCTACATTTCTATGTGGCCTCCCTTTTAATGTATACACCATGTCCAAGGGCATTACGTAACACTTCTCTGAATTAAATGTAGTTTTCTACTGTTCTGCCCACCTGACCAGTAGATTGTTACCCTCCTGCTGTAGTCCATGACTTTCCTCTTCATTTTTAAACACGCAGCCAATTTTACTTTCATCTGCAAACAATTTAATCACACCCATAAATTCAAATCTAGATAATTGATCTGGACAAAAACCAAGGGACGCAGAACTCAGCCCCGTGGAAACACACTGGAATCATGCTTCCAGTCAAAAAACATCCAACAAACATTACCCTCTGCTTCCTAACTCTGAGCCAATTTTGGATCCAACTTGCCACTTTGCCCTGGATTCCATGCGCTTTTACCTTCTGGACCAATCTACCATGTGGGACCTGATCAAAAGCTTGGCAAAGTCCATGTACATTAAGTCATATGCACTGCCCTCATCGATCCGCCTGGTTGCCTCCTTGAAAAATGTAATGAGGTGAGTCAAACAGAAGCTTCCCTTCACAAATCCGTGCTGACTGTCCCTGAATAATCCTTGCCTTTCTAAATGTATATCTATCTTGTCCTTCAAGATTTTTTCCAATAATTTTACCACCACTGTGGATTGGCTGACAGGCCTGTAATTATTCGGGCTATCTCTTTCTCCCTTCTTAAACAAGGGTATCACATCAACAATCGTCCACTGCTTTGTCACTAAGCCCGAATCCAAAGAGGATCAGAAAATTAAGGTCAACCCCTCTGCTATTTCCTTTCTTGATTCGCTCAACAGCCGAGGATGCATTTCATCTGGGCCTGGGCACTATTCCACTTTCAAAGCAGCAAAACCCCAAAATCTCCTCTCTCACTCTGTCTATTTGACTCAGAATTTCACCAGTATTCTTTTCTGAGTACTGGTGAGGGCGATGGTGACTCTGGGACCGAAGAGCGAGACATGTCCACGCCACCATGGATGGCACAGATTTACAGGTGGAGGACGGAGAATGGAAGAGCATTAACAGTCGGGGATTCGATAATCAGGCGAGCAGACAGCAGTTTGTGCGGCCGTAGAGGTCACTCCAGGCTGGGATGTTGCCTACCTGGTGCCAGGATCAAGGATGTCACTGAGATGCTGCTAAACATTCTTGGGGGATAGTGTAAACAGTCAGAGGTCCTGGTCCATATCAGTACCAGTGACATTGGTAGAAAGAGGGAGGAGGTCCTGCAGGCAGAGTGTAGCAGCTAGGACAGAGATTAAACTCAACATCGAGGGGTATTCAACATTTAGGAAGGGTAGACAGGAAGGAAAAGGAGGCGGGGTGGCATTGCTAGTTAAACAGGAAATTAATGCAATAGTAAGAATGGACATTAGCGTGGATGATGTGGAATCGCTATGGGTGGAGCTGCGGAATACCAAGTGGCAGAAAACGCCAGTGTGAATTTTGTACGGACCATCAAACAGCAGTGGTAAGGTTGGGGACAGCATCAAACAAGAAATAATGGCTGCATGCAATAAAGGTACAGCAGTTATCATGGGTGACTTTAATCTACATATTGATTGGGCGAATCAAACTGGTAGCAATGCTATGGAGGAGGATTTCCTGGAGTGTATTAGCAATGTTTTCTAGAACAATATGTCGAGGAACCAACCAGGGAGCTGGCCATCATGGAATGGGTGATGAGAAAGGACTAATTCGCAAACTTGTTGTGCGAGGCGCCTTGGGAAAGAGTGACCATAACATGTTAGAGTTCTTTATTAGGCTGGAGAGTGACACAGTTAATTCAGAAACTAGGGTCCTGAACTTAAGGATAGGTAACTTCAATGGTTTGAGGCGTGAATTGGCTAGCATAGACTGGCAAATAATACTTAAAGCGTTGACGGTGGATATACAATGGCAAACATTTAAAGATCACATGGATGAACTTCAACAATTGTACATCCCTGTCTGGAGTAAAAATAAAATAGGGAAGGTGGCTCAACCTTGGCTATCAAGGGAAATTAAGGATAGTGTTAAATCTCAGGAAGAGGCATATAAATTGGCAAGAAAAAGTAGCAAACCTGACGACTGGGAGAAATTTAGAATTCAGCAGAGGAGGACAAAGCTATTAATTAAGAAGGGGGAAATAGAGTACGAGAAGAAGCTTGCTGGGAAGATAAAAACTGACTGCAAATGATTCTATAGATATGTGAAGAGAAAAAGATTATTGAAGACAAACGTAGGTCCCTTTCAGTTGAATTCAGGTGAATTTATAATGGGAAACAAAAATATGGCAGACCAATTGAACAAATATTTTGGTTCTGTCTTCATGAAGGAAGACACAAATAACCTTCCGAAAGTACTAGGGGACCGAGGGTCTAGTGAGAACGAGGAACTGAAGGATATCCTTATTAAGCAGGAAACTGTGTTAGAGAAATTGATGTGATTGAAGGCCGATAAATCCCCGGGGCCTGATAGTCTGCATCCCAGAGTACTTAAGGAAGTGGACCTAGAAATAGTGGATACATTGATGATAATTCGCAAACAGTTTTTCAACTGGGGATCAGTTCCTGTGGACTGGAGGGTAGCTAATGTAACACCACGTGTTAAAAATCGAGGGCGAGAGAAAGCGGGTAATTATAGACCAGTTAGCCTGACATCAGTGGTGGGGATAATGTTGGAATCAATTATTTAGGTTAAATAGCAGCGCATTTGGAAAGCAGTGACAGGATCGGTCCAAGTCAGCATTAATTTATGAAGGGGAACTCATGCTTGACAAATCTGGAATTCTTTGAGGATGTAACTCGTAGAGTGGACAAGGGAGAAACAGTGGATGTGGTGTATTTGGACTTTCAAAAGGCTTTTGACAAGGTCCCACACAAGAGATTGGTATGCAAAGTTAAAGCACATGGTATTGGGGGTAACATACTGACGTGGATAGAGAACTGGTTGGCAGAGATAAAGCAGAGAGTCGGTGAACGGGTCCTTTTCAGAATGGTAGGCAGTGATTGGTGGAGTGCCGCAGGGCTCAATGCTGGGACCCTAACTCTTTACAGAACATCAGAACTTCAACAGGCAGGAACAGTAAGTAAAACGCCAACCTCCCAGACCCACTTTCTAGCTGGGTTAGAACTCTGGAGTTTCAGGGACCATGCTCACCAATTCCCTTTTGACAGTTCCAAGCTTTGGGGTTCGCCTTAGTTGTCTGGGTTCTGTAGTCTGTACCCCGGACCTCGTTGGGGACCTCAACCTGCGTCGCCTCTTCATTTGGGCTGAGTCCGCTGATGCGGTAAGGTGCGTATTGGACTTGTGGAGTGAGGATTCAGTTTTCCTTGGTCAGGATAGTCTTAAAAGTTCCGTTAGGTAATGTTTTACTCCTTGATAGCTTAGGAACAGCTTGTAGAGTGCAAAAACCTTCGTATTTTCTTCGGTTTTGTCAGGTTGGTTTCGGTTGACTGTTTGATTGGTGGCGATGATCCGAAACTTTCCGATCGTCATTTTGAAAGCCTGTTTGCGGTCGTGGTGCTGTTATTCTGTTTTTTAGAGATTCCTTTCATGGATGTTTCGGGGTCCCACTTTTCAATCTTGGTGTTAAACTTATGCAACGAGACTGATACCTTAATAGTGTCTCCAGAAGCACTCTTTACTGCCACAACACGCCTTGAATTATACTTAAACAGGCTTCCTTATCGTCACACCAAATCAATTCTTGGGCTATGTTTTAACTTTTCTGTCCATTGATTTTCAAATGTCTCCTTTGTCAATGTTTTTGGTGGGCTAGTCAGCAGTCACTCGATTAGGGTTTGATAATGTGCTATCACTGGTTTTGCATTGTTTTAGGATCGTCCAGTTTCCTGGCCACCTAGTTGGGCCAATGCTTTCCATAGCGGTTGAATGGGTAATTGGCTTCTTGTATATTTTGGATGAGTTCTGTAGTTTAGATAATGGCTGGTAATTTGATTATCTCTGAGGGTGTGAATTGGTGCTGTATAGTTCCCCCAGGTAGTCTGGGACCCTTAACACACGAAGTTGCTTCACACAGGTTAGCCCCACCTCCTGGAATTTGTTACTCTATTTCGCAGCAGAAAAAATGTTGTGGAATCTTAAAATAGATATGTTCCTTTCCAGAGATGTTTAGGAGATCTCAGGCTTCTGTGATTTAGGTCCATTTTGTAATTTATTTTCAGAAAGGCCAAACACTGGGTGAGGGGGGGGCGGTGTTCCAGGAGGTTTGCCCCCTTTTGCCAGTTTCCTTTTCAAACTTAGATCTCCACTTGAAAAATCCATAGCTCATGTTTAACAGTCCAAGAGGAGCATTTCTTTAATTTTCAGGGAGAGTGACTCCTGGGAATTTTTAGAACCCTTCAGTCCCCCTATGACACTATCTAACCATAGTGTCACTTTACACGTGAGCAAAGATTCCTGACTCTCAAGAGCTAACCTTCCCGCAACCAGAGCATACATTCCGCTTTACATGATACAGCATTCAGTTACATCCTCTTCCCTTTACAGGCATATTTGCAAGGTACGCTGCACTTCACAAGAATAATACATATTTCAAATACATCACACAACATTATAAACTTAAATTGCTAAGAGGGTTCCTAAGGTTTGTCCACCATCCTGTAATATCGATATTGGTGCCTTCGGTTCTCCCCTTTGCACTTGGAACACCACAGATACAGAACTAGCCAGAGCTGACATAGTAGCAAAAGATGGGAGGCTATTCTGATCCAAGAATGGACTTCTATATTTCCGAAAATGTCCCACCAGGGTGGAACTCTGATAGCCAAGATCTCACTCCCCATCTTAAATGTCTTTTGTTCTCAAGTGTAGAAATGTTTTTGCGATATTTCCATAGCTTTCAACAAAGAGTCAAGACGTTCAGGTAGATGAGGAATTGCATAACCAAAATATGTTCCATAGTCTTGTAGATTTGTGAAATTGTCGGTGACTGTGAGGTGAACAGTTAGGGCTCAGGAATGGGTACAATCCATTATTGGGCCACTTTAACCGGTGCCTCCCATTTAATGCAAAAACAGCTCTCACTCACAGGACACCCATAAATGAGGGATTCTTCCACGTCTCCTCAGTCGCTGCTGCTCTTCCTTATCAGGGCGAGCAGGAAAAGGATCCTTCTCATGCTGTCCACTTCCTGTAGGGGCACAGAAAACAGATTATCTTGCCCTGAGAAAGCTCTCTGTCTTGACAAAGGTGACTGAGTTCCAAGTTGGGCTCATAGTCTTTAATTGACTGGCTGTCTTATTCAGTTCCTTGTGGACTGATTGCTTTTAACTTTGTCTCAAAAACGTTCTGCTTGTTATCTTACCGGTGCTTCCTTAATAGCCAGAGCGGTAGATTTCTCTTACTCCCAGGTGTTACCCGGCCTGAGCTTCTTTTAAAAGCTGCACAGTTAGATTCTTTTCCTTACCCCAATTAACTAATACATATATACTCATCATTATACAGATAAATCTTATACTATTCTAAATTATTCACTAAACATACATAAATTCATATTTTATACATCCTTAAATTCACATCGCTACATATGTACATCTGCCACCCGTCTACGGGTGGCCAGGCTAATTCCTGTTTACCTCCACTTGGGACAGCTCCTGAGAATTTTGTAAGGCTGCAAATAAGACGGCCTGAGCCGCAACATCCGGAGGGCTCTCGCTAATGTTACCGGGGTTTGCCCTGTGTCCCAGGCGAGCGATCGGGGAACTGTTCCCTTTGATGATGCAGCACACTGCCCCTTTTGGTGTGGCCGCAGTATCCTGCTCTATAGGTGTTGCGCAGCCTGATGCTGCAGGCTGGGGGCCCTTATCTTTACAGCGCTTCCTGACCTTGGGTGTCCCCTTCCTGGTGGCGGCCTTATCTGGTCCGAGCCATTGGAACTGGTGCGCTGGTGACCACGGGGCTTTTGGTTGTGGTGCGTGGGTAGTCCTTCTTGGGGCTACTGTTACTGGGGGTGCATCCAAGTCCCAAGCAATTGTTGGGATCGTCCCTCCAGTAACGCAGTTCCCCGCTCCCACCTGCCCTGTTTTTCAGGCTGCCCTGCCCCCTTTGGGACCTTCACAGCCAGCGGCTGCTGGCTGCTTCTTACGTTTTTCGGGTTCCCCTTGTTTAAACAGCTTACACTGGTTGATATGGTACCACTTCGTGCAGCGGAGCATCTCATGGATCTTGACTTGTCCACAATGTGGTATGGTCCCATATATAGGGCTTCAAATGTTCCTACCCGGGCAAAATTCCTAAGCATCACCTGATCCCCTATCTCCCATTCGTGGTGCTTGCGGTGTTCTAGCAGCAATTGGTTGCTCCGATGCTGCTTCCCCATGTTATCAGCAGCTTGCCAGTGTATCTGCTTGAGGTGTTCAAACAGATTCTTGAAAAAACGGTCCTGGTTCACCTCTCTGAGCTGACCTTCCGTGAGCACTGGGGCTAGGACATGGGTGGGGGTTCGCATGTCCCTCCCAGTCATGAGCTCGTATGGGGAATACCCCGTGCTCTGTGACTGGCTCCCCCGGATCCCCATTAGGATCAGCGGTAAGACCTTTACCCTTTTTTGGTGTGAGTGTCCCGTCTCCTTCCACAGCCTTCATTTAATAGTGCGGTTTTAACGCTCCACAATACCTGATGACTGTGGGTTGTGGGCAACCTGCCATTTCCCTTGAATGTTGAGCGTATTAAAGATTGCCTGCATTAGCTGGCCTGTGAAGTGGCTCCACTGGTCAGACTCCACATACTGTTGTAGTCCCCACCGGTGAATACCTCTTTCACAAGGATCCTTGCTGTTCCTAAAGCCATGGCTGTTCGGCATGGAAAGGCTTCAACCCATTTGGAGAACACATCCACAGGACTCGGCAATATTTATCGCCTCCCTGGGCGGTGGGTCGAGGCCGGATGTAGTCGATCTGAATCCACTGCCATGGTCCCTCTACCCTCCTGATGTGTCCCATAGAAACCTTCCTTTTCTGGGGGTCAGAGTTGTTAGCAGCACACACTAGGCAGTCGGCGCAGAACTCGCGGACATCCTCACTGAGTCTCGGCCACCACGCTGCCTGTTCCACCGGTTGCCAGGTGGTCTCAGGTCCGGGGTGCCCCGCTCCTGGACCCTCTTGGGCAAGTTGGAGGAATTCCCTCCTGTGTTGCTCTGGCACTACCCATTGCTCTCCCCTGAATAGCATGCCTTCTTTAATGGTGATGGCTGCTGCGCATTATGGTCCTTCTACTTTTTCTCCCTTGGTTCGTGCATTTAAAAATGGTCTGCGGACTGGATCCTGGGTTTGAACTGTTTTCAGATCCGGCGCTAATACTACCCCTGCCCTGTCTGCCGTTCCTACTCTGCCCCTAACTGCTGCTATGGGGTCCAGGGCGTAAGGATCCCAAAACCTCCCTGTGCGAGCAGCCTCTTTAGCCAGAACGTCTGCCTGCTGGTTTCCCTGACCTCAAGTTTCAGTGGTCGAGTGGGCTTTCACATTGTGAAAGTAAATCTCCCTTTCCTCACCTAAGTCCGTCATGATCTTTTCCAGCAGGGGCTTGATTGCCAAAAGGTCTCCTGACGGGACCAGATGGCCAGGGACTCCGTATACCAGTTGCATGTAAACATATTGTACAAGCATATCGTGTACGGGTTAGGCAATATCTCGGGGTGTGTGACCACTTATACCACCGTGGACAGTTCGACATGCTGGGCGCTCATGGTGCTGCGGAGTTTAATATTCAGGGCAATGTTCGCCGCTGGGTCATAGACTCTGCACCCTGTAAGTCGTTTACCAGCAGTTACTGTGCTCGAACCGTTCAAGTAGATTTCGCGGCCTGAGGAGTGTATCCCGGCCCGAAAACCTGCGTTGACTTCCCATACCCCTTCTGCAGAGCACCGGTGGGCTGTTCCCGTTAGATCCTATTAGATCTGCGCCTTCTTATGTTTAACTTTAAAACCTTCCTCCCTAAGTAGTTCCATGCTGCTCACCCTCATCGGGGAATAGTAGCAGATTGTTCACATACTGGACCAGCTGCCGGGATCTGCGAAAACCTTCAAGCAGTTCACCATGCATTGGTGAAAAATGCTGGGGCTGTTGTGAAAACCCTGGGGCAGGCAGTTCCAAGTGTAGTGTTGGCGTTTAAATGTAAAAACGAACTTGTACTGGTCCTCCCTTCGCAAGGGAATGGACCAAAATCCGTTGGAAATATCCAGAACCGTGAAGGTGGTTGCGGATGCTGGGATACTTCCAATGAGGTCGGCGACAGCTGCGACCATGGATGCACAGGCGGGGATGTTACGGTTGAGTACCCGGTAGTCCACCGTGGCTCTCCAGGGATTGTCCGGTTTCTTAACCGGCCACAATGTAGTGTTCACTTGGGTGGCTATCGGTCTCAATACCCCCTGTTTAGCCAAAGAACTCTGGCCGTTTCCATGTCTGCCTCTGCATCCCTGGGGAAATTGTACAGCTTTTGTGGTCGGGTCATGGGGTCCTCACTCACACTGACCTCGACCCCGTTTACTCTCCTACAATCATGTTTGTGTGTGGCAAATGTGGCGTGGTGTGCTCGCACAGCAGCCTGCTACTCGACTGGCGTGTTACTGACCTGTAATTCAAGGCCGTAACCCTCCTTTGTCTTCATTGTACACAGGGTCCCCTTTCCTTGTTTCTCTGGGATGACTGCTACGTCACTTTCTTTACCGGTACAGGCTGTCATCACAGACAATGGTTTCTTATATCCACTAGAATCCGGTGACCTATAATAAAGTCGGCCCCTAGGATTCCTTTTCCTTCCTGCTCCCACTTCATCAGGACACACGTCCACTGATTGTGCAGTGTTCCGACTTGAATGGACAGCGGGATGGAGAATGAGCCAGAATGTTCTTTGCCCGTGAATCCCACTCGGCTGTATGAGGTCCCGTTTGATAGAAGTGAGGCTGTGGGGTCATCTGCATAGACTATGGTGCATGCTGCTCCAGTGTCCAGAAAATAAGTCCCTTTATTCTCCACACCTCCATTTCGACATACGGTCGCTTCCAGGCATCGTACACTCGGGACACAGGTCGACAGGATGCGCTGATTTTAGTCATAATCTGGGTGAGATGAGGCAGATGGTATCACTGTACTGGTGGCCGTGGCTACCTTCCCCGGACCCATTAGTGCTGTTCCGAATGCAGCCACCATGGTCTCAAATGTTTGGGGTGAGTCCGACGGCTCGGTCTTTTAGACTGGGACTGTGGGATTCTTTCCTACCCTGTCATTCCAGGGATTCCTACAGTCCTTACTCCAATGCCCATTCTTCCCGCACCTAAAGCAGTTACGCTTGGTTTCGGAGGATTACCCGCTTCCTTCTCTTTCTTTCCCTGACTGTGTTTTAACTCATGTACCTTTCCCTTCGGTGGATGCTCTGCGCCCCTGCAGTTCCGATATGTCATGGTCAGTTGCCTAATCACTGTTTCCTCGTTGGCTTGGGGGTCCCTCGGGTCAAACCGAAGCTCTGCTCTGGCTGTGATCCGGGGCAGGCTGTTCGCCACTATGCTCCGGAGCCATTGTGCCCGTTTGCCCGGTGTAAGATGAGCCCGGTCGAGAGCCAGACTGCAGGCTCGCTGATACACAGGCCACAGCCTGACCGCGAAAGCCTGAGGGGTTTCTCCCACGAACTGAACTGTCCTCTCCACTCTGGAGAAGGGTCTTCCCTCATTTAGACCCATGGCCTCCAGACCATCATACCGGACATCATCATATGTACCCCTGCCCTTTCTGCACTCCGCCGAAAGGGACTGGTACAGCTTGTTGTCCAGGGAAAAAAGGAACTGTTTTACCTGCTCTGAGTCATCACATCCGCTAATCTCGGCTGCCTGTTCCACTTCCATGAAGTGGACGGATGGGTCTCGCTTATGTGTAAGCTTACTCAGGTTGCTTACCACAGCCCTCCACTGTTGGGTAGTGTGGGGAACAACGAATTTGCTCTCAAGAACCCCCGGTGCTCCACCCACACACGCTGAACTTTTGCTGCCGGAGCCGACACATTGGTCCCTGCTCCGACCCTTTCAGTTCTGGCTCGCCGTTCTCTCCCTGCTGCCAAACCGAGTTAAGCCCCGGCACCACAGGTTGTGGTGGTCCTTACTCCCTGCCTGCCTGAGCAATTGTCCCTCCCTCCTGCTGCACCAACCGGGTTGTTCCCCGGCGCCACAGAGCGTGACTGAACAGTTTTCTCCTGCTCGTCCAGGTCTGCCCGGGTCGTACTCTCACTTATGAAGCACACCATGCCTCTTGCCCTGGACTGAGCACGGCTTAAACTTTCAATTTGCTGCTGGCAGAGGCCGTGATCTCCCGACTCAAACCCCTTCGTGCTGATTACTTTGTAGGATGCCTGGATGTCTTTGACTCTCTACTTCAGCTCTTTAATTTGACTATTAAGGCGAGCATTCTCTTCTTGCAGTAACCATTCATTTTTCTCAGCCTATGTGACCTGACACTGCATATTATCCAACCTATTCCTGAACGTCTTCCCTTTGTAAAGCCTTTCCTCGTTGTGCTCATGTAACTCTCTCATTAACCTTTCCCCTATGATTGTTTGTGCACTAGACTGTTCCTCTGCCTCTCTCAGTTCAGCCCTTTGTTTCTCGACTGTCGAATCTAAGAGTTGGACCTGTTTATGCAGACATACTAGCCAAATTGCCTTTTCCACTGCCTTTTTGTGAATTTTGCCCTCTGTCCACTAGGCTGCAGCGTCCCCTGGACGCTCAGCGCGCAACAGATCGCGTACCCATTCTTTGTTACATTCACTCTTCTGACCACATAGGAGGCAATCCTCTCTTCCATTTTACTTCTTTTCTCACAACCAAAGTCTGTCTCCTCACATTCCTTTTGCCACAGTCACTTTGTGGTCGCCATTATGTCGGGGATGGTTTTTGGTCAGGTTCCTCTGATGCATTGGCGTTTTCGAGGCACCCAACACCATGGATTCTAGACTGTGCTCTGATTTGGGGGTTGTGAGAAACTGAGACAGAGTCAGTTGGGTAGGATGCAAAACTGGTTTTATTGTGTTCAAATAGAGTAAAGAGGCACGTTTTTAATAATCATAGTCATCAGCTACAAATAGGGAGAAATGGCATCTCAATTGTTGTATATTTGGGAAGAACACATAACACATATAACAGATTAAAAGAACACAGTTCTCCCTCCTCCCCCAAAAATTATGCACTAAACCTGGAAGGGGAAAACACACCACAATATCAACAGGTAGGAACAGGAAGAAAAAACTCAAATTCCCAGACCCACGATCTAGCTACGTTAGAAACCTGGGGTTTCCGGGACCATGCTCAACAATTCCCTTTTGACAGTTCCAACTCCGGGCTTCGCCTTAGTTGTCCTGGTCGTATTGGATTTGTGCGGTTAGTATTCACTTTTCCTTGGTCAGGGTCGCCTTAAAAGTTCAGATAGGTAATGTTTTACCCCTTGGTAGCCTTGGACCAGCTTGCAGAGTGGAAAAAATGTTCGGTTTTTCTTCGGTTTTGTCGGGTTGGTTCTCGTTGACTATTTGATTGGTCGCGATGGTCCGAAACTTTCCGATAGTCGTTTTGAATGCATGTTTTCCTTCGTGGTGCTGTCCTTTTGAATTTTAGAGATTCCTCTCGCCGATGTTTCGGTGTCCCACTTTTCGAGGCTGGGGTTAAACTTATGCCACAATACTGCTACCTGAACAGTGTCAATAGAAACACCCTAAAATGCCAAACAGATCTTCAGTTTTACTAAAACAGGCTTCCTTATCTTCGCTCCTAATGAGTTCTTAGGCTTTGTTTAAACTGTTCTGTCCATTGAGTTTCAAATGTCTCCTTTGTCAGTGTTTTTGTTCGGCTAGTCAGCAGTAATTCGATTAGGGTCTGATAATGTACTATCACTGGTTTTGCACTGTATTAGGATTGTCCAGTTTCCTGGCCATATAGTTGTGCCCATGATTTCCATAGTGGTTGATTGGGTAATTGGCTTCTTGCATATTTTGGATGAGTTCTGTAGTGTAGATAATGGCTGGTAATTTGATTATCTCTTAGGGGGTGAATTGGTGCTGCATAGTTCCTCCAGACAGACTGAGATCCTTAATGCACGAATTTGATTCATAGAGGTTAGCCCCACCTCCTGTATTCGGTAACTCTTTTTCGCTGCCAAAATGTTGCAGATTCTTCAATTTGATATGCTCCTTCCCGGAGATGTTTAGGGGATATCAGGCTTCTGTAATTTAGGTCCATTTTGAATTCAATTTTCAAAAAGTCCGAACGCTGGCGGGGGAGGGGGGCGCCGGGTTTCAATGAGGTAGACCTCCTTTTGTCTTTTTCCTTTTAAAACTTAGATCTCCACTTGAAAAACCAAAGCTCATTTTGAACAGTCCAATTTCTTTAATTTTCAGGGAGAGGGATTCATGGTAATTTTTCGCAACCCATCAACAGGGTTAATAGTCCAGTCCCACAGGACTCACAGTCAGTCCCACAGAGATTGCAGTCCAGTCCCAATGGATCACAGTCCAGTCCCACAGGTCTCACTGTCCAGTCCCACAGCGATTGCAGTCAGATCCCACTGGATCACAGTCCAGTTTCACTGGATCACAGCCCAGTTCCACAGGGCCCACTGTCCAGTTCCACAGGGATAACAATCAGGTCCCACTCGATCACAGGCCTGTCCCACAGGGATCACAGGACATTCCCACAGGGATCACATTCCAGAACCACAGGGATTGCAGTCCAGTCCCATTGGATCACAGTACTGTCCCACAGGGATTACAGACCAGCCCCACAGTATTCACAATCCAGTCCCACAGGGATCACAGTCCAGTCCCACTGGGATCACAGTCCTGATCCACAAGTGCGGGTGTCCAGACCCACGCGGATCACAGTCCAGTACCACACGGATCACAGTCCAGTATCACAGGGATCACATTCCTGCCCACAGGTGTCAGAGTCCAGTACCAAAGGGGTCAGAGTCCAGTGCCACAGGGGTCAGAGTCCAAACCCACACTGATCACCGTCCTGTCCCACAAGGATCTCATTCCTGTCCCACAGGGTTCACAGTCCATTCCCACAGGGAGCACAGTCCTGTCCCACAGGGTTCACAGTCCAGTCCCACAGGGGTCACAGTCCAGTCCCATAGGGATCACAGTCCAGTCCGACATGGATCACAGTCCAGTCCCACAGGCTTCACATTCCAGTCCCGAAGGGATGACAGTCCAGTCCTACAGGGATCGCAATCCAGTCCCACAGATTTCATAGTCCAGTCCCGAAGGGACCACAGTCCAGTCCTACAAGGATCACAGTCCAGTCCCACAGAGGTCACAGTCCAATCCGACAGGGATCACAGTCCAGTCCCACAGAGATCACAGTCCTCTCCCACAGGGATCACATTCCAGTCCCATAGGGATCACAGTCCAGTCCCACAGGGATCACATTCCAGTCCCATAGGTGTCAAAGTCCAGTCCCACAGGGGTCACAGTCCAGTCCCACATGGATCAAAGTCCAGAACCACAGGGTTCAGAGTCCAGTGCCACAGGAGTCACAGTCCAGTCCCACATGGATCACAGTCCAGTCCCACATGGATCACAGTCCCGTCCCACAGGGATCACAGTCCACTTCCGAAGGGTTCACAGTCCAGTCCCACAGGGATCACAGTCCAGTCCCGAAAGGATCACAGTCCAGTCCCACAGGGGTCACAGTCCAGTCCGACAGGGGTCATAGTCCAGTCCCACATGGATCACAGTCCAATCCCACAGGGTTCACAGTCCAGTCCCACAGGGGTCACGTGAAGTCCCACATGGATCACAGTCCAGTCCCACAGGGATCATAGTCCACTGCCGAAGGGTTACCAGTCCAGTCCCACAGGGATCACAGTCCAGTCCCGAAAGGATCACAGTCCAGTTCCACAGGGATCACAGTCCAGTCCCGAAAGGATCATTGTCCAGTCCCACAGGGGTCACAATCCAGTCCCGAAAGGACCACAGTCGAGTCCCACAGGGATCACAGTCCACTGCCGAAGGGTTCACAGTCCAGTCCCACAGGGATCACAGTCCAGTCCCGAATGGATCGCAGTTCAGTCCCACAGGGATCACAGTCCAGTCCCACAGGTATCACAGTCCACTGCCGAAGGGTTCACAGTCAAGTCCCACAGTGATCACAGTACAGTCCCGAAGCGATCACAGTCCAGTCCCACAGGGATCGCAATCCAGTCCCACAGGGATCATAGTCCAGTCCCGAAGGGACCACAGTCCAGTCCTACAGAGATCACAGTCCAGTCCCACAGAGATCACAGTCCAGTCCCACAGAGATCACAGTCCAATCCAACAGAGATCACAGTCCAGTCCCACAGGAATCATAGTCCAGTCCCACAGGGATCACAGTCCTCTCCCACAAGGATCTCATTCCTGTCCCACAGGGATCACAGTCCATTCCCACAGGGGGGACAGTCCTGTCCCACAGGTTTCATATTCCACTCCCATCGGGGTCACAGTCTAGTCCCACAGAGATCACAGTCCAGTACCACAGGGATCACAGTCCAGTCCCACAGAAATCACAGTCCTCTCCCACAGGGATCACAGTCCAGTCCCACAGGGATCACAGTCCAGTCCAACAGGGATCACATTCCAGTCCCACAGGCGTCACAATCCAGTCCCACAGGGGTCACAGTCCAGTCCCACATGGATCAAAGTGCAGAACCACATGGTTCACAGTCCAGTCCCACAGGGGTCACAGTCCAGTCCCACATGGATCACAGTCCAGTCCCACAGGGATCAAAGTCCACTGCCGAAGGGTTCACAGTCCAGTCACACAGGGATCACAGTCCAGTCCCGAAAGGATCACAGTCCAGTCCCACAGGGGTCACAGTCCAGTCCCACAGGGGTCACAGTCCAGTCCCACATCGATCACAGTCCAATCCCACATGGATCACAGTCCAGTCCCACAGGGATCACAGTCCACTTGCCCAAGGATTCACAGTCCAGTCCCACAGGGATCACAGTCCAGTCCCGAAATGATCACAGTCCAGTCCCACAGGGATCACTGTCCAGTCCCACAGGGATCACAGTCCACTGCCGAAGGGTTCACAGTCAAGTCCCACAGGGATCACAGTCCAGTCCCGAAGGGATCACAGTCCAGTCCCACAGGGATCGCAGCCCAGTCCCACAGGGATCATAGTCCAGTCCCGAAGGGACCACAGTCCAGTCCGACAGAGATCACAGTCCAGTCCCACAGACATCACAGTCCAGTCCCACAGGAATCATAGTCCAGTCCCACAGGGATCACAGTCCTCTCCAACAAGGATCTCATTCCTGTCCCACAGGGATCACAGTCCATTCCCACAGGGAGGACTGTCCTGTCCCACAGGTTTCATGGTCCACTCCCATCGGGGTCACAGTCTAGTCCCACGGAGATCACAGTCCAGTCGCACAGGGGTCACAGTCCAGTCCCACAGGGGTCACAGTCCAGTCCCACAGGGGTCACAGTCCAGTCCCACATGGATCACAATCCAATCCCACATGGATCACAGACCAGTCCCACAGGGATCACAGTCCAATCCCACAGGGATCACAGTCTTCTCCCACAGGGATCACAGTCCAGTCCCGAATGGATCACAGTCGAGTCCCACAGGGATCACAGTCCACTGCCGAAGCATTCAAAGTCCAGTCCCACAGGGATCACAGTCCAATCCGACAGTGATCACAGTCCAGTCCCACAGAGATCACAGTCCTCTCCCACTGGGATCACATTCCAGTCCCACAGGGATCACAGTCCAGTCCCACAGGGATCACATTCCAGTCCCACAGGTGTCAAAGTCCAGTCCCACAGGGGTCACAGTCCAGTCTCGAATGGATCAAAGTCGATTCCCACAGGGATCACAGTCCACTGCCGAAGCGTTCACAGTCCAGTCCCACAGGGATCACAGTCCAATCCGACAGGGATCACAGTCCAGTCCCACAGAGATCACAGTCCTCTCCCACTGGGATCACATTCCAGTCCCACAGGGATCACAGTCCAGTCCCACAGGGATCACATTCCAGTCCCACAGGTGTCAAAGTCCAGTCCCACAGGGATCACAGTCCACTTCCGAAGGGTTCACAGTCCAGTCCCACAGGGATCACAGTCCAGTCCCGAAAGGATCACAGTCCAGTCCCACAGGGATCACAGTCCAGTCCGACAGGGGTCACAGTCCAGTCCCACATGGATCACAGTCCAATCCCACAGGGTTCACAGTCCAGTCCCACAGGGGTCACGTCAAGTCCCACATGGATCACAGTCCAGTCCCACAGGGATCATAGTCCACTGCCGAAGGGTTACCAGTCCAGTCCCACGGGGATCACAGTCCAGTCCCGAAAGGATCACAGTCAAGTCCCACAGGGATCACAGTCCAGTCCCGAAAGGATCACTGTCCAGTCCCACAGGGGTCACAATCCAGTCCCGAAAGGACCACAGTCGAGTCCCACAGGGATCACAGTCCACTGCCGAGGGTTCACAGTCCACTCCCACAGGGATCACAGTCCAGTCCCGAATGGATCGCAGTCCAGTCCCACAGGGATCACAGTCCAGTCCCACAGGGATCACAGTCCACTGCCGAAGGGTTCACAGTCAAGTCCTACAGTGATCACAGTACAGTCCCGAAGGAATCACAGTCCAGTCCCACAGGGATCGCAATCCAGTCCCACAGGGATCATAGTCCAGTCCCGAAGGGACCACAGTCCAGTCCTACAGAGATCACAGTCCAGTCACACAGAGATCACAGTCCAGTCCCACAGAGATCACAGTCCAAACCAACAGAGATCACAGTCCAGTCCCACAGGAATCATAGTCCAGTCCCACATGGATCACAGTCCTCTCCCACAAGGATCTCATTCCTGTCCCACAGGGATCACAGTCCATTCCCACAGGGGGGACAGTCCTGTCCCACAGGTTTCATACTCCACTCCCATCGGGGTCACAGTCTAGTCCCACAGAGATCACAGTCCAGTCCCACAGGGATCACAGTCCAGTCCCACAGAGATCACAGTCCTCTCCCACAGGGATCACAGTCCAGTCCCACATGGATCACAGTCCAGTCCCACAGGGATCACATTCCAGTCCCACAGGGGTGACAATCCAGTCCCACAGGGGTCACAGTCCAGTCGCACATGGATCAAAGTGCAGAAACACAGGGTTCACAGTCCAGTCCCACAGGGGTCACAGTCCAGTCCCACATGGATCACAGTCCAGTCCCACAGGGATCAATGTCCACTGCCGAAGGGTTCACAGTCCAGTCACACAGGGATCACAGTCCATTCCCGAAAGGATCACAGTCCAGTCCCACAGGGATCCCAGTCCAGTCCGACAGGGGTCACAGACCAGTCCCACATCGATCACAGTCCAATCCCACATGGATCACAGTCCAGTCCCACAGGGATCACAGTCCATTGCCCAAGGGTTCACAGTCCAGTCCCACAGGGATCACAGTCCAGTCCCGAAAGGATCACAGTCCAGTCCCACAGGGATCACAGTCCTGTCCCACAGGGATCGCAGTCCACTGTCGAAGGGTTCACAGTCAAGTCACACAGGGATCACAGTCCAGTCCCGAAGGGTTCACAGTCCAGTCCCACAGGGATCGCAGCCCAGTCCCACAGGGATCATAGTCCTGTCCCGAAGGGACCACAGTCCAGTCCGACAGAGATCACAGTCCAGTCCCACAGACATCACAATCCAGTCCCACAGGAATCATAGTCCAGTCCCACAGGGATCACAGTCCTCTCCAACAAGGATCTCATTCCTGTCCCACAGGGATCACAGTCCATTCCCACAGGGAGGACTGTCCTGTCCCACAGGTTTCATGGTCCACTCCCATCGGGGTCACAGTCTAGTCCCACAGAGATCACAGTCCAGTCGCACAGGGGTCACAGTCCAGTCCCACAGGGGTCACAGTCCAGTCCCACATGGATCACAGACCAGTCCCACAGGGATCACAGTCCAATCCCACAGGGATCACAGTCGTCTCCCACAGGGGTCACAGTCCAGTCCCGAAAGGATCACAGTCGAGTCCCACAGGGATCACAGTCCACTGCCGAAGCGTTCACAGTCCAGTCCCACAGGGATCACAGTCCAGTCCCACAGGGGTCACAGTCCTGTCCCACATGGATCACAGTCCAATCCCACATGGATCACAGTCCAGTCCCACATGGATCACATTCCAGTCCCTCAGGGATCACTGAACTGTCCCGAAAGGATCATAGCCCTGTCCCACAGGGAGCACAGTCCAGTCCCACAGGTATCACAGTCCAGTCCCGAAGGGATCACAGTCCAGTCCGACAGAGATCACAGTCCAGTCCCGAAGGGATCACGGTCCAGTCCCACAGGGATCACAGTCCAGTCCCACATGGGTCACAGTCCTGTCCCACAGGGATCACAGTCCAGTCCCGAAGTGATTACAGTCCAGTCCCACAGGGATCACAGTCCAGTCCCACAGGGGTCACAGTCCAGTCCCACAGGGGTCACAGTCCAGTACCACAGGGGTCAGAGTCCAGTGCCATAGGGATCAAAGTCCAGTCCCACATTGATCACAGTCCAGTCCCTCAAGGATATAATTCCTCTCCCACAGGGATCACAGTCCAGTCTCACAGGGGTCACAATCCATTCCCACAGGGATCACAGTCCAGTCCCACAGGGATCACAGTCCAGTCCCACAGGGATCACATTCCAGTCCCACAGGCGTCACAATCCAGTCCCACAGGGGTCACAGTCCAGTCCCACATGGATCAAAGTGCAGAACCACATGGTTCACAGTCCAGTCCCACAGGGGTCACAGTCCAGTCCCACATGGATCACAGTCCAGTCCCACAGGGATCAAAGTCCACTGCCGAAGGGTTCACAGTCCAGTCACACAGGGATCACAGTCCAGTCCCGAAAGGATCACAGTCCAGTCCCACAGGGGTCACAGTCCAGTCCGACAGGGGTCACAGTCCAGTCCCACATCGATCACAGTCCAATCCCACATGGATCACAGTCCAGTCCCACAGGGATCACAGTCCACTTGCCCAAGGGTTCACAGTCCAGTCCCACAGGGATCACAGTCCAGTCCCGAAATGATCACAGTCCAGTCCCACAGGGATCACTGTCCAGTCCCACAGGATCACAGTCCACTGCCGAAGGGTTCACAGTCCAGTCCCACAGGGATCACATTCCAGTCCCACAGGTGTCAAAGTCCAGTCCCACAGGGATCACAGTCCAGTCCCACAGGGATCACAGTCCACTGCCGAAGGGTTCACAGTCAAGTCCTACAGTGATCACAGTACAGTCCCGAAGGGATCACAGTCCAGTCCCACAGGGATCGCAATCCAGTCCCACAGGGATCATAGTCCAGTCCCGAAGGGACCACAGTCCAGTCCTACAGAGATCACAGTCCAGTCACACAAGATCACAGTCCAGTCCCACAGAGATCACAGTCCAAACCAACAGAGATCACAGTCCAGTCCCACAGGAATCATAGTCCAGTCCCACATGGATCACAGTCCTCTCCCACAAGGATCTCATTCCTGTCCCACAGGGATCACAGTCCATTCCCACAGGATCACAGTCCACTGCCGAAGGGTTCACAGTCAAGTCCCACAGGGATCACAGTCCAGTCCCGAAGGGATCACAGTCCAGTCCCACAGGGATCGCAGCCCAGTCCCACAGGGATCATAGTCCAGTCCCGAAGGGACCACAGTCCAGTCCGACAGAGATCACAGTCCACTCCCACAGACATCACAGTCCAGTCCCACAGGAATCATAGTCCAGTCCCACAGGGATCACAGTCCTCTCCAACAAGGATCTCATTCCTGTCCCACAGGATCACAGTCCATTCCCACAGGGAGGACTGTCCTGTCCCACAGGTTTCATGGTCCACTCCCATCGGGGTCACAGTCTAGTCCCACAGAGATCACAGTCCAGTCGCACAGGGGTCACAATCCAGTCCCACAGGGTTCACAGTCCAGTCCCACAGGGGTCACAGTCCAGTCCCACATGGATCACAATCCAATCCCACATGGATCACAGACCAGTCCCACAGGGATCACAGTTCAATCCCACAGGGATCACAGTCTTCTCCCACAGGGGTCACAGTCCAGCCCCGAATGGATCACAGTCGAGTCCCACAGGGATCACAGTCCACTGCCGAAGCGTTCACAGTCCAGTCCCACAGGGATCACAGTCCAATCCGACAGGGATCACAGTCCAGTCCCACAGAGATCACAGTCCTCTCCCACTGGGATCACATTCCAGTCCCACAGGGATCACAGTCCAGTCCCACAGGGATCACATTCCAGTCCCACAGGTGTCAAAGTCCAGTCCCACAGGGGTCACAGTCCAGTCCCGAATGGATCAAAGTCGAGTCCCACAGGGATCACAGTCCACTGCCGAAGCGTTCACAGTCCAGTCCCACAGGGATCACAGTCCAATCCGACAGGGATCACAGTCCAGTCCCACAGAGATCACAGTCCTCTCCCACTGGGATCACATTCCAGTCCCACAGGGATCACAGTCCAGTCCCACAGGGATCACATTCCAGTCCCACAGGTGTCAAAGTCCAGTCCCACAGGGGTCACAGTCCAGTCCCACATGGATCATAGTCCAGTCCCACAGGGATCACAGTCCACTTCCGAAGGGTTCACAGTCCAGTCCCACAGGGATCACAGTCCAGTCCCGAAAGGATCACAGTCCAGTCCCACAGGGATCACAGTCCAGTCCGACAGGGGTCACAGTCCAGTCCCACATGGATCACAGTCCAATCCCACAGGGTTCACAGTCCAGTCCCACAGGGGTCACGTCAAGTCCCACATGGATCACAGTCCAGTCCCACAGGGATCATAGTCCACTGCCGAAGGGTTACCAGTCCAGTCCCACAGGGATCACAGTCCAGTCCCGAAAGGATCACAGTCCAGTCCCACAGGGATCACAGTCCAGTCCCGAAAGGATCACTGTCCAGTCCCACAGGGGTCACAATCCAGTCCCGAAAGGACCACAGTCGAGTCCCACAGGGATCACAGTCCACTGCCGAAGGGTTCACAGTCCAGTCCCACAGGGATCACAGTCCAGTCCCGAATGGATCGCAGTCCAGTCCCACAGGGATCACAGTCCAGTCCCACAGGGATCACAGTCCACTGCCGAAGGGTGCACAGTCAAGTCCCACAGTGATCACAGTACAGTCCCGAAGGGATCACAGTCCAGTCCCACAGGGATCGCAATCCAGTCCCACAGGGATCATAGTCCATTCCCGAAGGGACCACAGTCCAGTCCTACAGAAATCACAGTCCAGTCCACAGAGATCACAGTCCAGTCCCACAGAGATCACAGTCCAATCCAACAGATATCACAGTCCAGTCCCACAGGAATCATAGTCCAGTCCCACAGGGATCACATTCCTCTCCCACAAGGATCTCATTCCTGTCCCACAGGGATCACAGTCCATTCCCACAGGGGGGATAGTCCTGTCCCACAGGTTTCATACTCTACTCCCATCGGGGTCACAGTCTAGTCCCACAGAGATCACAGTTCAGTCCCACAGGGATCACAGTCCAGTCCCACAGAGATCACAGTCCTCTCCCACAGGGATCACAGTCCAGTCCCACAGGGATCACAGTCCAGTCCCACAGGGATCACATTCCAGTCCCACAGGGGTCACAATCCAGTCCCACAGGGGTCACAGTCCAGTCCCACATGGATCAAAGTGCAGAACCACAGGGTTCACAGTCCAGTCCCACAGGGGTCACAGTCCAGTCCCACATGGATCACAGTCCAGTCCCACAGGGATCAAAGTCCACTGCCGAAGGGTTCACAGTCCAGTCACACAGGGATCACAGTCCAGTCCCGAAAGGATCACAGTCCAATCCCACAGGGGTCACAGTCCAGTCCGACAGGGGTCACAGTCCAGTCCCACATCGATCACAGTCCAATCCCACATGGATCACAGTCCAGTCCCACAGGGATCACAGTCCACTGCCCAAGGGTTCACAGTCCAGTCCCACAGGGATCACAGTCCAGTCCCGAAAGGATCACAGTCCAGTCCCACAGGGATCACAGTCCAGTCCCACAGGGATCACAGTCCACTGCCGAAGGGTTCACAGTCAAGTCCCACAGGGATCACAGTCCAGTCCCGAAGGGATCACAGTCCAGTCCCACAGGGATCGCAGCCCAGTCCCACAGGGATCATAGTCCAGTTCCGAAGGGACCACAGTCCAGTCCGACAGTGATCACAGTCCAGTCCCACAGACATCACAGTCCAGTCCCACAGGAATCATAGTCCAGTCCCACAGGGATCACAGTCCTCTCCAACAAGGATCTCATTCCTGTCCCACAGGGATCACAGTCCATTCCCACAGGGAGGACTGTCCTGTCCCACAGGTTTCATGGTCCACTCCCATCGGGGTCACAGTCTAGTCCCACAGAGATCACAGTCCAGTCACACAGGGGTCACAGTCCAGTCCCACAGGGGTCACAGTCCAGTCCCACAGGGGTCACAGTCCAGTCCCACATGGATCACAATCCAATCCCACATGGATCACAGACCAGTCCCACAGGGATCCCAGTCCAATCCCACAGGGATCACAGTCTTCTCCCACAGGGGTCACAGTCCAGTCCCGAAAGGATCACAGTCGAGTCCCACAGGGATCACAGTCCACTGCCGAAGCGTTCACAGTCCAGTCCCACAGGGATCACAGTCCAATCCGACAGGGATCACAGTCCAGTCCCACAGAGATCACAGTCCTCTCCCACAGGGATCACATTCCAGTCCCACAGGGATCACAGTCCAGTCCCACAGGGATCACATTCCAGTCCCACAGGTGTCAAAGTCCAGTTCCACAGGGGTCACAGTCCAGTCCCAGATGGATCAAAGTCCAGAACCACAGGGTTCAGAGTCCAGTCCCACAGGAGTCACAGTCCAGTCCCACATGGATCACAGTCCAGTCCCACAGGGATCACAGTCCATTTCCGAAGAGTTCACAGTCCAGTCCCACAGGGATCACAGTCCAGTCCCGAAAGGATCACAGTCCAGTCCCACAGGGGTCACAGTCCAGTCCGACAGTGGTCACAGTCCAGTCCCACATGGATCACAGTCCAATCCCACAGGGTTCACAATCCAGTCCCACAGGGGTCACGTCAAGTCCCACATGGATCACAGTCCAGTCCCACAGGGATCATAGTCCACTGCCGAAGGGTTACCAGTCCAGTCCCACGGGGATCACAGTCCAGTCCCGAAAGGATCACAGTCAAGTCCCACAGGGATCACAGTCCAGTCCCGAAAGGATCACTGTCCAGTCCCACAGGGGTCACAATCCAGTCCCGAAAGGACCACAGTCGAGTCCCACAGGGATCACAGTCCACTGCCGAGGGTTCACAGTCCACTCCCACAGGGATCACAGTCCAGTCCCGAATGGATCGCAGTCCAGTCCCACAGGGATCACAGTCCAGTCCCACAGGGATCACAGTCCACTGCCGAAGGGTTCACAGTCAAGTCCTACAGTGATCACAGTACAGTCCCGAAGGAATCACAGTCCAGTCCCACAGGGATCGCAATCCAGTCCCACAGGGATCATAGTCCAGTCCCGAAGGGACCACAGTCCAGTCCTACAGAGATCACAGTCCAGTCACACAGAGATCACAGTCCAGTCCCACAGAGATCACAGTCCAAACCAACAGAGATCACAGTCCAGTCCCACAGGAATCATAGTCCAGTCCCACATGGATCACAGTCCTCTCCCACAAGGATCTCATTCCTGTCCCACAGGGATCACAGTCCATTCCCACAGGGGGGACAGTCCTGTCCCACAGGTTTCATACTCCACTCCCATCGGGGTCACAGTCTAGTCCCACAGAGATCACAGTCCAGTCCCACAGGGATCACAGTCCAGTCCCACAGAGATCACAGTCCTCTCCCACAGGGATCACAGTCCAGTCCCACATGGATCACAGTCCAGTCCCACAGGGATCACATTCCAGTCCCACAGGGGTGACAATCCAGTCCCACAGGGGTCACAGTCCAGTCGCACATGGATCAAAGTGCAGAAACACAGGGTTCACAGTCCAGTCCCACAGGGGTCACAGTCCAGTCCCACATGGATCACAGTCCAGTCCCACAGGGATCAATGTCCACTGCCGAAGGGTTCACAGTCCAGTCACACAGGGATCACAGTCCATTCCCGAAAGGATCACAGTCCAGTCCCACAGGGGTCCCAGTCCAGTCCGACAGGGGTCACAGACCAGTCCCACATCGATCACAGTCCAATCCCACATGGATCACAGTCCAGTCCCACAGGGATCACAGTCCATTGCCCAAGGGTTCACAGTCCAGTCCCACAGGGATCACAGTCCAGTCCCGAAAGGATCACAGTCCAGTCCCACAGGGATCACAGTCCTGTCCCACAGGGATCGCAGTCCACTGTCGAAGGGTTCACAGTCAAGTCACACAGGGATCACAGTCCAGTCCCGAAGGGTTCACAGTCCAGTCCCACAGGGATCGCAGCCCAGTCCCACAGGGATCATAGTCCTGTCCCGAAGGGACCACAGTCCAGTCCGACAGAGATCACAGTCCAGTCCCACAGACATCACAATCCAGTCCCACAGGAATCATAGTCCAGTCCCACAGGGATCACAGTCCTCTCCAACAAGGATCTCATTCCTGTCCCACAGGGATCACAGTCCATTCCCACAGGGAGGACTGTCCTGTCCCACAGGTTTCATGGTCCACTCCCATCGGGGTCACAGTCTAGTCCCACAGAGATCACAGTCCAGTCGCACAGGGGTCACAGTCCAGTCCCACAGGGGTCACAGTCCAGTCCCACATGGATCACAGACCAGTCCCACAGGGATCACAGTCCAATCCCACAGGGATCACAGTCGTCTCCCACAGGGGTCACAGTCCAGTCCCGAAAGGATCACAGTCGAGTCCCACAGTGATCACAGTCCACTGCCGAAGCGTTCACAGTCCAGTCCCACAGGGATCACAGTCCAGTCCCACAGGGGTCACAGTCCTGTCCCACATGGATCACAGTCCAATCCCACATGGATCACAGTCCAGTCCCACATGGATCACATTCCAGTCCCTCAGGGATCACTGAACTGTCCCGAAAGGATCATAGCCCTGTCCCACAGGGAGCACAGTCCAGTCCCACAGGTATCACAGTCCAGTCCCGAAGGGATCACAGTCCAGTCCGACAGAGATCACAGTCCAGTCCCGAAGGGATCACGGTCCAGTCCCACAGGGATCACAGTCCAGTCCCACATGGGTCACAGTCCTGTCCCACAGGGATCACAGTCCAGTCCCGAAGTGATTACAGTCCAGTCCCACAGGGATCACAGTCCAGTCCCACAGGGGTCACAGTCCAGTCCCACAGGGGTCACAGTCCAGTACCACAGGGGTCAGAGTCCAGTGCCATAGGGATCAAAGTCCAGTCCCACATTGATCACAGTCCAGTCCCTCAAGGATATAATTCCTCTCCCACAGGGATCACAGTCCAGTCTCACAGGGGTCACAATCCATTCCCACAGGGATCACAGTCCAGTCCCACAGGGATCACAGTCCAGTCCCACAGGGATCACATTCCAGTCCCACAGGCGTCACAATCCAGTCCCACAGGGGTCACAGTCCAGTCCCACATGGATCAAAGTGCAGAACCACATGGTTCACAGTCCAGTCCCACAGGGGTCACAGTCCAGTCCCACATGGATCACAGTCCAGTCCCACAGGGATCAAAGTCCACTGCCGAAGGGTTCACAGTCCAGTCACACAGGGATCACAGTCCAGTCCCGAAAGGATCACAGTCCAGTCCCACAGGGGTCACAGTCCAGTCCGACAGGGGTCACAGTCCAGTCCCACATCGATCACAGTCCAATCCCACATGGATCACAGTCCAGTCCCACAGGGATCACAGTCCACTTGCCCAAGGGTTCACAGTCCAGTCCCACAGGGATCACAGTCCAGTCCCGAAATGATCACAGTCCAGTCCCACAGGGATCACTGTCCAGTCCCACAGGATCACAGTCCACTGCCGAAGGGTTCACAGTCCAGTCCCACAGGGATCACATTCCAGTCCCACAGGTGTCAAAGTCCAGTCCCACAGGGATCACAGTCCAGTCCCACAGGGATCACAGTCCACTGCCGAAGGGTTCACAGTCAAGTCCTACAGTGATCACAGTACAGTCCCGAAGGGATCACAGTCCAGTCCCACAGGGATCGCAATCCAGTCCCACAGGGATCATAGTCCAGTCCCGAAGGGACCACAGTCCAGTCCTACAGAGATCACAGTCCAGTCACACAAGATCACAGTCCAGTCCCACAGAGATCACAGTCCAAACCAACAGAGATCACAGTCCAGTCCCACAGGAATCATAGTCCAGTCCCACATGGATCACAGTCCTCTCCCACAAGGATCTCATTCCTGTCCCACAGGGATCACAGTCCATTCCCACAGGATCACAGTCCACTGCCGAAGGGTTCACAGTCAAGTCCCACAGGGATCACAGTCCAGTCCCGAAGGGATCACAGTCCAGTCCCACAGGGATCGCAGCCCAGTCCCACAGGGATCATAGTCCAGTCCCGAAGGGACCACAGTCCAGTCCGACAGAGATCACAGTCCACTCCCACAGACATCACAGTCCAGTCCCACAGGAATCATAGTCCAGTCCCACAGGGATCACAGTCCTCTCCAACAAGGATCTCATTCCTGTCCCACAGGATCACAGTCCATTCCCACAGGGAGGACTGTCCTGTCCCACAGGTTTCATGGTCCACTCCCATCGGGGTCACAGTCTAGTCCCACAGAGATCACAGTCCAGTCGCACAGGGGTCACAATCCAGTCCCACAGGGTTCACAGTCCAGTCCCACAGGGGTCACAGTCCAGTCCCACATGGATCACAATCCAATCCCACATGGATCACAGACCAGTCCCACAGGGATCACAGTTCAATCCCACAGGGATCACAGTCTTCTCCCACAGGGGTCACAGTCCAGCCCCGAATGGATCACAGTCGAGTCCCACAGGGATCACAGTCCACTGCCGAAGCGTTCACAGTCCAGTCCCACAGGGATCACAGTCCAATCCGACAGGGATCACAGTCCAGTCCCACAGAGATCACAGTCCTCTCCCACTGGGATCACATTCCAGTCCCACAGGGATCACAGTCCAGTCCCACAGGGATCACATTCCAGTCCCACAGGTGTCAAAGTCCAGTCCCACAGGGGTCACAGTCCAGTCCCGAATGGATCAAAGTCGAGTCCCACAGGGATCACAGTCCACTGCCGAAGCGTTCACAGTCCAGTCCCACAGGGATCACAGTCCAATCCGACAGGGATCACAGTCCAGTCCCACAGAGATCACAGTCCTCTCCCACTGGGATCACATTCCAGTCCCACAGGGATCACAGTCCAGTCCCACAGGGATCACATTCCAGTCCCACAGGTGTCAAAGTCCAGTCCCACAGGGGTCACAGTCCAGTCCCACATGGATCATAGTCCAGTCCCACAGGGATCACAGTCCACTTCCGAAGGGTTCACAGTCCAGTCCCACAGGGATCACAGTCCAGTCCCGAAAGGATCACAGTCCAGTCCCACAGGGATCACAGTCCAGTCCGACAGGGGTCACAGTCCAGTCCCACATGGATCACAGTCCAATCCCACAGGGTTCACAGTCCAGTCCCACAGGGGTCACGTCAAGTCCCACATGGATCACAGTCCAGTCCCACAGGGATCATAGTCCACTGCCGAAGGGTTACCAGTCCAGTCCCACAGGGATCACAGTCCAGTCCCGAAAGGATCACAGTCCAGTCCCACAGGGATCACAGTCCAGTCCCGAAAGGATCACTGTCCAGTCCCACAGGGGTCACAATCCAGTCCCGAAAGGACCACAGTCGAGTCCCACAGGGATCACAGTCCACTGCCGAAGGGTTCACAGTCCAGTCCCACAGGGATCACAGTCCAGTCCCGAATGGATCGCAGTCCAGTCCCACAGGGATCACAGTCCAGTCCCACAGGGATCACAGTCCACTGCCGAAGGGTGCACAGTCAAGTCCCACAGTGATCACAGTACAGTCCCGAAGGGATCACAGTCCAGTCCCACAGGGATCGCAATCCAGTCCCACAGGGATCATAGTCCATTCCCGAAGGGACCACAGTCCAGTCCTACAGAAATCACAGTCCAGTCCACAGAGATCACAGTCCAGTCCCACAGAGATCACAGTCCAATCCAACAGATATCACAGTCCAGTCCCACAGGAATCATAGTCCAGTCCCACAGGGATCACATTCCTCTCCCACAAGGATCTCATTCCTGTCCCACAGGGATCACAGTCCATTCCCACAGGGGGGATAGTCCTGTCCCACAGGTTTCATACTCTACTCCCATCGGGGTCACAGTCTAGTCCCACAGAGATCACAGTTCAGTCCCACAGGGATCACAGTCCAGTCCCACAGAGATCACAGTCCTCTCCCACAGGGATCACAGTCCAGTCCCACAGGGATCACAGTCCAGTCCCACAGGGATCACATTCCAGTCCCACAGGGGTCACAATCCAGTCCCACAGGGGTCACAGTCCAGTCCCACATGGATCAAAGTGCAGAACCACAGGGTTCACAGTCCAGTCCCACAGGGGTCACAGTCCAGTCCCACATGGATCACAGTCCAGTCCCACAGGGATCAAAGTCCACTGCCGAAGGGTTCACAGTCCAGTCACACAGGGATCACAGTCCAGTCCCGAAAGGATCACAGTCCAATCCCACAGGGGTCACAGTCCAGTCCGACAGGGGTCACAGTCCAGTCCCACATCGATCACAGTCCAATCCCACATGGATCACAGTCCAGTCCCACAGGGATCACAGTCCACTGCCCAAGGGTTCACAGTCCAGTCCCACAGGGATCACAGTCCAGTCCCGAAAGGATCACAGTCCAGTCCCACAGGGATCACAGTCCAGTCCCACAGGGATCACAGTCCACTGCCGAAGGGTTCACAGTCAAGTCCCACAGGGATCACAGTCCAGTCCCGAAGGGATCACAGTCCAGTCCCACAGGGATCGCAGCCCAGTCC
This sequence comes from Pristiophorus japonicus, assembly GCF_044704955.1. Classification (NCBI taxonomy): domain Eukaryota; kingdom Metazoa; phylum Chordata; class Chondrichthyes; family Pristiophoridae; genus Pristiophorus; species Pristiophorus japonicus. The sequence continues at coordinate 4,965,014 of NW_027253324.1, forward strand.
CACAGGGATCATAGTCCAGTTCCGAAGGGACCACAGTCCAGTCCGACAGTGATCACAGTCCAGTCCCACAGACATCACAGTCCAGTCCCACAGGAATCATAGTCCAGTCCCACAGGGATCACAGTCCTCTCCAACAAGGATCTCATTCCTGTCCCACAGGGATCACAGTCCATTCCCACAGGGAGGACTGTCCTGTCCCACAGGTTTCATGGTCCACTCCCATCGGGGTCACAGTCTAGTCCCACAGAGATCACAGTCCAGTCACACAGGGGTCACAGTCCAGTCCCACAGGGGTCACAGTCCAGTCCCACAGGGGTCACAGTCCAGTCCCACATGGATCACAATCCAATCCCACATGGATCACAGACCAGTCCCACAGGGATCCCAGTCCAATCCCACAGGGATCACAGTCTTCTCCCACAGGGGTCACAGTCCAGTCCCGAAAGGATCACAGTCGAGTCCCACAGGGATCACAGTCCACTGCCGAAGCGTTCACAGTCCAGTCCCACAGGGATCACAGTCCAATCCGACAGGGATCACAGTCCAGTCCCACAGAGATCACAGTCCTCTCCCACAGGGATCACATTCCAGTCCCACAGGGATCACAGTCCAGTCCCACAGGGATCACATTCCAGTCCCACAGGTGTCAAAGTCCAGTTCCACAGGGGTCACAGTCCAGTCCCAGATGGATCAAAGTCCAGAACCACAGGGTTCAGAGTCCAGTCCCACAGGAGTCACAGTCCAGTCCCACATGGATCACAGTCCAGTCCCACAGGGATCACAGTCCATTTCCGAAGAGTTCACAGTCCAGTCCCACAGGGATCACAGTCCAGTCCCGAAAGGATCACAGTCCAGTCCCACAGGGGTCACAGTCCAGTCCGACAGTGGTCACAGTCCAGTCCCACATGGATCACAGTCCAATCCCACAGGGTTCACAATCCAGTCCCACAGGGGTCACGTCAAGTCCCACATGGATCACAGTCCAGTCCCACAGGGATCATAGTCCACTGCCGAAGGGTTACCAGTCCAGTCCCACGGGGATCACAGTCCAGTCCCGAAAGGATCACAGTCAAGTCCCACAGGGATCACAGTCCAGTCCCGAAAGGATCACTGTCCAGTCCCACAGGGGTCACAATCCAGTCCCGAAAGGACCACAGTCGAGTCCCACAGGGATCACAGTCCACTGCCGAGGGTTCACAGTCCACTCCCACAGGGATCACAGTCCAGTCCCGAATGGATCGCAGTCCAGTCCCACAGGGATCACAGTCCAGTCCCACAGGGATCACAGTCCACTGCCGAAGGGTTCACAGTCAAGTCCTACAGTGATCACAGTGCAGTCCCGAAGGGATCACAGTCCAGTCCCACAGGGATCGCAATCCAGTCCCACAGGGATCATAGTCCAGTCCCGAAGGGACCACAGTCCTGTCCTACAGAGATCACAGTCCAGTCACACAGAGATCACAGTCCAGTCCCACAGAGATCACAGTCCAAACCAACAGAGATCACAGTCCAGTCCCACAGGAATCATAGTCCAGTCCCACATGGATCACAGTCCTCTCCCACAAGGATCTCATTCCTGTCCCACAGGGATCACAGTCCATTCCCACAGGGGGGACAGTCCTGTCCCACAGGTTTCATACTCCACTCCCATCGGGGTCACAGTCTAGTCCCACAGAGATCACAGTCCAGTCCCACAGGGATCACAGTCCAGTCCCACAGAGATCACAGTCCTCTCCCACAGGGATCACAGTCCAGTCCCACATGGATCACAGTCCAGTCCCACAGGGATCACATTCCAGTCCCACAGGGGTGACAATCCAGTCCCACAGGGGTCACAGTCCAGTCGCACATGGATCAAAGTGCAGAACCACAGGGTTCACAGTCCAGTCCCACAGGGGTCACAGTCCAGTCCCAACATGGATCACAGTCCAGTCCCACAGGGATCAAAGTCCACTGCCGAAGGGTTCACAGTCCAGTCACACAGGGATCACAGTCCAGTCCCGAAAGGATCACAGTCCAGTCCCACAGGGGTCACAGTCCAGTCCGACAGGGGTCACAGTCCAGTCCCACATCGATCACAGTCCAATCCCACATGGATCACGGTCCAGTCCCACAGGGATCACAGTCCATTGCCCAAGGGTTCACAGTCCAGTCCCACAGGGATCACAGTCCAGTCCCGAAAGGATCACAGTCCAGTCCCACAGGGATACCAGTCCTGTCCCACAGGGATCGCAGTCCACTGCCGAAGGGTTCACAGTCAAGTCCCACAGGGATCACAGTCCAGTCCCGAAGGGATCACAGTCCAGTCCCACAGGGATCGCAGCCCAGTCCCACAGGGATCATAGTCCTGTCCCGAAGGGACCACAGTCCAGTCCGACAGAGATCACAGTCCAGTCCCACAGACATCACAATCCAGTCCCACAGGAATCATAGTCCAGTCCCACAGGGATCACAGTCCTCTCCAACAAGGATCTCATTCCTATCCCACAGGGATCACAGTCCATTTCCACAGGGAGGACTGTCCTGTCCCACAGGTTTCATGGTCCACTCCCATCGGGGTCACAGTCTAGTCCCACAGAGATCACAGTCCAGTCGCACAGGGGTCACAGTCCAGTCCCACAGGGGTCACAGTCCAGTCCCACATGGATCACAGACCAGTCCCACAGGGATCACAGTCCAATCCCACAGGGATCACAGTCGTCTCCCACAGGGGTCACAGTCCAGTCCCGAAAGGATCACAGTCGAGTCCCACAGGGATCACAGTCCACTGCCGAAGCGTTCACAGTCCAGTCCCACAGGGATCACAGTCCAGTCCCACAGGGGTCACAGTCCAGTCCCACATGGATCACAGTCCAATCCCACATGGATCACAGTCCAGTCCCACATGGATCACATTCCAGTCCCTCAGGGATCACTGAACTGTCCCGAAAGGATCATAGCCCTGTCCCACAGGGAGCACAGTCCAGTCCCACAGGTATCACAGTCCAGTCCCGAAGGGATCACAGTCCAGTCCGACAGAGATCACAGTCCAGTCCCGAAGGGATCACGGTCCAGTCCCACAGGGATCACAGTCCAGTCCCACATGGGTCACAGTCCTGTCCCACAGGGATCACAGTCCAGTCCCGAAGTGATTACAGTCCAGTCCCACAGGGATCACAGTCCAGTCCCACAGGGGTCACAGTCCAGTCCCACAGGGGTCACAGTCCAGTACCACAGGGGTCAGAGTCCAGTGCCATAGGGATCAAAGTCCAGTCCCACATTGATCACAGTCCAGTCCCTCAAGGATATAATTCCTCTCCCACAGGGATCACAGTCCAGTCTCACAGGGGTCACAATCCATTCCCACAGGGATCACAGTCCAGTCCCACATGGATCACGTTCCAGAACTACAAGAGTCACGGTCCAGTCCCACAGGGATCACAGTCCTCTCCCACAGAGATCACAGTCCAGTCCAACAGATATCACTTGCCATTCAGACAGGGATCACAGTCCAGTCCGACAGGGATCATAGTCCTCTCCCACAGAGCTCACAGTCCAGTCCAGCAGGGGTCAGAGTGCAGTCCCGCAGGGTTCACAGTCCTGTCCCACAGGTATCACAATCGAGTCTCAAAGGGATCACCGTCCAGTCCTACAGGGATCACAGTCCTCTCCCACAGAGATAACAGTCCAGTCCCACAGGGGTCACGGTCCAGTCCCACAGGGATCACAGTCCAGTCCCACATGGGTCACAGTCCTGTCCCACAGGGATCACAGTCCAGTCCCGAAGTGATTACACTCCAGTCCCACAGGTATCATAGTCCAGTCCAACAGATATCACATGCCATTCCGACAGGGATCACAGTTCAGTGCTACAGGGATCACAGTCCTCTCCCACAGAGCTCACAGTCCAGTCCCGCAGGTTTTAGAGTGCAGTCCCGCAGGGATCACAGTCCTGCCCCACAGGGATCACAGTCCAGTCCCGAAGGGATCACAGTCCAGTCCTACAGGGATCACAGTCCTCTCCCACATGGATCACAGTCTAGTCCCACAGGTGTCACGGTCCAGTCCCACAAGGATCTCAGTCCAGTCCCACAGGGGTCACAGTCCAGTCCCACATGGGTCACAGTCCTGTCCCACAGGGATCACAGTCCATTTCCGAAGTGATTACACTCCAGTCCCATTGGGATCACAGTCCAGTCTCTAAGGGATCACAGGTCAGTCCCACAGGGGTCACAGTCCAGTCCCACAGGGATCACAGTCCAGTCCCACAGGGATCACAGTCCTCTCCCACAGGATCACAGTCCAGTCCCACAGGGATCACAGTCCAGTCCCGAAGTGATTACAGTCGAGCCCCACAGGGATCACAGTCCAGTCCCAAAGGGATCACATTCCAGACCAACAGGGTTCACTGTCCAGTCCCACAGGGATCACAGTCCAGTCCCACAGGGGTCACAGTCCAGTCCCACATGGGTCACAGTCCTGTCCCACAGGAATCACAGTCCAGACCCAAAGGGTTCACAATACTGTCCCACAGGGATCAATGTCCAGTCCCACAGGGATCACAGTCAAGTCCCACAGGGGTCACAGTCCAGTCCCACATTGGTCACAGTCCTGTCCCACAGGATCACAGTCCAGTCCCACAGGGTTCAAAATCCAGTCCCACAGGGTTCGCAGTCCAGTCCCACAGCGATCACAGTCCAGTCCCACAGGGGTCACAGTCCAGTCCCACATGGGTCACAGTCCTGTCCCACAGGGATCACAGTCCAGTCCCGAAGTGATTACAGTCCAGTCCCACAGGGATCACAGTCCAGTCCCGAAGGGATCACAGTTCAGTCCCACAGGGGTCACAGTCCAGTCGCACAGGGATCACAGTCCAGTCCCACAGGGATCACAGTCCTGTCCCACAGGGATTACAGTCCAGTCCCACAGGGTTCACAGTCTAGTCCCACAGGGATCACAGTCCAGTCCCACACTGGTCACAGTCCAGTCCCACATGGGTCACAGTCCTGTCCCCAGGGGTCACAGTCATGTCCCACAGCTGTCACAGTTCAGTCCCACAGGGATCACAGACTAGTCCCACAGGGATCACAGTCCAGTCCCTCAGGGATCACAGTCCAGTCCGACAGGGATCATAGACCAGTCCCACAGGGCTCACAGTACAATTCCACGGGGATCACAGTCCAGTCAATAGCGGTCACAGTCCAGTCCCACAGGGATAACAGTCCAGTCCCACAGGGATCAACAGTCCTGTCCCACAGGGGTCACAGACCTGTCCTTCAGGTTCATATTCTAGACCCACTGGATAAACAGTCAATTCCCACAGGGTTCACAGTCCAGTCCCCCAGGGGTCACAGTCCAGTACCACATAGATCACAGTCCAGTTCCACCGGCGTCACAGTCCAGTCCAACAGTGGACTCAGTCCAGTTTTACGAGGATCACTGCCCAGTTCCACAGGGATTACAGTCGAGTCCCACAGGGATATCAGCCCTCTCCCACATGGGCACGGTCCTGTCCCACAGGGTTCACAGTCTAGTCCCTCAGGGTTCACAGTCCAATCGCACAGTGATCACAGTCCAGTTCAATAGATATCAAAGTCAAGTCCTACAGGGGTTACAGTACAGACCCAAAGGGGTCACAGTCCAGTCCCACAGGGGTCACAGTCAAGTCGCACAGGGTTTATAGTACAGTCCTACATGGATCACAATCCAATCCCACTAGGATCACAGTCGATCATATTCCAGTCCCACAGGGATGAGAGTGCTGTCCCTCAGGGGTCACAGTCCTGTCCCTCAGGGGTCACAGTCCTGTCTCTCAGGGGTAACGGTCCAGTCCATAGTGATGCCAGTTTTGTTCCACAAGGATCATATTCCAGTCCAACAGGGATCACAGCCCCGTCCCACAGGGATCACAGTCCAATCCCACAGGGTCACAGTCCAGCCCCACAGGGGTCACAATCCAGTCCCACAAGGATTTCTGTCCTGTCCCACAGGGGTCAAATTGCAGTCCCACAGGGGTCACAGTCCAATCCAACAGGGTCCACAGTACATTACCACAGAGATCACAGTCCGGTCCTGCAGGGCTCATAATCCAGTCCCACAGGGATCACTGTCCAGTCCCACAGGGATCACAATCCAGTCCAACAGGATCCACAGTCCATTCTCACAAGGATCACAGTTCAGTCCCACAGGGATCACAGTCCAATCTCACAGGGGTCACAGCCCAGTCGCACAGGGATCACAGTCCATTCCGACAGGGATCACAGTCCAGTCCCAGGGAGCACAGCCACGTCCCACAGGGATCACATTCCAGGCTCACAGCGATCACAGTTCTTTCCCGCAGGGATCACAGTCCAGTCCCACCGGGATCAGAGTCCGGTCCCACAGAGATCACAGTCCAGTACCACAGGGGTCACATTTCTATCCCACTGGGATCACAGTCCTTTACCACAGGGGTCACATCTGTCCCACTGGGATCACAGTCCATTCCCACAGGGATCACAGTCCAGTTCCACAGGGATCACAGTCCAGTCCCATTGGGATCACAGTACAGTCCCACAGGGATCATAGTCCAGTCCCACAGGATCACATTCCAGTCCCACAGGGGTCACAGTCCAGTCCAAATGGGATCACAGTCCAGTCCCACAGGGATCACAGTCCAGTCCCATAGGGATCACAGTCCATTTCCACAGGGATCACAGTCCAGTCCCATTGGGAGCACAGTACGGTCCCACAGGGATAACAGTCCTGTCCCACAGGCTCGCATTCCAGTCCCACAGGAGTCACAGTCCAGTCCGACTGTGATCACATTCCAATCCCACAGGGATCACAGACCACTCCCACAGGGGTCACAGTCCAGTCCCACATGGTTCACAGACCAGTCCAACATGGATCATATTTCTCTCCCACAGGGATCACAGTCCAGTCCCCCAGGTGTCACAGTCCAGTCAAATGTGGGTCACAGTCCAGTCCACAGGGATCACATTCCAGGCCCACAGGCGTCACGGTCCAGTCCCACAGGGGTCACAGTCCATTTCCACTGGGGTCACAGTCCATTCCCACAGGGGTGACATTTCTGCCCTCAGGGATGAATGTCCGGTCCCAACAGCGTCACTTTCCAGTTGAACAGAGGACTCATTCCAGTTTCACAGGGATCACAGTCCAGTCCCACAGGGATCACATTCCAGTCCCTCAGGGTTCACAATTCAGTCCAACACGGACCACAGTCCAGTCCAACATGGCTCACACTCCACTCCCACAGGGATCACATTCCAGTCCCACATGGTTCACAGACCAGTCCCACAGGGATCATATTTCTCTCCCACAGGGATCACAGTCCAGTCCCACAGGTGTCACAGTCCAGTCAAAAGTGGGTCACAGTCCAATCCAACAGGGCCCACAGTACATTACCACAGAGATCACAGTCCGGTCCTACAGGGCTCATAATCCAGTCCCACAGGGATCACTGTCCAGTCCCACAGGGATCACAATCCAGTCCAACAGGATCCACAGTCCATTCTCACAAGGATCACAGTTCAGTCCCACAGGGATCACAGTCCAATCTCACAGGGGTCACAGCCCAGTCGCACAGCAATCACAGTCCATTCCGACAGTGATCACAGTCCAGTCCCACAGGGAGCACAGCCACGTCCCACAGGGATCACATTCCATGCTCACAGTGATCACAGTCCAGTCCCGCAGGCATCACAGTCCAGTCCCACCGGAATCAGAGTCCTGTCCCACAGGGATCACAGTCCAGTACCACAGGGGTCACATATATATCCCACTGGCAGCACAGTTCTTTACCACAGGGGTCAAATCTGTCCCACTGGGATCACAGTCCAGTCTCACAGGGATCACAGTCCAGTTCCACAGGGATCACAGTCCAGTCCCATTGGGATCACAGTACGGTCCCACAGGGATAACAGTCCTGTCCCACAGGATCACATTCCAGTCCCACAGGGGTCACAGTCCAGTCCAACTGGGATCATAGTCGAATCCCACAGGGATCACAGTCCACTCCCACAGGGGTCACAGTCCAGTCATACATGGTTCACAGACCAGTCCCACATGGATCATATTTCTCTCCCACAGGGATCATACTCCAGTCCCCCAGGTGTCACAGTCCAGTCAAAAGTGGGTCACAGTCCAGTCCACAGGGATCACATTCCAGGCCCACAGGCGTCACGGTCCAGTCCCACAGGGGTCACAGTCCATTTCCACTGGAGTCACAGTCCATTCCCACAGGGGTGACATTTCTGCCCTCAGGGATGACTGTACGGTCCCAACAGCGTCACTTTCCAGTCGAACAGAGGACTCATTCCAGTTTCACAGGGATCACAGTCCAGTCCCACAGGGAGCACACCACGTCCCACAGGGATCACATTCCAGGCTCATAGCGATCACAGTCCAGTCCCGCAGGGATCACAGTCCAGTCCCACCGGGATCAGAGTCCTGTCCCACAGGGATCACAGTCCAGTACCACAGGGGTCACATCTGTCCCACTGGGATCACAGTCCAGTCCCACAGGGATTACAGTCCAGTTACACAGGGATCACAGTCCAGTCCCATTGGGATCACAGTACAGTCCCACAGGGATCATAGTCCAGTCCCACAGGATCACAGTCCAGTCCCACAGGGTTCACAGTCCAGTCCAACTGGGATCACAGTCCAGTCCCACAGTGATCACAGTCCAGTCCCATAGGGATCACAGTCCAGTTCCACAGGGATCACAGTCCAGTCCCATAGGGATCACAGTCCAGTTCCACAGGGATCACAGTCCAGTCCCATTGGGAGCACAGTACGGTCCCACAGGGATAACAGCCCTGTCCCAAAGGCTCGCATTCCAGTCCCACAGGGGTCACAGTCCAGTCCTACTGTGATCACAGTCCAATCCCACAGGGATCACAGACCACTCCCACAGTGGTCACAGTCCAGTCCCACATGGTTCACAGACCAGTCCCACATGGATCATATTTCTCTCCCACAGGGATCACAGTCCAGTCCCACAGGTGTCACAGTCCAGTCAAATGTGGGTCACAGTCCAGTCCACAGGGATCACATTCCAGGCCCACAGGCGTCACGGTCCAGTCCCACACGGGTCACAGTCCATTTCCTCTGGGGTCACAGTCCATTCCCACAGGGGTGACATTTCTGCCCTCAGGGATGAATGTCCGGTCCCAAAAGCGTCACTTTCCAGTTGAATAGAGGACTCATTCCAGTTTCACAGGAATCACATTCCAGTACCACAGGGATCAGAGTCCTATCCCACAGGGATCACACTCCACTCCCACAGGGATCACATTCCAGTCCCACATGGTTCACAGACCAGTCCCACAGGGATCATATTTCTCTCCCACTGGGATCACAGTCCAGTCCCACAGGTGTCACAGTCCAGTCAAAAGTGGGTGACAGTCCAATCCAACAGGGCCCACAGTACATGACCACAGGGATCACAGTCCGGTCCTGCAGGGCTCATAATCCAGTCCCACAGGGATCACTGTCCAGTCCCACAGGGATCACAATCCAGTCCAACAGGATCGACAGTCCATTCTCACAAGGATCACAGTTCAGTCCCAGAGGGATCACAGTCCAATCTCACAGGGGTCACAGCCCAATCGCACCGCAATCACAGTCCATTCCGACAGGGATCACAGTCCAGTCCCACAGGGAGCACAGACACGTCCCACAGGGATCACATTCCAGGCTCACATTGATCACAGTCCAGTCCCGCAGGGATCACAGTCCAGTCCCACCGGAATCAGAGTCCTGTCCCACAGGGATCACAGTCCAGTACAACAGGGGTCACATATATATACCCTATGGCATCACAGTCCTTTACCACAGGGGTCAAATCTGTCCCACTGGGATCACAGTCCAGTCCCACAGGGATCACAGTCCAGTTCCACAGGGATCACAGTCCAGTCCCATTGGGATCACAGTACGGCCCCACAGGGATAACAGTCCTGTCCCACAGGATCACATTCCAGTCCCACAGGGGTCACAGTCCAGTCCAACTGGGATCATAGTCGAATACCACAGGGATCACAGTCCATTCCCACAGGGGTCACAGTCCAGTCCCACATGGTTCACAGACCAGTCCCACATGGATCATATTTCTCTCCCACAGGGATCACAGTCCAGTCCCCCAGGTGTCACAGTCCAGTCAAATGTGGGTCACAGTCCAGTCCACAGGGATCACATTCCAGGCCCACAGGCGTCACGGTCCAGTCCCACACGGGTCACAGTCCATTTCCACTGGGGTCACAGTCCATTCCCACAGGGGTGACATTTCTGCCCTCAGGGATCAATGTCCGGTCCCAACAGCGTCACTTTCCAGTTGAATAGAGGACTCATTCCAGTTTCACAGGGATCACAGTCCAGTACCACAGGGATCAGAGTCCTATCCCACAGGGATCACACTCCACTCCCACAGGGATCACATTCCAGTCCCACATGATTCACAGACCAGTCCCACAGGGATCATATTTCTCTCCCACAGGGATCACAGTCCAGTCCCACAGGTGTCACAGTCCAGTCAAAAGTGGATGACAGTCCAATCCAACAGGGCCCACAGTACATTACCACAGGGATCACAGTCCGGTCCTGCAGGGCTCATAATCCAGTCCCACAGGGATCACTGTCCAGTCCCACAGGGATCACAATCCAGTCCAACAGGATCGACAGTCCATTCTCACAAGGATCACAGTTCAGTCCCACAGGGATCACAGTCCAATCTCACAGGGGTCACAGCCCAATCGCACAGCAATCACAGTCCATTCCGACAGGGATCACAGTCCAGTCCCACAGGGAGCACAGCCACGTCCCACAGGGATCACATTCCAGGCTCACAGTGATCACAGTCCAGTCCCGCAGGGATCACAATCCAGTCCCACCGGAATCAGAGTCCTGTCCCACAGGGATCACAGTCCAGTACCACAGGGGTCACATATATATACCCTATGGCATCACAGTCCTTTACCACAGGGGTCAAATCTGTCCCACTGGGATCACAGTCCAGTCCCACAGGGATCACAGTCCAGTTCCACAGGGATCACAGTCCAGTCCCATTGGGATCACAGTACGGTCCCACAGGGATAACAGTCCTGTCCCACAGGATCACATTCCAGTCCCACAGGGGTCACAGTCCAGTCATACATGGTTCACAGACCAGTCCCACATGGATCATATTTCTCTCCCACAGGGATCACAGTCCAGTCCCCCAGGTGTCACAGTCCAGTCAAAAGTGGGTCACAGTCCAGTCCACAGGGATCACATTCCAGGCACACAGGCGTCACGGTCCAGTCCCAAAGGGGTCACAGTCCATTTCCAAGGGGTCACAGTCCATTCCCACAGGGGTGACATTTCTGCCCTCAGGGATGACTGTACGGTCCCAAAGGCGTCACTTTCCAGTCGAACAGAGGACTCATTCCAGTTTCACAGGGATCACAGTCCAGTTCCAGAGGGAGTGCAGTCGAGTCCCACAGGGATCACTGTACAGTCCCACAGGGGTCATATTTCTGTCCCACTGGGATCACAGTCCAGTTCCGCAGGATCACAGTCCAGTCCCACAGGGGTAACAGACCAGTCACACAGGGGTCACAGTCCAGTTCCACACGGATCACAGTCCAGTCCCACAGGGGTCACAATCGAGTCCCACAGGGATCACAGTCCAGTCCCACAGGACTCGCAGTCCAATCCCACAAGCATCATAGACAATTCTCAGAGGGATCACACTCCAGTCCCACATGGTTCACAGCCCAGTCCCACAAGTATCACAGTCCAGTCCGACAGGGATCATAGACCTATCCCACAGGGCTTAAAGTACAATCCCACAGGGATCACAGTCCAATCCCACGGGATCGAAGTCCAGTCCCACAGGGATCAGTGTCCAGTCCCACAGAGATCACAGTCCAGTTCCACTGGGGTCACAGTCCAGTCCCACAGGGGTCACAGTCCAGTTCCACTGGGGTCACAGTCCAGTCCCACAGGGATCACAGTCCAGTCCCATAGGGATCACAGTCCAGTTCCACAGGGATCACAGTCCAGTCCCATTGGGATCACAGTACGGTCCCACAGGGATAACAGTCCTTTCCCACAGGATCACATTCCAGTCCCACAGGTGTCACAGTCCAGTCCAACTGGGATCACAGTCCAATCCCACAGGGATCATATTTCTCTCCCACAGGGATCACAGTCCAGTCCCACAGGTGTCACAGTCCAGTCAAAAGTGGGTCACAGTCCAGTCCACAGCGATCACATTCCAGGCCCACAGTCGTCACGGTCCAGTCCCACAGGGGTCACAGTCCATTTCCACTGGGGTCACAGTCCATTCCCACAGGGGTGACATTTCTGCCCTCAGGGAGGAATGTCCGGTCCCAACAGCGTCACTTTCCAGTCGAACAGAGGACTCATTCCAGTTTCACAGGGATCACAGTCCAGTACCACAGGGATCAGAGTCCTGTCCCACAGGGATCACAGTCCAGTCCCACAGGGAACACATTCCAGTCCCTCAGGGTTCACAATTCAGTCCAACAGGGACCACAGTCCAGTCCAATATGGCTCACACTCCACTCCCACAGGGATCACATTCCTGTCCCACATGGTTCACAGACTAGTCCCACAGGGATCATATTTCTCTCCCACAGGGATCACAGTCCAGTCCCACAGGTGTCACAGTCCAGTCAAAAGTGTGTCACAGTCCAATCCAACAGGGTCCACAGTAGATTACCACAGTGATCACAGTCCGGTCCTACAAGGCTCATAATCCAGTCCCACAGGGATCAGAATCCAGTCCAACAGGATCCACAGTCCATTCTCACAAGGATCACAGTTCAGTCCCACAAGGATCACAGTCCAATCTCACAGGGGTCACAGCCCAGTCGCACAGCAATCACAGTCCATTCCGACAGGGATCACAGTCCAGTCCCACAGGGAGCACACCACGTCCCACAGGGATCACATTCCAGGCTCATAGCGATCACAGTCCAGTCCCGCAGGGATCACAGTCCAGTCCCACCGGGATCAGAGTCCGGTCCCACAGGGATCACAGTCCAGTACCACAGGGGTCACATCTGTCCCACTGGGATCACAGTCCAGTCCCACAGGGATCACAGTCCAGTTACACAGGGATCACAGTCCAGTCTCTTTGGGATCACAGTACAGTCCCACAGGGATCATAGTCCAGTCCCACAGGATCACATTCCAGTCCCACAGGGTTCACAGTCCAGTCCAACTGGGATCACAGTCCAGTCCCACAGTGATCACAGTCCAGTCCCATAGGGATCACAGTCCAGTTCCACAGAATCACAGTCCAGTCCCATTGGGATCACAGTACTGTTCCACAGGGATAACAGTCCTGTCCCACAGGATCACATTCCAGTCCCACAGGGGTCACAGTCCAGTCCAACTGGGATCATAGTCCAATCAAACAGGGATCACTGTCCACTCCCACAGGGGTCACAGTCCAGTCCCACATGGTTCACAGACCAGTCCCACATGGATCATATTTCTCTCCCACAGGGATCACAGTCCAGTCCCCCAGGTGTCACAGTCCAGTCAAAAGTGGGTCACAGTCCAGTCCACAGGGATCACATTCCAGGCCCACAAGCGTCACGGTCCAATCCCACAGGGGTCACAGTCAATTTCCACTGGGGTCATAGTCCATTCCCACAGGGGTGACATTTCTTCCCTCAGGGATGAATGTCCGGACCCAACAGCGTCACTTTCCAGTCGAACAGAAGACTCATTCCAGTTTCACAGGGATCACAGTCCAGTTCCAGAGGGATTAGAGTCGAGACCCACAGGGATCACTGTACAGTCCCACAGGGGTCATATTTCTGTCCCACTGGGATCACAGTCCAGTTCCACAGGATCACAGTCCAGTCCCACAGGGGTCACAGACCAGTCACACAGTGGTCACAGTCCAGTTCCACACGGATCACAGTCCAGTCCCACAGGGGTCACAATCGAGTCCCACAGGGATCACAGTCCAGTCCCACAGGACTCGCAGTCCAATCCCACAATTATCACAGACAATTCTCATAGGGATCACACTCCAGTCCCACAGTGTTCACAGCCCAGTCGCACAAGTATCACAGTCCAGTCCGACTGGGATCATAGACCAATCCCACAGGGCTTAAAGTACAATCCCACCGGGATCACAGTCCAATCCCACAGGGATCATAGTCCAGGCTCACAGGGGTCACAGTCCAATCCCACAGGGATCGCAGTCCAGTCCCACAGGGATCAGTGTCCAGTCCCACAGAGATCACAGTCCAGTACCACAGGGATCAAAGTCCTGTTCCACAGGGATCACAGTCCAGTCCCACAGGGATCACATTCCAGTCCCTCAGGGTTCACAATTCAGTCCAACAGGGACCACAGTCCAATCCAACATTGCACACACTCCACTCCCACAGGGATCACATTCCAGTCCCACATGGTTCACAGACCAGTCCCACAGGGATCATAATTCTCTCCCACAGGAATCACAGTCTAGTCCCACAGGTGTCACAGTCCAGTCAAAAGTGGGTCACAGTCCAGTCCACAGGGATCACATTCCAGGTCCACAGGGATCACATTCCAGGCCCACAGGCGTCACGGTCCAGTCCCACAGGGGTCACAGTCCAGTTCCACTGGGGTCACAGTCCATTCACACAGGGGTGACATTTCTGCCCTCAGGAATGACTATCCGGTCCCACCAGCATCACTGTCCAGTCGAACAGAGGACTCATTCCAGTTTCACAGGGATCACAGTCCAGTTCCAGAGGGATTGCAGTCGATTCCCACAGGTATCACTGTACACTCCCACAGGAGTCATATTTCTGTCCCACTGGGATCACAGTCCAGTCCCACATGATAACATTCCAGTCCCACAGGGGTCACAGACCAGTCACACAGGGGTCACAGTCCAGTTCCACACGGATCACAGTTCAGTTCCACAGCGGTCACAATCCAGTCCCACAGCATTACAGTCCAGTCCCACAGGACTCGCAGTCCAATCCCATATGTATCACAGACAATTCTCACAGGGATCACACTCCAGTCCCACAGGGTTCACAGCCCAGTCCCACAAGTATCACAGTCCAGTCCGACAGGGATCATAGCCCAATCCCACAGGGCTTACAGTACAATCCCACAGGTTTCACAGTCCAGTCCCACAGGGATCACAGTCCAGGCTCATAGGGGTCACAGTCCAATCCCACAGGGATCGCAGTCCAGTCCCACAGGGATTAGTGTCCAGTCCCACAGAGATCACAGTCCAGTACCACAGGGATCAGAGTCCTGTCCCACAGGGATCACAGTCCAGTCCCACAGGGATCACATTCCAGTCCCTCAGGGTTCACAATTTAGTCCAACAGGGACCACAGTCCAGTCCCACATGGCTCACACTCCACTCCCACAGGGATCACATTCCTGTTGCACAGGGATCATAATCCAGTAAAACAGGGTCCACAGTGCAGTCCCACAGGGCTCACAGTCCTCTCCCACAGGGGTCAGAGACCAGTCTCACAGGGATCACAGTCCAGTCCCATATACATCACAGTCCATTCCCACAGGGGTCACAGTCCTGTCCCACAGGGATCATAGTCCAGTCCCACAGTGGTCACAGTCATGTCCCACAGCTGTCACAGTTCAGTCCCACAGGGATCACAGACCAGTCCCACAGGGGTCACAGTTCAGTCCCACAGGGATCACAGTCCAGTCCCTCAGGGATCACAGTCCAGTACGACAGGGATCATAGACCAGTCCCACAGGTCTAACAGTACAATTCCACGGGGAACACAGTCCAGTCAACAGCGGTCCCAGTCCAGTCCCACAGGGATAACAGTCCAGTCCCATAGGGATCAACAGTCCTGTCCCAAAGGGGTCACAGTCCTGTGCTTCAGGTTCACATTCCAGACCCACTGGGTAAGCAGTCAATTCCCACAGGGTTCACAGTCCATTACCACAGGGGTCACAGTCCAGTTCCACCGGCGTCACAGTCCAGTCCAACAGGGGACTCAGTCCAGTTTTACTAGGATCACTGCCCAGTTCCACAGGGATTACCGTCGAGTCCCACAGGGATATCAGCCCTCTCCCACATGGTCACGGTCCAGTCCCACAGGGTTCACAGTCCAGTCTCTCAGGGTTCACAGTCCAATCCCACAGGGAGCACAGCCACGTCCCACAGGGATTTCTGTCCTGTCCCACAGGGATCAAATTGCAGTCCCACAGGGGCACAGTTCAATCCAACAGGGTCCACAGTACATTACCACAGGGATCACAGTCCGGTCCGACAGGGCTCATAATCCAGTCCCACAGGGATCACTGTCCAGTCCCACAGGGATCACATTCCAGTCCAACAGGATCCACAGTCCAGTCTCACAGGGATCACAGTTCCTTCCCACAGGGATCACAGTCCAGTCCAACAGGATCCACAGTCCAGTCTCACAGGGATCACAGTTCCTTCCCACAGGGATCACAGTCCAGTCCCACAGAGGTCACAGCTCAGTCGCACAGGGATCACAGTCCATTCCGACAGGGATCACAGTCCAGTCCCACAGGGAGCACAGCCACGTCCCACAGGGATCACATTCTAGGATCACAGCGATCACAGTCCATTCCCACAGGGATCACAGTCCAGTCCCACCGGGATCAGAGTCCTGTCCCACAGGGATCACAGTCCAGTACCACAGGGGTCACATTTCTATCCCACTGGAATCACAGTCCTTTACCACGGGGGGCACATCTGTCCCACTGGGATCACAGTCCAGTCCCACAGGGATCACAGTTCAGTTCCACAGGGATCACAGTCCAGTCCCATTGGGATCACAGTGCAGTCCCACAGGGATCACAGTGCAGTCCCATCGGGATCACAGTCCAGTTCCACAGGGATCACAGTCAAGTCCCATTGGGATCACAGTACAGTCCCACAGGGATAACAGTCCTGTCCCACAGGATCACATTCCAGTCCCACAGGGGTCACAGTCCAGTCCAACTGGGATCACAGTCCAGTCCCACAGGGATCACAGTCCACTCCCACAGGGGTCACAGTCCAGTCCCACATGGTTCACAGGCCAGTCCCACAGGGACCATATTTCTCTCCCACAGGGATCACAGTCCAGTCTCACAGGTGTCACTGTCCAGTCAAAAGTGGGTCACAGTCCAGTCCACAGGGATCACATTCCAGGCCCACAGGGGTCACGGTCCAGTCCCACAGGGGTCACAGTCCATTCCACTGGGGTCACAGTCCATTCCCACAGGGGTGACATTTCTGCCCTCAGGGATGAATGTCCGGTCCCACCAGCGTCACTGTCCAGTCGAACAGAGGACTCATTCCAGTTTCACAGGGATCACAGTCCAGTTCCAGAGGGATGACGGTCGAGTCCCACAGGGGTCACAGACCAGTCACACAGGGGTCACACAGTCCAGTTCCACACGGATCACAGTCCAGTCTCACAGGGGTCATCGTCCAGTCCCACAGGGATCACACTCCAGTCTCACAGGACTCGCAGTCCAATCCCACATGTAACGCAGACAATTCTCACAGGGATCACACTCCAGTCCCACAGGGGTCACAGCCCAGTCCCACAAGGATCACAGTCCAGTCCGACAGGGATCATAGACCAATCGCACAGAGCTTACAGTACAATCCCACAGGGATCACAGTCCAGGCTCACAGGGGTCACAGTCCAATCCCACAGGGATCGCAGTCCAGTCCCACAGGGATCAGTGTCCAGTCCCACAGAGATCACAGTCCAGTCCCACAGGGGTCATAGTCCAGTCCCACAGGGATCACAGTCCAGTCCCACAGGACTCGCAGTCCAATCCCACATGTATCATTGACAATTCTCACAGGGTTCACACTCCAGTCCCACAGGGTTCACATCCCAGTCCCACAAGGATCACAGTCCAGTCCGACAGAGATCATAAGCCAATCCCACAGGGCTTACAGTACAATCCCACAGAGATCACAGTCCAGTCCCACAGGGATCACAGTCCAGGCTCACAGGGGTCATAGTCCATCCTGACAGGGATCACAGTCCAGTCCCACAGGGATCATAGGTTAATCCCACAGGGCTTACAGTACAATCCCACAGGGATCACAGTCCAGTCCCACAGGGATCACAGTCCAGGCTCACAGGGATCACTGTCCAGTCCCACATGGCTCACACTCCAGTCCCACAGGGATCACATTCCTGTTGCACAGGGATCACAATCCAGTCCAACAAGGACCACAGTGCAGTCCCACAGGGGTCACATTTCTGTCCCACTGGCATCACAGTCCAGTCCCACAGGGATCACAGTCCAGTCCCACAGGGATCACAGTGCTGTCCCACAGTGATCACAGTCCAGTCCGATTGGGATCAAAGTCCAGTCACACAGGAGTCACAGTCCAGTCCAACTGTGATCACAGTCCAGTCCAATTGATATCAAACTCCAGTGCCACAGGGATCACAGTACCGTCCTTCAGGATCATATTCCAGACCCACTGGGATCACGGTCAATTTCCACAGTGGTCACAGTTCAGTCCCTCATGGTTCACAGACCAATCCCACAGAGGTCATATTTCTTTCCCACAGGGATCACAGTCTAGTCCAACTGGGATCACAGTCCAGTCCCACAGGGATCACAGTCCAGTCCCACAGGGATCGCAGTCCAGTCCCACAGGGATCACTGTCCACTCCCACAGGGATCACAGTCCAGTCCCACAGGGATCACAGTCCACTCCTACAAGGATCACAGTCGAGTCCACAGGTATCACAGTCAATTCCCACAGGGGTCACAGACTCGTCCAACTGGGATCACAGTCCAGTCCCACAGGGATCACAGTCCAGTCCCACAGGGATCACAGTCAAGTCCCACAGGACTCGCAGTCCAATCCCACATGTATCATAGACAATTCGCACAGGGATCACACTCCAGTCCCACAGGGTTCACAGCCCAGTCCCACAAGGATCACAGTCCAGTCCGACAGATATCATAGGCCAATCCCACAGGGCTTACAGTACAATCCCACAGGGATTACAGTCCAGTCCCACAGGGATCACAATCCAGGCTCACAGGGGTCACAGTCCAATCTCACAGGGATCGCAGTCCAGACCCACAGGGATCACTGTCCAGTCCCACAGAGATCACAGTCCAGTACCACAGGGATCAGAGTCCTGTCCCACAGGGATCACAGTCCAGTCCCTCAGGGGTCACAATCCAGTCCAACAGGGACCACAGTCCAGTCCCACATGGCTCACACTCCAGTCCCACAGGGATCACATTCGTGTTGCACAGGGATCACAATCCAGTCCAACAGGGACCACAGTGCAGTCCCGCAGGGCTCACAGTCCAGTCCCACATGGGTCACATTTCTGTCCCACTGGCATCACAGTCCAGTCCCACAGGGATCACAGTCCAGTCCCACAGGGATCACAGTGCCGTCCCACAGTGATCACAGTCCAGTCCCATTGGGATCACAGTCCAGTCACACAGGAGTCACAGTCCAGTCCAACTGTGATCAAAGTCCAGTCCAACTGAGATCACAGTCCAGTGCCACAGGGATCACAGTACCGTCCTTCAGGATCACATTCCAGACCCACTGGGATCACGGTCAATTTACACAGGGGTCACAGTTCAGTCCCTCATGGTTCACAGACCAATCCCACAGAGGTCATATTTCTTTCCCACAGGGGTCACAGTCTAGTCCAACTGGGATCACAGTCCAGTCCCACAGGGATCACAGTCCAGTCCCACAGGGATCGTAGTACAGTCCTACAGGGATCACTGTCCACTCCCACAGGGATCACAGTCCAGTACCACAGGGATCACAGTCCATTCCCACAGGGATCACAGTCGAGTCCACAGGTATCACAGTCCAGTCCCGAAGGGGTCACAGTCCTATGCCACAGGGATCACCGTCCAGGCCCACAAGGATCACAGTCCACTCCCACAGGGTTCACAGTCCAGTCCACAGGCATCACAGTCCAGTCCCGCAGGGGTCACAGTTATATCCAACAGGGATCACAGTCCAGTCCCACAGGGATCACAGTTCAGTCCCACAGGGGTCACAGTCCAGTCCCACAGGGGTCACATTCCATTCCCACAGGGATCACAATCCATTCCCAAAGGCGTCACATTTCTGCCCACAGGGAACACAGTCCGGTCCCACCGGCGTCACAGTCCATTCCAACAGCGGACTCACTCCAGTTTCACAGGATTCACAGTCCAGTTCGGGAGGGATTACAGTCGAGTTCCACAGGGATCACTGTCCAGTCACACAGGGGTCACAGTCCGGTCCCACAGGGGTCACAGTCCAGTCCCACAGGGATCACTGTCCTGTCCCACAGGGGTCAAAGTCCGGTCCCACAGGGGTCACAGTCCAGTCCCACAGGGATCAGAGTCCAGTCCCACAGGGGTCACAGTCCACTCCCACTGTAATCACAGTCCTGTCCCACAGGGGTCACAGTCCAGTCCCACAGGGATCACAGTCCAGTCCCACAGGGGTCACAGTCCAGTCCTACAGGGATCACAGTCCTGTCCCACACGGATCACAGTCCAGTCCCACTGGGAGCACAGTTCTGTCCCACAGGGGTCACAGTCCAGTCCCACAGGGGTCACAGTCCAGTCCCACAGGGATCACAGTCCTGTCCCACACGGATCACAGTCCAGTCCCACAGGGGTCACAGTCCAGTCCCAATGGGATCACAGTCCTGTCCCACATGGGTCACAGTCCATTCAAACAGGGATCACAGTCCTGTCCCACACGGATCAAAGTCCAGTCCCACTGGTATCACAGTCCTGTCCCACAGGGGTCACAGTCCAGTCCCACAGGAATCACAGTGCTGTCCCACACGGATCACAGTCCAGTCCCACAGGGATCCCAGTCCAATCCCACAGGGGTTACAGTCCAGTCCCACAGTGCCGGGGCCCAGTCCTTACTGTGGCCGGGGTCCAATCACTACAGTGACTGGTGATTCATGTTTTGCATGGGCCTGACACTCACAGAAACACACACACACACACACACACACACACACACACACACACCTTTCTGATTAGAAGTTTGAGGGGAAATATTATCCAGGTATTCACGATAATGATGTGTTTTGACCCGGTTAATGCGGGGAAAACATTTCACCTTGTGGAAGAACACTGAATAATGTGTAATAATATTAAACTAAGATCTCGGCCATTCAGTAGTGAAATCAGGAACTTAACACTTTGAATGCTGCGTTTCAATTGTGCCTTCAATGCTGTGAACATGTTTTTTTTACTGGATAAATAAACGGTTTGATTCAACCGTGTCTTTTGCAACCCTGAAACGTCGTATAGAGCATTAATACAATACATCTGTTTAGAACTGTATTCAATGTTGTAATGTAGGAAACGTACCGAACCAATTTATGTACAGCGAGCTCCCTCAAAGACAAATGTGAGGAGACCATATAATCATCTTTTAGTGATGTTGATTGAGAGACGGAAGATGGTCCAGAACTTGAAGAAGGGTAACTTTGAAGGTATGAGGCGTGAATTGGCTAGGATAGATTGGCGAATGATACTTAAGGGGTTGACTGTGGATGGGCAATGGCAGACATTTAGAGACCGCATGGATGAATTACAACAATTGTACATTCCTGTCTGGCGTAAAAATAAAAGAGGGAAGGTGGCTCAATCGTGGCTGTCTCGGGAAATCAGGATAGTATTAAAGCCAAGGAAGTGGCATACAAATTGGCCAGAAATAGCAGCGAAGCCGGGGACTGGGAGAAATTAAGAACTCAGCAGAGGAGGACAAAGGGTTTGATTAGGGCAGGGAAAATGGAGTACGAGAAGAAGCTTGCAGGGAACATTAAGGCGGATTGCAAAAGTTTCTATTGGTATGTAAAGAGAAAAAGGTTAGTAAATAAAAACGTAGGACCCTGCAGTCAGAATCAGGGGAAGTCAAAACGGGGAACAAAGAAATGGCAGACCAATTGAACAAGTACTTTGGTTCGGTATTCACTAAGGAGGACACAAACAACCTTCCGGATATAAAAGGGGTCAGAGGGTCTAGTAAGGAGGAGGAACTGAGGGAAATTTTTATTAGTCGGGAAATTGTTTTGGGGAAATTGATGGGATTGAAGGCCGATAAATTCCCAGGGCCTGATGGACTGCATCCCAAAGTACTTAAGGAGGTGGCCTTGGAAACAGCGGATGCATTGACAGTCATTTTCCAACATTCCATTGATTCTGGATCAGTTACTATCGAGTGGAGGGTAGCCAATGTCACCACACTTTTTTAAAAAGGAGGGAGAGAGAAAACAGGGAATTATAGTCCGGACAGCCTGACATCGGTAGTGGGTAAGATGATGGAATCAATTATTAAGTATGTCACAGCAGCGCATTTGGAAAGAGGTGACATGATAGGTCCAAGTCAGCATGGATTTGTGAAAGGGAAATCATGCTTGACAAACCTTCTGGAATTTTTTGACAATGTATCCAGTAGAGTGTACAAGGGAGAATCCGTTGATGTAGTATATTTGGACTTTCAGAAAGCTTTTGACAAGGTCCCACACAAGAGATTAATGTGCAAAGTTAAAGCACATGGGATTGGGTGTAGTGTGCTGACGTGGATTGAGAACTGGTTGTCAGACAGGAAGCAAAGAGTGGGAGTAAATGGGTACTTTTCAGAATGGCAGGCAGTGACGAGTGGCGTACCGCAAGGTTCTGTGCTTGGGTCCCAGCTGTTTACATTGTACATTAATGATTTAGACGAGGGGATTAAATGTAGTGTCTCCAAATTTGCGGATGAAACTAAATTGGGTGGCAGTGTGAGCTGCGAGGATGATGCTATGAGGCTGCAGAGTGACTTGGATAGGTTAGGTGAGTGGGCAAATGAATGGCAGATGAAGTATAATGTGGATAAATGTGAGGTTATCCACTTTGGTGGTAAACAGAGAGACAGACTATTATCTGAATGGTGACAGATTAGGAAAAGTGAAGGTGCAACGAGACCTGGGTGTCATGGTACATCAGTCATTGAAGGTTGGCATGCAGTTACAGCAGGCTGTTAAGAAAGCAAATGGCATGTTGGCCTTCATAGCGAGGGGATTTGAGTACAGGGGCAGGGAGGTGTTGCTACCGTTGTACAGGGCCTTGGTGAGGCCACACCTGGAGTATTGTGCACAGTTTTAGTCTCCTAACTTGAGGAAGGGCATTCTTGCTATTGAGGGAGTGCAGCGAAGATTCACCAGACTGATTCCCGGGATGGTGGGACTGACCTATCAAGAAAGATTGGAACAACTGGGCTTGTATTCATTGGAGTTCATAAGAATGAGAGGGGTCCTCATAGAAACGTTTAAAATTCTGACGGGTTTAGACAGGTTAGATGCAGGAAGAATGTTCCCCATGTTGGAGAAGTCCAGAACCAGGGGTCACAGTCTAAGGATAAGGGTTAAGCCATTTAGGAACGAGATGAGGAGAAACCTCTTCACCCAGAGAGTGGTGAACCTGTGGAATTCTCTACCACAGAACGTAGTTGAGGCCAATTCACTAAGTATATTCAAAAGGGAGTTAGATGAAGTCCTTACTACTCGGGGGATCAAGGGGTATGGCGAGAAAGCAGGAAGGGGGTACTGAAGTTGCATGTTCAGCCATGAACTCATTGAATGGCGGTGCAGGTTAGAAGGGCTGAATGGCCTGCCCCTGCACCTATTTTCTATGTTTCAATGTTTCTAAAACACCTGCGGTAAGTCCGCTGTTTTCTTTGAAATAGTACCATGGGAAGATTTATCTCCAGCTCAAAGAGCCGAAGTTTCTCACCACCGGAAGTGCAGCACTGCATTAGTCCGGCACTGGAGTGTCAGACTAGAATTTTGTTCTTAGTTCACTTGACTGTGAATTGAACCGACAGACTTGCTTACTCAGAAGCGGGAGTGCTGCCCACTGAGCCACAGCTGACACAGGATTAGTTACATTTATTAAGTAATATGGAGCAAAGAGATGTAATTGTATTTGAGCTACAGGTCAGCAATGATCTAATTGAGTTATTGAACAGACTGGCGGGGTTGAATTGCCAAATCCTGTTGCTATGACTCACCAGCACTGGGCAGTGCCAGTAACAACTGAGCCATTGGGGCACAGTCCGGTGAACCTGTTGGAACAGCACTTGTCAGGATTCAGCTGACGACAGGGGAAGAGCTTTCAGTATGTATCTGTCTCGTGTCACACATGTAGATTAGGAATATGGGTCACATATCGGTGAGAAAATGGTGAGTGTTGAACTGAATCCAGCCAGAGTCAGTCCCTTCAATGAAGGTGAATCGGGGAACCAACACACACAGATCTGAATTCAGCAAGAGTCAGCAGTTCAGGGGGGATAAGAGGGGGGACCCGTGAGTGTAGAACTGAACCCAGCATCGGTCATTAACATGACAGATGTAGAGGGAGGGGAACCAGTGCGTATAGAACTGAACTCAGCCAGAGTCAGCACCTTCAGGGGAGGAGAAAGAGGAAATCCAGTGAGTGTAGAACTGAACCCAGCCAAAATCAGCACCTTCAGGAGAGGGGAACCAGTGAGTATAGGACTGAACCCAGCCAGACACAGCACCTTCAGGGAAGGAGAGAGAGGGGAACCACTGAGTGTAGAACTGAACCCAGCCAGAGTCAGCACCTTCAGGGGAGGAGCGAGAGGCGTACTGATAAGTACAGAAATTAAACCAACCATGGAAGATTAAATAATTTGCAGCATAGATAGCGAGAAAGTATTCTTTCTGGTTATGAAGTCCAGAACAAGGGGGCGTCAATTAAAGTTAGAGTTAGGCCAAGTGCCCCTCCCTCTCCTCCCCGTAAGGTGCTGACTCTCGCTGAATTTATTTCAGCACTCATTGCTTCCCGTGCTCGCCTTCCTTCAAGGAACTGACTGTGGCTGGGTTCAGTTCAACACTCACCATTTTCTCTCCAATATGAGACCCATATGCTTAATTTACATGTGTGACACTCGACAGAGAAATTCTGAAAGCTCTTCCCCTTTTCAGTGGTGATGCCAGAAAACACTTCTTCACACAAAGGGTAGTAAAGATCTGGCACTCTCTACTATCTTCCTCATTGCTTCCAACCGCTACACCAACAAATGCCTGTCGATCCACGCAGTCTTGAGCAACCGAACATCAACCCGTCTCAAACCTAGAAGGCTATTTTGGACTGTCACTGAAGCCTTTCTGCGGTCTGCCATCAGCCTTGTGATTGATGGTGGAATAGTGAAGAGCTGGGAAATACGGAATGGATTCCTTATGGAGGACCCCACAGTACAGCCTTAAGGATCAAATGATCCTCGCCAACATTGCAGAACCATCAACCGCCTTTGAACCGGTCATGGTAGGAGCTCCAACCTTCTCAATCCGTGGACAATTAAAGCATTCCCAACATGAGACTGGAGCTCTTAATCAGACCCTGGAGTACATCATTAAGCACTGGTCTCAGAGAAAATTGGCAGGCATTGAACACTATTTCCTCACTATCACACCGGATGCTGTGGTTTGGATATCCAACTTAGATATTGACATTGCTTTGCTACTAACGTACGAAAGATGAAGATTGTTCACCACATTTCTAAGTTTTGTGTCATCCGCAAATGTTGAATATATGGCTCCTTGGTGCAGTTAAATAAAATATATCAAAAAACGCAGTGCTCCTAATACCTCCCACTGGGGGACACCTCTCTTTACGTTTCTTTCTTCTGAGAAAAGTACCCGATCACCACTGCTCTCTGCTTTATGTCCCTTACCAATTTTGTTTCAATGGTACCTCATTATTCACATGGTCCTCCTTTTTACTTATGATTCAATAATATGAGACGTTAGAAAATTCTTTTTGAAAGTCCATATTCACATTAATCACAATGCATCCACCAGTACTCTCTGTTATTTCATCGATGGACTAAATCAAGTTGTCCAGCATGTCACATTTGCAACGCTCCAGTTTTCTAACACCACTCCTGTATCCAAGGAAGGTTGGAAAATTGTGGCCAGGGCCTGCGCTTTTTCAACCCTTTCTCCCCTCAACAACCTACGATGCATCCCAGCCGGACAGGGAGACTTCTCCACTCGAATCAATGCCAAACCATTCATCTATTTTAATGCATCCAATTGCTCCAGCCCTCTCCTTTACCGTGACATTGGCAGATATCTCTCTTTTGCAAAGACAGAATCAAAGCAATCACATATTGTCAGCATTTAATGTAAGCCTTCAATTAATTTACATTATAAATCAATGCATGATGATAACTATATATAATCAATTATAAAACTGCTTGGTATTAGTAATGAACTTGTGTTCCCACCAACATATATAGACACCAGCCTAGTGATTATACATCAGTGGTTCTCAAACCTTTTGCGTTGGCGGCACACTTTTGAATACTAGAATTTTTGCTGGCACACATGAAGGGATTAAAAGGTGAACACAGATTAAAAAAAATGCATGTTTCAAAAAATTTAATTTTTTTTTTATTGATCACAATACATGAAGGAATTTGTTGTATTCAATAATGTTATGTTATTAATCATTTTTTATTCTGAAAGAACATTAAAATAATAAACTACAATAATAATTCTTACGTTAATTATAGATTAATTAGTAATTTAACGTGATACTTGAGCCTAACGTTTTTTAGTTGTGTCACTAATATTAGCGCCTATAACCGATAAGGCGACTCTCATTTCGTGTTCAAGTTCGCTAAGTTTTTCCCGTTTTTTGCATGTGATGTTCGTAATAGTTGATAGTCCTAATGCGCAGAGATATGATGCTCAAAACTGCATCAGAATTATCAAGGCTTTTTTTGATATTGCAGGATATTCTTCTTCAATAGAAATCCAGAACACATCAAAAGCCATATCTGAATGTTTCATTTTAAGACCACGGTCTGAAGAAATAGAAGTCAATTCTTCTTCTTCTTGCAAGGTAAAATGAAAATCTGACATACTAATTGGAGGAAATGGATTTCTTAACCAATCATACCTCTCTACAGCCAAGGATGGAAAATATTTTTTGAAGTTGTCTTCCAGTGATGCCAAATGCTCTATAACGATAGGAGCAATTTTTTAAATGCTGTGATTTGGTATCAAAGGGAACATTTCAAGGTTTTTTCTGTTGCTCTCTTTTTCCAGTTAGAATTTTTTTCTGAAAAGCTAATAGCTTGTCTGTAGAGGTGCGAATGTTTTCATTTCGCCCTTGCATACTGGTGTTAACGCTGTTAAGACAATTAAATATACCTGCCAACTATGCCAACTTAGCAGACCACATTTCAGTCTAACAGTATTTGCAAATGGTATTGTTTCCTTCTCTTTAAAAAAATCCTGACAATTCTTCTTTAAGTTTAAATACACGACAGAAGACTTTTCCCCTTGAAAGCCATCTTACCTCTGTATTCAAAAGTAAACATTCGTGCTGTGTATCCATAGCATAGCTGTTTAAACAAGCGAGTTTTTAAAGGTCTTGATTTAATATAATTTAAAATATTAACAACTTGATCTAAAACAGATTATAATTCTAGCAGTAATGTCTTTGTCATGTCTCAGTAATGTTAACTGTTTCTCTTTGCAAAAAGCAATGGGTGAATAATATATTTGGATTATGTTTTTTGCGAGCATAATATATCCTATGACACATCCCACCATAGATGGAGCACTGTCACATGAAATTTTTAAGTCCTCTAAATATGAATTCACAGAATCAAGTAAGTCTTGATCGCTAGTATTTTCTGGAAGTTCTCTGCAGCACAGAAATTGGTTTAATATCTCGTTTTCATGAATGAAGCAAACAAATGCTAATAATTGTGCTTTACCACTAATGTTGGTGGACTCGTCGATTTGCAAAGCAAAATTCGAGTTTCCTATTTTCTCGGCTACATTTCTTCAATGTTAGATGACATATAATTTATCCTTCTCCGAATTGAATATTCAGACAGCAGAATTTTTGCAATTTCTTCCTCCGCTTCATCACCAGGCATTAGGTTGACAATTTTATGACATGCAGGCAAAGTAAATGACTCAGCTATAGTATGAGGCTTCATTTTCTGCGCTATTCATTCAGCAACTTCATAAGAAGCAATTTGAACCTTATCTGACAACTTAACATTTTTTTCAAAATATTTCACTTGTTTTGATTGCATTCCCAGAAATCTCTTAAAATAACTTTGTTCTTTTGCTGCAAGATGTGTATGTTTCGTAGTAAAATGACGTTTCAATTTACTGGGCACCATTGCACTGTTCGACATTTTTTTGCCGCACACAACACATCGTGGAATGGGGCATTCTTCTTCTCCTGTCCATGAAAAGCCGAATCTCAAATAATCCTCCATATATTGACGATGAATTTTGAATTTTTTCGGATTTGGTTCAGCACCGCTTGTACTGGTGTTGGTTGTAGGCATTTTAGTGCCACTTGCAGTGGCACTGTCATTGATGTCTCCTTGATCATTTTTACATATTCTTATGATGAATTTGTCCATTGTGGGGGATAAACTTTATTCGTCTGAGTGATCCAAACTCCAGACAGACACGAACTGAGTCTTCCAATTTCCACACTCCAGAGAGTCCAGACAGAAACGAAACTAGAGTAGAAAAGGAAGTTTTGTTTTTGACTATGGTCAAAATATGCTAAAAGCCAACACTCAAAAATCAAAGAAATCGCTCGGGCGGCTGGGCAAGGTCAAATTGGATGCCACATACGTCAAAGGAGCCGCAAATTGGCGCTATATCAGGTCAAACGTCAAAGATGCCGCCTGTCCCGGCCACACATCAAGCTGCAGATCAATAACCAAAAATAGCAAAATATAAATAATAATGTGGTTAAATGTAATTAAATAGTTTTTGACATTTTATTACAAAAACTATACTTTTAACTGCCTATATGTTAGACTCGTCTTTCATTTCTTTCATACAAATTAACAATCAAATTTAAAGCTTTTCACATGAACAATTTAATACTATTATTTTGGATTGCGGGTGGCCATGGCTCAAGTGCTCCCCCCCCGCGGCCGAAGCCCTTGGTCCAGACGGACATACACACACAAACGTTAATGTACACACACACCCTTGTACACACACACACACAAACACACACACACACAAACACACATGCACAGTCTCATTCGATGGTAGGCACTGGCACTTCTCCATCAGTAATGGGAGGGAGTAAGGGAGGTGAGAGGGGAGTGTGGGTGTCGCGTACTCAAACGAAACACGTTTTGCCAAAGGATTTTGTTCTGAGAATGGACATTTAATTTGTTTGTGTGTTTTGTCTCTTGACATTGTTACTTGTACAACTCATGAGCATAGTGTTTTTGTTAATAGTAGAGATAAATAGATAGTTATTTGTCAATATTGGCAATGTTTACTACAGCAGTGGCGTCATACATATAGGTAGATGACATATGTGTCTGTCTATCTCTGTCTCTTCCCCCTC
This sequence comes from Pristiophorus japonicus, assembly GCF_044704955.1. NCBI lineage: Eukaryota > Metazoa > Chordata > Chondrichthyes > Pristiophoridae > Pristiophorus > Pristiophorus japonicus. The sequence goes on from NW_027253324.1 coordinate 4,994,405, forward strand.
CCCTTCTGTTTCAGAGATGCATTGTGTTTCATTGTGAAATCAGCTAAAGTCCACCATATTTTTAGACAATTTGGTGGCACACCTGTGAAGGGTTCACGGCACACCAATGTGACGTGGAACACCAATTGAGAACCACTGATCGAAACTCTCTGGTATTTAACATGATGAGTACTGTTACAATACGACATTGCATGATATTCATATTTGATGCGATGTGATGCCCGGCACAGCGATTTGTCATACTCTTTTAAGTAACAGGTACACAGATGAGAATCTGTTTCTCCATTATGAATGTACCTGACACTAAGCTCGCACAGTTCCTGCAGAACGCGCTCTCCCTGCAGCTCTTACTCGTGGGTTGAAATCATTTTCCTTTTTTAGCGCAATAAAAACTGAGGTTTGGGTTAATTTCTCATTCCCTGATACATGTGTTGGGTTCGGTGGTGGTCACTTGGTCACTTTGTGGGTAATGGATCAGTTTGCATGAGATGGGTTATGTGAGGATCACTTGGTCAGTTTCTGGGTGATGTGTTTGTTTACATGTGTTGGGTAATGTGAGTGTCACTTGATCAGTTTCTGGGTCATGGTTCAGTTTACATGTGTTGGGTTACATGAGGGTCACTTGGTCAGTTTCTGGGTGATGGGTCAGTTTACATGTGTTGGGTTATGTGAGGATCACTTGGTCAGTTTTTGGTTGATGGGTCAGTTGACATGTGTTGGGTTATGTGAGGATCACTTGGTCAGTTTTTGGGTAATGGGTCAGTTTACATGTGATTTGTTATGTGAGGTCACTTGGTCAGTTTCTAGGTGATGGGTCAGTTTGCATGTGTTGAGTTATGTGAGGGTCACTTCATCAGTTTCTGGGTGATTGGTCAGTTTACATGTGTTGGGTTGTGTGAGGATCACTTGGTCAGTTTCTGGGTGATGTGTCTGTTTACATGTGTTGGGTTATGTGAGGGTCACTTGATCATTTTCTGGGTGATTGGTCAGTTTACCTGTGTTGGTTATGTGAGGGTCACTTGGTCAGTTTCTGGCTGATGGGTCAGTTTTCATGTGATGGATTATGTGAGGGACCCTTGGTCAGTTTCTTTGTGATGGGTCAGTTTACATGTGTTCTGTTATGTGAGGGTCACTTGGTCAGTTTCTAGGGGATGGGTCAGTTTACATGTGTTGGGTTCGGTGGCGGTCAGTTGATCAGTTTCTGCTGATGGATCAGTTTATATCTGTTGGGATATTTGTGGGTCACTTGGTCAGTTTCTGTGTGATGGGTCAGTTTACATGTTTTGGATTGGGTGATGTTCTCTTGGCCAGTTTCTGGGTGATGGGGCAATATATATGTGTTGGGTTATGTTAAGGTCATTTAGTCAGTTTCTGGGTGATGGGTCTGTTTTCATGTGTTGGGTTCTGTGATGGTCACTTCGTCAGTTTATCGGTGCTGGGTCAGTTTACATGTGTTGGGTTATGTAATGGTCACTTGGTTAGTTTCTGGGTGATGGGTCCGTTTACATGTGTTAGGTTATGTGAGGGTCGCTTCGTCAGTTTGTGGATGATGGGTCAGTTTATATGTGTTCAGTTATGTGAGGATTACTTGGTCAGTTTCTGGCTGATGGGTCAGTTTACATGTGTTGGGATATATGATGGTCACTTGGTCAGTTTCTGGTCTGGGGCAGGTTACATATGTTGGGTTATGTGATGATCACTTGGTCAGTTTTTGGGTGATAGATCAGTTTACATGTGTTGAGTTATGTGAGGTTCTCTTGGTCAGTTTCTGGGTGATGGGTCAGTTTACAAGTGTTCGGTTATATGATGATTACTTGGTCAGTTCCTGGGTGATGGGTCAGTTTACATGTGTTGGGTTATGTGAGGGACACATTGGTCAGTTTCTGGGTAATGGGTCAATTTACATGTGTTGGGTTATGTGAGGGTCACTTGGTCAGTTTCTGGGTGATGGGTCAGTTTACATGCGATGTATTATGTGATGAACACTTGGTCAGTTTCTGGGTGATGGGTCGCTCTACATGTGTTGGGTTATGTGACATTCACTTGGTCAGTTTCTGGGTGATGGTTCAATTTACATGTGTTGGGTTATGTGAGGGTCACTTAGTCATTTTCTGGGTGATGTGTAATTTACTTGTCTTGGGTTATGTGCGGGTCACTTGGTCAGTTTCTGGGTGAAGAATCAGTTTACATGTGTTCGGTTATGTGAGATTCACTTGGTCACTTTCACGGTGATGGGTCAGTTTCCATGTGTTGGGTTCGGTGATGGTCACTAGGTCAGTTTCTGGCTGATGGGTCAGTTTACTTGTGCTGGGTTCGGTGATGGTCAGTGGCCCAGTCTCCCCTTTTGGTTTGGATATTCCTGGCTTATTTGCTGGACCAATATTCTCTTACCTTCGGAGTCGTGGGATTAAGATGGTATTTGGCGATTTGAGCTTTTGCTTATTTGGCTCACTTCAGAGGCGTTCCCCAGCTCTAAATTGCTCGCAAAGATTTCAAGAAATTGTTATATCAATGCGATTCAACATCAGTTTCAGCAAATCTCTCCCTGACTCGAAGCCCTCGCCATCATCTCGCTGCTAATGATCGAATTCGCTTTAATTTTACCCACTGCTCTGAGTCATTTCGGCTCACTTAGACATCGGGCTGTCGGTTGCTTCTTGATCTATCGATGTGAGAAAACAAGGGCTAATTTGTATTGTGTACAGTTCTGGTTTCCTAGAATAAGGAAGGAAATAAGTGGCTTTAAATGGTGGGCAATCTGTATTGACCATGTTGATTCCTGGGATGCGAGGTCTGTCCTATTAGGAGAGATTACGTAGAATGTGCCAATATTCTGGATTTTAGAAGAATGAGAGCTCATGTGTTGAATGAATGAAACTCATAGCGGTCCTGAACATTCTGACTAAGAGGCGAGATCGCTCCCAGCAGAGCCATATCAGACAGATGGCGATTAAACAATATTTCAATCAGTGGTGCACATTGCACCTCAGAAAGGTCAATTCATCTGCTTTGGGAGACGGAGAGTTTCATTACTTGTTAAAATCCACCTTGGTGTTTGCCGTCACCCTTTTCAAGTTCTCCTCCCGATGTCTGTCTACAGGACATTTTCGTGCGTTGTGTTCCTTTTGACACTTTGGAGCGGCTGCTCTGACACCATTCGTGGTGATAAATACAAGTGTCATTCAATTCTCTATCGCCCGTGGTCACACAGACTGAGGCCACCATAGAGCGTCTTTAATGACAGCGGTTCCCCCACATTTCTCGAGGCTTCCTTACCTGTTGCTGTCCACACAGCCAGAATTATACTTCTAGAATGTGCTCAAGATTCTCAGAATGCCTTCTTCAACATTCAGTTTCAACTTTCCTTTGTTGAATTAAAACCTTCAACGAAACTCAGCTCCTTTAGCAGAACAATAATCCAGGTTCCCATCCAATCCATTATTGTCAGTAAAAGCGGTATTGAAATGTCTAAAACCCTTCTGGGGAAGCAGATAAAAGAATACAAATTATTGCAAGCATTGGTTCCAACATTGAGCACGTCCACTGCGAGCAAGGCTCAAACTTGCCCGTGTAAACAAAGGCGGTGCACAAAAGTTAAATTCTCAAATCTCCCACCCTGCATTGTATATTAAATCTCCTCAATGACTATTGCGCAGCTCTTGCTCGTGGGTTTATATCGTTGTCCATTTTCCAGCTCAGTAAGGAACGAGTTTGATTTATGTTCTCATTCCCTGACAAGAAGAACTTAGGACTGAGGATCGGGATTTGGACACACGGCCCATCGAGCCTATTCCCCGTTTCAATAAGTTCCTGGCAGATCATGGAACACTACCCCACTGTCCCGCCCAATCCCCCTACTCCTTGATTCCCTCAGAGTCCAAAAACATGACATTTATAAGGCTGCCCACCTGACTGGCGCTCAGAGGATAATGCAACCTGAGCGTCTCTGTGCAGATTTCCTTTGTGTGCAAATTAGCCATCCAGTCAAGTGTTCAGCAGCTGTGCATGGAGCACATAAATCAGCACTTCTCAAGGAGAAATCAGCCAAAATGGATGGATATTGGGCTAAAGACGATTTCTAGCTTACGCATTCAAGCCCTCTGGTCAGTCAGTGTTTCTAGACAATCTCCAACTGTGTAAATATATATCGACGGGATGACGGTTTCTGTCCCGTCTGTTTTATGGGTTCTAGCCGAAGGTTGTGAACTGTTTCTTACACAGACCGAGCGCTGGCAACATATTCGCGTGGTGGATAATTAACCTGTGTTCGGTTCGGTGATGGTCACTTATTCAGTTTTTGGGCGATGGGTCAGTTTACATGTGTTGGGTTATGTGAGAGTCACTTGGTCAGTTTCTGGGTGATGGGTCAGTTTACATATGTTGGGTTATGTGAGGGTCATTTGGTCAGTTACTGGGTGATGGGTCCGTTTATATTTCATGGGTTTGGTAATGGTCACTTGGTCAGTTTCGATATGATTGGTCAGTTTACATGTGTTGGGTGATGTGTGGGTCACTTGGTCAGTTTTTGTGTGATGGGTCAGTTTACATGTGTTGGGTTCGGTGGTGGTCACTTGGTCAGTTTCTGGGTGATGGGTCAGTTTACATGTGTTGGCTTTGGTAATGGTCACTTGGTCAATTTCTGGTTGATGGGTCATTTACATGTGTTGGATTATGTGATGGTCACTTGGTCAGTTTCTGGGTGATGGGTCCGTTTACATGTATTGGGTTATGTGAGGGTCACTTGGTCAGTTTCTGGGTGATGGGTCAGTTTACATGTGTTGGGTTATGTGATGATCACTTGGTCAGTTTCTGGATGATGGGTCAGTTTACATGTGTTGGGTTATGTGAGATTCACTTGGTCAGTTTCTGGGTGATGGGTCAGTTTACATGTGTTGGGTTCACTGAAGGTCACTTGGTCAGTTTCTGGGTGATGTGTCAGTTTACATGTGTTGGGTTACGTAAGGGTCACTTTGTCAGTTTCTGGGTGCTGGGTAAGTTTACATGTGTTGGGATATGTGTAGGTCACTTGGTCAGTTTACGGGTCTGGGGCAGGTTACATGTATTGGGTAACGTGATGTTCACTTGGTCAGTTTCTGGGTGATGGGTCATTTTACAAGTTGTGGGTTCGGTGATGGTCATTTTGTCAGTTTCTGGGTGATGGGTCAGTTTACGTGTGCTGGGTTCGATGACAGTCAATGGCCCAGTATCCACTATTGATTTGGATGTGTCTGGCTTATTTGCAGGACCAATATTCTCTTACCTTCGGAATCGTGGGATAAAGGTGCTAATTGGCGGTTTGAGCTTTGGCTTATTAGGCTGACTTCAGCGGCGATCCCCAGCTCTAAATTGCTCGCAAAGATTTCAAGAAATTGTTGATATCAATGTTTTTCAACATCAGTTTCAGCAAATCTCTCCCTGACTCGAAGCCCTCTCCATCATCTTGCTGCTAAAGATCGAATTTGCTTTAATTTTACCCACAGCTCTAAGTCATTTCGGCTCACTTAGTCATCGGGCTGTCGGTCGCTTCTTGATCTATTGGTGTGAGAAAACAAGGGCTAATTTGTATTGTGTACATTTCTGGTTTCCTAGCATAAGGAATGAAATAAGTGGCTTTAAATGGTGGGCAATCTGTATTGACCACGTTGATTCCTGGGATGCGGGGTCTGTCCTGTGAGCAGAGATTACGTAGAATGTGCCAATATTCTGGATTGTAGAAGAATGAGAGCTGATGTGTTGAATGAATAAAACTCATAGCGGTCCTGAACATTCTTACGAAGAGGCGAGATCGCTACCAGCAGAGCCATATCAGACAGATGGCGATTAAACAATATTTAAGTCAGTGGTGCACATTGCACCTCAGAAAGATCAATTGCTCTGCTTCGGGAGATGGAGAGTTTAATTACTTATTAAAATCCATCTTGGTGTTTGCCGTCACCCTTTTCAAGTTCTCCTCCCGATGTCTGTCTCCTGGACATGTTCGTGCGTTGTGTTCCTTTTGACACTTTGGAGCGGCTGCTCTGACACCATTCGTGGTGATAAATACAAGTGTCATTCAATTCTCTATATCCCGTGGTCACACAGACTGAGACCACCAGAGAACATCTTTAATGCACTTTCTCGAGGCCTCCTTACCTGTAGCTGTTCACACAGCCAGAATTACACTTCTAGAATGTGCTCAAGATTCCCAGAATGACTTCGTGAACATTCAGTGTAAACTTTCCTTTCAGTAAATAAAACCTTCAAGGAAACTCAGCTCCATTAGCACAACAATAATCCAGGATTCCATCCAATATTTTCCTGTCCTTAAAAGCGGTATTGAAATGTCTAAAACCCTTCTGGGGAAGCAGATAAAAGAATAAAAATTATTGCATGTATTGGTTCCAACATTGAGTCCGTCCACTGCGAGCAAGGCTCAATCCTGCCCGTGTAAACAAAGGCGGTGCTCAAAAGTTAAATTCGCAAATCTCCCACCCTGCATTGTGTGTTAAATCTCCTCAATGACTATTGCGCAGCTCTTGCTCGTGGGGTTTATATCGTTGTCCATTTTCCAGCTCAGTCAGGATCGAGTTTGATTTATGTTCTCATTCCCTGACAAGAAGAACTTAGGAATAAGGATCGGGATTTGGACACACGGCACATCGAGCCTGTTCCCAGTTTCAATAATATCCTGGCTGATCATGGAATTCCACACCACTCTCCCGCCCAGTCCCCCTACTCCTTGATTCCCTCAGAGTCTGAAAGCATGACATTTATAAGTTTGCCCACCTGACTGGCGCTCAGACGATAATGCAACCTGAGCTTCTCTGTGCAGATTTCCTTTGTGTGCAAATTAGCCATCCAGTCAAGTGTTCAGCAGCTGTGCATGGAGCACATAAATCAGCACTTACATGTATTGGGTTATGTGATGGTCACTTGGTCGATTTCTGGGTGATCGGTCAGTTTACATGTGTTGGGTTATTTGAGGGTTACTTCGTCAGTTTCTGGATGATGGACCAGTTTACATGTTTTTGGTTCGGTGGCGGTCACTTGGTCAGTTTCTGGGTGATGGGTCAGTTTACAGGTGTTGGTTTTGGTGGCGGTCAATTGGTCAGTTTCTGGGTTATGCGTCAGTTTACATCTTTTGGGTTCTGTGCGGGTCACGTGTTCAGTTTCTGGGTGATGGGTCAGTTTGCATGTGTTGGGTTATGTGCGGGTCACTTGGGCAGTTACTGGGTGATGGGTCTGTTTATATATGTTTGATTCGCTAATGGTCAATTGCCCAGTCACCACTATTGGTTTGGGCCTGGCTGGCTTATTTGTTGTGGCAATATTCTCTTACTTTCAAAGATTCGTGGGATTAAGGTGCTGTTTGATGGTATGAGCTTTAGAAAATTAGGCTGATTTCACGGGCAATCCCCAGCTCTGAATTGCTGTGCAAAGATTTCCAGAGAGGTTATATGTATCCGATTCAACATCAGTTTCATGGAACTTCTCACGAATGAGATCTCTCCTTCATCTCGCCGCTAAAGATTGAATTGGCTTTAATTTGACCCGCAGCTTGGAGTCATTTCGGCTCGCTGCGAATTTGGACTGTCGCTTCCTTCATGATCCATCGGTGCGAGAAAACAACAGAAAATTCTTACTTCTGGTCACCTCGCATAAGGACATAAAATAGGTTCCTTTAGATAGTGTTCAATCTGTGTTCACCATATTGATTCCTGGGTTGTTGGGTCTGTCCTCTGACAGTAATTACGTAGAATATGCCAATATTCTGGATTTTAGAACAATAATAGTTGCTGTGATTGAATTGAGTAATATTCATAGCGGGCTTACAGCCAATATTTGTGTCCTAACTCAGAGGCGAGTTGGATCGATGCAAAGCCATGGCAGACAGATGGTGCTTCAGGCAATATTTCAGTCATTGTTGAAAGGCCAACTCCTCTGTTCGGGAGACGGAGAGTTTCATTACTTGTTAATATCCACCTTGGTGTTTGTCTTCACCCTCTTCAAGGTCTGCTCCCGATGTCTGCCTCCGGGACACTACCCTGGGCTGATATCCCTTTGTCACTTTGGAACGTCTGCTCTGACACCATTCCTGCTGACAAAAAGCAGTGTGTCTCAATTCTCTTTCCCCCACGGTTACACAGACTGACGCTACCAGACAGCGTCTGTTGCTGACAGCTGTTCCCCACGGTCTCTCGAGTCCTCCTTGCATGTAGCTTTCCACACAGCTTGAATAACACTTTGCGAATTTGGTCAAGTTTCCCAGTATGCCTTCTTGAACAGTCAGCTTAACATTTCCTTTGGAGAAGTTAACCTTCAACTAACTCCAGCTCCATTAGTAGATCAGTAATGCAGCTTACAGCCAATATTTTAGTATCCTTAACAGCAGTAATGAAATGTCTACAAAGCTCCAATAGGAAGCGGATCAAAGAATACCAGCTCTTATAGGCATTCAGTCCAAAACTGAGCAGATCCGCTGCGAGGAAGTTTCAAACCTGCCCGGGTAATCAAAGGCAGTGCTCAACAATAAAATTCTCAAATTGCAGACCATGCACGATGTGTTAAATCTGCTCAATGACCATTGCACTGCAAATTTATCAAATCGCAAAGAATCGCAGCCATCAGCAAAATAATCTAACCCCTCCGATATTTACCTGGTATATAACATAGAAATATAGAAAATAGGTGCAGGAGTAGGCCATTCGACCCTTAGAGCCTACACCACCATTCAATAAGATCATTGCTGATCATTCACCTCAGTACCCCTTTCCTGCTTTCTCTCCATACACCTTGATCCCTTTAGCCGTAAGGGCCATATCTAAATCCCTCTTGAATATAGCCGACGAGCTGGCATCAACAACTCACTGCGGTAGTGAATTCCACAGGTTAACAACTCTCTGAGTGAAGAAGTTTCTCCTCATCTCAGCCCTAAATGGGTTACCGCTTATCCTTAGTCGCTGACCGCTGGTTTTGGACTTCCCCAACATCAGGAACATTCTTCCCGCATCTAACGTGTCCAGTCCCGTCAGAATGTTATATGTTTCTATGAGATCCCCTCTCATCCTTCTAAACACGTGTGAATAAAGTCCCAGGTGATCCAGTATCTCCTCATATGTCAGTCCCATCATCCCTGGAATCAGTCTGTTGAACCTACGCTGCACACCCTCAATAGCAAGAACGTCCTTCCTCAGATTAGGAGCCGAAATCTGAAGGCAATATTCCAGGTGATGCGTCAACAAGACCCTGTACAACAGCAGTAAGGTCTCCCTGCTCCTGTACACAAATCCCGTAGCTATGAAGGCCAACAACCATTTGCCTTCTTCACCGCCTGCTGTACCTGCATGCCAACTTTCAATGAATGATATACCATGACACCCAGGTCCCGTTGCCCCTCCCCTTGTCCTCATCTGCCGCCATTCAGATAATATTCTGCCTTCGTGATTTTGCCACCAGAGTGGATAACCTCACATTTAGCCACATAATATTGCATCTGCCATGCATTTGCCGACAGAGCTAACCTGTCCAAGTCAACCAGCAGCCTCTTAGCATCCTCCTCACAGCTCACACCGCCACCCAGCTTAGTGCCTCTGCAAACGTGGAGATATTACACTCAATTTCTTCATCTAAATCATTGACGTACAATTTAAATAGCTGGGATCTCAGCAATGCAACCTGCGGCACCCGACTAGTCACTGCCTGCCATTCAGAAAATGACCTGTTTATCCAGACACTCTGCTTCCTATCTTCCAACCAGTTATCTATGTACGTCAGTACATTACCCCCGATACGATCTGCTTAAATTTTGCACACCAATCTCTTGTGTGGGACCTTGTCAAAAGTCTTTTGAAAGTCCAGAAACACCACATCCACTGGTTCCCCCTTGTCCACTCTACTAGTTAAATCCTCAAAAATCCCAGAAGGTTTGTCAAGCATAATTTCCTCTTCATAAATCCATGCAGACTTGGACCGATCATGTAACTGCTTTCCAAATGCGCTGCTATTTCACCTTTAAGTATTGATTCCAATAATTTCCCCACTAATGATGTCAGGTCAACCGGTCTATAATTCCTTGTTTTTTCTCTCCCTCATGTTTTAAACAAAAGCGTTACATTAGCTACCCTCCAATCTATTGGAACTGATCCAGAGTCGCTAGACTGCTGGAAAATTATCACGAATGCATCCATTATTTCTCGGGCCACTTCCTTAAGTAATCTGGGATGCAGACTATCAGGTCCCGGGGATTTATCGGCCTCCTTCTCGCTAGACCCTCGGTCCCCTCGTATTTCTGGAAGGTTATTTGAATCTTCCTTCGTGAAGATATAATGACATGATGAGAACAGTTGCATTTCTACTTTGCTTGTAATTCATATCTGATGCGATGTGAAATCCAGCACATCGATTTGTGGTAACTTTTTTTTATCCACAGGTACAGAGATGAGAATCTATTTCCCTGTTATGAATGTACCTGACGCTGAGCTGGCAGCTTTCCAGCAGAAAAGGCTCTCCCTGCAGCTATTACTGGTGGGTTTAAATCGTTTTTTATTTTCAGCAAAATAAAGACTGACTTTGGTTTAAGTTCTCATTCCCTGAGACATTAAGTACATAAGAACATAAGAATTAAGAGCGGTAGTCGGTCACACGGCCCATCGAGGCTGCTCCTCCATTAAATAAGATTATGGCTGATCATCGAATTCAAACCCACTTTCCCGCCCGATCCCCATAATCCTTCATTCTCTTACAGTCCAAACATTACTTTTCTAAAGCTGTTTTAAAGAACTGTTCCAGCATTGCACAGATTTGAATCTTCATTACTGAGCCTGACTGTCGCGGGTAAACAGGTCAGGTTACCTGTCACAGTCTGATCTAAATCCCGTAGAGTTGTGCAGTCAGAGAGTTTGAAGATTGAATGGATATTTAATAAATTATTGGATTGCTCTGAGTGGTCATCCTCCATATCTCTATTGAACTATATTCTATTCCATTGTAACCATGAAACGGAATAAAGTTTCACACTGCTGTGCCCAGCAGACTGGCACTAATAGAATAATGTAACATGAGCGTCTCAGTGCAGGTTCCCTTTGTGTGCAAATCAGGCATTCATTCAAGCGATCAACAGCTGTCCATGAAGGATACAAAGCACCACTTCTCACGGAGAATGCAGCCAGATTTGATGGATATTAGAACTCATGATGGTTTCTACCTTACACAATCAACTCTGTGGTCAGTCAATGTCTCAGAACAATCTCTAACTGTGTAAATATGTATCTATGGTATGACAGTTTCTGCCCCGTCTCTTTGTGGGTTCTGCCCGATTGTTCTGAGCTGTTTCTTACACAGGCCAAGCGCTGGCATCATATTCGGGTGGTGGATAAATAACATCTGTTGGGTTCAGTGAGGGTCACTTGATCAGTTTCTGGTTGATGGGTCAGTTTACATGTGTTGGGTTATGTGAGGGTCATTTGGTCAGTTTCTAGGTGATGGGTCAGTTTACATGTGTTGGGTTATGTGAGGGTCACTTGGTCAGTTTATGGGTGATGGGTCAGTTTACTTGTGTTGGGTTATAAGATGGTCACTTGATCAGTTTCTGGGTGATGGGTCAGTTTACTTGTTTTGGGAAATGTGAAGGTCACTTGGTCATTTTCTGGGGGATGGGTCTGTTTACTTGTGTTGACGTATGTGAGGGTCATTTGGTCAGTTTCTGGGGGATGGGTCAGTTTACATGTGTTGGGTTATGTGATGGTCACTTGGTCAGTTTCTGGGGATGGGTATGTTTACATGTGTTGGAGTATGTGATGGTCGATTGGTCAGTTTTTGTGTGATGGGTCAGTTTACTTGTGTTGGGTAATGTGAGGGTCACTTGTTCAGTTTCTGGGTGATGGGTCAGTTTACATGTGTTGGGTTATGTGAGGGTCACTTGGTCAGTTTCTCAGTGATGGGTCAGTTTACATGTGTTCAGTAATCTGATGGTCACTTGGTCACATTCTGGGGGAATGGGTCTGTTTACATGTGATGGGTTATGTCAGGGTCACTTGGTCAGTTTCTGGCTGACGGCTTAGTTTACATGTGTTGGGGTATGTGATGGTCATTTTTTCAGTTTCTGGGGGATAGTCAATGTCAAATATTTAAAGTTCAAATGAATGAATTTCAAAAATTGTACACCCCCGTCTGGAGTTAAAATAAAACGGGGAAGGAGGCTCAACCTTGGCGAACAAGGGAAATTAAGGATCGTGATAAATCCAAGGAAGAGGCATAATAATTTATCAGAAAAAGCAGTCAACCTGAGGTCTGGGAGAAATTTAGATTTCAGCAGAGGAGGACAAAGGTTTTAATTGGGAATGGGAAAATAGAATATGAGAGGAAGCTTGCTGGGAACATAAAAACTGATTTCAAAATTCTATAGATATGTGAATAGAAAAAATAGTGATGACGAACGTAGGTCCCTTGCAGTCAGATTCAGGTGAATTTATAATTGGGATCAAAGAAATGGCAGACCAGTGGAAAAAATACTTTGGTTCCGTCTTCAAGAAGGAATACTCAAATAATCGTCCAGAAATACTAGGGGAACTAGGGTCTAGAGTGTAGGGGGAACTGAAGGAAATCCGTTTTAGGCAGGACATTGTGTTAGGGTAATTGATGGTATTGAAGGCCAATAAATCCCCGGGGCCTGATAGTCTGCATATCAGAGTATTAAGAAACTGGCACTAGTAATAATGGATGCATTGGTGATCATTTTCCAACAGTCTGTAGAATCTGGATCAGTTCCTATGTACTGGAGGGTAGCAAATGTAATATCTTTAAAAAAAATGATGGAGAGACAAAACGGGTAATTATAAACTGGTTAGGCTGGCATCAGTAGTGGGGACAATTTTGGAATCATTTGTTAAAGACGAAATGGCAGCGCATTTGGATTGCAGTGAGAGGATCGGTCCAAGTCAGCATGGATTTATGAAAGGGAAATCATGCTTGACAAATCTGCTGGAATTTTTTGAGGATGTAACTAGTAGAGTGGACAAGGGAGAACCAGTGGACGTGGTGTATTTGGACTTTCAAAAGGTTTTTGACAAAGTCCCACACAAGAGATTGGTGTGCAAAATTAAAGCACATGGTATTGGGGGTAAGGTACTGATGTAGATAGAGAACTGGTTGGCAGACAGGAAGCAAAGTGTCGAGATAAACGCGTCATTTTCAGAATGGCAGGCAGTTACTAGTTGGGTGCCACAGGTTTCAGCGCTGGGACCCCAGCTATTTGCAATATACATCAATGATTTAGATGAAGGTATTGAGTGTAATATCTCCAAGTTTGCAGATGACACTAAACTGGGTGGCAGTGTGAGCTGGGAGGAGGACGCTTAGAGGCTGTTGGATGAGTGGGCATGTTAGATGAGTAGTCAAATGAATGGCAGATGCAGTATAATGTGGATAAATGTGAGGTTATCTTCTTTTGTGGCAAAAACGCGAAGACAGAATAATATCTGAATGGCAGAAGATTAGGAAAATGTGAGGTGCAACGCCATCTGGGTGTCATGGTACATCAGTCATTGAAAGTTGGCATGCAGGTACAGCAGACGGTGAAGACGGCAAATGGTATGTTGGCCTTCATAGCTAGGGGATTTGAGTAGAGGAGCATGCTGGTCTTAATGCAATTGTACAGGGCCTTGGTGAGGCCTCACCTGGGATATTGTGTTTAGTTTTGTTCCCCTAATCTGAGGAAGGATGTTCTTGCTATTGAGGGAGTGCAGCGAAGGTTCACCAGACTGATTCCCGGGATGGCTGGACTGACATTTTATGAGCAACTGGATCGACATTGCCTGTATTCACTGGAGTTCAGAAGGATTAGAGGGGATCACATAGAAAGATAAAAACATTCTGATGCGACTGGACAAGTTAGATGCAGGTAGAATGTTTCCGATGTTGGGGAATTCCAGAACTAGGGGACACAGACTAAGGATAAGCAGTAAGCCATTTAGGACCGAGATGAGGAGATCTGCTTTTATCAGAGAGTTGTTATCCCCTGGAATTCTCTACCGCAGAGAGTTGTTGAGTCCAGTTCATGGATATGTTCAAGAGGGAATTAGATAAGGACCGTACGGATAAAGGGATCAAGGGGTATGGAGCGAAAGCAGGAAACGGGTACCGAGATGAATGATCAGCCATGATCTTATTGAATGGTGGTGCAGGCTCGAAGTGCCGAATGGCCGACTCCTGCAACTATTTTCTTTGTTTCTATGGACTGGTTTGTAAAATGTAGATTGTCTGTGCCAATGGATTCAATGCTGTATTTCATAAAATCATAGAAATTTACTGCACAGAAGGATCCCATTTCTTGCCATCTTGTCCGCGTCGGCCGAACAGGAGCACTCCAGCCTAATCCCATTTTGCAGCTCTTTGTCCGTATCCTTGTTACGGCATTATTGCACATCCAAGAATTTTTGCAATGTGGTGGTGTTTTCTGCCTCTCCCATCCTTCCAGGCCGTGAGTTCTGGAACACCGTCACCATCTGGAAGACTATATTTCTCGTCATATCTCCTCCAATACTCCACCTAATTACCTTCAATCTATGCTGTCTGGATGTGGATCGCTCTGACAATGGAAACAGGTCCTCTCTATCCACTCTGTCCAGGACCTTCATATTTGTATACTCCTTAATCAAATTCTCCCCTCAGCCTCCTCTGTTCCAAAGTACAAAGACCCAGCATCAACAATCTTATTTCATGGCTATCATTCTTGGAAATCTCCTCTCCTCTTTTCGAGTGCAATTACATCTGTCCTGTGATGTGGCGAACAGAGTTTTATTCAGTTCAGTCTTAACTACCGTGCTCTTGTATTCAATGCCTGGACTAATAAAGGCACGAATCCCATATGCCTTCTTAAACACCTGAACTACCTGGGCTGCTTCCTTAAGGGGTCAGTGGAACTGAACTTCAAGTTCATAAGAAGAACAGAAGAACATAGAAATAAGAGCAGGTATAGGCCGATTGGCACGTCGAGCCTGTTCTGCCATTGAATAAGATCATGGCTGATCTGACAATGCACTCAGCTCCAGTTCCGAGCCCACTCTCCATAACCCTGTATGCCCGTATCGCTCAAAAATGTGTCTATCTCCGCCTCAAATATATTCAATGACCAGCCTGCACTGTTTTCTGGGGCAGAGAAAACAACAGATTTGTTCCCTTTATCCCTTTGTTCCACTAAACCTCTCAGTGTCCTAAATGTAATGTGTATTCCCTTACATTGTTAGACGTCCCCAAATGCATTACCTCTTATTTCTCTGGAGTGAATATAATTTGCTACTATTGTGCCAACCAGACAGTTACATTGATATGTACCTGCCGTCCGCAGCTTTCTTCTTAATTTTCAACCATGCAACCTATTTTAGTGTCATCTCCAAACTTCGTCATCATACCGCCAACATTCAAGTCCATGTCATTGAATTACATCATAAAAAGCAAGGAACCCAAAACTGAGCCCTGCGCAACCCCACTGGATACAGAGTTTCTGGAACACCAATCAACCATTGCTCTTTGCTTCCTGTCTCTGAGCGAATTTTGGATCCAACTTGCCACTTTTCCATGAATCCCTTGGCAGTTACTTTCGTGACCAGTCTGCCATATGGGACATTATCAAAAGCTTTGCTAAAATCCATATAAAACACGTCATACGCGCTGCCCTCATCGCCCCTCCAGGTAACCTCCTCGAAAAATGCAATCAGGTTTGCTTTTCAGAAATCTAGGCTGTCTTTCCTTGATTAATCCATGTCTTTCCAAATTAATAATTATACTCTACATCATGTTTTTTCCAATAATTATCCAACCACTGAGACCAAGCTATAATTACTCGGTGTATCGCTTTCTCCCTTTTTCAACAAGGGTACAACTTTAGCAGTCCTCCGCACCTTTGGCACCACAGCGTTAGCCAGAGAGTACTGCAAACTGAAGGTCAGAGCATCTGTAATTTGCTCTCTTGCTTCTCTTAAAAGCCTGGGATACATTTAGAAACATAGAAACAGAAACATAGAAAATAGCTGCAAGAGTAGGCCATTCGGCCTTTCGAGTCTGCACCGCCATTCAATAAGATCATGGCTGATCATTCCCTCAGTACCCCTTTCCTGCTTTTTTCTCCATATCTCTTGATCCCCTTAACCGTAAGGGCCATATCTATCTCCCTCTTGAATATATCCAATGAACTGCATCAACAACTCTCTGCGGCAGCTAATTTCACCGGGTAACAACTCTCTGAGTCAAGAAGCTTCTCCTTATCTCATTCCTAAATGGCGTGCCCTTTAACCTAAGACTGTATACCCTGGTATGGACTTCCCCAACATCGGGAACAATCTATCCGCATCCAACCTGTCCAGTCCCGTCAGAATTTTGTACTTTCTTTGAGATCCCCTCTCATCCTTCGAAACGCGAATGTATAAAGGCCCAGTTGAACCAGTACCTCCTCATATGTCATTCCAGCCATCCCGGGAATCAGTCTGGTGAACTTTCGCTGCACTCCCTCAATACCAAGAACGTCTTTCCTTAGATTTGTAGATCAAAACTGAACACAATATTCCAGGTGAGGCCTCACCAAGGCCCTGTACACCTGCAGTACGACCTGCCTGTTCCTATACTCAAATCACCTAGCTATGAAGGCCAACATGCCATTTGCCTACTTCACCACCTGCTGTTCCTGCATGCCAACCTTCAATGACTGATGTACAATGACACCCAGGTGTCGTTGCACCTCCCTTTTCATAAACTGCTGCCATTTGGATAATATTCTGTCTTCGTGTTTTTGCCACCAAAGTGGATAACCTCATGTTTATCCATATTTATTGCATCTGCCATGCATTTGCCCACTCACCTAACCTGTCCAAGTCATCCTGCAGCCTTTTGCGGCCCCCTCACAGCTCACACCGCCACCCAGTTTAGTGTCATCTGCAAACTTGTAAATATTCCACTCAATTCATTCATCTAAATCATTGATCTATATTGTAAAGAGCTGGGGTCCCAGCACTGAGCCCTTTGAAACTCCACCAGTCACTGCCTGCCATTCTGAAAAGAACCCGTTTATCCCGGCTCTCTGCTTCCTGTCTGACAAACAGTTCTCTAACCACGTCAGTATATTACCCCCAATAACATTTGCTTTGATTTTGCACACCAACCTCTTGTGTGGGACCTTGTCAAAAGCCTTTTGAACGTCCAAATACACCACATCCACTGGTTCTCCCTTGTCCACTCTACCAGTTACATTCTCAAAAAATGCTAGAAGATTTGCCAAGCATGATTTCCCTTTCATAAATCCATGCTGACTTGGACCGAACCTGTCACTGCTTTCCAAATGCGCTGTTATTTCATCTTTACAATAATTGATTACAATATTTTCCAAACTACTGATGTCAGGCTAACCTATCTATAATTACCTCTTTTCACTCTCCCTCCTTTCTTAAAAACTGCTGTTTCTATAGTTATCCTTCAGTCCATAGGAACTGTATCCAGATTCACTGGACTGTTGGAAAATGATCACCAATGCATCCACTATTTCTAGGACTACTTCTTTAAGTTCTCTGGGAGGCATACTATAAGGCCGCTGGGAATTATCGGCCTTCAATCCCATCAATTTCTGTAACACCATTTCCCACCTTATAAGGATTTCCTTCAGATCCTCCTTCTCACTAGACCCTGGGTCCCCTAGTATTTCCGGAAGTTTATTTGTGTCTTCCTTCGTGAAGACAGAACTAAAGTATTTATTCAACTGGTCTGCCATTTATTTCTTCCCCATTATAAATTCACCTGAATCTGATTGCAAGGGACCGACGTGTCTTCACAAATCTTTTTCTCTTCACATGTCTATAGAAGTATTTGCAGTTAGTTTTAAGGTTATCAGCAAGCTTCCTCTCATACTCAAGTTTCCCCCTCCAAATTAAACCCTTTGTCCTCCTCTGCTGAATTATATAAATATCACTGTCCTCAGGTTTGCTGCATTTTCTGCCAATTTATATGACTTTTCCTTGGATTTAACACTTTCCTTTGTTTCCCTTGTTAGCCACGGTTGAGCGACCTTCCCCGTTTTATTTTTACTCCAGAGAATGAACGTTGTATCCAGAATATATTTTTTCTGTAGGTTAGCCAATCATCTGAGAATGTATGTTACCCCCAGCCGCGTGAACTTTTATCTTGTGCAGGCACCTTGTTAAATGCCTTCTGGTAGTCCAAATGCACCACTTCCACTGGCTCCCCTTTATCTACCCGATACGTTTCTTCCTAAAATAATTCAAGCAAATTGGTCAAACATGAATTCCCCTACCCAAATCCATGCTGACCGTGCCTGACTGCATTATGCTTTTCCACATGTCCTGCTATTGCTGATTTAATAATGGATTCCAACATTTTCCCAACCACAGATGTTATGCTAACTGGTCTGTTGACCGGGCTTCTTTTTTTGCCTTCTTTTTTAAATAGAGGCGTTAGGGTTTCCAGTTTTCCAATCTGCTGGGATTTCCCCAGAATCCAAGAAAGTTTGTTAAATTACAACCAAGGAATCCAGTGTCCCTGCCCCGAATTCTCTGCTGACCCTCGGATGCAAGCCATCAGGTCCAGTTGCTTTTTCCGCATTTAGTACCATTATCTTACCTAGTACCACATATTTAGTGATTGTGATTGTGTTAAGTCCCACCCCAACCCCACCCTATAGCCCCTTGACGATCGACTGTCCTCTACCATAAAGACTGATACAAAATATTTGTTCAAATTTTCTGCCATCTCCATGTTATTCATCATTAATTCCCGATCTCGTCCTCTCATTGATTAAAATTTACCTTCGCCACTCTTTTCCTTTTTATATACCTGTAGAGACTCTTGCTATCTGTTTTTTTGTATTTCCTGCTAGTTTACTTTCATAGTCTATCCTGCCTTTCCTTGTTTCACTGCCTTTGTTTCAACCATGTCAAAGTTATAGCTATAATACCGGACTCCCAATTTTCTATCTATGCTCTCAGCTCATCTGCCGTATTCCTTTTAGTACATCCATTGACGTATATAACAGTTAGTTTTGTTTATTTACCAGCCCTTGCTTCCTCCGTTTCCTAAATTCACTTTCTACATTACTTCAGGCCAATTCAATATTTGCTTCTCTCCCCACTGATTATATTTTCAGCTTCTACTCCCCCTGGGTTGTGTAGTAACTAGTGGCTATCTGTGCCCAAACCTTTCTGCTTCTGTGCAGTAGCTGTCTGGATTGTGTAGTAGCAAACTGGGCCTGTTTGTCTCTGCCGATTCGCTGTCTGCTTTATGTGGTAGCTGCCTGTGGCCAATGCCTGGGTCTGTGTACTAGCCTTATGTTTCTGTGTAGTAGCTGGCTGGTTTGTGTAGTTGATAGCTGCCCCGGTTTGCACCTGTCTGCGTCTATGGAATAGCTGTCTTGGTCAGTGAAGTAGCGGCCTGGGCCCGAGTAGGACCTGTGAGGATCTGTGTAGTAGTTGTCTGGGTCAGTTAATTGCTGTCTATTTTGTGTAAGACCTGTCTGTGTCTATGTCTTAGTTGGCTGGGACGATGTAGTTGTTGTATGGATCTGTGAAGTAGCTTTGCCTGTTGTGCAGTAGCTGTCTGGTCGCGAGTTGGAGCAATCTGAATTAAGTACTTGTTGTTTGATTCTGTATAGTAGCAATATGGCTTGTTCATTAGTTGCCTGGGTCTGTGTAGCTGTCTGGATCTGTGTGGTGGTTGTCTGTGTTTGTTTAGGGGTTTCCTGTTTGTGTGTCAGCTCTCTGGGAGCCAATAGTAGCGGTCTGTTTTGTGTACTGTCTGTCTGTGTATGAGCTGTCTGTTTATGTGCATTAATTTCTGGTTCTATGCAGTAGCTGTCTGCGCCTCTTAAGTATATGCCTAAGCCTGTTTGTTGTTGTCTGTGTCTGTGTAGTAGGTCTGTTTGTTTTGTAGTAGCTATCTGGCTCTGTGTAGTAATTTTCTGTGTTGACTTAGAACGTGCTTGGTTTATCCAGCAGCTATCTGCACCCGAGCAGGAGCTATCTGACCTGTGTCATTGTTATCTGCATTTGGGCATTAGTTCTTTGGGTCTGTATCCTAGTTGTATCGGTTGTGTAGTAGCTGCCTGCGTCCGAGTAGGACCTGTGTGAGATTGTTAAGTAGCGGTCTCGATCTGTTTAGTAACTGACTGTTTTGTGTAGGAGCTCTCTCCCGTGTAGTAGATGTCGGGGCCCGATTACGACATGTGTGGTTCTGCGAAGTAGCTGGTTGGTCTGTTTAGCAGCTGTCTGTGTTGTGTAGGGGCTGCCTGTGTCTGTGTAGTTGATTTCTGGATGGTCCAGTTGATGCCTGCGCCCGAGGAGGCCCTGTCTGGGTCTGTGTGGGAACTATATGTTTCTGTGTTGTAGCTCGCTGCCTTGTGTAACAACTGTCTGTTCCCGAATAGGACCTGTCTGGGTATGTGTAGTAGCTGTCTGCCTCCGAGCATGACCTGTCTATGTCTATGTATCAGCAGACAATGTCTGTGCAGCAGTTTGACATGGTTTGTTTAATAGCTGCCGTATATTAGCAGCTGTCTGGGTCCCAGCGTAGCGGTCTGGTTAGTGCAATATCTCTCAGGGCCGATTATATTCTGCCTGGTACTGTATGATAGTTGTCATTGTTATGTAGTATCTGTCTGGGCCCCAGTGGGACCTGACTGAGTCTGTGTCGTTACGGCCCGGGTCTGTGTAGTAGCTGTCTGCGCCCGTGTAGTACATGTCTCGTTCTGTGTAGTAGCTGTTTAGCTCTGTGTATTAGTTGTATGATTCTGTGCAGCAGCAGTAGGAGCCGTAGAAAGAGCAATCTGTTTGCGGTATAGGAGCGGTCTGGGTCTGTATAATCGTTGTCAAGGTCTGTGCAGTTGCTGTCTCGGTTGTGTAGAAGATAAGTGTGTCTGTGATAGAGCTGTTTGGGTTGTGTAGTATTGTCTGGGTCTGTGTAAGTGTGGTCTAGGTTTGTATTAGTTCTCTGGATCAGCAAAGTAGCTGTTGGCATTCTGTAGTAGTGTCTGGGCACGAGTAGGTTCAGTCAGTGTCTGTGCAGTAGCTGTCTCGGTCTTTCTAGTAGTTTTATGGGTTGTGTTTTAGTCCACATTGGACCTGTCTGGGCAAGATTAGGACCTGTCTGGACCTTCAGAATAGCAGGAGAGTAAGCGATTCTACAGGTATATAAAAAGGAAAAGAGTGGCTTAGATAAATGTAGGTCCCTTAGAGGATCAGCCTCGGCAATTAATAATGGGAAACAGGGGCATCGCAGAGATTTTGAACAAATATTTTGTATCGTTCTTCACGGTGGAATAATCTAAAGACATCAGAATAATGGATAATCAAGGGGCTATAGGGAGGGAGGTTATTCAAGTTATCACGTTCATTGAAGAAACTTTTTCAGCAAAATAATGGAACTAATGATGGGCAATTCTCCTATACCTGATGGGTTGCATCCTATGGTCTTAAACGTTATGTGTCTGCAGTGATCGTGAATGCATTGGTTGTAATCTACCAAAAGGTCCCTAAATTCTGGTGAGGTCCCAGCGGATTAGAAAACCGAAAAGGAGGCAGAGAGAAAGCAAGAAACTGTAGAACAGTTAGCCTTATATATATCGTTGGTAAAATGGTGCACTCCGTAATCTATATTAATGAATTCGATGACGGGACCGATTGTAATGCAGTCAAGTTTGCTGATGATATAAAGATGGGTGGAAAAGCAAATTCTGAGGACTACACAGAAATCCTGCAAACTGATGTAGATTTATTACTTTATCACTCAAAAATAAGAACCTGTGTAGGTTGTTCTAGTTGCGTTTAGTTGCTCGTTAGTTCTGTGTAGGAGGTCATCTGTCAGCAGAGGTAATTCATGCGTCAGCGTGGATGGTCCTGGGTCTGTGTGGGTAGTCCCTGGGTCAGTAAGCGTGGTCCCCGGCTCTGTTTCTGTGGTCCTGGGTCTGTGTGCATGGACCTAGGTCGGTGCGGGTGGTCCCTGGGTCAGTGTGGGTGGTCCCTGGGTCTGTGTGGATGGTCCTGGGCCTGTGTGCATGGACCTCGGTCGGTGCGGGTGGTCCCTGGGTCAGTGGAGGTGGTCTCTGGTTCTATGTGTGTGGTCACTGGGTCTGTGTGGGTGGTCCTGGGCTGTGTAGGAGGTCCTGTGCCAGTATATGTGGCCCCTCGTTCTGTGTGGGTGGACTTGTGTCAGTATAGGTGCTCCTGTATCAGTTTAAGTGTTCCGTGGCTCTGTGTCGGTGTTCCTTGTTCGTTTTGGATTGTTTTGGGTCAGTATAGGGGCTCCCTGGGTCTGTGTGGTTGGTTCGTGTGTCAGCATTGATGTCCCCTGGATCTGTGTGAGTGGTCCTTGTTCAGTATAAGTTTACCCTGGATCTGTGTGGGTGGGCCTGGTTCTGTGTGTGAAGTCCTGGGTCAGTTTAGGGGCTACCTGGATCTGTGTTGGTGGTCCCTGGGTCAGTAAAGATGTTTCCTGTGTATGTCTGGTTGTTCCCTGGGTCTGACTGTATTGTCCTGGTTCAGTATAGGGGCTCCCTGAGTCTGTGCGGGTGGTCATGCGTCAGTATAGGGGCTCCCTGGGTGTGACTGTGTTGTCCTGGTTCAGTATAGGGGCTCCCTGAGTCTGTGCGGTAGGTCCTGGGTCAGTATAGGGGATCCCTGTGTCTGCGCGGGTGTTTCTGTGTCAGTATAGGGGCTCACTGACTCTGTGCGGGTGGTCCTGAGTCAGTATAAGGGCTCCCTGAGTCTGTGCAGGTGGTCCAGGGTCAGTATAGGCGCTCCCCGGGTCTATGTGGGTGATACTGTGTCAGTATAGGTGTTGCCGGTGTCTGTAAGTTTGGTCTCGGGTTTGTGTGGGTGTTTCCGAGGTCTGGGTGCTCCCTCGGTCGGACTGGGTTGTCCTGGGTCTGTATAGATGTTCACTGGACCAGTATAGGTGGTCCTTGGGCCTGCCTAGCTGGTCATCAGTCAGTATCGGGGCACCAGCGATCAGTATAGGTTAACACTTTTTTTAAATTTGAAAATATACTTTATTCATATAAAAATGTGTATAGTGCATTCAAAAGCAGTTCAGTACATTTAGCTGCGGTCAGCAATCCCATACTTTACATTTGGATGCTGACGGCAGTTCCGTTCGATACATTTCCTTGCATTTCATTTCAAGTATAGGTTAATACTGTGTCAGTATTGTTGCTCGCTGTGTCTGTGTGGGTCGTCCTGGGTCTGTGTGGATAGTCCATGGGTCTTTGTCAATGGTCCATGGGTTTGTGTTGGTGACCCACACAATGGTCCACAGTACTAACCTATGGCTCTGTGTCCATGGTTCATGTGTTTGTGTGGGTGGTCCCTGTGTCTTTATGAATGGTCCTGAGTCTGTATGTGTGGTCCTGGGTCTGTGTGGGTGGTCCTGGGTCTGTGTGGGTGGTCCTGGGACTGTGTGTGTGGTGCCGGGTCTGTGTGTGTGGTCCTGGGTCTGTGTGCGTGGTCCTGAGTCTGTATGGGTAGTCCTGGGTCTGTATGAGTGGTCCTGGGTCTGTGTGTGTGTTCCTGGGTCTGTGTGCGTGGTCCTGAGTCTGTGTGGGTGGTCCTGGGTCTGTGTGCGTCGTCCTGGGTCTGTGTGTGTGTTCCTGGGTCTGTGTGGGTGGTCCTGGATCTGTGTGGATGGTCCTGGGTCTGTGTGGGTGGTCTATGGTCTGTGTGGGTGGTCGTGGGTCTGTGTGGTTGCTCCTGGGTCTGTGTAGGTGGTACATGGGTCTGTGTGTGTGGTCCATGGGTCTGTGTGGGTGATCCATGGGTCTGCGTAGGTGGTCCTGGGTCTATGTGGGTGTTCCTGAGTCTGTGTGGGTAGTCCTGGGTCTCTGTGTGTGGTCCTGGGTCTGTGTGGGTGCTCCTGGGTCTGTGTAGGTGGTCCAGGGGTCTGTGTGAGTGGTCCATGGGTCTGTGTGGGTGGTCCATGTGTCTGCGTGGGTGGTCCTGGGTCTGTGTGGGTGGTCCATGGGTCTGCGTGGGTGGTCCTGGGTCTGTGTGGGTGGTCCTGGGTCTGTGTGGGTAGTCCTTAGTCTGTGTGGGTGGTCCTGGGTCTGTATGGGTTGTCCATGGGTCTGTGTGGGTGGTCCTGGGTCTGTGTGTGTGGTTCTGGGTCTGTGTGGGTGGTCCATGAGTCTGTGTGGGTGGTCCTGGGTCTGTGTGGGTGGTCCTGGGTCTGTGTGGGTGGTCGTGGGTCTGTGTGGGTGGTCCTGGGTCTGTGTGGGTGGTCCTGAGTCTGTGTGGGTGGTCCTGGGTCTGTATGTGTGGTCCTGGGTCTGTGTGGGTGGTCTTGGGTCTGTGTGTGTGGTCCTGGGTCTGTGTGGGTGGTCATGGGTCTGTGTGGGTGGTCCATGGGTCTGTGTGGGAGGTCCTGGGTCTGTGTGGGTGTTCCTGAGTCTGTATGGGTGGTCCATGGTCTGTGTGGGTAGTCCTGGGTCTGTGTGGGTGGTCCATGGGACTGTGTGGGTGGTCCTGGGTCTGTGTGGGTTGTCCTGAGTCTGTATGGGTGGTCCATGGGTCTGTGTAGGTGGTCCTGGGTCTGTGTGGTGGTCCTGAGTCTGTATGTGTGATCCATGGGTCTGTGTGGGTGGTCCTGGGTCTGTATGCGTGGTCCATGTGTCTGTGTGGGTGGTCCATGGGTCTGTGTGGGTGCTCCCTGGGTCAGTGTCGGTGCTTCCTGGGTTTGTGTGGGTTGTCATGTGTGTGAGTTTCAGCTCCCTCCTTCAAGAGTGCTGCTGTCTGTCTCTGGATAGGACCAGCTAGATCTGTGTAGGAGCTTCCGGTGTATGTCTTGGAGCTGTCTGCGTCTCCAAAATGAGCTGTCTGGCTGTTTGTAGCTGCAGCCTAGGTCTGTGTAGAAGTTGTGCCCTTTTGTGTGGGAGTTCCCTCTAACAGTGTCGGGATTGTCTGGGTTTGTGCAGGTGAAGTCTGGATCGCGTGCTACCTTCCCGTCCGTCTCAGCGTTTTTTCTCTGCCTGTCATGCAAATCTTTCTCCCAAGTCCATCTGCCTCGCTATCATTCCATTCTGTCTACTCCGTATGTCTCTCTCTCTGTCTCCCCTGTCTCCCTCCTGTATCTCTGTCCCCGTTGTCTCTCCCCCCTCTCTGTCTCCCCTCTCTCCATCCCGTATCTCTTTCCCCGTCTCTCTCTCTCTCTCTCTCTCTCTCTCTCTCTCTCTCTCTCTCTCTCTCTCTCTCTCTCTCTCTGTCTCCCCTGTCTCCCTCCTGTATCTCTATTCTCATCTGTCTCTCTACCTCCCTCTGTCTCCCCCATCTCCCTTCAGTTTCTGTCCCTGTCTCTGTCTCTCACTCTGTGTCTCCCCTGTCTCCATCCCTTATCTTTATCTCTCTCTCTCCCTCTCTCTGTGTCTCTCCTCTCTCCGTTACGTATCTCTCTGCCCGTCTGTCTCTCTCTCTCCCTCTCTCTCTCTCTCCTTCTTTCTATCTCTCCCTCCCGTATCCCTGTCCCCGTCTCTCTCTCGCTGCTTCTCTGTCTCCCCTCTCTCCCTCCTATATCTCTGTCCCCGTCTCTCTCTCTCTCTCTCTCTCTCTCTCTCTCTCTCTCTCTCTCTCTGTCTCCCTTCTCTCCCTCCCATATCTCTGTCCATGTCTCTATCTCTCTCTCTCTCTCTCCCCTCGCTCCCTTCCGTATCTCTGACCCCGTCTCTCTCTCTCGCTCTCCGTCTCTCTGTCTCCCCTCTCTCCCTTCCATATCTCTGTCCCCGTCTCTCTCTCTCTCTCTCCCTCTCTCTGTCTCCCCTCTCTCCCTCCCCCATCTCTTTTTCCGTCTCTCTCTCTCTCTCTCCCTCTCTCTGTCGCCCCTCTCTCCCTTCCGTATCTCTGTCCCCGTCTCTCTCTCTCTCTCTCTCTCTCTCTCTCTCTCTCTCTCTCTCTCTCTCTCTCTCTCTCTCTCTCTCTCTCACACTGTCTCCCCTCTCTCCCTCCCTTATCTCTGTCCCCGTCTCTCTCTCTCCCTCTCACTGTCACCCCTCTCTCCCCCCCGTATCTCTGTCCCCGTCTATCTCTCTCTCTCTCTCTCTCTCTGACGGTCTCCCCTCTCTCCCTCCCCATCTCTGTCCCCGTCTCTCTCTCTCTCTCACTGTCTTCCCTCTCTCCCGCCCCCATCTCTGTCCCCGTCTCTCTCTCTCTCCCTCTCTCTGTCTCCCCTCTCTCCCTTCCGTATCTCTGTCCCCGTCTCTCTCTCTCTCTCTCTCACTGTCTCCCCTCTCTCCCTCCCTTATCTCTGTCCCCGTCTCTCTCTCTCTATCTCACTGTCTCCCCTCTCTCCCTCCCGTATCTCTGTTCCCGTCTCTCTCTCTCTCTCTCTCTCTATCTCACTGTCTCCCCTCTCTCCCTCCCGTATCTCTGTCCCCGTCTCTCTCTCTCTCTCTCTCTCTCTCTCTCTCTCTGTCTCCCTTCTCGCCTTCCCATATCTCTGTCCCCATCTCTCTCTCTCTCTCTCTCTCTGTCTCTCTCTCTTTCCCTCTCTCTCTGTCTCCCTCTCTCCCTCCCGTATCTCTGTCCCCGTCTCTCTCTCTCTCTCTCTCCCCCTCTCTGTCTCCCCTCTCTCCCTTCTGTATTTCTGTCCCCGTATCTCTCTCTCTCTCACTATCTCCCCTCTCTCCCTCCCGTATCACTGTCCCCGTCTGTCTCTCTCTCTCTCACTGTCTCCCCTCTCTCCCTCCCCTATCTCTCTCCCCTTCTCTCTCTCTCACTCTCCCTCACTCGGTCTCCCCTCTCTCCCTTCCGTATCACTGTCCCTGTCTCACTCTCTCTGTCTCTCACTGTCTCCCCTCTCTTCCTTCCGTATCTCTGTCCCCATCTCTCTTTCTCTCTCTCTCACTGTCTCCCCTCTCTCCCTCCCGTATCTCATTCCCCATCTGTCTTTCTCTATCACTGTCTCTCCTCTCTCCCTCCCGTATCTCTGTCCCCATCTTTCTCTCTCTCTCTTTCTCTCTGTCTCCCTCCGGGATCTCTCTCCCCGTCTCCCTCTATCTCTCTCTCTGTGACATATCTCAGTCTCTCCCTTTTCTTCTATCTATCTCGACCCCGTCTTCTCTTTCTGCCACGTACCATCTCACTCTCTCTCTGTCTGCCTTCCATGTGTCTCCCCTGTCTGCCGCCTCTCTCTCTCTTCGTCCCCACCATCTGTCTCGCCTCAGTCTGACTCTGTCCATCCCTCTCCCCGTTGATGTTTCTGAAACCTCTCTCTCTCCCACGTTCTAACGTATGCACATATAAACATAAGAAATAGGAGCAGGAGTAGGCCAAATGTCGAAGTGGCCTACTCATGGACCTATTTCTCATATTTATATTTAGACCCTCGAGCTTGCTTGCCATTCAATAAGATCATGGCTGATCTCATCATGGAGTTAGCTCCACTTCCCTGCAGGCTCCGCTTAACCCTTGACTCTATCTCTCTCTCTTTGTCCCCATGTCTGCATCACCATCAGGCCACTCGATTTGTTTATGCTGCATCAGTCCCCCTGTATTAAACTCGCTGTCCGTCTGTCTAACTGTCTCTCTCTCTGTTTCCACTGTCTCTCTTTCGCCAGGTCACTTTCTCTCTCTGTCGTCTCCCATCCGCCCCGCTCCCCCCTTTCATCTGTTTCTCTTCCGTCTGTTTCCCGAGTCTGTGTCTTTCTCTCTCTGTCTCTCCAGCATATGGATCACTACATTTATATCTCTAACTAGCTCTCCACAAAACCCCGTCTAGCTTTCTATCTGTTTCAAAAAAACTGTAGGCAGTGCTCGAAATGTCGTCTCACCAACGCCCTGTGCAGTTGTAGAAGGACCTCCCTACTTTTATACTTCATTCCCCTTGCAATAAAGGCCAATATTTAATTTGCCTTCCTAATTACTTGCTGTACCTGCACACTCACTGTCTGTGTTTCATGTAAAATACCCAGATTCCCCTTCACCGCAAAATGTTGAATCTCGCCCTATTCAAATGATAGTTTTATTTTTTTATTTTCCCTACCAAAGTGGATAACTTCACATTTTCCCACATTATATTCCATCCGCCCAATTATTGCCCACTCAATTCCTCTATCGATATACCTTTGCAGATTATTTACATCCTCTTCACAACTTGTTTTCCCACATATGTTTGTATCGTCAACAAATTTGGTTAAATTGCACTCGTTCCTTTCATCCAAGTCATTAATATAGAATGTAAATAGTAGGCCCCAGCAATGATCCCTGGGACACCCCGCTCGTTACAATTTGCCAACCTGAAAATGACCCATTTATCCCGAATCTGTTTTCTGTTCGTTAGCAATTCCTCTTTCCATGTTAATATATTACCGCCGAAACCATTACCTTTATCTTGTGCAGTAACCTTTTATAATGTGGCAACTTATCGAATGTCCTTTGCAAATTCATCTCCACGACATCTACTGGTTCCACCTTATCCACCCTGCTCGGTGCATCCTCAACGATCTGCAAAAAATTTGTCACACTTGATTTCTCTTATATAAAACCATGCTGATTTGGCTCGACTCAATGATAATTTTCTTATTGTCCTGCTACAACTTCCTTAATACCGGACTCTAGCACTTTCCCAACAGCAGAAGTTATGTTAACTGGTCTATAGTTTCCTCTTTACGATCTCACTCCTTTCTTAAATAGGGTAGCAACTTTTGCGGTTTTCGAATCAGCTGGGATCGCTCCAGATTCCAGGGAATTTATTAAATTACAACCAAATCATCCACTATCTCTGTATCCAATTCATTTCACACTCACGGATGCAGGCCATCAAGTGCAGAGGTGTTGTGTCCCTTTTGTCCCATTAGTTTGCCTAGTACTTTGTGTCTAGTGACAGTGATTGTTGTAAGGCACCCACACCCTCTGATTAGCCCCTTGATTATCAATTATTGGGATGCCTTCTACTATGAAGACTGATGTAAAATGTTTGGTTAGATAATCTGCCAATTGCCTGTTTCCCATTATTATTTCCACATCCTCATAGTCTAAGGGATGAAGGTTTACATGAGCTGCTCTGTTGGATATACCTGTTGGGATTATGACTGGCTATTTTTATATTTCTTCCCAGTTTAACCTCATAATTTTTCTTCTCTCTCGTTGTTAATTTTAATCCTCCTTTCCTGATTTCTAAACATTTCCCAATCCTTTGGCCTTCCACTGTTCTTCACAACATCGTATGCCTTTGTTTTAAATGTTGTACCATACTTTACTTCCTCAGCTGGCCAGGGACAGTTCGTCCTTCTCGTAGAGACTTTCCTTCTCATACCAAAGCTGGGAAAGAAATTAACAAATCTACGAGAATAAAGAATTGTTAATAATATACTTGTTAAGTCATTTGAAGGAAACATTTACGTCAAATAAATTACACTGAAAAATATGTTAAACCGATTGATAATGTCTCATAAAAAAATAACTTTTGTCCTGTTGGTGAAACACATCTGGCCATCTTAAGGTGAAACATACATTTGGCAATCTGCAGATGACACATGGCCATCTGAACGTGATACAAACATGGCCATCTATCGGTCTCATACATCTAGACATCTGTAGGTGACACACACATGGATATCTATTGGTGAAACACAAATAGCCTCCCCGGTTTGAAAAGCCATTTTAGGACATTCTGAGCCAGAGAATGGCACTAAATAAATCCACTTTATTACAATCATTTCAGCATTACAAATTGACTCTCCCAAACCACAATAATTCCTGAAGAAATGGATCCAAATTCAAGTCATCATTAATGTTCCATTCAAAATAATCAGTAATGAATGAAGAACACAGTTTGCAAAACTACTTGTGCTGCACAAATATCTTGGTTAAAATAAACAATTATTCCAGGTTACACTGAGAAAAATGCAATGCCGGGGCCTGACACTCATTATCCGCAATGTGACCCATGGAACATAGAGGGAGATCAGAGGCTTAACATTGGGTTAGGTTGGGTGCAATTTACTATCACGAATGCCTTTTCGATGGAACAACAGCTAATTCCTCTGAAGGATTTGCAATTCGATGCAAGAACCGGAATGTCCATGGAAGTTCACAGAAGGACAGTGTGACTGATAGCTGTACACTGGGTGCAGGTATCAGTGCAGGAAGTTCCCTGACCATTATCAGGAGAGTATGTGACTGACAGCTGTATACTGGGTGTAGGTATCAGTGCAGGAAGTTCCCTGACCATTATCAGGAGGTGTGTGTGTGACTGACAGCTGTACACTGGGTGCAGGAATCAGTGCAGGAAATTCCCTGACCATTATCAGGAGGAGAGTGTGTGACTGACAGCTGTACACTGGGTGCAGGTATCAGTGCAGGAAGTTTCACGACCATTATTAGGAGGTGTGTTTGTGACTGACAGCTGTTTTCTGGGTGCAGGTATCAGTGCAGGAAGTTCCCTGACCATTATCAGGAGGAGAGTGTGTGACTGACAGCTGTACACTGGGTGC
The DNA here is from genome assembly GCF_044704955.1 of Pristiophorus japonicus. Lineage (NCBI taxonomy): Eukaryota > Metazoa > Chordata > Chondrichthyes > Pristiophoridae > Pristiophorus > Pristiophorus japonicus. The sequence goes on from NW_027253324.1 coordinate 5,024,847, forward strand.
CGGTACCAGTGCAGGAAGTTCCCTGAACATTATCAGGAGGAGAGTGTGTGACTGACAGCTGTACACTGGGTGCAGGTATCAGTGCTGGAAGTTCCCTGACCATTATCAGGAGGAGTGTGTGTGACGGATAGCTGCAGATTGGGTGCAGTAATCAGTGTAGGAAAATCCCTGACAGTTCAGGATGGAGAATGAACTTTCTACACTTATTTATGCCAAAAGTCGACAGCTTTCAATCAAATACTCTGCGGCAGGAACTGTCAGAGAGAACGTAAGAAGAAAAGAAATGGGTCATTTGGCCACTGGAGCCTGCTCCGTCATTCAGTACGTTCATGGCTGATCTGATGCTGGGCTCAGTTCCACTTCCCTGCCCGCTCCCCAGAACCATTTATTATATTATCACTTAAAATTTTGTCCATCTCCGCGGTAAATATATTTAATGACCGCTGCTTCACCGCTCGCTGGGGCAGAGAATTCCACAGACTTAACACTCTCTGAGAGAAGAACTTCCTCCTTATCTCAGTTCTAAATGGGCGACACTTATTCTGAAACTATACCCCGGTTTCTAGTTTCCACTAAGAAAGGAAGCATCCTCTCAGCACCGAACTCGTCGAGACCCTGTAGTATCTTATATATTTCAATCAAATCACCTATCATTCTTCTAAACTCCAATGTGTATCGGCCCAACCTGATCAACCTTTCTTCAGAAGTCAACCCCCGAATCTCAGGAAGCGACATCGTGAACCTTCTCTGAACTGCCTCCAATGCAAGTATATCCTTCCTTAAATAAGGAGACCAAAACTGTACGCAGGACTCTAGGTCAGGAGCATCATGCACTTATCTCTCTCCACACGGTAGGCAACAGGCACTCGCACACGCTCCTCGTCAGAACAGTCAGCACATTCCTGCTCTTTCACCCAAGTATTGTCAGGAATATGCTGTTTTATATCTGGTTGATAAAATATGATTGTACGTCCCAGCCGCTAGATTGAGAGCTGAAAGCTTCATGTATAAACTCATGCAGTAAATTCCTTGACAGTTCTCCAAAGGAGATGTTGTGATTGACAGCAGCAGACTCTATGCATTAGTAAGTGAAGAGATGTTGAGAAAGCGAGGTGGACTTGGGCTGTAGCTGATAATATGAGATGGTTTATGGAGGAGCTGAGGACCACAGATTGGGGAGGGGAAGGAGATGAGGATATTATGCTGGGGAGGAGCTGAGGATATTAGGTGGGGTGGGTTGGAGCTGAGGATATTGGTTTTTTTTGGGAGAAACTGGGGATATATGGTGGGGTGAGGAGGAGCTGGGGTTGTGTTTAGTTGGTCCGTTTCTGGATATTCATTCAAGTTATGGACAATTGGTGAATGCTTTGGCTGTTCGGTCTCGATGTGGTCAATTGGTCGGATTCTGCCTTCTGCATTAAGATGTGGTTAGTTGGTCAGTTTTCAGATGTTCCGTGGTTGTAGTCAATTTGACCGTTTGTTGGTGTTGGTCAGTTTCATGATGGTCAGTCAGGTTTTGGTCAGTATTTTATTCTCTGGGTGTTCTGTCAGGTAGTGGTGAATTGGTCAGTGTCTGAGTGGTCGGTCATTCAATGCTCAGTGAGTCACTTTCGAAGGCTCCTTCCATTTCAGCTCAGTTGGTAAGTTTCTGGTTGTCACTTCATATTGTGGCAAACTTATAACTTTCGTTTGCATGGTCAGGGTGTTTGTAGTTTACCAGTTTCTGGTCATCTGTCAGTTTCTGAGTGCATGGTCACACAGCGGTCAGTTAATCAATTTCTGTAAGTTCCCCAAGGTTGTAGGTCAGTTTCTGGGCGATCAATCAGGTCATGGGCAGATTCTCAGTTTCTGGATGCTCGGTCAGGCTGTGGTCAGTCGGTTAGTTACTGTTTCCGAGGGCAGAATGTGGTCAGTTGGTCAGTTTCTGTTGTCTTTGTCATGCTGTGGTCAGTTGGCCCATTTCTAGTTGATCGATCAGACTGTGGTCAGTCGGTCAGTTTCTAGTTCCAAGGTCAGACTGTGGTCAGTTGCTCAGTTTTTGGTTCCTAGGTCAGACTATGGTCAGTTGGTCAGTTTCTGCTTTCTAGGTCACACTATAGTCAGTTGCTCAGTTTCTGCTTTCTAGGCCACACTGTGGTCAATTGGTCTGTTTCTGGTTTCGAGGTCAGACTGTGGTCAGTTGGTCTGTTGCTGGCTTCTAGGTCAGACTGTGGTCAGTTGGTCAGTTATTGGTTGCGAAATCAGAATGTGGCCAGTTGGTCAGTTTCTGGTTGCTAGGTCAGAATATGGTCAGTTGCTCAGTTTCTGGTTTCTAGGTCAGAATGTGGTCAGTTGGTCAGTTTCTGATTTCTACGTCAGACTGTGGTCAGTTGGTCAGTTATTGTTTGTATGTCAGAATGTGGCCAGTTTATCAGTTACTGGTTTCTAGGTCGGACTGTGGTCAGTTGGTCAGTTTCTGGTTTCAAGGTCAGATTGTGCTCAGTTGCTCATATTCAGGTTTCTAATTCAGACTGTGGAGAGTTGGTCAGTTACTGGTTGCTAGGTCAGAATGTGGCCAGTTGGTCAGTTTCTGGTTCCTAGGTTAGACTGAGATCAGTTGGTCAGTTTCTGGTTTCTAGGTGAGACTGTGACCAGTTGGTCAGTTTCTGGTTTCTAAGTCAGACTGTGCTCAGTTGGTCAGTTTCTGGTTTCTAGGTCAGAATGTGGTCATTTGGTCATTTTCAGGTTTCTAGGTCAGACTGTGGTCAGTTGGTAAGTTTCGGGTTTCCAAGTCAGACTGTGGTCAGTTCGTCAGTTTCTGGTTTCTAGGTCAGACTGTGGTCAGTTCTTCAGTTTCTGGTTTCTAGGTCAGAATGTGGTAAATTGGTCAGTTTCTGGTTTCTAGGTCAGACTGCGGTCAGTTGCTCAGTTTCTGGTTTCTAGCTCAGACTGTGGTCGGCTGCTCATTTTCTGGTTTCTAGGTCAGACTGTGTTCAGTCGGTCTGTTTCTGGTTTCTAGGTCATACTGTGGTCAGTTGGTCAGTTTCTGGCTGCTCGGTCAGACTGTGGTCAGATGGTCAGTTTCTGGTATCTTGATCAGACTGTGGTCAGTTGCTCAGTTTCTGGTTGTCTCGGTCAGACTGTGGTCAGTTGGTCAGTTTCTGGTTTCTAGCTCAGACTGTGGTCAGTTGGTCAGTTTCGGGTTGTCTCGGTCAGAATGTGGTCAGTTGTTGAGTTTCTGGCTTCTACGTCAGACTGTAGTGAGTTGGTCAGTTTCTGCTTTCAACTTCAGAATGTGGTCAGTTGGTCGGTTTCTTGTTTCTAGTTCAGACTGTGGTCAGTTCATCAGTTTCGTGTTGTCTCGGCAAGACTGTGGTCAGTTGTTCAGTTTCTGGTTTCTAGATCAGATTGTGTTCAGTTGGTCAGTATCTGTTTATCTAGGTCAGTATCTGCGGTCAGTTTGTAACTTTTTTGTTGCTGGGTCATCCTGTGGTCAGTTGGTCACTTGCTTGTTGCTCTATCAGACTGTGGTCAGTTGCTCAGTTTCTGGTTTCTAGGTCAGACTTTGGTCAATTGGTCAGTTTCTGGTGTCTACATCAGACTGTGGTCAGTTGGTCAGTTTATGATTGTTTCGGTCAGACTGTGGTCAGTTGTTCAGTTTCAGGATGTCTCGGTCAGACTGTGGGCAGTTGGTCTGTTTCTGGTTTCTAGGTCTGACTGTTGTCAGTTGGTCAGTTTCTGATTGTCTCGGTCAGACTCTGGGCAGTTGGTCAGTTTCTGGATTCTAGGTAAGAATGTGGTCAGTTGCTCAGTTTTTGGTTGTCTCATTCAAACTGTGGTCAGTTGGTCAGTTACTGATTGGTCGTTCAGACTGTGGTCAGTTGGTCAGTTGCTGGTTGATAGTTCAGACTGTGGGCTGTTGGTCAGTTTCTGGATGTTTCGGTCAGACTATGGCCAGTTGATCAGTTTCAGGTTTCTAGGTCAGATTGTGGTCAGTTGGACAGTTTCAGGTTTCTAGGTCAGACTGTGGTCATTTAGTCAATTTCAGGTTTCTAGGTCAGATTGTGGTCAGTTGGTTAGTTTCTGGTTGTCTCGGTCAGACTTTGGCCAATTGGTCACTTTCTGGTTGCAAAGGTCAGACTGTGCACAGTTGGTCAGTTTCTGGTTGCTAGGTCAATCTCTGGTCAGTTGGTCAGTTTCTGGATTCTAGGTAAGAATGTGGTCAGTTGCTCAGTTTTTGGTTGTCTCATTCGTACTGTGGTCAGTTGGTCAGTTACTGATTGGTCGTTCAGACTGTGGTCAGTTGGTCAGTTGCTGGTTGATAGTTCAGACTGTGGGCTGTTGGTCAGTTTCTGGATGTCTCGGTCAGACTATGGTCAGTTGATCATTTCAGGTTTCCAGGTCAGATTGTGGTCAGTTGGACAGTTTCAGGTTTCTAGGTCAGACTGTGGTCATTTAGTCAATTTCAGGTTTCTAGGTCAGATTCTGGTCAGTTGGTTAGTTTCTGGTTGTCTCGGTCAGACTTTGGCCAATTGGTCACTTTCTGGTTGCAAAGGTCAGACTGTGCACAGTTGGTCAGTTTCTGGTTGCTAGGTCAGTCTCTGGTCAGTTGGTCAGTTTCCAGTTGCGAGGTTACCTGTGGTCAATTGGTCAGTTGCTGGTTTCTTTATCAGACGGTGGTCAGTTTCGTCTGTTTCTGGTTTCTAGCTCAGACTGTGGTCAGTTGGTCAGTTTCTTGTTTCTAGTTCAAACTGTGGTCAGTTGGTCAGTTTCTGGTTCCTCAGTCAGACTATGTTCAGGTGGTCAATTTCTGGTTTCTAGTTCAGAATGTGCTCAATTGGACAGTGACTGGTTCCTAGGTCAGACTGTGTTCACTTGGTCAGTTCCTGGTTTCTAGTTCAGACTGTTGTCAGTTGGTCAATTTCTGGTTTCTAGGTCAGACTGTGTTCATTTGGTCAATTTCTGGTTTCTAAGTCAGACTGTGGTCAGTTTGTCAGTTTCTGGTTTCTAGTTCAGACTGTGGTTAGTTGGTCAGTTTCTGGTTCCTAGGTCAGACTGTGTTTAGTTGGTCAGTTTCTGGTTTCTAGTTCAGACTGTGGTCAGTTGGTCAATTTCTGGTTTCTAGGTCATACGATGGTCCAATTGGTCAGTTTCTGGTTCACAGGTCAGACTGTGGCCAGTTGGTCAGTTTCGGGTTGCTACGTCAGATTGTGGTCAGTTGGTCATTTTCTGGTTTCTCCGTCAGATTGTGGTCAGTAGCTCAGATTTGGCTTTCTAGTTCACGCTGCGGAGAGTTGGTCAGTTACTGTTGCTAGGTCAGACTGTGGCCAGTTGATCAGGTTCTGGTTGCTCGGTAAGACTTTGGTCAGTTGGTCAGTTTCAGGTTCCTGGGTCAGTCTGCGGTCAGTGTGTCAGTTTCTGGTTTCTAGGTGAGACTGTGGTCATTTGGTCAATTTCAGTTTTCCAGGTCGTACTGTGGTCAGTTGGTCAGTTTCTTGTTGTCTCGATCAGACTGTGGTCAATTGGTCAGTTTCTGGTTGCAAGGTCAGATTGTGGTCAGCTGATCAATTTCAGGTTTCTAGATCTGACTGTGGTCAGTTGGTCATTATCTGGTTCCTAGGTCAGACTGTGGTCAGTTGGTCACTTTCCGGTTTCTAGTTCAGAATATGGTCAGTTGCTATGTTTCGCGTTGTCTCGGTCAGAGTGTGGTCAGTTGGTCAATCTCTGGTTATTAGGTCATGCTGTGGTCATTTGGTCAGTGTTTCGTTCCTAGGTCAGACTGTGTTCTGTTGGTCCGTTTCTGGATTCTAGGTCAGACTGTGGTCAGTTGGTCAGTTTCCGGTTACTAGGTCAGACTGTGTTCAGTTGGTCAATTTCTGGTTTCTTGTTCAGACTGTTGTTAGTTGGTCAGTTTCTGGTTTCTAGTTCAGACTGTGGTAAGTTGGTCAGTTTCTGGTTCCGAGGTCAGACTGTGTTCAGTTGGTCAATTACTGGTTTCTAAGTCAGACTGTGGTCAATTGTCCAGTTACTGGTTCCTAGGTCAGACTGTGTTCAGTTGGTCAGTTTCTGGTTTCTAGTTCAGACTGTTGTCAGTTGGTCAATTTATGGTTTCTAGGTCAGACTGTGGTCAGTTGGTCAGTTTCTGGTTTCTAGTTCAGACTGTGGTCAGTTGGTCAGTTTCTGGTTCCTAGGTCAGACTGTGTTCACTTGGTCAATTTCTGGTTTCTAGTTCAGACTGTGGTCAGTTGGTCAGTTTCTGGTTCCTAGGTCAGACTGTGTTCAGTTGGTCAGTTTCTGGTTTCTAGTTCAGACTGTGGTCAGTTGGTCAATTTCTGGTTTCTAGGTCATACTGTGGTCAATTGGTCAGTTAATTGTTCCGAGGTCAGACTGTGGTCAGTTGGTCAGTTTCGGGTTGCTACGTCAGATTATGGTCAGTTGCTCAGTTTTGGCTTTCTAGGTCAGACTGCGGACAGTTGGTCAATTATTCTTGCTAGGTCAGACTGTGGCCAGTTGGTCCGTTTCTGGTAGCTCGGTCTGACTGTGTTCAGTTGGTCAGTTTCAGGTTCCTGGGTCAGTCTGAGGTCAGTTTGTAAGTTTCTGGTTTCTAGATGAGACTGTGGTCGTTTAGTCAATTTCAGGTTTCTCGGTCAGACTTTGGTCAGTTGGTCAGTTTCTGGTTGTCTCGGTCAGACTGTGGTCAGTTGGTCAGTTTCGGATTGCTACATCAGATTGTGATCAGTTGGTCAGTTTCTGGTTTCTCCATCAGATTTTGGTCAGTTGCTCAGTTTTGGCTTTCTAGGTCAGACTGTGGACAGTTGGTCAATTATTCTTGCTAGGTCAGACTGTGGCCAGTTGGACAGTTTCTGTTTGCTCCGTCAAACTGTCGTGAGTTGATCATTTCAGGTTCCTGGGTCAGTCTGAGGTCTGTTTGTCAGTTTCTGGTTTCTCTGTGTGACTGTGGACATTTAGTCAATTTCAGGTTTCAAGGTCAGCCTGTGGTCAGTTGGTCAGTTTCTGGTTGTCTCGGTCAGACTGTGGTCAGTTGGTCAGTTGCTGGTTGCAAGGTCAGAGTGTGCACATTTTGTCATTTTCTGGTTGCGAGGTCAGACTCTGGTCAGTTGGTCAGTTTCCGTTTGCGAGCTCATTCTGTGGTCAATTCGTCAATTGCTGGTTTCTTTATCAGACTGTGGTCAGTTCCTTCTGTTTCTGGTTTCTAGGTCAGACATTGGTCAGTTGGTCAGTTTCTGGTTCCTAGGTCAGACAGTGGGCAGTTGTTCAGTTATGATTTCTCATTCAGACTATGGTCATTTCTTCAGTTTCTGGTTTCTAGATCAGAATGTGGTCAGTTGTTCAGTTTCTGCTTCCCAGGGCAGACTGTGGTCAGTTGGTCAGTTTCCGGTTCCTATGTCGGACTGTGGTCAGTTGTTCATTTTCTGGTTTCTAGGTGAGACTGTGGTCAGTTGGTCACTTTCCAGTTTCTAGTTCAGACGATGGTCAGTTGCTATGTTTCACGATGTCTCGGTCAGAGTGTGGTCATTTGGTCAATTTCTGGTTCTTAGGTCATTCTGTGGTCATTTGGTCAGTTTCTGGTTCCTAGGTCAGGTTGTGTTCAGTTGGTCAGTTTCTGGTTTCTAGGTCAGACTGTGGTCAGTTGGTCAGTTTCTGGTTCCTAGGTCAGACTGTGTTCAGTTGGTCAATTTCTGGTTTGTAGCTCAGACTCTTGTTAGTTGGTCTGTTTCTGGTTTCTAGTTCAGACTGTGGTCAGTTGGTCAGTTTCTGATTGTCTCGGTCAGACTCTGGGCAGTTGGTCAGTTTCTGCATTCTAGGTAAGACTGTGGTCAGTTGCTCAGTTTTTGCTTGTCTCATTCAAACTGTGGTCAGTTGGTCAGTTACTGGTTGGTCGTTCAGACTGTGGTCAGTTGGTCAGTTGCTGGTTGATAGTTCAGACAGTGGGCTGTTGGTCAGTTTCTGGATGTCTCGGTCAGACTATGGTCAGTTGATCAGTTTCAGGTTTCTAGGTCAGAATGTGGTCAGTTGGACAGTTTCAGGTTTCTAGGCCAGACTGTGGTCATTTAGTCAATTTCAGGTTTCTAGGTCAGACTGTGGTCAGTTGGTTAGTTTCTGGTTGCTAGGTCAGACTCTGGTCAGTTGGTCAGTTTCCGGTTGCGAGGTCATCCTGTGGTCAATTGGTCAGTTGCTGGTTTCTTTATCAGACGGTGGTCAGTTTCGTCTGTTTCTGGTTTCTAGCTCAGACTGTGGTCAGTTGGTCAGTTTCTTGTTTCTAGTTCAAACTGTGGTCAGTTGGTCAGTTTTTGGTTCCTCGGTCAGACTATGATCAGTTGGTCAATTTCTGGTTTCTAGTTCAGAATGTGCTCAATTGGACAGTGGCTGGTTCCTAGGTCAGACTGTGTTCACTTGGTCAGTTCCTGGTTTCTAGTTCAGACTGTTGTCAGTTGGTCAATTTCTGGTTTCTAGGTCAGACTGTGTTCGTTGGGTCAATTTCTGGTTTCTAAGTCAGACTGTGGTCAGTTGGTCAGTTTCTGGTTTCTAGTTCAGTCTGTGGTCAGTTGGTCAGTTTCTGGTTCCTAGGTCAGACTGTTTTTAGTTGGTCAGTTTCTGGTTTCTAGTTCAGACTGTGGTCAGTTGGTCAATTTCTGGTTTCTAGGTCATACGGTGTTCCAATTGGTCAGTTTCTGATTCACAGGTCAGACTGTGGCCAGTTGGTCAGTTTCGGGTTGCTACGTCAGATTGTGGTCAGTTGGTCAGTTTCTGGTTTCTCCGTCAGATTGTGGTCAGTAGCTCAGATTTGGCTTTCTAGTTCACACTGCGGACAGTTGGTCATTTACTGTTGCTAGGTCAGACTGTGGCCAGTTGAACAGGTTCTGCTTGCTCGGTAATTCTTTGGTCAGTTGGTCAGTTTCAGGTTCCTGGGTCAGTCTGCGGTCAGTTTGTCAGTTTCTGGTTTCTAGGAGAGACTGTGGTCATTTAGCCAATTTCAGTTTTCAAGGTCGTACTGTGGTCAGTTGGTCAGTTTCTTGTTGTCTCGGTCAGACTGTGGTCAATTGGTCAGTTTCTGGTTGCAAGGTCAGATTGTGCTCAGCTGGTCAATTTCAGGTTTCTTGATCTGACTGTGGTCAGTTGGTCATTATCTGGTTCCTGGGTCAGACTGTGGTCAGTTGGTCACTTTCTGGTTTCTAGTTCAGAATATGGTCAGTTGCTATGTTTCGCGTTGTCTCGGTCAGAGTGTGGTCAGTTGGTCAATCTCTGGTTATTAGGTCATGCTGTGATCATTTGGTTAGTGTCTCGTTCCTAGGTCAGACTGTGTTCTGTTGGTCCGTTTCTGGATTCTAGGTCAGACTGTGGTCCGTTGGTCAGTTTCCGGTTACTAGGTCGGACTGTGTTCAGTTGGTCAATTTCTGGTTTCTTGTTCAGACTGTTGTTAGTTGGTCAGTTTCTGGTTTCTAGTTCAGACTGTGATAAGTTGGTCAGTTTCTGCTTCCGAGGTCAGACTGTGATCAGTTGGTCAATTACTGGTTTCTAGGTCAGACTGTGGTCAATTGTTCAGTTACTGGTTCCTAGGTCAGACTGTGTTCAGTTGGTCAGTTTCTGGTTTCCAGTTCAGACTGTTGTCAGTTGGTCAATTTATGGTTTCTAGGTCAGATTGTGGTCAGTTGGTCAGTTTCTGGTTTCTAGTTCAGACTGTGGTCAGTTGGTCAGTTTCTGGTTCCTAGGTCAGACTGTGTTCACTTGGTCAATTTCTGGTTTCTAGTTCAGACTGTGGTCAGTTGGTCAGTTTCTGGTTCCTAGGTCAGACTGTGTTCAGTTGGTCAGTTTCTGGTTTCTAGTTCAGACTGTGGTCAGTTGGTCAATTTCTGTTTTCTAGGTCATACTGTGGTCAATTGGTCAGTTAATGGTTCCGAGGTCAGACTGTGGTCAGTTGGTCAGTTTCGGGTTGCTACGTCAGGTTGTGGTCAGTTGCTCAGTTTTGGCCTTCTAGGTCAGACTGCGGACAGTTGGTCAATTATTCTTGCTAGGTCAGACTGTGGCCAGTTGGTCCGTTTCTGGTTGCTCGGTCTGACTGTGTTCAGTTGGTCAGTTTCAGGTTCCTGGGTCAGTCTGAGGTCAGTTTGTAAGTTTCTGGTTTCTCTGTGTGACTGTGGACATTTAGTCAATTTCAGGTTTCAAGGTCAGCCTGTGGTCAGTTGGTCAGTTTCTGGTTGTCTCGGTCAGACTGTGGTCAGCTGGTCAGTTGCTGATTGCAAGGTCAGAGTGTGCACATTTTGTCATTTTCTGGTTGCGAGGTCAAACTCTGGTCAGTTGGTCAGTTTCCGTTTGCGAGCTCATTCTGTGGTCAATTCGTCAATTGCTGGTTTCTTTATCAGACTGTGGTCAGTTCCTTCTGTTTCTGGTTTCTAGTCTGACATTGGTCAGTTGGTCAGTTTCTGGTTCCTAGGTCAGACAGTGGGCAGTTGTTCGGTTATGATTTCTCATTCAGACGATGGTCTTTTCTTCAGTTTCTGGATTCTAGATCAGAATGTGGTCAGTTGTTGAGTTTCTGCTTCCGAGGGCAGACTGTGGTCAGTTGGTCAGTTTCTGGTTCCTATGTCGGACTGTGGTCAGTTGGTCATTTTCTGGTTTCTAGGTGAGACTGTGGTCAGTTGGTCATTTTCCATTTTCTAGTTCAGACTGTTGTAGAGAGTCGAAAGATATATATAGACTTAGGCATTAGGCACCTGCTGGATATTTAGAACTCACATAAGCTTAAATGGACACACACATAAAATGGCTGCCCAGGCATTATGGGAAATCAGGTAGTCAAACTGTGAACTGTTGAACGTTCACTGACCGAGCAATAACCCTGTGAGGCCCACTGTAGGAATGCCTGGGAAGGCAGAGATAAGAAGGAAGCCATCTCCTGTGAACAAGGCCATAAACCAATTAATTCCCCAGGAAGAAAGATAAGAGGGAAACCATTTGCTGTAAACAAGGCTACAAACCAATTATTTCTCCCAGATGAAAGAACTAGGGAGAGAACATATAAAGTCATCGATCAACCCAAATTGACAATGGTTCCCTGGTTACTAGGAGAATTCTATTGGATTAAAAAACCTATATGTAATCTATAATCGTTATGATTGGCTTGTGTCCAGCCGTGATGAGCTGTGTAACTGCAGTAAGCTGTTTTTTAACTGTTGTAAAACATATAAAGGTACATGTAACTCTTTGTTCTGTGAAGAGAAACCTGGATACGGTCCTGAGTTTTTCCTTCCCGCTGAGCGTAATAAAGCTGCTTCAGCATTGGAACCGACCCTGAGTGTTGAGTGATTCTTCAGAGAAAACACTAACGCTAACAATGGCGTAGTCGACGGGATTTCCCGGAGTCGCTGGACGCCCTTGGAAAAAAACCCGGGTGAGTATAAAAAACAATTTTTAAGTATAAAGGGTGCGGAAGGTGGAAGCTGGTTGATCGACATGAGGAGACGGTCTAATATCTCAAACGCCTAGCCTGAGCCTGAATTAAGAGGACTTTTGTCCCACGTGACGGCCAGGAACCAAGTAGGCGTAGGGAACACACTTAGACCGTGGGATCGTGATACCGAGAGACATCTTCCGGACCCAGTAGTGTAATTTGAAATACCCCCGGATAGAACCAAGCAGTGTAAAGCGGCTAACGGAATCCAAACCTGTGAACAGGGTCGGACCAACAGGCTGAGCGGTGGTAGGTAGTCGTTAAGGATATGTAGAGCACTGCGGGAATTGCTTAAACGCGTTTTTAAGAATTGTATAAGTTTGTGTAACAGCAGAACTTGTGACCTGACAGTAGCCAAGAGACAGTTTACTACAAGTCGCGCTAGAAAGAAAGCGGACCGCTGAGAGTAGATTCCTAACGATACCAGTCCTACCCAGGAATGGCCATGAAAACAAGTAAACTCGAGTGGGGACCAGAAGGGTCGCTTACCCGCCACCTGGCGGAAAAACAAAAGAAGCTAATTGAAAAAATTCCCTGAAAGGTCATGGATCCAAAAATAGAGCCGGCCAAAACAAGAAGAGAGACTGTTGTAAATGTCTGATCGTTGAGTGAGAAGTGTCTGTGTGATTTTTGACTACAGAATGAATTTTTGTTTTATGTTTTCATGTTCCGAAAGCCTGGTTGGAAGAGGAATGCAAGTGTCTGTTTATTTTAGAAACAGAGTGAAAGTCTTTTTTTTTTTAAACCCTTTGTAATGTTGTCCTGTATGTGGGAAGTTTTAAGACATTTAAGTTAGAAACGCAGGTGTGGATTTATTCGGATGATAAGTTACGGAGCTAGGAGAATAAACAAATAAAGAATAGGTTTGTTGAGCAAAATATTTATTTGACATGCTCACTTACTTGCCGAAAGAAAACATGCAATGATTGATTGGGTTGAAAGACATAAATTTAGTCTCGGAATGAGATAAAGAATGCTTTAAAAAAAAAGAGCTTCTAAAAAAAAAAAAGTTTTAAATAAAGATTGAAATTACAAAGTTTGAATTGGGATTTTGAGATATTCAGAGAAGGCACAGGAAATACTGAGGTGGATTTTAAAAAAAAGATTAAATTAAATCTGATCAGGTCAAACTCCTGGGCAAGTGGCGAGCTATCTGCGAAGGTGTAAAAGGAACTTTTGGAAAATGTTAAAAAACAGCAAGCTTTAGTAACGGCTTTGAAACTGGAGCATTTTGAGATAACGAAAGGCAGCACTCAAACTCTCAAAGCTGGTCTCCATTCCAGTTATGGAGAAAAAGAAAAAGATAAAGACGCCACTTTGAAAGTAAACAAATTAACAACTTTATGGAGTTACGAACCCTCCGTGTAAAATACAAAACCTAATTTGAAGAAAGAAAAAAAGATGTAACGGACTAAATGGAAAAAGACATAACTTACTAAATACTAGTTGATGTTTGCTGTGAAAAAGATATTGGTTTAATTAGAAGAGAAAAAAAAATAATTGGAATAAGTAAAAAACACTCTACATGGATTCGAATTTTCAATTATGAAAAAGTTTCAATGCAGTTTGAAAAGATTTCCAAAATGTCCCGAACAGTCTAAACAAGCAGGAGGGGTTTTGAAGATAACGAGGAGAAAGAGAGAAATAAAAAAAAACAGAATTGAATTTCAGTAAACAAAATTGCTATTGTATGTGTGGTCTTGTTTTAAAACAATTTAAAAAAAAAATTCTTTGGCAAGTACTTGAATTAGAAGTTAAGAAAACATTGGAGTTTACTCTAATGATTTATGCTGTTTAACGGATTCCTAATTTCGAAGCCAGTTTTGAAGGCACAAAGACTTTTTTTTCAGATGATTACGTGAAGTCACGTAATGACATCAGGTCTTCTTACAAACCTGGAAAGGAGTTAACCCTTTCCATTGACAGCCGTTTTATACTGAACATTATTAATTTGGATTTCTTAATAGGGAAAAAAAGGACTCACCTAACAGAGGAAACAAAAATAAAAACAGAACTAGCTTATGTAATAATACTTGCCTGATACAATAAAGAAATAGATATTCAATAAAACAAATTGAAGAGTTAAAAGCTAAGATAAACAGGCTGGAAGAGATAACGGGACTAGACGGATAGTGCAGTGCGCAGCCATAGCACCATCACCTCTGGCAATAGAGCCAATGTACCCCACGGTGGGTAGGTGTAGTCCACAAACCCAACCTAACGGTAAAGCAGACAGCGATGTTTGGAGGAATAGCTTTGGCCTTGGTCATAATAGGAGTTTGGGTAATATTTAAGTGGGTAAAGACACGGGCGCACGCCCTACAGATTCAGCTCGAAATGGTTCGATTATAACCTTGTCCTTCTGATTTTGCAGGGTGACAGGGACACTCGTAGAGCAAAAAAACTTAACCCCTGGTGACGACCAGGCCGTCTGTTTAAAATTACAGATAATACTTACCGGAATGGGAATACGAAAGGCGCTACTCGTAATATGGATAGCCCTGCGACATGCACGTACCCTGGGCAACACCGACGGACAGCAGAGCACGCTGGAAATAAACAACGATATGAACTATGGAGTCTTGTTTAATTTAACGGACGGAATGTGCATCCCAGCAACCAAGGACTGGAGCAAGGACAGGACTTATTTTAATGCATGGTTACAAGTGAATCCTAATAAGAATCCTAATAAGAATAAGAGTATGTGTACAGTGCTCCACGGGTATAAGGAGCAGATGCATTAAACGGAGGGATGTCAAAGGGCCTGATGAATGTACTTTCGGCATAATTTGCGCGCCTCCGGGACAATCCCAGCAATCAGTCATCCGCAAGAAGGGAATGGGGCTGTGTGGGTATTACGAGGAGGCGGGGGCGGCTGCAATATAATTGTATGTATGTTTCTCACCCCCTCCGACACCGCGCCCCATAAGAATCACTACATTGCCCGAAGAACTGCCTTGTCCCATAACTACTAAGGGACCAGAAAATGGGATTGCAATGTACAACGAAGGGGAATTATTGTATGATAATGTTAAACATGAAATTGTGCCTGTTCTGATCAATATTTCAGGCATCCAGATGCCGGAATATTGTACCGAACAGTCAAGGAAGATGTACAATGTATTAAGTAAAGTCGTAATGCAGCAGGCTGCCGATGCCATGGGTGCCAGTAAGTTCCGGGGACAGGGGTTAGCACCCAGGGTGAAGAGGGAAATAGTAAATGATGTTGCTACCGTTTTCAATACAGGAACATCCGTAGTGAACTCGATAGACATACAAGGGCTAAATGAGAGGGTAGAACAGCTTAAAAGGGGTGATGAAGGGGTTATTGGAGAGGGTGGAGCAAAACCAGGAAGACCAGGCCAACCTAGGAAAGGAGGGTGCCGAAATCCAGTTGGATGGCATCTCAGTCCTGGAAGCTCACGCTAAAACCATCAATCACCTCATTGATAGAGAACAAGAAGATACAATAAAGCAAAGACAGGGGCAACTCTGTCATGCTTATGGTCTGTGGATGGTGGGACAGATCCGCCACAACCTCGACCAGATCCAACGCGGGGAAGTACCCGATTGGATAGACAGTTCACATTTGGCTCAGTTGGCGAACCAAAGGGGGACACTGGATAATTGTACTCTGAAGGGACTGACCCGAGTATACCCCGCAATTCCAGATTGCCAGATGGGTAGGACTACCGGGATAGGGATAGTCCTGTTGATCCCCATAGCAACGCCGGACTCAGGGCCGTTCCCCTTATACCAACTAGAGAATATCGGAGTAATACGGGAAAATGTCTCCATACGCTACTACCTAACCACCACCTCTGCCGTTCGTCGAAACAACATACTTACCGGGATTTCCCTAGCAGATTGCAAGCAAAGGGGGGAAATCACAGTATGCCCTCACCCGGTGGGCCGAGGGGAACTAGACGAGTGCGGGTTTAACCGAACCAATGGGTGTGTACTAGAAATAGTGCCCGCACACATGCACTTCGCGAGGGCAGGCTACGGAGGGAGGGGAAGATACTGCGTCTCTACTACTGAGCGTTCATACCAGTATAATGACCTGCAGTGCCCTATACCGCAGCCAAACTTTTGCTTTACACCACTACGACCTGTCGCGATCGGGCAAGCGCATATCACCCAGGTTAGGCGCCGGAAGTCCGAAGTTATTGAAGTAACTGATCAGCTCCATGATCATTTGCAGGATTATGACGAGCCAGAGCAGGTCCCTATCCCACATCTAACCGAAGTATTACGGGAGTTGAGGCTCAGAGTGGGTCAATCTGTAAAACTCTATCACCAGCTACAAACTAAAATCAAAGAAGATACCGAGGTAGACTTACAAAGTCAGAGTTGGTGGAGAAAGGTCTGGGACTGGGGAATAAATGTGAACATCCACCCATGGATTCGAATTATTTCACACACACTGGTCGGAATACAATTAATCTTAGCAATAACATGGGGCGTGATGGCCTGCCAGGTATGCAGGCGCCACAAACGGCAGAAACGGACCAATCACCGTTCCCTGGATATTAAACAAGTCTGTTTGATAAGGGGACGGGAGGAGCTAGCCTTTGTTAATTTGATTTGAGCAACCGGAACTCCTGAAACCGCGTGACTGGCCAGCACGTTGAGGCAAGGAATACCGGGCCGTGCACAAATATCAGATAAAGGCAGTATTTCGGTTAAAAGGGGACTAGGGCTAGTCCCTTTACCGAAAGGGGGAATTGTTGTAGAGAGTCGAAAGATATATATAGACTTAGGCATTAGGCACCTGCTGGATATTTAGAACTCACATAAGCTTAAATGGACACACACATAAAATGGCTGCCCAGGCATTATGGGAAATCAGGTAGTCAAACTGTGAACTGTTGAACGTTCACTGACCGAGCAATAACCCTGTGAGGCCCACTGTAGGAATGCCTGGGAAGGCAGAGATAAGAAGGAAGCCATCTCCTGTGAACAAGGCCATAAACCAATTAATTCCCCAGGAAGAAAGATAAGAGGGAAACCATTTGCTGTAAACAAGGCTACAAACCAATTATTTCTCCCAGATGAAAGAACTAGGGAGAGAACATATAAAGTCATCGATCAAC
The DNA here is from genome assembly GCF_044704955.1 of Pristiophorus japonicus. Classification (NCBI taxonomy): domain Eukaryota; kingdom Metazoa; phylum Chordata; class Chondrichthyes; family Pristiophoridae; genus Pristiophorus; species Pristiophorus japonicus. Next base: position 5,041,392 of record NW_027253324.1, read on the forward strand.
CCAAATTGACAATGGTTCCCTGGTTACTAGGAGAATTCTATTGGATTAAAAAACCTATATGTAATCTATAATCGTTATGATTGGCTTGTGTCCAGCCGTGATGAGCTGTGTAACTGCAGTAAGCTGTTTTTTAACTGTTGTAAAACATATAAAGGTACATGTAACTCTTTGTTCTGTGAAGAGAAACCTGGATACGGTCCTGAGTTTTTCCTTCCCGCTGAGCGTAATAAAGCTGCTTCAGCATTGGAACCGACCCTGAGTGTTGAGTGATTCTTCAGAGAAAACACTAACGCTAACAAGACTATGGTCAGTTGCTATGTTTCACGATGTCTCGGTCAGAGTGTGGTCATTTGGTCAGTTTCTGGTTTCTAGGTCAGACTGTGGTTAGTTGGTCAGTTTCTGGTTCCTAGGTCAGATGTGTTCAGTTGGTCAATTTCTGGTTTGTAGCTCAGACTCTTGTTAGTTGGTCTGTTTCTGGTTTCTAGTTCAGACTGTGGTCAGTTGGTCAGTTTCTGGTTCCTAGGTCAGACTGTGTTCAGTTGGTCAATTTCTGGTTTCTCGGTCAGACTGTGGTCAATTGGTCAGTTGCTGGTTCGTAGTTAAGACAGTGGTCAGTTGGTCAATTTCAGGTTTCTAGGTCATACTGTGGTCAATTGGTCAGTTTCTGGCTCCGAGGTCAGACTGCGGACAGTTGGTCAGTTACTGTTGCTAGGTCAGACTGTGGCCAGTTGGTCAGTTTCTGGTTGCTCGGTCAGACTGTGGTCAGTCGGTCAGTTTTAGGTTCCTGGGTCAGTCTGAGGTCAGTTTGTCAGTTTCTGGTTTCTAGGTGAGACTGTGGTCATTTAATCATTTTCAGGTTTCTAGTTCAGACTGTGGTCAGTTGGTCAGTTTCTGGTTGTCTCGGTCACTATGTGGTCAGTTGGTCAGTTTCTGCTTGCAAGGTCAGACTGTGGTCAGCTGTTCAACTTCAGATTTCTAGGTCTGACTGTGGTCAGTTGGTCAGTGTCTGGTTGTCTCGGTCCGACTGTGGTCAGCTGGTCAATTTCTTGTTCTTATGTCATACTGTGGTCATTTGGTCAGTTTCTGGTTCCCAGGTCAGACTGTGTTCAGTTGGTCAGTTTCTGGTTCCTAGGTCAGAATGTATTCAGTTGGTCAATTTCTGATTTCTTGGTCAGACTGTGGTCAATTGGTCAGTTTCTGGTTCCTAGGTCAGACTGTGTTCAGTTGGTCAGTTTCTGGTGTCTAGGTCAGACAGTTGTCAGTTGATCAATTTCTGGTTTCTAGGTCAGACTGTGGTCAGTCGTTCAGTTTCTGGTTTCTAGGTCAGACTGTGGTCAGTTGGTCAGTTTCTGGTTCCTTGGTCAGACTGTGTTCGTTTTGTCAGTTTCTGGTTTCTAGTTCAGACTGTGTTCAGTTGGTCAATTTTTGTTTTCTTGGTCATACAGTGGTCAATTAGTCCGTTTCAGGTTCCGAGGTCAGACTGTGGTTAGTTGGTCAGTTTCGGGTTGCTACGTCAGATTGTGGTCAGTTGGTCAGTTTCTGGTTTCTCCGTCAGATTGTTGACAGTTGCTCAGTTTCGGCTTTCTAGGTCAGACTGCGGAGAGTTGGTCAGTTACTGTTGCTAGGTCAGACTGTGGCCAGTTGGTCAGTTCCTAGTTACTCGGTCAGACTGTGGTCATTTGGACAGTTTCAGGTTCCTGGGTCGGTCTGAGGTCAGTTTGTCAGTTTCTGGTTTCTAGGTGAGGTGAGACTGTAGTCATTTAGTCAATTTCAGGTTTCTAGGTCAGACTGTGGTCAGTTGGTCAGTTTCTGGTTCCAAGGTCAGACTGTGGTCAGTTGTTCAGTTGTGGTTTCTCTTTCAGACTCTTGTGAGTTGGTCAGTTTCAAGGCTCCTAGGTCAGACTGTGATCAGTTGGTCAGTTTCTGGTTCCCACGTCGGATTGTGGTCAGTTGGTCATTTTCTGGTTTCTAGGTCTGACTGTGGTCAGTTGCTATGTTTCGCATTGTCTCGGTCAAAGTCTGGTCATTTGGTCAGTTTCGGGTTTCTAAGTCAGGCTGTGGTCAATTGTTCAGTTTCTGGTTTTGAGGTCAGACTGTGGTGAGTTGGTCATTTTCTGGTTCCTAGGTCAGACTGTAGTCAGTTGGTCAGTTTCTGGTTCTAAGGTCAGACTGTGGTCAGTTGGTCAGTTTCTGGTTTCTAGTTCAGACTATGGTCGGTTGCAATACTTTCTGTTGTTTCGGTCAGAGTGTGGTCAGTTGGTAAATTTCTGGTTTCTAGGTCATACTGTCGTCATTTGGTCAGTTTATGGTTCCGAGTTCAGACTGTGTTCAGTTGGTCAGTTTCTGGTTTCTAGGTCAGACAGTGGTCAGTTGGTCAGTTTCTGGTTCCTCGGTCAGACTGTGTCCAGTTGGTAAGTTTCTGGTTCCGAGCGGAGACTGTGTTCAGTTGGGCAGTTTCGGGTTGCTACGTCAGACTGTGGTCAGTTCATCAATTTCTGGTTTCTCGGTCAGACTGTGTATAGTTGGTCACTTTCTGGTTTCGAGTTGAGAATGTGATCAGTTGGACAGTTTCTTGTTCCTAGGTCAGACTGTGGTCAGTTGGTAAATTTCTGGTTTAAGGTCATACAGTGGTCATTTGGTCAGTTTCTGGTTAATAGCTCAGACTGTGTTCAGTTGGTCAGTTTCTGGTTTCTAGGTCAGACTGTGGTCAGTTTGTCAGTTTCTGGTTCCTAGGTCAGACTGTGTTCAGTTGGTCAATTTCTGGTTTCTAGGTCAGACTGAGGTCAGTTTATCAGTTTCTGGTTTCTAGGTCAGACTGTAGTCAGTTGTTAAGTTTCTGGTTCCTTGCTGAGACTGTGTTCAGTTGGGCAATTTCGGGTTGCTAGGTCAGACTGTGGTCAGTTCGTCAATTTCTGGTTTCTCGGTCAGACTGTGATCAGTTGGACATTTTCTTGTTCCTAGGTCAGACTGTGTTCAGTTGGTCAATTTCTGGTTTCTAGGTCAGACTGTGGTCAGTTGCTCAGTTTCGGCATTCTAGGTCAGACTGTGGTCAGTTCGTCAATTTTTGGTTTCTAGGTCAGACTGTGGTCAGTTGGTCAATTTCTTGTTCTTATGTCATACTGTGGTCATTTGGTCAGTTTCTGGTTCCCAGGTAAGACTGTGTTCAGTTGGTCAGTTTCTGGTTCCTAGGTCAGAATGTATTCAGTTGGTCAATTTCTGATTTCTTGGTCAGACTGTGGTCAATTGGTCATTTTCTGGTGTCTAGGTCAGACAGTTGTCAGTTGATCAATTTCTGGTTTCTAGGTCAGACTGTGGTCAGTCGTTCAGTTTCTGGTTTCTAGGTCAGACTGTGGTCAGTTGGTCAGTTTCTGGTTCCTTGGTCAGACTGTGTTCGTTTTGTCAGTTTCTGGTTTCTAGTTCAGACTGTGTTCAGTTGGTCAATTTTTGTTTTCTTGGTCATACAGTGGTCAATTAGTCCGTTTCAGGTTCCGAGGTCAGACTGTGGTTAGTTGGTCAGTTTCGGGTTGCTACGTCAGATTGTGGTAAGTTGGTCAGTTTCTGGTTTCTCCGTCAGATTGTTGACAGTTGCTCATTTTCGGCTTTCTAGGTCAGACTGCGGAGAGTTGGTCAGTTACTGTTGCTAGGTCAGACTGTGGCCAGTTGGTCAGTTCCTAGTTACTCGGTCAGACTGTGGTCATTTGGACAGTTTCAGGTTCCTGGGTCGGTCTGAGGTCAGTTTGTCAGTTTCTGGTTTCTAGGTGAGGTGAGACTGTAGTCATTTAGTCAATTTCAGGTTTCTAGGTCAGACTGTGGTCAGTTGGTCAGTTTCTGGTTCCAAGGTCAGACTGTGGTCAGTTGTTCAGTTATGGTTTCTCTTTCAGACTCTTGTGAGTTGGTCAGTTTCAAGGCTCCTAGGTCAGACTGTGATCAGTTGGTCAGTTTCTGGTTCCCACGTCGGATTGTGGTCAGTTGGTCATTTTCTGGTTTCTAGGTCTGACTGTGGTCAGTTGCTATGTTTCGCATTGTCTCGGTCAAAGTTTGGTCATTTGGTCAGTTTCGGGTTTCTAAGTCAGGCTGTGGTCAATTGTTCAGTTTCTGGTTTTGAGGTCAGACTGTGGTCAGTTGGTCATTTTCTGGTTCCTCGGTCAGACTGTAGTCAGTTGGTCAGTTTCTGGTTCTAAGGTCAGACTGTGGTCAGTTGGTCAGTTTCTGGTTTCTAGTTCAGACTATGGTCGGTTGCAATACTTTCTGTTGTTTCGGTCAGAGTGTGGTCAGTTGGTAAATTTCTGGTTGCTAGGTCATACTGTCGTCATTTGGTCAGTTTCTGGTTCCGAGTTCAGACTGTGTTCAGTTGGTCAATTTCTGGTTTGTAGCTCAGACTCTTGTTAGTTGGTCTGTTTCTGGTTTCTAGTTCAGACTGTGGTCAGTTGGTCAGTTTCTGGTTCCTAGGTCAGACTGTGTTCAGTTGGTCAATTTCTGGTTTCTCGGTCAGACTGTGGTCAATTGGTCAGTTGCTGGTTCGTAGTTAAGACAGTGGTCAGTTGGTCAATTTCAGGTTTCTAGGTCATACTGTGGTCAATTGGTCAGTTTCTGGTCCCGAGGTCAGACTGCGGACAGTTGGTCAGTTACTGTTGCTAGGTCAGACTGTGGCCAGTTGGTCAGTTTCTGATTGCTCGGTCAGACTGTGGTCAGTCGGTCAGTTTTAGGTTCCTGGGTCAGTCTGAGGTCAGTTTGTCAGTTTCTGGTTTCTAGGTGAGACTGTGGTCATTTAATCATTTTCAGGTTTCTAGTTCAGACTGTGGTCAGTTGGTCAGTTTCTGGTTGTCTCGGTCACTATGTTGTCAGTTGGTCAGTTTCTGCTTGCAAGGTCAGACTGTGGTCAGATGTTCAACTTCAGATTTCTAGGTCTGACTGTGGTCAGTTGGTCAGTGTCTGGTTGTCTCGGTCCGAATGTGGTCAGCTGGTCAATTTCTTGTTCTTATGTCATATTGTGGTCATTTGGTCAGTTTCTGGTTCCCAGGTCAGACTGTGTTCAGTTGGTCAGTTTCTGGTTCCTAGGTCAGAATGTATTCAGTTGGTCAATTTCTGATTTCTTGGTCAGACTGTGGTCAATTGGTCATTTTCTGGTTCCTAGGTCAGACTGTGTTCAGTTGGTCAGTTTCTGGTGTCTAGGTCAGACAGTTGTCAGTTGATCAATTTCTGGTTTCTAGGTCAGACTGTGGTCAGTCGTTCAGTTTCTGGTTTCTAGGTCAGACTGTGGTCAGTTGGTCAGTTTCTGGTTCCTTGGTCAGACTGTGTTCGTTTTGTCAGTTTCTGGTTTCTAGTTCAGACTGTGTTCAGTTGGTCAATTTTTGTTTTCTTGGTCATACAGTGGTCAATTAGTCCGTTTCAGGTTCCGAGGTCAGACTGTGGTTAGTTGGTCAGTTTCGGGTTGCTACGTCAGATTGTGGTCAGTTGGTCAGTTTCTGGTTTCTCCGTCAGATTGTTGACAGTTGCTCAGTTTCGGCTTTCTAGGTCAGACTGCGGAGAGTTGGTCAATTACTGTTGCTAGGTCAGACTGTGGCCAGTTGGTCAGTTCCTAGTTACTCGGTCAGACTGTGGTCATTTGGACAGTTTCAGGTTCCTGGGTCGGTCTGAGGTCAGTTTGTCAGTTTCTGGTTTCTAGGTGAGGTGAGACTGTAGTCATTTAGTCAATTTCAGGTTTCTAGGTCAGACTGTGGTCAGTTGGTCAGTTTCTGGTTCCAAGGTCAGACTGTGGTCAGTTGTTCAGTTATGGTTTCTCTTTCAGACTCTTGTGAGTTGGTCAGTTTCAAGGCTCCTAGGTCAGACTGTGATCAGTTGGTCAGTTTCTGGTTCCCACGTCGGATTGTGGTCAGTTGGTCATTTTCTGGTTTCTAGGTCTGACTGTGGTCAGTTGCTATGTTTCGCATTGTCTCGGTCAAAGTCTGGTCATTTGGTCAGTTTCGGGTTTCTAAGTCAGGCTGTGGTCAATTGTTCAGTTTCTGGTTTTGAGGTCAGACTGTGGTGAGTTGGTCATTTTCTGGTTCCTAGGTCAGACTGTAGTCAGTTGGTCAGTTTCTGGTTCTAAGGTCAGACTGTGGTCAGTTGGTCAGTTTCTGGTTTCTAGTTCAGACTATGGTCGGTTGCAATACTTTCTGTTGTTTCGGTCAGAGTGTGGTCAGTTGGTAAATTTCTGGTTTCTAGGTCATACTGTCGTCATTTGGTCAGTTTCTGGTTCCGAGTTCAGACTGTGTTCAGTTGGTCAGTTTCTGGTTTCTAGGTCAGACAGTGGTCAGTTGGTCAGTGTCTGGTTCCTCGGTCAGACTGTGTCCAGTTGGTAAGTTTCTGGTTCCGAGCGGAGACTGTGTTCAGTTGGGCAGTTTCGGGTTGCTACGTCAGACTGTGGTCAGTTCATCAATTTCTGGTTTCTCTGTCAGACTGTGTATAGTTGGTCACTTTCTGGTTTCGAGTTGAGAATGTGATCAGTTGGACAGTTTCTTGTTCCTAGGTCAGACTGTGGTCAGTTGGTAAATTTCTGGTTTAAGGTCATACAGTGGTCATTTGGTCAGTTTCTGGTTAATAGCTCAGACTGTGTTCAGTTGGTCAGTTTCTGGTTTCTAGGTCAGACTGTGGTCAGTTTGTCAGTTTCTGGTTCCTAGGTCAGACTGTGTTCAGTTGGTCAATTTCTGGTTTCTAGGTCAGACTGAGGTCAGTTTATCAGTTTCTGGTTTCTAGGTCAGACTGTAGTCAGTTGTTAAGTTTCTGGTTCCTTGCTGAGACTGTGTTCAGTTGGGCAATTTCGGGTTGCTAGGTCAGACTGTGGTCAGTTCGTCAATTTCTGGTTTCTCGGTCAGACTGTGATCAGTTGGACATTTTCTTGTTCCTAGGTCAGACTGTGTTCAGTTGGTCAATTTCTGGTTTCTAGGTCAGACTGTGGTCAGTTGCTCAGTTTCGGCTTTCTAGGTCAGACTGTGGTCAGTTCGTCAATTTTTGGTTTCTAGGTCAGACTGTGGTCAGTTGGTCAATTTCTTGTTCTTATGTCATACTGTGGTCATTTGGTCAGTTTCTGGTTCCCAGGTAAGACTGTGTTCAGTTGGTCAGTTTCTGGTTCCTAGGTCAGAATGTATTCAGTTGGTCAATTTCTGATTTCTTGGTCAGACTGTGGTCAATTGGTCATTTTCTGGTGTCTAGGTCAGACAGTTGTCAGTTGATCAATTTCTGGTTTCTAGGTCAGACTGTGGTCAGTCGTTCAGTTTCTGGTTTCTAGGTCAGACTGTGGTCAGTTGGTCAGTTTCTGGTTCCTTGGTCAGACTGTGTTCGTTTTGTCAGTTTCTGGTTTCTAGTTCAGACTGTGTTCAGTTGGTCAATTTTTGTTTTCTTGGTCATACAGTGGTCAATTAGTCCGTTTCAGGTTCCGAGGTCAGACTGTGGTTAGTTGGTCAGTTTCGGGTTGCTACGTCAGATTGTGGTCAGTTGGTCAGTTTCTGGTTTCTCCGTCAGATTGTTGACAGTTGCTCATTTTCGGCTTTCTAGGTCAGACTGCGGAGAGTTGGTCAGTTACTGTTGCTAGGTCAGACTGTGGCCAGTTGGTCAGTTCCTAGTTACTCGGTCAGACTGTGGTCATTTGGACAGTTTCAGGTTCCTGGGTCGGTCTGAGGTCAGTTTGTCAGTTTCTGGTTTCTAGGTGAGGTGAGACTGTAGTCATTTAGTCAATTTCAGGTTTCTAGGTCAGACTGTGGTCAGTTGGTCAGTTTCTGGTTCCAAGGTCAGACTGTGGTCAGTTGTTCAGTTATGGTTTCTCTTTCAGACTCTTGTGAGTTGGTCAGTTTCAAGGCCCCTAGGTCAGACTGTGATCAGTTGGTCAGTTTCTGGTTCCCACGTCGGATTGTGGTCAGTTGGTCATTTTCTGGTTTCTATGTCTGACTGTGGTCAGTTGCTATGTTTCGCATTGTCTCGGTCAAAGTTTGGTCATTTGGTCAGTTTCGGGTTTCTAAGTCAGGCTGTGGTCAATTGTTCAGTTTCTGGTTTTGAGGTCAGACTGTGGTCAGTTGGTCATTTTCTGGTTCCTCGGTCAGACTGTAGTCAGTTGGTCAGTTTCTGGTTCTAAGGTCAGACTGTGGTCAGTTGGTCAGTTTCTGGTTTCTAGTTCAGACTATGGTCGGTTGCAATACTTTCTGTTGTTTCGGTCAGAGTGTGGTCAGTTGGTAAATTTCTGGTTTCTAGGTCATACTGTCGTCATTTGGTCAGTTTCTGGTTAATAGCTCAGACTGTGTTCAGTTGGTCAGTTTCTGGTTTCTAGGTCAGACTGTGGTCAGTTTGTCAGTTTCTGGTTCCTAGGTCAGACTGTGTTCAGTTGGTCAGTTTCTGGTTTCTAGGTCAAACTGAGGTCAGTTTATCAGTTTCTGGTTTCTAGGTCAGACTGTAGTCAGTTGGCAAGTTTCTGGTTCCTAGCTGAGACTGTGTTCAGTTGGGCAATTTCGGGTTGCTAGGTCAGACTGTGGTCAGTTCGTCAATTTCTGGTTTCTCGGTCAGACTGTGATCAGTTGGACATTTTCTTGTTCCTAGGTCAGACTGTGTTCAGTTGGTCAATTTCTGGTTTCTAGGTCAGACTGTGGTCAGTTGCTCAGTTTCGGCTTTCTAGGTCAGACTGTGGTCAGTTCGTCAATTTTTGGTTTCTATGTCAGACTGTGGTCAGCTGGTCAATTTCTTGTTCTTATGTCATACTGTGGTCATTTGGTCAGTTTCTGGTTCCCAGGTAAGACTGTGTTCAGTTGGTCAGTTTCTGGTTCCTAGGTCAGAATGTATTCAGTTGGTCAATTTCTGATTTCTTGGTCAGACTGTGGTCAATTGGTCATTTTCTGGTTCCTAGGTCAGACTGTGTTCAGTTGGTCAGTTTCTGGTGTCTAGGTCAGACAGTTGTCAGTTGATCAATTTCTGGTTTCTAGGTCAGACTGTGGTCAGTCGTTCAGTTTCTGGTTTCTAGGTCAGACTGTGGTCAGTTGGTCAGTTTCTGGTTCCTTGGTCAGACTGTGTTCGTTTTGTCAGTTTCTGGTTTCTAGTTCAGACTGTGTTCAGTTGGTCAATTTTTGTTTTCTTGGTCATACAGTGGTCAATTAGTCCGTTTCAGGTTCCGAGGTCAGACTGTGGTTAGTTGGTCAGTTTCGGGTTGCTACGTCAGATTGTGGTCAGTTGGTCAGTTTCTGGTTTCTCCGTCAGATTGTTGACAGTTGCTCAGTTTCGGCTTTCTAGGTCAGACTGCGGAGAGTTGGTCAGTTACTGTTGCTAGGTCAGACTGTGGCCAGTTGGTCAGTTCCTAGTTACTCGGTCAGACTGTGGTCATTTGGACAGTTTCAGGTTCCTGGGTCGGTCTGAGGTCAGTTTGTCAGTTTCTGGTTTCTAGGTGAGGTGAGACTGTAGTCATTTAGTCAATTTCAGGTTTCTAGGTCAGACTGTGGTCAGTTGGTCAGTTTCTGGTTCCAAGGTCAGACTGTGGTCAGTTGTTCAGTTATGGTTTCTCTTTCAGACTCTTGTGAGTTGGTCAGTTTCAAGGCTCCTAGGTCAGACTGTGATCAGTTGGTCAGTTTCTGGTTCCCACGTCGGATTGTGGTCAGTTGGTCATTTTCTGGTTTCTAGGTCTGACTGTGGTCAGTTGCTATGTTTCGCATTGTCTCGGTCAAAGTTTGGTCATTTGGTCAGTTTCGGGTTTCTAAGTCAGGCTGTGGTCAATTGTTCAGTTTCTGGTTTTGAGGTCAGACTGTGGTCAGTTGGTCATTTTCTGGTTCCTAGGTCAGACTGTAGTCAGTTGGTCAGTTTCTGGTTCTAAGATCAGACTGTGGTCAGTTGGTCAGTTTCTGGTTTCTAGTTCAGACTATGGTCGGTTGCAATACTTTCTGTTGTTTCGGTCAGAGTGTGGTCAGTTGGTAAATTTCTGGTTTCTAGGTCATACTGTCGTCATTTGGTCAGTTTCTGGTTCCGAGTTCAGACTGTGTTCAGTTGGTCAGTTTCTGGTTTCTAGGTCAGACAGTGGTCAGTTGGTCAGTTTCTGGTTCCTCGGTCAGACTGTGTCCAGTTGGTAAGTTTCTGGTTCCGAGCGGAGACTGTGTTCAGTTGGGCAGTTTCGGGTTGCTACGTAAGACTGTGGTCAGTTCATCAATTTCTGGTTTCTCGGTCAGACTGTGTATAGTTGGTCACTTTCTGGTTTCGAGTTGAGAATGTGATCAGTTGGACAGTTTCTTGTTCCTAGGTCAGACTGTGGTCAGTTGGTAAATTTCTGGTTTCTAGGTCATACAGTGGTCATTTGGTCAGTTTCTGGTTAATAGCTCAGACTGAGGTCAGTTTATCAGTTTCTGGTTTCTAGGTCAGACTGTAGTCAGTTGGCAAGTTTCTGGTTCCTAGCTGAGACTGTGTTCAGTTGGGCAATTTCGGGTTGCTAGGTCAGACTGTGGTCAGTTCGTCAATTTCTGGTTTCTCGGTCAGACTGTGATCAGTTGGACATTTTCTTGTTCCTAGGTCAGACTGTGTTCAGTTGGTCAATTTCTGGTTTCTAGGTCAGACTGTGGTCAGTTGCTCAGTTTCGGCTTTCTAGGTCAGACTGTGGTCAGTTCGTCAATTTTTGGTTTCTAGGTCAGACTGTAGTCAGCTGGTCAATTTCTTGTTCTTATGTCATACTGTGGTCATTTGGTCAGTTTCTGGTTCCCAGGTAAGACTGTGTTCAGTTGGTCAGTTTCTGGTTCCTAGGTCAGAATGTATTCAGTTGGTCAATTTCTGATTTCTTGGTCAGACTGTGGTCAATTGGTCATTTTCTGGTTCCTAGGTCAGACTGTGTTCAGTTGGTCAGTTTCTGGTGTCTAGGTCAGACAGTTGTCAGTTGATCAATTTCTGGTTTCTAGGTCAGACTGTGGTTAGTTGGTCAGTTTCGGGTTGCTACGTCAGATTGTGGTCAGTTGGTCAGTTTCTGGTTTCTCCGTCAGATTGTTGACAGTTGCTCAGTTTCGGCTTTCTAGGTCAGACTGCGGAGAGTTGGTCAGTTACTGTTGCTAGGTCAGACTGTGACCAGTTGGTCAGTTCCTAGTTACTCGGTCAGACTGTGGTCATTTGGACAGTTTCAGGTTCCTGGGTCGGTCTGAGGTCAGTTTGTCAGTTTCTGGTTTCTAGGTGAGGTGAGACTGTAGTCATTTAGTCAATTTCAGGTTTCTAGGTCAGACTGTGGTCAGTTGGTCAGTTTCTGGTTCCAAGGTCAGACTGTGGTCAGTTGTTCAGTTATGGTTTCTCTTTCAGACTCTTGTGAGTTGGTCAGTTTCAAGGCTCCTAGGTCAGACTGTGATCAGTTGGTCAGTTTCTGGTTCCCACGTCGGATTGTGGTCAGTTGGTCATTTTCTGGTTTCTAGGTCTGACTGTGGTCAGTTGCTATGTTTCGCATTGTCTCGGTCAAAGTTTGGTCATTTGGTCAGTTTCGGGTTTCTAAGTCAGGCTGTGGTCAATTGTTCAGTTTCTGGTTTTGAGGTCAGACTGTGGTCAGTTGGTCATTTTCTGGTTCCTAGGTCAGACTGTAGTCAGTTGGTCAGTTTCTGGTTCTAAGGTCAGACTGTGGTCAGTTGGTCAGTTTCTGGTTTCTAGTTCAGACTATGGTCGGTTGCAATACTTTCTGTTGTTTCGGTCAGAGTGTGGTCAGTTGGTAAATTTCTGGTTTCTAGGTCATACTGTCGTCATTTGGTCAGTTTCTGGTTCCGAGTTCAGACTGTGTTCAGTTGGTCAGTTTCTGGTTTCTAGGTCAGACAATGGTCAGTTGGTCAGTTTCTGGTTCCTCGGTCAGACTGTGTCCAGTTGGTAAGTTTCTGGTTCCGAGCGGAGACTGTGTTCAGTTGGGCAGTTTCGGGTTGCTACGTCAGACTGTGGTCAGTTCATCAATTTCTGGTTTCTCGGTCAGACTGTGTATAGTTGGTCACTTTCCGGTTTCGAGTTGAGAATGTGATCCGTTGGACAGTTTCTTGTTCCTAGGTCAGACTTTGGTCAGTTGGTAAATTTCTGGTTTCTAGGTCATACAGTGGTCATTTGGTCAGTTTCTGGTTAACAGCTCAGACTGTGTTCAGTTGGTCAGTTTCTGGTTTCTAGGTCAGACTGTGGTCAGTTTGTCAGTTTCTGGTTCCTAGGTCAGACTGTGTTCAGTTGGTCAATTTCTGGTTTCTAGGTCAGACTGAGGTCAGTTTATCAGTTTCTGGTTTCTAGGTCAGACTGTGGTCAGTTGGTAAGTTTCTGGTTCCTAGCTGAGACTGTGTTCAGTTGGGCAATTTCGGGTTGCTAGGTCAGACTGTGGTCATTTCGTCAATTTCTGGTTTCTCGGTCAGACTGTGGTCAGTCGCTCAGTTTCGGCTTTCTAGGTCAGACTGTGGTCAGTTCGTCAATTTTTGGTTTCTAGGTCAGACTGTGGTCAGCTGGTCAATTTCTTGTTCTTTTGTCATACTGTGGTCATTTGGTCAGTTTCTGGTTCCCAGGTCAGACTGTGTTCAGTTGGTCAGTTTCTGGTTCCTAGGTCAGAATGTATTCAGTTGGTCAATTTCTGATTTCTTGGTCAGACTGTGGTCAATTGGTCAGTTTCTGGTTCCTAGGTCAGACTGTGTTCAGTTGGTCAGTTTCTGGTGTCTAGGTCAGACAGTTGTCAGTTCGTCAATTTCTGGTTTCTAGGTCAGACTGTGGTCAGTTGGTCAGTTTCTGGTTCCTTGGTCAGACAGTGTTCGTTTTGTCAGTTTCTGGTTTCTAGTTCAGACTGTGTTCATTTGGTCAATTTTTGTTTTCTTGGTCATACAGTGGTCAATTAGTCCGTTTCAGGTTCTGAGGTCAGACTGTGGTTAGTTGGTCAGTTTCGGGTTGCTACGTCAGTTTGTGGTCAGTTGGTCAGTTTCTGGTTTCTCCGTCAGATTGTTGACAGTTGCTCAGTTTCGGCTTTCTAGGTCAGACTGCGGAGAGTTGGTCAGTTACTGTTGCTAGGTCAGACTGTGGCCAGTTGGTCAGTTCCTAGTTACTCGGTCAGACTGTGGTCATTTGGACAGTTTCAGGTTCCTGGGTCGGTCTGAGGTCAGTTTGTCAGTTTCTGGTTTCTAGGTGAGGTGAGACTGTAGTCATTTAGTCAATTTCAGGTTTCTAGGTCAGACTGTGGTCAATTGGTCAGTTTCTGGTTCCAAGGTCAGACTGTGGTCAGTTGTTCAGTTATGGTTTCTCTTTCAGACTCTTGTGAGTTGGTCAGTTTCAAGGCTCCTAGGTCAGACTGTGATCAGTTGGTCAGTTTCTGGTTCCCACGTCGGATTGTGGTCAGTTGGTCATTTTCTGGTTTCTAGGTCTGACTGTGGTCAGTTGCTATGTTTCGCATTGTCTCGGTCAAAGTTTGGTCATTTGGTCAGTTTCGGGTTTCTAAGTCAGGCTGTGGTCAATTGTTCAGTTTCTGGTTTTGAGGTCAGACTGTGGTCAGTTGGTCATTTTCTGGTTCCTAAGTCAGACTGTAGTCAGTTGGTCAGTTTCTGGTTCTAAGGTCAGACTGTGGTCAGTTGGTCAGTTTCTGGTTTCTAGTTCAGACTATGGTCGGTTGCAATACGTTCTCTTGTTTCGGTCAGAGTGTGGTCAGTTGGTAAATTTCTGGTTTCTAGGTCATACTGTCGTCATTTGGTCAGTTTCTGGTTCCGAGTTCAGACTGTGTTCAGTTGGTCAGTTTCTGGTTTCTAGGTCAGACAGTGGTCAGTTGGTCAGTTTCTGGTTCCTCGGTCAGACTGTGTCCAGTTGGTAAGTTTCTGGTTCCGAGCGGAGACTGTGTTCAGTTGGGCAGTTTCGGGTTGCTACGTCAGACTGTGGTCAGTTCATCAATTTCTGGTTTCTCGGTCAGACTGTGTATAGTTGGTCACTTTCTGGTTTCGAGTTGAGAATGTGATCAGTTGGACAGTTTCTTGTTCCTAGGTCAGACTGTGGTCAGTTGGTAAATTTCTGGTTTCTAGGTCATATAGTGGTCATTTGGTCAGTTTCTGGTTAATAGCTCAGACTGTGTTCAGTTGGTCAGTTTCTGGTTTCTAGGTCAGACTGTGGTCAGTTTGTCAGTTTCTGGTTCCTAGGTCAGACTGTGTTCAGTTGGTCAATTTCTGGTTTCTAGGTCAGACTGAGGTCAGTTTATCAGTTTCTGGTTTCTAGGTCAGACTGTGGTCAGTTGGTAAGTTTCTGGTTCCTAGCTGAGACTGTGTTCAGTTGGGCAATTTCGGGTTGCTAGGTCAGACTGTGGTCAGTTCGTAAATTTCTGGTTTCTCGGTCAGACTGTGATCAGTAGGACATTTTCTTGTTCCTAGGTCAGACTGTGTTCAGTTGGTCAATTTCTGGTTTCTAGGTCAGACTGTGGTCAGTTGCTCAGTTTCGGCTTTCTAGGTCAGACTGTGGTCAGTTCGTCAATTTTTGGTTTCTAGGTCAGACTGTTTTCTGTATGTCAATTTCTGGTTTCTCGGTCAGACTGAGGTCAGTTGGTCAGTTTCTGATTTGTAGGTCAGACTGTGATCAGTTGGACAATTTCTGGTTTCTCGGTCAGACTTTGGTCAGTTGTTCAGTTTCTGGTTCCTAGGTCAGACGGTGTTCAGTTGGTCAGTTACTGGTTTCTCGTTCAGACTGTGGTCAGTTGGTCAGTTTCTGGTTTCTTGGTCAGATTGTGGTCAGTTAATCTGTTTCTGTTTTGTAGGTCAGACTGTGATCAGTTGGTCAGTTACTGGTTGCGAGGTCAGACTGTGGTCAGTTGGTCAGTTTCTTGTTTCTATGTCAGAATGTGGTCAGTTGGTCAGTTTCTGATTTCGAGGTCAGAATGTGGTCAGTTGGTCAGATTCTGGTTTCTACATCAGAGTGTGGTCAGTTGCTCAGTTTCGGGTTTCTAGTTCATACAGCAGACAGTTAGACAGTTACTTGATGCTAGGTCAGAATGTGGCCAGTTGGCCAGTTTCTGGTTGCTAGGTCAGACTGTGGTCAGTTGGTCAGTTTCTGATTCCTAGGTCAGTCTGAGGTCAGTTTGTCAGTTTCTGGTTTCTAGGTCAGACTGAGGTTCAGTTGGTCAGTTTCTGGTTTCTAGGTCAGACTGTGGTCAGTTGGTCAGTTTCGGGTTGCTAGGTCAGACTGTGGTCAGTTGGTCAGTTTCTGGTATCTAGGTCAGACTGTGTTCATTTAGTCAATTTCTGGTTTCTCGGTCAGACTTTGGTCAGTTGTTCAGTTTCTGGTTCCTAGGTCAGACTGTGTTCAGTTGGTCAGTTACTGGTTTCTAGTTCAGACTGTGGTCAGTTGGTCAATTTCTGTATTCTCGGTCATATTTTGGTCAATTAGACGGTTTCTGGTTCCGAGGTCAGACTGTGGTCAGTTGGTCAGTTTCCGGTTGCTAGGTCAGAATGTGGTAAGTTGGTCAGTTTCTTGTTTCTACGTCAAATTGTGGTCAGTTGCTCAGTTTCGGCTTTCTAGGTCAGACTGCAGAATGTTTGTCAGTTTCGGGTTTCTAGGTGAGACTGTGGTCAGTTGGTCAGTTCCTGGAATCTAGGCCAAACTGTGCTCAGTTGGTTAGTTTCTGGTTCCGAGTTCAGAATGTGGTCAGTTGGTCATTTACTGGTTGCTAGGTCAGACTGTGGTCAGTTGGTCAGTTTCGGTTTCTAGGTCAGACTGTGGTCAGTTGGTCAGTTTTTCGTTTCCAGGTCAGACTATCGTCATTTCTTCAGTTTCTGTTTTCTAGGTCAGGCTGTGGTCAGTTGGTCAGTTTCTGGTTTCAAGGTCACACTGTGGCAGTTGGTCAGTTTCGGGTTGTCTCGGTTAGACTGTGATCAGTTTTTCAGTTTCTGGTTTCTAGGACAGACTATGGTCAGTTGGTCAGTTTCTGGTTTCTAGGTCAAATTGTGGTCAGTTTATCTGTTTCTGGTTTGTAGGTCAGACTGTGATCAGTTGGTCAGTTACTGGTTGCGAGGTCAGACTGTGGTCAGTTGGTCAGTTTCTGGTTTCTATGTCAGAATGTTGTCAGTTGGTCAGTTTCTGATTTCGAGGTCAGAATGTGGTCAGTTGCTCAGTTTCGGGTTTCTAGTTCAGACAGGAGACAGTTGGACAGTTACTTGTTGCTAGGTCAGAATGTGGCCAGTTGGCCAGTTTCTGGTTGCTAGGTCAGACTGTGGTCAGTTGGTCAGTTTCTGATTCCTAGGTCAGTCTGAGGTCAGTTTGTCAGTTTCTGGTTTCTAGGTCAGACTGAGGTCAGTTGGTCAGTTTCTGGTTTCTAGGCCAGACTGTGGTCAGTTGGTCAGTTTCGGGTTGCTAGTTCAGACTGTGGTCAGTTGGTCAGTTTCTGGTATCAAGGTCAGACTGTGGTCAGTTGAGGAGTTTCTGGTTTCTTGTCATACTTTGGTCATTTGGTCAGTTTCGGGTTGCTAGTTCAGACTGTGGTCATTTGGTCAGTTTCTGGTTTCTAGTTCAGACTGTGGTCAGTTGGTCAGATTCTGGTTCCTTGGCCAGACTGTGTTCATTTTGTCAGGTTCTGGTTTCTAGTTCAGACTGTGGTCAGTTGGTCAATTTCTGTTTTCTAGTTCATACAGTGGTCAATTAGTCTGTTTCAGGTTCCGAGGTCAGAATGTGGTCAGTTGGTCAGTTTCGGGATTACGTCAGATTGTGGTCAGTTGGTCAGTTTCTGGTTTCTCTGTCAGATTGTGGTCAGTTGCTCAATTTCGGCTTTCTAGGTCAGACTGCAGAGAGTTGGTCAGTTTCTAGTTGCTCGGTCAGACTGTGTCATTTGGTCAGTTTCAGGGTCCTGGGTCAGTCTGAGCTCAGTTTGTCAGTTAATGGTTTATAGTTGAGGTGAGACTTTAGTCATTTCGTCAATTTCAGTTTTCTAGGTCAGCCTGTGGTCAGTTGGTCAGTTTCTGGTTGTCTCGGTCAGACTGTGGTCAGTTGGTCAGTTTCTGGTTCCAAGGTCAGACTGTGGTCAGTTGTTCAGTTATGGTTTCTCTTTCAGACTCTTGTGAGTTGGTCAGTTTCAAGGCTCCTAGGTCGGACTGTGATCAGTTGGTCAGTTTCAGGTTCCGAGGTCGGATTGTGTTCAGTTGGTCATTTTCTGGTTTCTAGGTCAGACTGTGGTCAGTTGCTATGTTTCGCATTGTCTCGGTCAAAGTGTGGTCATTTGGTCAGTTTCGGGTTTCTAAGTCAGGCTGTGGTCAGTTGATCAGTTTCTGGTTGTCTCGGTCAGACTGTGGTCAGTTTGTCAGCTTCTGGTTCCGAGGTCAGACTGTGGTCATTTGGTCAGTTTCTGGTTCCTACGTCAGACTGTGTTCAGTTGGTCAGTTTCTGGTTTCTAGGTCAGACTGTGGTCAGTTGGTCAGTTTCTGGTTTGTAGGTCAGACTGTGGTCAGTTGGTCAGTTTCTGGCTTCTAGTTCAGACTATGGTCGGTTGCAATGTTTTGCGTTGTCTCGGTCAGAGTGTGGTCAGTTGGTAAATTTCTGGTTTCTCGGTCATACTGTGGTCATTTGGTCAGTTTCTGGTTCCGAGGTCAGACTGTGTTCAGTTGGTCAGTTTCTGGTTTCTAGGTCAGACTGTGGTCAGTTGGTCAGTTTCTGGTTCCTCGGTCAGACTGTGTTCAGTTGGTCAATTTCTGGTTTCTAGGTCAGACTTTGGTCAGTTTATCAGTTTCTGGTTCCTAGGTCAGACTGTGGTCATTTGGTAAATCTCTGGTTTCTAGGTCAGACTGTGTTCAGTTGGTCAATTTCTGGTTTCTAGGTCAGACAGTGGTCATTTGGTCAGTTTCTGGTTCCTAGTTCAGACTGTGTTCATTTGGTCAGTTTCTGGTTTCTCGGTCAGACTGTGGTCAGTTGGTCAGTTTCTGGTTTCTAGGTCAGACTGTGTTCAGTTCGTCAATTTCTGGTTTCTAGGTCAGACTGTGGTCAGTCTGTCAGTTTCTGGTTTCCATGCCAGACTGTGGTCAGTTGGTCAGTTTCTGGGTCCTTGGTCAGACTGTGTTCATTTTGTCAGTTTCTGGTTTCTTGTGCAGACTGTGGTCAGTTGGTCAATTTCTGTTTTCTAGTTCATACAGTGGTCAATTAGTCAGTTTCAGGTTCCGAGGTCAGACTGTGGTCAGTTGGTCAGTTTCGGGTTGCTACGTCAGATTGTGTTCAGTTGGTCGGTTTCTGGTTTCTAGGTCAGACTGTGGTCAGTCGGTCAGTTTCTGGTTTCTAGGTCAGAGGGTGGTCAGTTGGTCAGTTTCTGGTTCCTTGGTCAGACTGTGTTCATTTTGTCAGTTTCTGTTTTCTAGTTCAGATTGTGGTCAGTTGGTCAATTTCTGTTTTCTAGTTCATACAGTGGTCAATTAGTCAGTTTCAGGTTCCGAGGTCAGACTGTGGTCAGTTGGTCAGTTTCGGGTTGCTACGTCAGATTGTGGTCAGTTGGTCAGTTTCTGGTTTCTCCATCAGATTCGGCTTTCTAGGTCAGACTGCAGAGATTTGGTCAGTTACTGTTGCTAGGTCAGACTGTGGCCAGTTGGTCAGTTTCTAGTTGCTCGGTCAGTCTGTGGTCATTTGGTCAGTTTCAGGATCCTGGGTCAGTCTGAGATCAGTTTGTCAGTTAATGGTTTCTAGGTGAGGTGAGACTATAGGCATTTAGTCAATTTCAGGCTTCTAGATCAGACTGTGGTCAGTTGGTCAGTTTCTGGTTCCAAGGTCTGACTGTGTTCAGATGTTCAGTTATGGTTTCTCTTTCAGACTCTTGTGAGTTGGTCAGTTTCAAGGCTCCTAGGTCAGACTGTGTTCAGTTCGTCAATTTCTGGTTTCTAGGTCAGACTGTGGTCAGTCTGTCAGTTTCTGGTTTCTAGGCCAGACTGTGGTCAGTTGGTCAGTTTCTGGTTCCTTGGTCAGACTGTGTTCATTTTGTCAGTTTCTGGTTTCTAGTTCAGACTGTGGTCAGTCGGTCAATTTCTGTTTTCTAGTTCATATAGTGGTCAATTAGTCAGTTTCAGTTTCCGAGGTCAGACTGTGGTCAGTTGGTCCGTTTCGGGTTGCTACGTCAGATTGTGTTCAGTTGGTCAGTTTCTGGTTTCTAGGTCAGACTGTTGACAGTTGATCAATTTCTGGTTTCTAGGTCAGACTGTGTTCAGTTCGTCAGTTTCTGGTTCCCACGTCGGATTGTGGTCAGTTTGTTATTTTCTGGTTTCTAGGTCAGACTGTGGTCAGTTGCAATGTTTTGCCTTGTCTCGGTCAAAGTGTGGTCATTTGGTCAGTTTCGGGTTTCTATGTCAGGCTGTGGTCAATTGTTCAGTTTCTGGTTCCGAGGTCAGACTGTGGTCATTTGGTCATTTTCTGGTTCCTAGGTCAGACTGTAGTCAGTTGGTAAGTTTCTGGTTTCTAGGTCAGACTGTGGTCAGTTGGTCAGTTTCTGGTTTCTCGTTCAGACGATGGTCGGTTGCAATGTTTTGCGTTGTCTCGGTCAGAATTTGGTCAGTTGGTAAATTTCTGGTTTCTAGGTCATACTGTGGTCATTTGGTCAGTTTCTGGTTCCTAGGTCAGACTGTGTTCAGTTGGTCAGTTTCTGGTTTCTAGGTCAGACTGTGGTCAGTTGGTCAGTTTCTGGTTCCTCGGTCAGACTGTGTTCAGTTGGTCAATTTCTGGTTTCTAGGTCAGACTTTGGTCAGTTTGTCAGTTTCTGGTTCCTAGGTCAGACTGTGGTCATTTGGTAAATCTCTGGTTTCTAGGTCAGACTGTGTTCAGTTGGTCAATTTCTGGTTTCTAGGTCAGACAGTGGTCATTTGGTCAGTTTCTGGTTCCTAGTTCAGACTGTGTTCAGTTGGTCAGTTTCTGGTTTTTCGGTCAGACTGTGGTCAGTTGGTCAGTTTCTGGTTTCTAGGTCAGACTGTGTTCAGTTCGTCAATTTCTGGTTTCTAGGTCAGATTGTGGTCAGTCTGTCAGTTTCTGGTTTCTAGGTCAGAGGGTGGTCAGTTGGTCAGTTTCTGGTTCCTTGGTCAGACTGTGTTCATTTTGTCAGTTTCTGGTTTCTAGTTCAGACTGTGGTCAGTTGGTCAATTTCTGTTTTCTGGTTCATACAGTGCTCAATTAGTCAGTTTCAGGTTCCGAGGTCAGACTGTGGTCAGTTGGTCAGTTTCGGGTTGCTACGTCAGATTCTGTTCAGTTGGTCGGTTTCTGGTTTCAAGGTCAGACTGTGTTGAGTTCGTCAATTTCTGGTTCTAGGTCAGACTGTGGTCAGTCGGTCAGTTTCTGGTTTCTAGGTCAGAGTGTGGTCAGTTGGTCAGTTTCTGGTTCCTTGGTCAGACTGTGTTCATTTTGTCAGTTTCTGTTTTCTAGTTCAGATTGTGGTCAGTTGGTCAATTTCTGTTTTCCAGTTAATACAGTGGTCAATTAGTCAGTTTCAGGTTCCGAGGTCAGACTGTGGTCAGTTGGTCAGTTTCGGGTTGCTACGTCAGATTGTGGTCAGTTGGTCAGTTTCTGGTTTCTCCATCAGATTGTGGTCAGTTGCTCAGTTTCGGCTTTCTAGGTCAGACTGCAGAGATTTGGTCAGTTACTGTTGCTAGGTCAGACTGTGGCCAGTTGGTCAGTTTCTAGTTGCTCGGTCAGTCTGTGGTCATTTGGTCAGTTTCAGGATCCTGGGTCAGTCTGAGATCAGTTTGTCAGTTAATGGTTTCTAGGTGAGGTGAGACTATAGTCATTTAGTCAATTTCAGGTTTCTAGGTCAGACTGTGCTCAGTTGGTCAGTTTCTGGTTCCAAGGTCTGACTGTGGTCAGTTGTTCAGTTATGGTTTCTCTTTCAGACTCTTGTGAGTTGGTCAGTTTCAAGGCTCCTAGGTCAGACTGTGGTCAGTTGGTCAATTTCAGTTTTCTAGTTCATACAGTGGTCAATTAGTCAGTTTCAGTTTCCGAGATCAGACTGTGGTCAGTTGGTCAGTTTCGAGTTGCTACGTCAGATTGTGTTCAGTTGGTCAGTTTCTGGTTTCTAGGTCAGACTGTTGACAGTTGGTCAATTTCTGGTTTCTAGGTCAGACTGTGTTCAGTTCGTCAGTTTCTGGTTCCCACGTCGGATTGTGGTCAGTTGGTTATTTTCTGGTTTCTAGGTCAGACTGTGGTCAGTTGCAATCATTTGCATTGTCTCGGTCAAAGTGTGGTCATTTGGTCAGTTTCGGGTTTCTATGTCAGGATGTGGTCAATTGTTCAGTTTCTGGTTCCGAGGTCAGACTGTGGTCATTTGGTCATTTTCTGGTTCCTAGGTCAGACTGTAGTCAGTTGGTAAGTTTCTCGTTTCTAGGTCAGACTGTGGTCAGTTGGTCAGTTTCTGGTTTCTAGCTCAGACTATGGTCGGTTGCAATGTTTTGCGTTGTCTCGGTCAGAGTGTGGTCAGTTGGTAAATTTCTGGTTTCTAGGTCATACAGTGGTCATTTGGTCAGATTCTGTTTCCAAGATCAGACTGTGTTCAGTTGGTCAGTTTCTGGTTTCTAGGTCAGACTGTGGTCAGTTGGTCAGTTTCTGATTCCTCGGTCAGACTGTGTTCAGTTGGTCAATTTCTGGTTTCTAGGTCAGACTGTGGTCAGTTTGTCAGTTTCAGGTTTCTAGGTCAGACTGTGGTCAGTTGGTAAGTTTCTGGTTCCTCGCTGAGACTGTGTTCAGTTGGGTAGTTTCGGGTTGCTAGGTCAGACTGTGGTCAGTTGGTAAATTTCTGGTTTATAGGTCATACTGTGGTCATTTGGTCAGTTTCTGGTTCCTCGGTCAGACTGTGTTCAGTTGATCAATTTTTGGTTTCTCGATCAGACTGTGGTCAGTTTTTCAGTTTCTGGTTTCTAGGTCAGACTGTGGTCAGCTGGTAAGTTTCTGGTTCCTAGCTGAGACTGTGTTCAGTTGGGCAATTTCGGATAGCGAGGTCAGACTGTGGTCAGTTCGTCAATTTGGGGTTTCTAGGTCAGACTGTGTTCAGTTGGTCAATTTCTGGTTTCTCGGTCAGACTGTGGTCAGTTGGTCAGTTTCTGTTTTGTAGGTCAGTCTGTGATCAGTTGGACAGTTTCTTGTTCCAAGGTCAGACTGTGTTCAGTTGGTCAATTTCTGGTTTCTAGGTCAGACTTTGGTCAGTTGGTCAGTTTCTGGTTCCGAGTTCAGGCTGTGTTGAGTTGGTCAATTTCTTGTTTCTAGGTCAGACTGTGCTCAGTTGGTAAGTTTCTGGTTCCTAGCTGAGACTGTGTTCAGTTGGGCTGTTTCGGGTTGCTAGGTCAGACTGTGGTCATTTCGTCAATTTCTGTTTTCTCGGTCAGACTGTGGTCAGTTGGTCAATTTCTGGTTTCTAGGTCAGACAGTGGGCAGTTGATGAGTTTCTGGTTTCTGGGTCAGATTGTGGTCAGTTGGTAAATGTCTGATTTCTAGGGCATACTTTGGTCATTTGGTCAGTTTCTGTTTCCTAGGTCAGACTGTGTTCAGTTGGTCAGTTTCTGGTTTCTAGGTCAGACTGTGTTCAGTTGGTCAGTTTCTGGTTTCTAGGTCAGAGTATGGTCAGTTTGTCAGATTCTGGTTTTTAGGTCAGACTGTGGTCAGTTGGTCAATTTCTGTATTCTCGGTCATACTGTGGTCAATTAGTCAGTTTCTGGTTCCGAGGTCAGACTGTGGTCAGTTGGTCAGTTTCTGGTTCCTAGCTGGGACTGTTTTAAGTTGGTCAGTTTCTGGTTTCTAGGTCAGACTGTGGTCAGTTTGTCCGTTTCTGGTTTCTAGGTCAGACTGAGGTTAGTTGGTCAGTTTCTGGTTTCTAGGTCAGACTGTGGTCAGTTGGTAAGTTTCTGGTTCCTAGCTGAGACTGTGTTCGGTTGGACAGTTTCTGGTTTCTAGGTCAGACTTTGGTCAGTTGTTCAGTTTCTAGTTCCTAGGTCAGACTGTGTTCAGTTGGTCAGTTTCTGGTTTCTATTTCAGACTGTGGTCAGTTGGTCAATTTCTGTATTCTCGGTCATACTGTGGTCAATTAGTCAGTTTCTGGTTCCGAGGTCAGACTGTGGTCAGTTGGTCAGTTTCCGGTTGCTAGGTCAGACTGTGGTAAGTTGGTCAGTTTCTTGTTTCTACATCAAATTGTGGTCATTTGCTCAGTTTCGACTTTCTAGGTCAGACTGCGGAAAGTTGGTCCGTTACTGGTTTGTAGGTCAGACTGTGTTCAGTTGGTCAATTTTTGGTTTCTAGGTCAGACTGTGGTCAGTTGCTCAGTTTCGGCTTTCTAGGTCAGACTGTGTTCATTTGGTCAATTTCTGGTTTCTAGGTCAGACTGTGTTCATTTGGTCAATTTCTGATTTGTAGGTCATACTGTGATCAGTTGGACAGTTTCTTGTTCCTAGGTCAGACTGTGTTCAGTGGTCAATTTCTGGTTTCTAGGTCAGACTTTGGTCAGTTCTTCAGTTTCTGGCTCCTAGATCAGACTATGTTCAGTTGGTCAGTTTCTGGTTTCCAGTTCAGACTGTGGTCAGTTGTTCAGTTTATGGTTTCTAGGTCAGACTGTGTTCAGTTGGTCAGTTTCTGGTTTCTAGTTCAGACTGTGGTCAGTTGGTCAATTTCTGTATTCTCGGTCATACTGTGGTCACTTCGTCAGTTTCTGGTTCCGAGGTCAGACTGTGGTCAGTTGGTCAGTTTCCGGTTGCTAGGTCAGACTGTGGTCAGTTGGTCAGTTTCTTGTTTCTACATCAAATTGTGGTCAGTTGCTCAGTTTCGGCTTTCTAGGTCAGACTGCGGAAAGTTGGTCAGTTACTGGTTGCAAGGTCGGACTGTGGCCAATTGGTCAGTTTCTGGTTGCTCGGTCAGACTGTGGTCAGTTGGTCAGTTTCAGGTTCCTGGCTCAGTCTGAGGCCAGTTTGTCAGTTTCTGGTTTCTAGGTGTGACTGTGGTCAGTTGGTCAGTTCCTGGAATCTAGGCCAGACTGTGCTCAGTTGGTCAGTCACTGGTTGCTAGGTCAGACTGTGCTCAGTTGGTCAGTTTCGGGTTTGTAGGTCAGACTGTGACCAGTTGGACTGTTTCTTTTTCCTAGGTCAGACTGTGTTCAGTTGGTCAATTTCTGGTTTCCAGGTCAGACTTTGGTCAGTTGTTCAGTTTCTGTTTTCTCGGTCAGACTGTGGTCAGTTGGTGAGTTTCGGTTTGTCTCGGTCAGATTGTGGTCAGTTGGTCAGTTGCAGGTTGTCTCGGTCAGAGTCTGGTCAGTTGGTTAGTTTCTGATTTCTTGGTCAGACTGAAGTCAGTTGGTCAGTTTCTGGTTCCTAATTCAGACTGTGATCAGTTGGTCAGTTACGGTTTCTAGCCCAGACTGTGGTCACTTGGTCAGTATAATTTTTCTATGTCAGACTGTTGTCAGTTGGTCAGTTGCTGGTTGCTAGGTCAGACTGTGGTCAGTTGGTCTGTTTCTGGTTTCTAGGTCAGTCTCTGGTCAGTTGTTCAGTTTTTGGATTCTTGGTCAGATTGTGGTCAGTTGGTGAGTTTCTGGTTTCTAGGTCAGACTGTGCTTAGTTGGTCTGTTTCTGGTTTCTAGGTCAGATTGCGGCCAGTTGGTCAGTTTCTCGTTTGTTGGTCAGATTGTGGTCAGATGGTCAGTTTGAGGTTGTTTCGACTGACTGGGGTAAGTCGGTCAGTTTCTGTTCTCGAGTTACGAATGTGGTCAGTTGGTCAGTTGCTGGTTTCTATGTCAGACTGTGGTCAGTTGGTCAGATACTGTTTGCTCAGTCAGACTGTGGTCTGTTCGTCAGTTTCTTGTTGCCTCCGTCAGACTGTGGTCAGTCGGTCAGTTTCTGGTTCCTAGTTCAGACTGTGGTCATTTAGTCAGTTTCGTGCTGTCTTGGTCAGTTGGTCAGTTGCTGTTTTTCGGTCAGAATGATGTCAGATGGTCAGTTTCTGCTTTCTAGGTCAGAATGTGGTCAGTTGGACAGTTTCTGGTTTCTAGGTCAGACTGTGGTCAGTTGGTCAGTTTCTGCTTTTAGGTCAGACTGAGGTCAGATTGTCAGTTTCTTCTTTCGAGGTCAGATTGTGGTCAGTTGCTAAGTTTCGGGATTCCATGTCAGGCTGTGGCCAGTTGATCAGTTGCTGGTTTCTACGTCAGACTGTGGTCAATTGGTCAGATACTGGTTGCTAAGTCAGATTGTGGTAACTTGCTCAGTTTATGGTTTCTAGGTAAGACTGTGGTCATTTGGTCAGTTTCGCGTTGACTTGGAAAGTTGGTCAGTTTAATGTTGTCTCGGTCAGCCTGTTTGCAGTTGGTCAGTTTCTGGTTTCTCGGTCTTACTGTGGTCAGTGATTCAGTTTCTGGTTGTCTAGGTGTGTTTCTCTGGTCAGTTTTTTTTACTTTTTAGATGCTAGGTCATCCTGTGGTCAGTTGGTCAGTTGCTTTTTACTCGGTCAGACTGTGGTCATTTGATCAGTTTCTGGTTCCTAGTTAAGACTGTGGTCATTTAGTCAGTTTCGTGCTGTCTTGTTCAGTTGGTCTGTTTCATGTTGTCTCGGTCAGACTGTGGGTAGTTAGTCAGTTTCTGGTTTATAGGTCAGACTGAGGTCAGATGGTCAGTTTCTGGTATCGAGGTCAGATTGTGGTCAGTTGCTAAGTTTCGGGCTTCCAGGTCAGACTGTGGTCAGTTGGTCAGTTGCTGTTTTTCGGTCAGACTGATGTCAGATGGACAGTTTCTGGTTTCTCGGTCAGAATGTGGTCAGTTGGACAGTTTCTGGTTTCTAGGTCAGACTGTGGTCAGTTGGTCTGTTTCTGGTTTCTTGGTCAGTCTGTGGTCAGTTGTTCAGTTTTTGAATTCTAGGTCAGATTGTGGTCAGTTGGTCAGTTTCGGGTTGTCTCGGTCTGACTAGGGTCAGGAGGTCAGTTTCTGTTTTCGAGTTAAAATGTGGTCAGTTGGTCAGTTGCTGGCTTCTACGTCAGACTGTGGTCAGTTGGTCAGATACTCTTTGCTCAGTCAGACTGTGGTCAGTTGGTCAGTTTCATGATGCCTCCGTCAGACTGTGGTCAGTCGGTCAGTTTCTGATTCCTAGTTCAGACTGTGTTCATTTAATCAGTTTCGTGCTGTCTTGGTCAGTTGGTCAGTTTCATGTTGTCTCGGTAAGACTGTGGGTAGTTAGTCAGTTTCTGGTTTATAGATCAGGCTGAGGTCAGATGGTCGGTTTCTGGTTTCGAGGTCAGACTGTGGTCAGTTGATGAGTTTCTGGTTTCTGGGTCAGATTGTGGTCAGTTGGTAAATTTCTGGTTTCTCGGGCATACTTTGGTCATTTGGTCAGTTTCTGTTTCCTAGGTCAGACTGTGTTCAGTTGGTCAGTTTCTGGTTTCTAGGTCAGACTGTGTTCAGTTGGTCAGTTTCTGGTTTCTAGGTCAGAGTATGGTCAGTTTGTCAGATTCTGGTTTTTAGGTCAGACTGTGGTCAGTTGATCAATTTCTGTATTCTCGGTCATACTGTGGTCAATTAGTCAGTTTCTGGTTCCGAGGTCAGACTGTGGTCAGTTGGTCAGTTTCTGGTTCCTAGCTGGGACTGTGTTCAGTTGGTCAGTTTCTGGTTTCTAGGTCAGACTGTGGTCAGTTTGTCAGTTTCTGGTTTCTAGGTCAGACTGTGGTCAGTTGGTAAGTTTCTGGTTCCTAGCTGAGACTGTGTTCAGTTGGGCTGTTTCGGGTTGCTAGGTCAGACTGTGGTCAGTTCATCAATTTCTGGTTTCTCGGTCAGACTGTGGTCAGTTGGTCAGTTTCTGGTTTGTAGGTCAGACTGTGATCATTTGGACAGTTTCTTCTTCCTAGGTCAGACTTTGTTCAGTTGGTCAATTTCTGGTTTCTAGGTCAGACTGTGTTCAGTTGGTCAATTTCTGGTTTCTAGGTCAGACTGTGGTCAGTTGGTCAGTTTCTGGTTTGTAGGTCAGACTGTGATCAGTTGGACAGTTTCTTGTTCCTAGGTCAGACTGTGTTCAGTTGGTCAATGTCTGGTTTCTAGGTCAGACTTTGGTCAGTTGTTCAGTTTCTGGTTCCTCGGTCAGACTGTGTTCAGTTGGTCATTTCTGGTTTCTATTTCAGACTGTGGTCAGTTGGTCAATTTCTGTATTCTCGGTCATACTGTGGTCAATTAGTCAGTTTCTGGTTCCGAGGTCAGACTGTGGTCAGTTGGTCAGTTTCCGGTTGCTAGGTCAGACTTTGTTAAGTTGGTCAGTTTCTTGTTTCTACATCAAATTGTGGTCAGTTGCTCAGTTTCGACTTTCTAGGTCAGACTGCGGAAAGTTGGTCCGTTACTGGTTTGTAGGTCAGACTGTGTTCAGTTGGTCAATTTCTGGTTTCTAGGTCAGACTGTGGTCAGTTGCTCAGTTTCGGCTTTCTAGGTCAGACTGAGGTCAGTTCGTCAATTTCTGGTTTCTAGGTCAGACTGTGTTCATTTGGTCAATTTCTGGTTTCTAGGTCAGACTGTGGTCAGTTGGTCATTTTCTGGTTTGTCGGTCATACTGTGATCAGTTGGACAGTTTCTTGTTCCTAGGTCAGACTGTGTTCAGTGGTCAATTTCTGGTGTCTAGGTCAGACTTTGGTCAGTTGTTCTGTTTCTGGCTCCTCGATCAGACTGTGTTCAGTTGGTCAGTTTCTGGTTTCTAGTTCAGACTTTGGTCAGTTGTTCATTTTCTGGTTTCTAGGTCAGACTGTGTTCAGTTGGTCAGTTTCTGGTTTCTAGTTCAGACTGTGGTCAGTTGGTCAATTTCTGTATTCTCGTTCATACTGTGGTCACTTCGTCAGTTTCTGGTTCCGAGGTCAGACTGTGGTCAGTTGGTCAGTTTCAGGTTCCTGGCTCAGTCTGAGGCCAGTTTGTCAGTTTCTGGTTTCTAGGTGTGACTGTGGTCAGTTGGTCAGTTCCTGGAATCTAGGCCAGACTGTGCTCAGTTGGTCGGTCACTGGTTGCTAGGTCAGACTGTGCTCAGTTGGTCAGTTTCGGGTTTGTAGGTCAGACTGTGACCAGTTGGACTGTTTCTTTTTCCTAGGTCAGACTGTGTTCAGTTGGTCAATTTCTGGTTTCCAGGTCAGACTTTGGTCAGTTGTTCAGTTTCTGTTTTCTCGGTCAGACTGTGGTCAGTTGGTGAGTTTCGGTTTGTCTCGGTCAGATTGTGGTCAGTTGGTCAGTTGCAGGTTGTCTCGGTCAGAGTCTGGTCAGTTGGTTAGTTTCTGATTTCTTGGTCAGACTGAAGTCAGTTGGTCAGTTTCTGGTTCCTAATTCAGACTGTGATCAGTTGGTCAGTTACGGTTTCTAGCCCAGACTGTGGTCAGTTGGTCAGTATAATTTTTCTATGTCAGACTGTTGTCAGTTGGTCAGTTGCTGGTTGCTAGGTCAGACTGTGGTCAGTTGGTCAGTTTCAGCTTTCTAGATCAGATGTGGTCAGTTTCTGGTTGCTCGATCAGACTGTGTTCAGTTGGTCAGTTTCTGTTTTCTCGTTCAGACTTGTGGTCAGTTGGTCAGTTTTTGGTTTCTAGTTCAGACTGTGGGTCGTTGGAAAGGTTGTGGTTAAAGGTCAGACTGTGGTCAGTTGGTCAGTTTCTGGTTTTATGTCAGACTGAGGTCTGAAAATTCAGTTTCTGGTTTCTAGGTCAGAATGTGGTCAGTTGGTCAGTTTCTGGTTTCTAGGTCAGACTGTGGTCAGTTGGTCCTTTTCTGGTTTCTAGGTCAGACTGTGGTCAGTTGGTCTGTTTCTGGTTTCTAGGTCAGTCTCTGGTCAGTTGTTCAGTTTTTGGATTCTTGGTCAGATTGTGGTCAGTTGGTGAGTTTCTGGTTTCTAGGTCAGACTGTGCTTAGTTGGTCTGTTTCTGGTTTCTAGGTCAGATTGCGGCCAGTTGGTCAGTTTCTCGTTTGTTGGTCAGATTGTGGTCAGATGGTCAGTTTGAGGTTGTTTCGACTGACTGGGGTAAGTCGGTCAGTTTCTGTTCTCGAGTTACGAATGTGGTCAGTTGGTCAGTTGCTGGTTTCTATGTCAGACTGTGGTCAGTTGGTCAGATACTGTTTGCTCAGTCAGACTGTGGTCTGTTCGTCAGTTTCTTGTTGCCTCCGTCAGACTGTGGTCAGTCGGTCAGTTTCTGGTTCCTAGTTCAGACTGTGGTCATTTAGTCAGTTTCGTGCTGTCTTGGTCAGTTGGTCAGTTGCTGTTTTTCGGTCAGAATGATGTCAGATGGTCAGTTTCTGCTTTCTAGGTCAGAATGTGGTCAGTTGGACAGTTTCTGGTTTCTAGGTCAGACTGTGGTCAGTTGGTCAGTTTCTGCTTTTAGGTCAGACTGAGGTCAGATTGTCAGTTTCTTCTTTCGAGGTCAGATTGTGGTCAGTTGCTAAGTTTCGGGATTCCATGTCAGACTGTGGCCAGTTGATCAGTTGCTGGTTTCTACGTCAGACTGTGGTCAATTGGTCAGATACTGGTTGCTAAGTCAGATTGTGGTAACTTGCTCAGTTTATGGTTTCTAGGTAAGACTGTGGTCATTTGGTCAGTTTCGCGTTGACTTGGAAAGTTGGTCAGTTTCATGTTGTCTCGGTCAGCCTGTTTGCAGTTGGTCAGTTTCTGGTTTCTCGGTCTTACTGTGGTCAGTGATTCAGTTTCTGGTTGTCTAGGTGTGTTTCTCTGGTCAGTTTTTTTTACTTTTTAGATGCTAGGTCATCCTGTGGTCAGTTGGTCAGTTGCTTTTTACTCGGTCAGACTGTGGTCATTTGATCAGTTTCTGGTTCCTAGTTAAGACTGTGGTCATTTAGTCAGTTTCGTGCTGTCTTGTTCAGTTGGTCTGTTTCATGTTGTCTCGGTCAGACTGTGGGTAGTTAGTCAGTTTCTGGTTTATAGGTCAGACTGAGGTCAGATGGTCAGTTTCTGGTATCGAGGTCAGATTGTGGTCAGTTGCTAAGTTTCGGGCTTCCAGGTCAGACTGTGGTCAGTTGGTCAGTTGCTGTTTTTCGGTCAGACTGATGTCAGATGGACAGTTTCTGGTTTCTCGGTCAGAATGTGGTCAGTTGGACAGTTTCTGGTTTCTAGGTCAGACTGTGGTCAGTTGGTCTGTTTCTGGTTTCTTGGTCAGTCTGTGGTCAGTTGTTCAGTTTTTGAATTCTAGGTCAGATTGTGGTCAGTTGGTCAGTTTCGGGTTGTCTCGGTCTGACTAGGGTCAGGAGGTCAGTTTCTGTTTTCGAGTTAAAATGTGGTCAGTTGGTCAGTTGCTGGCTTCTACGTCAGACTGTGGTCAGTTGGTCAGATACTGTTTGCTCAGTCAGACTGTGGTCAGTTGGTCAGTTTCATGATGCCTCCGTCAGACTGTGGTCAGTCGGTCAGTTTCTGGTTCCTAGTTCAGACTGTGTTCATTTAATCAGTTTCGTGCTGTCTTGGTCAGTTGGTCAGTTTCATGTTGTCTCGGTAAGACTGTGGGTAGTTAGTCAGTTTCTGGTTTATAGATCAGGCTGAGGTCAGATGGTCGGTTTCTGGTTTCGAGGTCAGACTGTGGTCAGTTGATGAGTTTCTGGTTTCTGGGTCAGATTGTGGTCAGTTGGTAAATTTCTGGTTTCTCGGGCATACTTTGGTCATTTGGTCAGTTTCTGTTTCCTAGGTCAGACTGTGTTCAGTTGGTCAGTTTCTGGTTTCTAGGTCAGACTGTGTTCAGTTGGTCAGTTTCTGGTTTCTAGGTCAGAGTATGGTCAGTTTGTCAGATTCTGGTTTTTAGGTCAGACTGTGGTCAGTTGGTCAATTTCTGTATTCTCGGTCATACTGTGGTCAATTAGTCAGTTTCTGGTTCCGAGGTCAGACTGTGGTCAGTTGGTCAGTTTCTGGTTCCTAGCTGGGACTGTGTTCAGTTGGTCAGTTTCTGGTTTCTAGGTCAGACTGTGGTCAGTTTGTCAGTTTCTGGTTTCTAGGTCAGACTGAGGTTAGTTGATCAGTTTCTGGTTTCTAGGTCAGACTGTGGTCAGTTGGTAAGTTTCTGGTTCCTAGCTGAGACTGTGTTCAGTTGGGCTGTTTCGGGTTGCTAGGTCAGACTGTGGTCAGTTCATCAATTTCTGGTTTCTCGGTCAGACTGTGGTCAGTTGGTCAGTTTCTGGTTTGTAGGTCAGACTGTGATCATTTGGACAGTTTCTTCTTCCTAGGTCAGACTTTGTTCAGTTGGTCAATTTCTGGTTTCTAGGTCAGACTGTGTTCAGTTGGTCAATTTCTGGTTTCTAGGTCAGACTGTGGTCAGTTGGTCAGTTTCCGGTTGCTAGGTCAGACTGTGCTAAGTTGGTCAGTTTCTTGTTTCTACATCAAATTGTGGTCAGTTGCTCAGTTTCGACTTTCTAGGTCAGACTGCGGAAAGTTGGTCCGTTACTGGTTTGTAGGTCAGACTGTGTTCAGTTGGTCAATTTCTGGTTTCTAGGTCAGACTGTGGTCAGTTGCTCAGTTTTTGCTTTCTAGGTCAGACTGAGGTCAGTTCGTCAATTTCTGGTTTCTAGGTCAGACTGTGTTCATTTGGTCAATTTCTGGTTTCTAGGTCAGACTGTGGTCAGTTCGTCAGTTTCTGGTTTGTAGGTCATACTGTGATCAGTTGGACAGTTTCTTGTTCCTAGGTCAGACTGTGTTCAGTGGTCAATTTCTGGTGTCTAGGTCAGACTTTGGTCAGTTGTTCTGTTTCTGGCTCCTCGATCAGACTGTGTTCAGTTGGTCAGTTTCTGGTTTCTAGTTCAGACTTTGGTCAGTTGTTCATTTTCTGGTTTCTAGGTCAGACTGTGTTCAGTTGGTCAGTTTCTGGTTTCTAGTTCAGACTGTGGTCAGTTGGTCAATTTCTGTATTCTCGTTCATACTGTGGTCACTTCGTCAGTTTCTGGTTCCGAGGTCAGACTGTGGTCAGTTTGTCAGTTTCAGGTTCCTGGCTCAGTCTGAGGCCAGTTTGTCAGTTTCTGGTTTCTAGGTGTGACTGTGGTCAGTTGGTCAGTTCCTGGAATCTAGGCCAGACTGTGCTCAGTTGGTCAGTCACTGGTTGCTAGGTCAGACTGTGCTCAGTTGGTCAGTTTCGGGTTTGTAGGTCAGACTGTGACCAGTTGGACTGTTTCTTTTTCCTAGGTCAGACTGTGTTCAGTTGGTCAATTTCTGGTTTCCAGGTCAGACTTTGGTCAGTTGTTCAGTTTCTGTTTTCTCGGTCAGACTGTGGTCAGTTGGTGAGTTTCGGTTTGTCTCGGTCAGATTGTGGTCAGTTGGTCAGTTGCAGGTTGTCTCGGTCAGAGTCTGGTCAGTTGGTTAGTTTCTGATTTCTTGGTCAGACTGAAGTCAGTTGGTCAGTTTCTGGTTCCTAATTCAGACTGTGATCAGTTGGTCAGTTACGGTTTCTAGCCCAGACTGTGGTCAGTTGGTCAGTATAATTTTTCTATGTCAGACTGTTGTCAGTTGGTCAGTTGCTGGTTGCTAGGTCAGACTGTGGTCAGTTGGTCAGTTTCAGCTTTCTAGATCAGACTGTGGTCAGTTTCTGGTTGCTCGATCAGACTGTGTTCAGTTGGTCAGTTTCTGTTTTCTCGTTCAGACTTGTGGTCAGTTGGTCAGTTTTTGGTTTCTAGTTCAGACTGTGGGTCGTTGGAAAGGTTGTGGTTAAAGGTCAGACTGTGGTCAGTTGGTCAGTTTCTGGTTTTATGTCAGACTGAGGTCTGAAAATTCAGTTTCTGGTTTCTAGGTCAGAATGTGGTCAGTTGGTCAGTTTCTGGTTTCTAGGTCAGACTGTGGTCAGTTGGTCCTTTTCTGGTTTCTAGGTCAGACTGTGGTCAGTTGGTCTGTTTCTGGTTTCTAGGTCAGTCTCTGGTCAGTTGTTCAGTTTTTGGATTCTTGGTCAGATTGTGGTCAGTTGGTGAGTTTCTGGTTTCTAGGTCAGACTATGCTTAGTTGGTCTGTTTCTGGTTTCTTTGTCAGATTGCGGCCAGTTGGTCAGTTTCTCGTTTGTTGGTCAGATTGTGGTCAGATTGTCAGTTTGAGGTTGTTTCGACTGACTGGGGTAAGTCGGTCAGTTTCTGTTCTCGAGTTACGAATGTGGTCAGTTGGTCAGTTGCTGGTTTCTATGTCAGACTGTGGTCAGTTGGTCAGATACTGTTTGCTCAGTCAGACTGTGGTCTGTTCGTCAGTTTCTTGTTGCCTCCGTCAGACTGTGGTCAGTCGGTCAGTTTCTGGTTCCTAGTTCAGACTGTGGTCATTTAGTCAGTTTCGTGCTGTCTTGGTCAGTTGGTCAGTTGCTGTTTTTCGGTCAGAATGATGTCAGATGGTCAGTTTCTGCTTTCTAGGTCAGAATGTGGTCAGTTGGACAGTTTCTGGTTTCTAGGTCAGACTGTGGTCAGTTGGTCAGTTTCTGCTTTTAGGTCAGACTGAGGTCAGATTGTCAGTTTCTTCTTTCGAGGTCAGATTGTGGTCAGTTGCTAAGTTTCGGGATTCCATGTCAGACTGTGGCCAGTTGATCAGTTGCTGGTTTCTACGTCAGACTGTGGTCAATTGGTCAGATACTGGTTGCTAAGTCAGATTGTGGTAACTTGCTCAGTTTATGGTTTCTAGGTAAGACTGTGGTCATTTGGTCAGTTTCGCGTTGACTTGGAAAGTTGGTCAGTTTCATGTTGTCTCGGTCAGCCTGTTTGCAGTTGGTCAGTTTCTGGTTTCTCGGTCTTACTGTGGTCAGTGATTCAGTTTCTGGTTGTCTAGGTGTGTTTCTCTGGTCAGTTTTTTTTACTTTTTAGATGCTAGGTCATCCTGTGGTCAGTTGGTCAGTTGCTTTTTACTCGGTCAGACTGTGGTCATTTGATCAGTTTCTGGTTCCTAGTTAAGACTGTGGTCATTTAGTCAGTTTCGTGCTGTCTTGTTCAGTTGGTCTGTTTCATGTTGTCTCGGTCAGACTGTGGGTAGTTAGTCAGTTTCTGGTTTATAGGTCAGACTGAGGTCAGATGGTCAGTTTCTGGTATCGAGGTCAGATTGTGGTCAGTTGCTAAGTTTCGGGCTTCCAGGTCAGACTGTGGTCAGTTGGTCAGTTGCTGTTTTTCGGTCAGACTGATGTCAGATGGACAGTTTCTGGTTTCTCGGTCAGAATGTGGTCAGTTGGACAGTTTCTGGTTTCTAGGTCAGACTGTGGTCAGTTGGTCTGTTTCTGGTTTCTTGGTCAGTCTGTGGTCAGTTGTTCAGTTTTTGAATTCTAGGTCAGATTGTGGTCAGTTGGTCAGTTTCGGGTTGTCTCGGTCTGACTAGGGTCAGGAGGTCAGTTTCTGTTTTCGAGTTAAAATGTGGTCAGTTGGTCAGTTGCTGGCTTCTACGTCAGACTGTGGTCAGTTGGTCAGATACTGTTTGCTCAGTCAGACTGTGGTCAGTTGGTCAGTTTCATGATGCCTCCGTCAGACTGTGGTCAGTCGGTCAGTTTCTGGTTCCTAGTTCAGACTGTGTTCATTTAATCAGTTTCGTGCTGTCTTGGTCAGTTGGTCAGTTTCATGTTGTCTCGGTAAGACTGTGGGTAGTTAGTCAGTTTCTGGTTTATAGATCAGGCTGAGGTCAGATGGTCGGTTTCTGGTTTCGAGGTCAGACTGTGGTCAGTTGATGAGTTTCTGGTTTCTGGGTCAGATTGTGGTCAGTTGGTAAATTTCTGGTTTCTCGGGCATACTTTGGTCATTTGGTCAGTTTCTGTTTCCTAGGTCAGACTGTGTTCAGTTGGTCAGTTTCTGGTTTCTAGGTCAGACTGTGGTCAGTTTGTCAGTTTCTGGTTTCTAGGTCAGACTGAGGTTAGTTGATCAGTTTCTGGTTTCTAGGTCAGACTGTGGTCAGTTGGTAAGTTTCTGGTTCCTAGCTGAGACTGTGTTCAGTTGGGCTGTTTCGGGTTGCTAGGTCAGACTGTGGTCAGTTCATCAATTTCTGGTTTCTCGGTCAGACTGTGGTCAGTTGGTCAGTTTCTGGTTTGTAGGTCAGACTGTGATCATTTGGACAGTTTCTTCTTCCTAGGTCAGACTTTGTTCAGTTGGTCAATTTCTGGTTTCTAGGTCAGACTGTGTTCAGTTGGTCAATTTCTGGTTTCTAGGTCAGACTGTGGTCAGTTGGTCAGTTTCCGGTTGCTAGGTCAGACTGTGTTAAGTTGGTCAGTTTCTTGTTTCTACATCAAATTGTGGTCAGTTGCTCAGTTTCGACTTTCTAGGTCAGACTGCGGAAAGTTGGTCCGTTACTGGTTTGTAGGTCAGACTGTGTTCAGTTGGTCAATTTCTGGTTTCTAGGTCAGACTGTGGTCAGTTGCTCAGTTTTTGCTTTCTAGGTCAGACTGAGGTCAGTTCGTCAATTTCTGGTTTCTAGGTCAGACTGTGTTCATTTGGTCAATTTCTGGTTTCTAGGTCAGACTGTGGTCAGTTCGTCAGTTTCTGGTTTGTAGGTCATACTGTGATCAGTTGGACAGTTTCTTGTTCCTAGGTCAGACTGTGTTCAGTGGTCAATTTCTGGTGTCTAGGTCAGACTTTGGTCAGTTGTTCTGTTTCTGGCTCCTCGATCAGACTGTGTTCAGTTGGTCAGTTTCTGGTTTCTAGTTCAGACTTTGGTCAGTTGTTCATTTTCTGGTTTCTAGGTCAGACTGTGTTCAGTTGGTCAGTTTCTGGTTTCTAGTTCAGACTGTGGTCAGTTGGTCAATTTCTGTATTCTCGTTCATACTGTGGTCACTTCGTCAGTTTCTGGTTCCGAGGTCAGACTGTGGTCAGTTTGTCAGTTTCAGGTTCCTGGCTCAGTCTGAGGCCAGTTTGTCAGTTTCTGGTTTCTAGGTGTGACTGTGGTCAGTTGGTCAGTTCCTGGAATCTAGGCCAGACTGTGCTCAGTTGGTCAGTCACTGGTTGCTAGGTCAGACTGTGCTCAGTTGGTCAGTTTCGGGTTTGTAGGTCAGACTGTGACCAGTTGGACTGTTTCTTTTTCCTAGGTCAGACTGTGTTCAGTTGGTCAATTTCTGGTTTCCAGGTCAGACTTTGGTCAGTTGTTCAGTTTCTGTTTTCTCGGTCAGACTGTGGTCAGTTGGTGAGTTTCGGTTTGTCTCGGTCAGATTGTGGTCAGTTGGTCAGTTGCAGGTTGTCTCGGTCAGAGTCTGGTCAGTTGGTTAGTTTCTGATTTCTTGGTCAGACTGAAGTCAGTTGGTCAGTTTCTGGTTCCTAATTCAGACTGTGATCAGTTGGTCAGTTACGGTTTCTAGCCCAGACTGTGGTCAGTTGGTCAGTATAATTTTTCTATGTCAGACTGTTGTCAGTTGGTCAGTTGCTGGTTGCTAGGTCAGACTGTGGTCAGTTGGTCAGTTTCAGCTTTCTAGATCAGACTGTGGTCAGTTTCTGGTTGCTCGATCAGACTGTGTTCAGTTGGTCAGTTTCTGTTTTCTCGTTCAGACTTGTGGTCAGTTGGTCAGTTTTTGGTTTCTAGTTCAGACTGTGGGTCGTTGGAAAGGTTGTGGTTAAAGGTCAGACTGTGGTCAGTTGGTCAGTTTCTGGTTTTATGTCAGACTGAGGTCTGAAAATTCAGTTTCTGGTTTCTAGGTCAGAATGTGGTCAGTTGGTCAGTTTCTGGTTTCTAGGTCAGACTGTGGTCAGTTGGTCCTTTTCTGGTTTCTAGGTCAGACTGTGGTCAGTTGGTCTGTTTCTGGTTTCTAGGTCAGTCTCTGGTCAGTTGTTCAGTTTTTGGATTCTTGGTCAGATTGTGGTCAGTTGGTGAGTTTCTGGTTTCTAGGTCAGACTGTGCTTAGTTGGTCTGTTTCTGGTTTCTAGGTCAGATTGCGGCCAGTTGGTCAGTTTCTCGTTTGTTGGTCAGATTGTGGTCAGATTGTCAGTTTGAGGTTGTTTCGACTGACTGGGGTAAGTCGGTCAGTTTCTGTTCTCGAGTTACGAATGTGGTCAGTTGGTCAGTTGCTGGTTTCTATGTCAGACTGTGGTCAGTTGGTCAGATACTGTTTGCTCAGTCAGACTGTGGTCTGTTCGTCAGTTTCTTGTTGCCTCCGTCAGACTGTGGTCAGTCGGTCAGTTTCTGGTTCCTAGTTCAGACTGTGGTCATTTAGTCAGTTTCGTGCTGTCTTGGTCAGTTGGTCAGTTGCTGTTTTTCGGTCAGAATGATGTCAGATGGTCAGTTTCTGCTTTCTAGGTCAGAATGTGGTCAGTTGGACAGTTTCTGGTTTCTAGGTCAGACTGTGGTCAGTTGGTCAGTTTCTGCTTTTAGGTCAGACTGAGGTCAGATTGTCAGTTTCTTCTTTCGAGGTCAGATTGTGGTCAGTTGCTAAGTTTCGGGATTCCATGTCAGACTGTGGCCAGTTGATCAGTTGCTGGTTTCTACGTCAGACTGTGGTCAATTGGTCAGATACTGGTTGCTAAGTCAGATTGTGGTAACTTGCTCAGTTTATGGTTTCTAGGTAAGACTGTGGTCATTTGGTCAGTTTCGCGTTGACTTGGAAAGTTGGTCAGTTTCATGTTGTCTCGGTCAGCCTGTTTGCAGTTGGTCAGTTTCTGGTTTCTCGGTCTTACTGTGGTCAGTGATTCAGTTTCTGGTTGTCTAGGTGTGTTTCTCTGGTCAGTTTTTTTTACTTTTTAGATGCTAGGTCATCCTGTGGTCAGTTGGTCAGTTGCTTTTTACTCGGTCAGACTGTGGTCATTTGATCAGTTTCTGGTTCCTAGTTAAGACTGTGGTCATTTAGTCAGTTTCGTGCTGTCTTGTTCAGTTGGTCTGTTTCATGTTGTCTCGGTCAGACTGTGGGTAGTTAGTCAGTTTCTGGTTTATAGGTCAGACTGAGGTCAGATGGTCAGTTTCTGGTATCGAGGTCAGATTGTGGTCAGTTGCTAAGTTTCGGGCTTCCAGGTCAGACTGTGGTCAGTTGGTCAGTTGCTGTTTTTCGGTCAGACTGATGTCAGATGGACAGTTTCTGGTTTCTCGGTCAGAATGTGGTCAGTTGGACAGTTTCTGGTTTCTAGGTCAGACTGTGGTCAGTTGGTCTGTTTCTGGTTTCTTGGTCAGTCTGTGGTCAGTTGTTCAGTTTTTGAATTCTAGGTCAGATTGTGGTCAGTTGGTCAGTTTCGGGTTGTCTCGGTCTGACTAGGGTCAGGAGGTCAGTTTCTGTTTTCGAGTTAAAATGTGGTCAGTTGGTCAGTTGCTGGCTTCTACGTCAGACTGTGGTCAGTTGGTCAGATACTGTTTGCTCAGTCAGACTGTGGTCAGTTGGTCAGTTTCATGATGCCTCCGTCAGACTGTGGTCAGTCGGTCAGTTTCTGGTTCCTAGTTCAGACTGTGTTCATTTAATCAGTTTCGTGCTGTCTTGGTCAGTTGGTCAGTTTCATGTTGTCTCGGTAAGACTGTGGGTAGTTAGTCAGTTTCTGGTTTATAGATCAGGCTGAGGTCAGATGGTCGGTTTCTGGTTTCGAGGTCAGACTGTGGTCAGTTGATGAGTTTCTGGTTTCTGGGTCAGATTGTGGTCAGTTGGTAAATTTCTGGTTTCTCGGGCATACTTTGGTCATTTGGTCAGTTTCTGTTTCCTAGGTCAGACTGTGTTCAGTTGGTCAGTTTCTGGTTTCTAGGTCAGACTGTGTTCAGTTGGTCAGTTTCTGGTTACTAGGTCAGAGTATGGTCAGTTTGTCAGATTCTGGTTTTTAGGTCAGACTGTGGTCAGTTGGTCAATTTCTGTATTCTCGGTCATACTGTGGTCAATTAGTCAGTTTCTGGTTCCGAGGTCAGACTGTGGTCAGTTGGTCAGTTTCTGGTTCCTAGCTGGGACTGTGTTCAGTTGGTCAGTTTCTGGTTTCTAGGTCAGACTGTGGTCAGTTTGTCAGTTTCTGGTTTCTAGGTCAGACTGAGGTTAGTTGATCAGTTTCTGGTTTCTAGGTCAGACTGTGGTCAGTTGGTAAGTTTCTGGTTCCTAGCTGAGACTGTGTTCAGTTGGGCTGTTTCGGGTTGCTAGGTCAGACTGTGGTCAGTTCATCAATTTCTGGTTTCTCGGTCAGACTGTGGTCAGTTGGTCAGTTTCTGGTTTGTAGGTCAGACTGTGATCATTTGGACAGTTTCTTCTTCCTAGGTCAGACTTTGTTCAGTTGGTCAATTTCTGGTTTCTAGGTCAGACTGTGTTCAGTTGGTCAATTTCTGGTTTCTAGGTCAGACTGTGGTCAGTTGGTCAGTTTCTGGTTTGTAGGTCAGACTGTGATCAGTTGGACAGTTTCTTGTTCCTAGGTCAGACTGTGTTCAGTTGGTCAATGTCTGGTTTCTAGGTCAGACTTTGGTCAGTTGTTCAGTTTCTGGTTCCTAGGTCAGACTGTGTTCAGTTGGTCAGTTTCTGGTTTCTATTTCAGACTGTGGTCAGTTGGTCAATTTCTGTATTCTCGGTCATACTGTGGTCAATTAGTCAGTTTCTGGTTCCGAGGTCAGACTGTGGTCAGTTGGTCAGTTTCCGGTTGCTAGGTCAGACTGTGTTAAGTTGGTCAGTTTCTTGTTTCTACATCAAATTGTGGTCAGTTGCTCAGTTTCGACTTTCTAGGTCAGACTGCGGAAAGTTGGTCCGTTACTGGTTTGTAGGTCAGACTGTGTTCAGTTGGTCAATTTCTGGTTTCTAGGTCAGACTGTGGTCAGTTGCTCAGTTTTTGCTTTCTAGGTCAGACTGAGGTCAGTTCGTCAATTTCTGGTTTCTAGGTCAGACTGTGCTCATTTGGTCAATTTCTGGTTTCTAGGTCAGACTGTGGTCAGTTGGTCAGTTTCTGGTTTGTAGGTCATACTGTGTTCAGTTGGACAGTTTCTTGTTCCTAGGTCAGACTGTGTTCAGTGGTCAATTTCTGGTGTCTAGGTCAGACTTTGGTCAGTTGTTCTGTTTCTGGCTCCTCGATCAGACTGTGTTCAGTTGGTCAGTTTCTGGTTTCTAGTTCAGACTTTGGTCAGTTGTTCATTTTCTGGTTTCCATGTCAGACTGTGTTCAGTTGGTCAGTTTCTGGTTTCTAGTTCAGACTGTGGTCAGTTGGTCAATTTCTGTATTCTCGTTCATACTGTGGTCACTTCGTCAGTTTCTGGTTCCGAGGTCAGACTGTGGTCAGTTGGTCAGTTTCTTGTTTCTACATCAAATTGTGGTCAGTTGCTCAGTTTCGGCTTTCTAGGTCAGACTGCGGAAAGTTGGTCAGTTACTGGTTGCAAGGTCGAACTGTGGCCAATTGGTCAGTTTCTGGTTGCTCGGTCAGACTGTGGTCAGTTGGTCAGTTTCAGGTTCCTGGCTCAGTCTGAGGCCAGTTTGTCAGTTTCTGGTTTCTAGGTGTGACTGTGGTCAGTTGGTCAGTTCCTGGAATCTAGGCCAGACTGTGCTCAGTTGGTCAGTCACTGGTTGCTAGGTCAGACTGTGCTCAGTTGGTCAGTTTCGGGTTTGTAGGTCAGACTGTGACCAGTTGGACTGTTTCTTTTTCCTAGGTCAGACTGTGTTCAGTTGGTCAATTTCTGGTTTCCAGGTCAGACTTTGGTCAGTTGTTCAGTTTCTGTTTTCTCGGTCAGACTGTGGTCAGTTGGTGAGTTTCGGTTTGTCTCGGTCAGATTGTGGTCAGTTGGTCAGTTGCAGGTTGTCTCGGTCAGAGTCTGGTCAGTTGGTTAGTTTCTGGTTTCTTGGTCAGACTGAAGTCAGTTGGTCAGTTTCTGGTTCCTAATTCAGACTGTGATCAGTTGGTCAGTTACGGTTTCTAGCCCAGACTGTGGTCAGTTGGTCAGTATAATTTTTCTATGTCAGACTGTTGTCAGTTGGTCAGTTGCTGGTTGCTAGGTCAGACTGTGGTCAGTTGGTCAGTTTCAGCTTTCTAGATCAGACTGTGGTCAGTTTCTGGTTGCTCGATCAGACTGTGTTCAGTTGGTCAGTTTCTGTTTTCTCGTTCAGACTTGTGGTCAGTTGGTCAGTTTTTGGTTTCTAGTTCAGACTGTGGGTCGTTGGAAAGGTTGTGGTTAAAGGTCAGACTGTGGTCAGTTGGTCAGTTTCTGGTTTTATGTCAGACTGAGGTCTGAAAATTCCGTTTCTGGTTTCTAGGTCTGCCTGTGGTCAGTTGGTCAGTTTCTGGTTTGTAGGTCAGACTGTGATCAGTTGGACAGTTTCTTGTTCCTAGGTCAGACTGTGTTCAGTTGGTCAATGTCTGGTTTCTAGGTCAGACTTTGGTCAGTTGTTCAGTTTCTGGTTCCTAGGTCAGACTGTGTTCAGTTGGTCAGTTTCTGGTTTGTATTTCAGACTGTGGTCAGTTGGTCAATTTCTGTATTCTCGGTCATACTGTGGTCAATTAGTCAGTTTCTGGTTCCGAGGTCAGACTGTGGTCAGTTGGTCAGTTTCCGGTTGCTAGGTCAGACTGTGTTAAGTTGGTCAGTTTCTTGTTTCTACATCAAATTGTGGTCAGTTGCTCAATTTCGACTTTCTAGGTCAGACTGCGGAAAGTTGGTCCGTTACTGGTTTGTAGGTCAGACTGTGTTCAGTTGGTCAATTTCTGGTTTCTAGGTCAGACTGTGGTCAGTTGCTCAGTTTCGGCTTTCTAGGTCAGACTGTGGTCAGTTCGTCAATTTCTGGTTTCTAGGTCAGACTGTGTTCATTTGGTCAATTTCTGGTTTCTAGGTCAGACTGTGGTCAGTTGGTCAGTTTCTGGTTTGCAGGTCATACTGTGATCAGTTGGACAGTTTCTTGTTCCTAGGTCAGACTGTGTTCAGTGGTCAATTTCTGGTGTCTAGGTCAGACTTTGGTCAGTTGTTCAGTTTCTGGCTCCTAGATCAGACTGTGTTCAGTTGGTCAGTTTCTGGTTTCTAGTTCAGACTGTGGTCAGTTGTTCATTTTCTGGTTTCTAGGTCAGACTGTGTTCAGTTGGTCAGTTTCTGGTTTCTAGTTCAGACTGTGGTCAGTTGGTCAATTTCTGTATTCTCGGTCATACTGTGGTCACTTCGTCAGTTTCTGGTTCCGAGGTCAGACTGTGGTCAGTTGGTCAGTTTCCGGTTGCTAGGTCAGACTGTGGTCAGTTGGTCAGTTTCATGTTTCTACATCAAATTGTGGTCAGTTGCTCAGTTTCGGCTTTCTAGGTCAGACTGCGGAAAGTTGGTCAGTTACTGGTTGCAAGGTCGGACTGTGGCCAATTGGTCAGTTTCTGGTTGCTCGGTCAGACTGTGGTCAGTTGGTCAGTTTCAGGTTCCTGGCTCAGTCTGAGGCCAGTTTGTCAGTTTCTGGTTTCTAGGTGTGACTGTGGTCAGTTGGTCAGTTCCTGGAATCTAGGCCAGACTGTGCTCAGTTGGTCAGTCACTGGTTGCTAGGTCAGACTGTGCTCAGTTGGTCAGTTTCGGGTTTGTAGGTCAGACTGTGACCAGTTGGACTGTTTCTTTTTCCTAGGTCAGACTGTGTTCAGTTGGTCAATTTCTGGTTTCCAGGTCAGACTTTGGTCAGTTGTTCAGTTTCTGTTTTCTCGGTCAGACTGTGGTCAGTTGGTGAGTTTCGGTTTGTCTCGGTCAGATTGTGGTCAGTTGGTCAGTTGCAGGTTGTCTCGGTCAGAGTCTGGTCAGTTGGTTAGTTTCTGGTTTCTTGGTCAGACTGAAGTCAGTTGGTCAGTTTCTGGTTCCTAATTCAGACTGTGAT
This sequence comes from Pristiophorus japonicus, assembly GCF_044704955.1. Lineage (NCBI taxonomy): Eukaryota > Metazoa > Chordata > Chondrichthyes > Pristiophoridae > Pristiophorus > Pristiophorus japonicus. The sequence goes on from NW_027253324.1 coordinate 5,083,906, forward strand.
CAGTTGGTCAGTTACGGTTTCTAGCCCAGACTGTGGTCAGTTGGTCAGTATAATTTTTCTATGTCAGACTGTTGTCAGTTGGTCAGTTGCTGGTTGCTAGGTCAGACTGTGGTCAGTTGGTCAGTTTCAGCTTTCTAGATCAGACTGTGGTCAGTTTCTGGTTGCTCGATCAGACTGTGTTCAGTTGGTCAGTTTCTGTTTTCTCGTTCAGACTTGTGGTCAGTTGGTCAGTTTTTGGTTTCTAGTTCAGACTGTGGGTCGTTGGAAAGGTTGTGGTTAAAGGTCAGAATGTGGTCAGTTGGTCAGTTTCTGGTTTTATGTCAGACTGAGGTCTGAAAATTCAGTTTCTGGTTTCTAGGTCAGAATGTGGTCAGTTGGTCAGTTTCTGGTTTCTAGGTCAGACTGTGGTCAGTTGGTCCGTTTCTGGTTTCTAGGTCAGACTGTGGTCAGTTGGTCTGTTTCTGGTTTCTAGGTCAGTCTCTGGTCAGTTGTTCAGTTTTTGGATTCTTTGTCAGATTGTGGTCAATTGGTGAGTTTCTGGTTTCTAGGTCAGACTGTGCTTAGTTGGTCTGTTTCTGGTTTTTCGGTCAGATTGCGGCCAGTTGGTCAGTTTCTCGTTTATTGTTCAGATTGTGGTCAGATGGGCAGTTTGAGGTTGTTTCGGTCTGACTGGGGAAAGTCGGTCAGTTTCTGTTCTCGAGTTAAGAATGTGGTCAGTTGGTCAGTTGCTGGTTTCTATGTCAGACTGTGGTCAGTTGGTCAGATACTGTTTGCTCAGTCAGACTGTGGTATGTTCGTCAGTTTCTTGTTGCCTCCGTCAGACTGTGGTCAGTCGGTCAGTTTCTGGTTCCTAGTTCAGACTGTGGTCATTTAGTCAGTTTCGTGCTGTCTTGGTCAGTTGGTCAGTTGCTGTTTTTCGGTCAGAATGATGTCAGATGGTCAGTTTCTGGTTTCTAGGTCAGAATGTGGTCAGTTTGACAGTTTCTGGTTTCTAGGTCAGACTGTGGTCAGTTGGTCAGTTTCTCTTTTTAGGTCAGACTGAGCTCAGATTGTCAGTTTCTGGTTTCGAGGTCAGATTGTGGTCAGTTGCTAAGTTTCGGGATTCCATGTCAAACTGTGGCCAGTTGATCAGTTGCTGGTTTCTACGTCAGACTGTGGTCAATTGGTCAGATACTGGTTGCTAAGTCAGATTGTGGTAACTTGCTCAGTTTATGGTTTCTAGGTAAGACTGTGGTCATTTGGTCAGTTTCGCGTTGACTTGGTAAGTTGGTCAGTTTCATGTTGTCTCGGTCAGCCTGTTTGCAGTTGGTCAGTTTCTGGTTTCTCGGTCTTACTGTGGTCAGTGATTCAGTTTCTGGTTGTCTAGGTGTGTTTCTCTGGTCAGTTGTTTTTACTTTTTAGATGCTAGGTCATCCTGTGGTCAGTTGGTCAGTTGCTTTTTACTCGGTCAGACTGTGGTCAGTTGATCAGTTTCTGGTTCCTAGTTAAGACTGTGGTCATTTAGTCAGTTTCGTGCTGTCTTGTTCAGTTGGTCTGTTTCATGTTGTCTCGGTCAGACTGTGGGTAGTTAGTCAGTTTCTGGTTTATAGGTCAGACTGAGGTCAGATGGTCAGTTTCTGGTATCGAGGTCAGATTGTGGTCAGTTGCTAAGTTTCGGGCTTCCAGGTCAGACTGTGGTCAGTTGGTCAGTTGCTGTTTTTCGGTCAGACTGATGTCAGATGGACAGTTTCTGGTTTCTCGGTCAGAATGTGGTCAGTTGAACAGTTTCTGGTTTCTAGGTCAGACTGTGGTCAGTTGGTCTGTTTCTGGTTTCTTGGTCAGTCTGTGGTCAGTTGTTCAGTTTTTGAATTCTAGGTCAGATTGTGGTCAGTTGGTCAGTTTCGGGTTGTCTCGGTCTGACTAGGGTCAGGAGGTCAGTTTCTGTTTTCGAGTTAAAATGTGGTCAGTTGGTCAGTTGCTGGCTTCTACGTCAGACTGTGGTCAGTTGGTCAGATACTGTTTGCTCAGTCAGACTGTGGTCAGTTGGTCAGTTTCATGTTGCCTCCGTCAGACTGTGGTCAGTCGGTCAGTTTCTGGTTCCTAGTTCAGACTGTGTTCATTTAATCAGTTTCGTGCTGTCTTGGTCAGTTGGTCAGTTTCATGTTGTCTCGGTAAGACTGTGGGTAGTTAGTCAGTTTCTGGTTTATAGATCAGGCTGAGGTCAGATGGTCAGTTTCTTGTTTCGAGGTCAGATTGTGGTCAGTTGCTAAATTTCGGGTTTCTAGGTGAGACTGTGGTCAGTTGGTCAGTTGCTGGTTTCTACGTCAGACTGTGGTCAATTGGTAAGATGCTGGTTGCTAAGTCAGATTGTGGTAACTTGCTCAGTTTAAGGTTTCAAGGTCAGACTGTGGTCATTTGGTCAGTTTCGTGTTGTCTTGGTAAGTTGGTCAGTTTCATGTTGTCTCGGTCAGATTGTGGGCAGTTTGTCAGTTTCTGGTTTAGAGGTCAGATTGTGGACAGTTGCTATGTTTCGAGTTTCTAGGTGAGACTTTGGTCAGTTGGTCAGTTGCTGGTTTCTACGTCAGACTGTGGTCAATTGGTCACATACTGGTTGCTAAGTCAGATTGTGGTACCTTGCTCAGTTTATGGTTTCTAGGTCAGACTGTGGTCATTTGGTCAGTTTCGTGTTGTCTTGGTAAGTTGGTCAGTTTCATGTTGTCTCGGTCAGACTTTGTGCAGTTGGTCAGTTTCTGGTATCTTGGTCAGACTGAGGTCTGACTGTGGTCAGTTGGTCAGTTTCTGGTTTCTAGGTCAGACTGTGGTCAGTTGGTCAGTTTCCGGTTGCTAGGTCAGACTGTGGTCAGTTGGTCAGTTTCTTGTTTCTACATCAAATTGTGGTCAGTTGCTCAGTTTCGGCTTTCTAGGTCAGACTGCGGAAAGTTGGTCAGTTACTGGTTGCAAGGTCGGACTGTGGCCAATTGGTCAGTTTCTGGTTGCTCGGTCAGACTGTGGTCAGTTGGTCAGTTTCAGGTTCCTGGCTCAGTCTGAGGCCAGTTTGTCAGTTTCTGGTTTCTAGGTGTGACTGTGGTCAGTTGGTCAGTTCCTGGAATCTAGGCCAGACTGTGCTCAGTTGGTCAGTCACTGGTTGCTAGGTCAGACTGTGCTCAGTTGGTCAGTTTCGGGTTTGTAGGTCAGACTGTGACCAGTTGGACTGTTTCTTTTTCCTAGGTCAGACTGTGTTCAGTTGGTCAATTTCTGGTTTCCAGGTCAGATTTTGGTCAGTTGTTCAGTTTCTGGTTTCTCGGTCAGACTGTGGTCAGTTGGTGAGTTTCGGTTTGTCTCGGTCAGATTGTGGTCAGTTGGTCAGTTGCAGGTTGTCTCGGTCAGAGTCTGGTCAGTTGGTTAGTTTCTGGTTTCTTGGTCAGACTGAAGTCAGTTGGACAGTTTCTGGTTCCTAATTCAGACTGTGATCAGTTGGTCAGTTACGGTTTCTAGCCCAGACTGTGGTCAGTTGGTCAGTATAATTTTTCTATGTCAGACTGTTGTCAGTTGGTCAGTTGCTGGTTGCTAGGTCAGACTGTGGTCAGTTGGTCAGTTTCAGCTTTCTAGATCAGACTGTGGTCAGTTTCTGGTTGCTCGATCAGACTGTGTTCAGTTGGTCAGTTTCTGATTTCTCGTTCAGACTTGTGGTCAGTTGGTCAGTTTTTGGTTTCTAGTTCAGACCGTGGGTCGTTGGAAAGGTTGTGGTTAAAGGTCAGACTGTGGTCAGTTGGTCAGTTTCTGGTTTTATGTCAGACTGAGGTCTGAAAATTCCGTTTCTGGTTTCTAGGTCAGAATGTGGTCAGTTGGTCAGTTTCTGGTTTCTAGGTCAGACTGTGATCAGTTGGTCCGTTTCTGGTTTCTAGGTCAGACTGTGGTCAGTTGGTCTGTTTCTGGTTTCTCGGTCAGTCTCTGGTCAGTTGTTCAGTTTTTGGATTCTTGGTCAGATTGTGGTCAGTTGGTGAGTTTCTGGTTTCTAGGTCAGACTGTGCTTATTTGGTCTGTTTCTGGTTTCTCGGTCAGATTGCGGCCAGTTGGTCAGTTTCTCGTTTGTTGTTCAGATTGTGGTCAGATGGTCAGTTTGAGGTTGTTTCGGTCTGACTGGGGAAAGTCGGTCAGTTTCTGTTCTCGAGTTAAGAATGTGGTCAGTTGGTCAGTTGCTGGTTTCTATGTCAGACTGTGGTCAGTTGGTCAGATACTGTTTGCTCAGTCAGACTGTGGTATGTTCGTCAGTTTCTTGTTGCCTCCGTCAGACTGTGGTCAGTCGGTCAGTTTCTGGTTCCTAGTTCAGACTGTGGTCATTTAGTCAGTTTCGTGCTGTCTTGGTCAGTTGGTCAGTTGCTGTTTTTCGGTCAGAATGATGTCAGATGGTCAGTTTCTGGTTTCTAGGTCAGAATGTGGTCAGTTTGACAGTTTCTGGTTTCTAGGTCAGACTGTGGTCAGTTGGTCAGTTTCTCTTTTTAGGTCAGACTGAGGTCAGATTGTCAGTTTCTGGTTTCGAGGTCAGATTGTGGTCAGTTGCTAAGTTTCGGGATTCCATGTCAAACTGTGGCCAGTTGATCAGTTGCTGGTTTCTACGTCAGACTGTGGTCAATTGGTCAGATACTGGTTGCTAAGTCAGATTGTGGTAACTTGCTCAGTTTATGGTTTCTAGGTAAGACTGTGGTCATTTGGTCAGTTTTGCGTTGACTTGGAAAGTTGGTCAGTTTCATGTTGTCTCGGTCAGCCTGTTTGCAGTTGGTCAGTTTCTGGTTTCTCGGTCTTACTGTGGTCAGTGATTCAGTTTCTGGTTGTCTAGGTGTGTTTCTCTGGTCAGTTTTTTTTACTTTTTAGATGCTAGGTCATCCTGTGGTCAGTTGGTCAGTTGCTTTTTACTCGGTCAGACTGTGGTCAGTTGATCAGTTTCTGGTTCCTAGTTAAGACTGTGGTCATTTAGTCAGTTTCGTGCTGTCTTGTTCAGTTGGTCTGTTTCATGTTGTCTCGGTCAGACTGTGGGTAGTTAGTCAGTTTCTGGTTTATAGGTCAGACTGAGGTCAGATGGTCAGTTTCTGGTATCGAGGTCAGATTGTGGTCAGTTGCTAAGTTTCGGGCTTCCAGGTCAGACTGTGGTCAGTTGGTCAGTTGCTGTTTTTCGGTCAGACTGATGTCAGATGGACAGTTTCTGGTTTCTCGGTCAGAATGTGGTCAGTTGGACAGTTTCTGGTTTCTAGGTCAGACTGTGGTCAGTTGGTCTGTTTCTGGTTTCTTGGTCAGTCTGTGGTCAGTTGTTCAGTTTTTGAATTCTAGGTCAGATTGTGGTCAGTTGGTCAGTTTCGGGTTGTCTCGGTCTGACTAGGGTCAGGAGGTCAGTTTCTGTTTTCGAGTTAAAATGTGGTCAGTTGGTCAGTTGCTGGCTTCTACGTCAGACTGTGGTCAGTTGGTCAGATACTGTTTGCTCAGTCAGACTGTGGTCAGTTGGTCAGTTTCATGTTGCCTCCGTCAGACTGTGGTCAGTCGGTCAGTTTCTGGTTCCTAGTTCAGACTGTGTTCATTTAATCAGTTTCGTGCTGTCTTGGTCAGTTGGTCAGTTTCATGTTGTCTCGGTAAGACTGTGGGTAGTTAGTCAGTTTCTGGTTTATAGATCAGGCTGAGGTCAGATGGTCAGTTTCTTGTTTCGAGGTCAGATTGTGGTCAGTTGCTAAATTTCGGGTTTCTAGGTGAGACTGTGGTCAGTTGGTCAGTTGCTGGTTTCTACGTCAGACTGTGGTCAATTGGTAAGATAATGGTTGCTAAGTCAGATTGTGGTAACTTGCTCAGTTTAAGGTTTCAAGGTCAGACTGTGGTCATTTGGTCAGTTTCGTGTTGTCTTGGTAAGTTGGTCAGTTTCATGTTGTCTCGGTCAGATTGTGGGCAGTTTGTCAGTTTCTGGTTTAGAGGTCAGATTGTGGACAGTTGCTATGTTTCGAGTTTCTAGGTGAGACTTTGGTCAGTTGGTCAGTTGCTGGTTTCTACGTCAGACTGTGGTCAATTGGTCACATACTGGTTGCTAAGTCAGATTGTGGTACCTTGCTCAGTTTATGGTTTCTAGGTCAGACTGTGGTCATTTGGTCAGTTTCGTGTTGTCTTGGTAAGTTGGTCAGTTTCATGTTGTCTCGGTCAGACTTTGTGCAGTTGGTCAGTTTCTGGTATCTTGGTCAGACTGAGGTCTGACTGTGGTCAGTTGGTCAGTTTCTGGTTTCTCGTTCTTACTGTGGTTAGTGATTCAGTTTGTGGTTGTCGAGGTGTGTTTCTCTGGTCAGTTCTTTACTTTTTGGTTGCTAGGTCACCCTGTGGTCAGTTGGTCAGTTGCTTGTTGCTCGGTCAGACTGTCGTCAGTTGATCAGTTTCTGGTTCCTAGGTCAGACTGTGTTCAGTTAATCAGTTTCTGTTTTCTATGTCAGACTGTAGTCAGTTTGTCAGTTATGGGTTGTCTCAGTCAGACTTTGGTCAATTGGTCAGTTTCTGGTTCCGAGGTCAGAATGTGGTCAATTGATCAGTTTCTGGTGTCTAGGTCAGACTGTGGGCAGTTGGTCAGTTTCTGGTTTCGAGTTAAGAATGTGGTCAGTTGGTCAGTTTCTGGTTTCGAGGTCAGACTGTGGTCAGTTGGACAGTTTCTGTTTTCTAGGTCAGACTGTGGTCAGTTTGTCAGATTCTGCTTTCTAGGTCAGACTGTGGTCCTTTGGTCAGATTCTGGTCTCAAGGTCAGACTGTGGTCAGTTGGTCAGTTTCTGTTTTTAGTTCAGACTGAGGTCAGATGGTCAGTTTCTGGTTTCTAGGTCAGTCTGTGGTCAGTTGGTCAGTTTCTGGTTATGAGTTAAGAATGTCGTCAGTTAGTCAGTTTCTAATTTCGAGGTCAGCCTGTGGTCACTTGGTCAGTTTCTGGTTTCTAGGTCAGACAGTGGTCACTTGGTCAGTTTCTGGCTTCTAGGTCAGTCTGTGGTCAGTTAGTCAGTTTCTGGTTCCTAGTTCAGACTGTGGTCAGTTGGTCAGTTACTGGTTTCTCCTTCAGACTGTGGTTAGTTGGTCAGTTTCTGGTTTATCGGTCAGACTGTGGTCTGTTGGTCAGTTTCTGGTTTCTAGGTCAGACTGTGGTCAGTTGTTCAGTTTCTGCTTTCTAGATCAGACTGTGGTCAGTTTGACAGTTTCTGCTTTCTCGGTCTGACTGTGGTCTTTTACTAAGTTTCGGATTGTCTTGGTCAGTTTTTGGTCAGTTGGACAGTTTCTGGCTTCAAGGTCAGACTGTGGTCAGTGGTCAGTTTCTGCTTTCTAGATCAGACTGTGGTCAGTTGGTCAGTTGCTGTTTTTCGATCAGACTGATGTCAGATGGTCAGTTTCTGGTTTCTCGGTCAGATTGTGGTCAGTTGCTAAGTTTCGTGTTTCTAGGTCAGACTGTGGTCAGTTGGTCAGTTGCTGGTTTCTGCGTCAGACTGTGGTCAATTGGTCAGATACTGGTTGGTAAGTCAGATTGTGGTAACTTGCTCAGTTTATGGCTGCTCGGTAAGACTGTGGTCATTTGGTCACTTTCGTGTTGTCTTGGTAAGTTGGTCAGTTTCATGTTGTCTCGGTCAGATTGTGGGCAGTTGGTCAGTTTCTGGTTTCTTGGTCAGACTGAGGTCAGACTGTGGTCAGTTGGTCAGTTTCTGGATTCTCAGTCTGACTGTGGTCAGTGATTCAGTTTCTGTTTGTCTACGTGTGATTCTCTGGTCAGTTTTTTACTTTTTGATTGCTAGGTCATCCTGTGGTGAGTTGGTCAGTTGCTTATTGCTCGGTCAGACTGTGGTCAGTTGATCAGTTTTTGGTTCCTAGGTCAGACTGTGGTCAGTTAATCAGTTTCTGTTTTCTATGTCAGTCTGTGGTCAGTTGGTCAGTTACGGGTTATCTCAGTCAGACTTTGGTCAGTTGGTCAGTTTCTGGTTCCGAGGTCAGAATGTGGTCAATTGGTCTGTTTCTGGTGTCAAGGTTAGACTGTGGGCAGTTGGTCAGTTTCTGGTTTCGAGTTAAGAATGTGGTCAGTTGTTCAGTTTCTGGTTTCGAGGTCAGACTGTGGTCAGTTGGACAGTTTCTGGTTTCTAGGTCAGACTTTGGTCCGTTGGTCAGGTTCTGCTCTCAAGTTCAGACAGAGGACAGATGGTCAGTTTCTGGTTTCTAGGTCAGAATGTGATCAGTTGGTCAGTTTCTGGTTTCGAATTCAGAATGTCGTCAGATGGACAGTTTCTGGTTTCGTGGTCAGACTGTGGTCAGTTAGTCAGTTTCTAATTTCGAGGTCAGACTGTGGTCAGTTGGTCAGTTTCTGGTTTCCAGGTCAGACTGTGGTCAGTTGGTCAGTTTCTGGTTTCTAGGTCAGACTGTGGTCACTTGGTCAGTTTCTGGCTTCTAGGTCAGTCTGTGGTCATTTTGTCAGTTTCTGGTTCCTAGTTCAGACTGTGGTCAGTTGGTCAGTTCCGAGTTTCTCGTTCAGACTGTGGTTAGTTGGTCAGTTTCTGGTTTATAGGTCAGACTGTGGTCAGTTGGTCAGTTGCTGGTTGCTAGGTCAGACTGTGGTCAGTTGGTCTGTTTCTGGTTTCTCGTTCAGACTGTGGTTAGTTGGTCAGTATCTGGTTTATAGGTCAGACTGTGGTCAGTTGGTCAGTTTCTGGTTTCTAGGTCAGATTGTTTTCATTTGGTCAGTTTCGTATTGTCTTGGTAAGTTGGTCAGTTTCATGTTGTCTCTGTCAGACGGTGGGCAGTTGGTCAGTTTCTGGTTTCTTGGTCAGACTGAGGCCTGACTGTGGTCAGTTGGTCAGTTTCTGGTTTCTCGGTCTCACTGTGGTCAGTGATTCAGTTTCTGGTTGTCTAGGTGTGTTTCTCTTGTCAGTTTTCTACTTTTTGGTTGCTAGCTCTTCCTGTGGTCAGTTGGTCAGTTGCTTGTGGCTCGGTCAGACTGTGTTCATTTGATCAGTTTCTGGTTCCTAAGTCAGACTGTGGTCAGTTAATCAGTTTCTGTTTCTATGTCAGACTGTGGTCAGTTGGTCAGTTACGGGTTGTCTCAGTCAGACTTTGGTCGGTTGGTCAGTTTCTGGTTCCGAGGTCAGAATGTGGTCAATTGGTCAGTTTCTTGTGTCTAGGTCAGATTGTGTCAGTTGGTCAGTTTCAGTTTTCTAGGTCACACTGTGGTCAGTTGGATAGTTTCTGGTTCCTAGTTCAGACTGGTCAGTTGTTCAGGTATGGTTCCTAGTTCAGACTGTGGGCAGTTGGTCAATTTCTGGTTTCGAATTAAGATGTGGTCAGTGGGTCAATTTCTGGTTTTGAGGTCAGACTGTGGTCAGTTGGACAGTTTCTGTTTTCTAGGTCAGACTGTGGTCAGTTGGTCAGTTTCTGGTTTCTAGGTCAGACTTTGGTCCGTTGGTCAGGTTCTGGTCTCAAGTTCAGACTGTGGTCAGTTGGTCAGATACTGGTTGCTAGGTCAGAATGTGGCCTGTTGGACAGTTTGTGGTTGCTAGCTCAGATTGTGATCATTGGGTCACTTTCTGTTTTCGAGGTCAGATTGTGGTCAGTTGCTCATTTTCTGGTTTCTAGGTCAGACTGTGTTCATTTGGTGAGTTTCGTGTTGTCTTGGTCAGTTGGTCAGTTTCATGTTGTCTCGGTCAGACTGTGGGCAGTTGATCAGTTTCTGGTTTCTAGGTCAGACTCTGGTCAGACTGTGGTCAGGTGGTCAGTTACGGGTTGTCTCAGTCAGACTTTGGTCGGTTGGTCAGTTTCTGGTTCCGAGGTCAGAATGTGGTCAATTGGTCAGTTTCTGGTGTCTAGGTCAGATTGTGTCAGTTGGTCAGTTTCAGTTTTCTAGGTCACACTGTGGTCAGTTGGATACTTTCTGGTTTAGAATTAAGAATGTGGTCAGTGGGTCAGTTTCTGGTTTCGAGGTCAGACTGTGGTCAGTTGGACAGTTTCTGTTTTCTAGGTCACACTGTGGTCAGTTGGTCAGTTTCTGGTTTCTAGGTCAGACTTTGGTCCGTTGGTCAGGTTCTGGTCTCAAGTTCAGACTGTGGTCAGTTGGTCAGTTTCTGTTTTTATTTCAAACTGAGGTCAGATGGTCAGTTTCTGGTTTCTAGGTCAGAATGTGGTCAGTTTGTCAATTTCTGGTTTCGCGTTAAGAATGTCGTCAGTTGGACAGTTTCTGGTTTCGAGGTCAGACTGTGGTCAATTCGTCAGTTTCTAATTTCGAGGTCAGACAGTGTTCAGTTGGTCAGTTTCTCGTTTCTAGGTCAGACTGTGGTCAGTTGGTTAGTTTCTGGTTGTAGGTCAGACTTTGGTCCGTTGGTCAGGTTCTGGTTTCAAGGTCAGAATGTGGTCAGTTGGTCAGTTTCTGTTTTTAGGTCAGACTGAGGTCAGATGGTCAGTTTCTGGTTTCCAGTTCAGAATGTGGTCAGTTGGTCAGTTTCTGGTTTCGAATTCAGAATATCGTCAGATGGACAGTTTCTGGTTTCGAGGTCAGACTGTGGTCAGTTGGTCAGTTTCTAATTTCGAGGTCAGACTGTGGTCAGTTGGTCAGTTTATCGGTTTCTAGGTCAGACTGTGGTCACTTGGTCAGTTTCTGGCTTCTCGATCAGTCTGTGGACATTTAGTCAGTTTCTGGTTCCTAGTTCAGACTGTGGTCAGTTGGTCAGTTCCAGGTTTCTCGTTCAGACTGTGGTTAGTTGGTCATTTTCTGGTTTATAGGTCAGATGGTGGTCAGTTGGTCTGTTTCTGCTTTCTAGATCAGACTGTGGTCAGTTTGTCATTTTCTGCTTTCTAGGTCAGACTGTGGTCACTTGTACAGTTTCTGCTATCCAGGTCAGTCTGTGGTCCGTTGGTCAGTTTCTGGTTCCTAGTTCAGACTGTGGTCAGTGGGTCAGTTACTGGTTTCTCGTTCAGACTGTGGTTAGTTGGTCAGTTTTGGTTTATAGGTCAGACTGTGGTCAGTTGGTCAGTTTCTGGTTTCGAGGTCAGAATGTGGTCAGTTTCTGGTTTCTAGGTCTGACTGTGGTCAGTTCGTCAGTTTCGGATTGTCTCGGTCAGTTTTTGGTCAGTTGGATAGTTTCTGGTTTCAAGTTCAGACTGTGGTCAGTGGTCAGTTTCTGCTTTCTAGATCAGACTGTGGTCAGTTTGTCAGTTTCTGGTTTCTAGTTCAGACTGTGGTCAGTTGGTCTGTTTCGGATTGTCTCGGTCACTTTTTGGTCAGTTGAACAGTTTCTGGTTCTAGATCAGACTGTGGTCGGTTGGTCAGTTCCTGGTTCCAAGTTCACATTGTGGTCAGTTGGTCAGATTCTGTTTTCTAGGTCAGACTGTGGTCAGTTGGTCAGTTTCTGGTTTATTGGTCAGAATCTGGTCAGTTGGTCACTTTCTGGTTAAAGATCAGACTGTGGTCCATTGGTCAGTTACTGGTTCCTCGGTCAGTCTGTGGTCAGTTGCTCAGTTTCTGGTTTATAGGTCAGACTGTGGGCAGTTGGTCAGTTGCTGGTTCTAGGTCAGTCTGTGGACAGTTCGTCAGTTGCTGGTTGCTAGATCAGTCTCTGTGCAGTTTGTTACTTTTTGGTTGCGAGCTCATCCTGTAGTCCATTGGTCAGTTGCTGGTTACTTGATCAGACTGTGGTCAGTTCCATCAGTTTCTGGTTTCTCGGTCAGACTGTGGTCAGTTGGTCAGTTTCGGTTTGTCTCGGTCAGACTGTGGTCAGTTGGTCAGTTGCAGGTTGTCTCGGTTAGAATCTGGTCAGTTGGTTAGTTTCTGGTTTCTAGGTCCGACTGAAGTCAGTTGGTCAGTTTCTGGTTCCTAATTCATATTGTGATCAGTTGGTCAGTTACGGTTTCTAGCTCAGACTGTGGTCAGTTGTTCAGTATCATTTTTCTATGTCAGACTGTTGTCAGTTGGTCAGTTGCTGGTTGCTAGGTCAGACTGTGGTCAGTTGGTCAGTTTTTGCTTTCTAGATCAGACTGTGGTCAGTTTCTGGTTGCTCGATCAGACTGTGTTCAGTTGGTCAGTTTCTGTATTCTCGGTCAGACTGTGGTCAGTTGGTCAGTTTCTGTTTTCTAGTTCAGACTGTGGGTAGTTGGACAGGTTGTGGTTAAAGGTCAGACTGTGGTCAGTTGGTCAGTTTCTGGTTTTATGTCAGACTGAGGTCTGTTTAGTCCGTTTCTGGTTTCTAGGTCAGAATGTGGTCAGTTGGTCAGTTTCTGGTTTCTAGGTCAGACTGTGGTCAGTTGGTCCGTTTCTCCTTTTAGGTCAGACTGTGGTCAGTTGGTCTGTTTCTGGTTTCTAGGTCAGATTGTGGTCAGTTGGTCCGTTTCTCTTTCTAGGTCAGACTGTGGTCAGTTGTTAAGTTTTTGGGTTCTAGGTGAGATTGTGGTCAGTTGGTCAATTTCTGGTTTCTAGGTCAGACTGTGGTTAGTTGTTCTTTTTCTGGTTTCTAGGTCCGATTGTGGTCAGTTGGTCAGTTTCTGGTTTCTAGGTCAGATTGTGGTCAGTTGGTCAGTTTCGGATTGTTTCGGTCTGACTGGGATCAGTCGGTCAGTTTCTGTTTTCGAGTTAAGAATGTGGTCAGTTGGTCAGTTGCTGGTTTCTATGTCAGACTGTGGTCAGTTGGTCAAATACTGTTTGCTCAGTCAGACTGTGGTCAGTTCGTCATTTTCTTGTTGCCTCCGTCAGACTGTGGTCAGTCCGTCAGTTTCTGGTTCCTAGTTCAGACTGTGGTCTTTTAGTCAGTTTCGTGCTGTCTTGGTCAGTTGGTCAGTTTCATGTTGTCTCGGTCAGACTGTGGGTAGTTAGTCAGTTTCTGGATTATAGGTCAGACTGAGGTCAGATGGTCAGTTTCTGGTTTCGAGGTCAGATTGTTGTCAGTTGCTAAGTTTCGGGTTTCTAGGTCAGACTGTGGTCAGTTGGTCAGTTGCTGTTTTTCGGTCAGACTGATGTCAGATGGTCAGTTTCTGGTTTCTCGGTCAGAATGTGGGCAGTTGGACAGTTTCTGGTTTCTAGGTCAGACTGTGGTCAGTTGGTCAGTTTCTGTTTTTAGGTCAGACTGAGGTCAGATGGTCAGTTTCTGCTTTCGAGGTCAGATTGTGGTCAGTTGCCAAGTTTCGGGTTTCTAGGTGAGACTAGGTCAGTTGGTCAGTTGCTGGTTTCTACGTCAGACTGTGGTCAATTGTTCAGATACTGGTTGCCATGTCAGATTGTGGTAACTTGCTCAGTTTATGGTTTCTAGGTCAGACTGTGGTCATTTGGTCAGCTTTGTGTTGTCTTGGTAAGTTGGTCAGTTTCATGTTGTCTCGGCCAGACTGTGGGCAGTTGGTCAGTTTCTGGTTTCTTGGTCTTACTGTGGTCAGTGATTCAGTTTCTGGTTGTCTAGGTGTGTTTCTCTTGTCAGTTTTTTACTTTTTGGTTTCTAGGTCATCCTGTTGTCAGTTGGTCAGTTGCTTGTTGCTCGGTCAGACTGTGGTCAGTTGATCAGTTTCTGGTTCCTAGGTCAGAATGTGGTCCGTTAATCAGTTTCTGTTTTCAAAGTCAGACTGTGGTCAGTTGGTCAGTTACGGGTTGTCTCAGTCAGACTTTGATCAGTTGGTCAGTTTCTGATTCCGAGGTCAGAATGTGGTCAATTGGTCAGTTTCTGGTGTCTCGGTCAGATTGTGTCAGTTGGTCAGTTTCAGTTTTCTAGGTCACACTGTGGTCAGTTGGATAGTTTCTGGTTCCTAGTTCAGACTGGTCAGTTGGTCAGTTATGGTTCCTAGGTCAGACTGTGGTCAGTTGATCAGTTTCTGAATTCTAGGTCAGACTTTGGTCCGTTGGTCAGGTTCTGGTCTCAAGGTCAGTCTGTGGTCAGTTGGTCAGTTTCTGTTTTTAGGTCAAACTGATGTCATATGGTCAGTTTCTGGTAACTTGGTCAGAATGTGGTCAGTTGGTCAGTTTCTGTTTTCGAGTTAAGAATGTCGTCAGTTGGACAGTTTCTGGTTTCGAGGTCAGACTGTGGTCAGTTTGTCAGTTTCTAATTTCGAGGTCAGACTCAGGTCAGTTGGTCAGTTTCTCGTTTCTAGATCAGAATGTGTTCAGTTGGTCAGTTTATGGTTTCTAGGTCAGACTGTGGTCAGTTGGTCAATTGCTCGTTTCTAATTCAGACTGTGGCCAGTTGGTCAGATACTGTTTGCTATGTCAGAATGTGGCCTGTTGGACAGTTTGTGGTTGCTAGCTCAGACTGTGATCATTTGGTCACTTTCTGTTTTCGAGGTCAGATTGTGCTCAGTTGCCCAGTTTCTTGTTTCTAGGTCAGACTGTGTTCATTTGTTGAGTTTCGTGTTGTCTTGGACAGTTGATCAGTTTCATGTTGTCTCGGTCAGACTGTGGGCAGTTGATCAGTTTCTGGTTTCTAGGTCAGACTCTGGTTAGACTGTGGTCAGTTGGTCAGATACTGCTTGCTAAGTCAGATTGTGGTCACTTGCTCAGTTAAAGGTTTCTAGGTCAGACTGTGGTCATTTGGTCAATTTCGTGTTGTCTTGGTCAGTTGGTCAGTTTCATGTTGTCTCGGTCAGACTGCGGGCAGTTGGTCAGTTTCTGATTTCGAGGTCAGATTGTGGTCAGTTGCTAAGTTTCTGGTTTCCAGGTCAGACTGTGGTAAGTTGGTCAGTTTCTGTTTTTAGGTCAGACTGAGGTCAGATGGTCAGTTTCTGGTTTCGAGGTCAGATTGTGGTCAGTTGCTAAGTTTCGGGTTTCTAGGAGAGACTTTGGTCAGTTGGTCAGTTGCTGGTTTCTACGTCAGACTGTGGTCAATTGGTCAGTTTCTGGTTCCTAATTCAGTCTGTGGTCAGTTGGTCAGTTTCTGCTTTCTAGATCAGACTGTGGTCAGTTTCTAGTTGCTCAATCAGACTGTGTTCAGTTGGTCAATTTCTATTTTCTCGGTCAGACTGTGGGCGGTTGGTCAGTTTCTGGTTTCTAGTTCAGACTGTGGGTAGTTGGACAGGTTGTGGTTAAAGGTCAGACTGTGGTCAGTTGGTCAGTTTCTGGTTTTATGTCAGACTGAGGTCTGAATAGTCCGTTTCTGGTTTCTAGGTCAGAATGTGGTCAGTTGGTCAGTTTCTGGTTTCTAGGTCAGACTGTGGTCAGTTGGTCTGTTTCTGATTTCCAGGTCAGTCTGTGGTCAGTTGCTCTGTTTCTGGTTTCTAGGTCAGTCTGTGGTCAGTTGTTCAGTTTTTGGATTCTAGGTCAGATTGTGGACAGTTGGTCAGTTTCTGGTTTCTAGGTCAGATGGTGGTCAGTTGGTCAGTTTCGGGTTGTTTCGGTCTGACTGGGGTCAGTCGGTCAGTTTCTGTTTTCGAGTTAAGAATGTAGTCAGTTGGTCAGTTGCTGGTTTCTATGTCAGACTGTGGTCAGTTGGTCAGATACTGTTTGCTCAGTCGGACTGTGTTCAGTTCGTCAGTTTCTTGTTGTCTCCGTCAGACTGTGGTCAGTCGGTCAGTTTCTGGTTCCTAGTTCAGACTGTGGTCATTTAGTCAGTTTCGTGCTGTCTTGGTCAGTTGATCAGTTTCATGTTGTCTCGGTCAGACTGTGGGTAGTTAGTCAGTTTCTGGATTATAGGTCAGAATGAGGTCAGATGGTCAGTTTCTGGTTTCGAGATCAGATTGTTGTCAGTTGCTAAGTTTCGGGTTTCTAGGTCAGACTGTGGTCAGTTGGTCAGTTGCTGTTTTTCGGTCAGACAGATGTCAGATGGTCAGTTTCTGGTTTCTCGGTCAGAATGTGGTCAGTTGGTCAGTTTCTGGTTTCGAGTTAAGAATGTCGTCAGTTGGACAGTTTCTGGTTTCGAGGTCAGACTGTGCTCAGTTTGTCAGTTTCTAATTTCGAGGTCAGACTAAGGTCAGTTCGTCATTTTCTCGTTTCTAGGTCAGAATGTGTTCAGTTGGTCAGTTTCTAGTTTCTAGTTCAGACTATGGTCAGTTGGTCAATTGCTGGTTTCTACGTCAGACTATGGCCAGTTGGTCAGATACTGGTTGCTAGGTCAGAATGTGGCCTGTTGGACAGTTTGTGGTTGCTAGCTCAGACTGTGATCATTTGGTCACTTTCTGTTTTCGAGGGCAGATTGTGGTCAGTTGCTCAGTTTCTGGTTTCTAGGTCAGACTGTGTTCATTTGGTGAGTTTCGTGTTGTCTTGGTCAGTTGGTCAGTTTCATGTTGTCTCGGTCAGACTGTGGGCAGTTGGTCAATTTCTGGTTTCGAATTAAGAATGTGGTCAGTGGGTCAGTTTCTGGTTTCTAGGTCAGACTGAAGTCAGTTGGTCAGTTTCTGGTTCCTAATTCAGATTGTGATCAGTTGGTCAGTGACGGTTTCTAGCTCAGACTGTGGTCAGTTGGTCAGTATCATTTTTCAATGTCAGACTGTGGTCAGTTGGTCAGTTGCTGGTTGCAAGGTCAGACTGTGGTCAGTTGGTCAGTTTCTGCTTTCTAGATCAGACTGTGGTCAGTTTCTGGTTGCTCGATTAGACTGTGTTCAGTTGGTCAGTTTCTGTTTTCTCGGTCAGACTGTGGTCAGTTGGTCAGTTTCTGGTTTCTAGTTCAGACTGTGGGGAGTTGGACAGGTTGTGGTTAAAGGTCAGACTGTGGTCAGTTGGTCAGTTTCTGGTTATATGTCAGACTGAGGTCTGAATAGTCCGTTTCTGTTTTCTAGGTCAGAATGTGGTCAGTTGGTCAGTTTCTGGTATCTAGGTGAGACTGTGGTCAGTTGGTCCATTTCTGGTTTCTAGGTCAGACTGTGGTCAGTTGGTCCGTTTCTTTTTCTAGGTCAGACTGTGGTCAGTTGGTCTGTTTCTGGTTTCTAGGTCAGAATGTGGTCAGTTGGTCCGTTTCTCTTTCTAGGTCAGACTGTGGTCAGTTGTTCAGTTTTTGGATTCTAGGTCAGATTGTGGTCAGTTGGTCAGTTTCGGGTTTCTAGGTCAAACTGTGGTTAGTTGTTCTGTTTCTGGTTGCTAGGTCCGATTATGGTCAGTTGGTCAGCTTCTGGTTTCTAGGTCAGATTGTGGTCAGTTGGTCAGTTTCGGGTTGTTTCGGTCTGACTGGGATCAGTCGGTCAGTTTCTGTTTTCGAGTTAAGAATGTGGTCAGTTGGTCAGTTGCTGGTTTCTATGTCAGACTGTGGTCAGTTGGTCAGATACTGTTTGCTCAGTCAGACTGTGGTCAGTTCGTCATTTTCTTGTTGCCTCCGTCAGACTGTGGTCAGTCCGTCAGTTTCTGGTTCCTAGTTCAGACAGTGGTCTTTTAGTCAGTTTTGTGCTGTTTTGGTCAGTTGGTCAGTTTCATGTTGTCTCGGTCAGACTGTGGGTAGTTTTTCAGTTTCTGGATTATAGGTCAGACTGAGGTCAGATGGTCAGTTTCTGGTTTCGAGGTCAGATTGTTGTCAGTTGCTAAGTTTCGGGTTTCTAGGTCAGACTGTGGTCAGTTGGTCAGTTGCTGTTTTTCGGTCAGACTGATGTCAGATGGTCAGTTTCTGGTTTCTCGGTCAGAATGTGGTCAGTTGGACAGTTTCTGGTTTCTAGGTCAGACTGTGGTCAGTTGGTCAGTTTCTGTTTTTAGGTCAGACTGAGGTCAGATGGTCAGTTTCTGCTTTCGAGGTCAGAATATGTTCAGTTGCCAAGTTTCGGGTTTCTAGGTGAGACTAGGTCAGTTGGTCAGTTGCTGGTTTCTACGTCAGACTGTGGTCAATTGGTCAGATACTGGTTGCTAAGTCAGATTGTGGTAACTTGCTCAGTTTATGGTTTCTAGGTCAGACTGTGGTCATTTGGTCAGTTTCGTGTTGTCTTGATAAGATGGTCAGTTTCATGTTGTCTCGGTCAGACTGTGGGCACTTGGTCAGTTTCTGGTTTCTTGGTCTTACTGTGGTCAGTGATTCAGTTTCTGGTAGTTTAGGTGTGTTTCTCTGGTCAGTTTTTTACTTTTTGGTTGCTAGGTCATCCTGTGGTCAGTTGGTCAGTTGCTTGTTGCTCGGTCAGACTGTGGTCAGTTGATCAGTTTCTGGTTCCTAAGTCAGACTGTGGTCAGTTAATCAGTTTCTGTTTTCAATGTCAGACTGTGGTCAGTTGGTCAGTTACGGGTTGTCTCAGTCAGACTTTGGTCAGTTGGTCAGTTTCTGGTTCCGAGGTCAGAATGTGGTCAATTGGTCAGTTTCTGGTGTCTAGGTCAGACTGTGTCAGTTGGTCAGTTTCAGTTTTCTAGGTCACACTGTGGTCAGTTGGATAGTTTCTGGTTCCTAGTTCAGACTGGTCAGTTGGTCACTTATGGTTCCTCGGTCAGACTTTGGGCAGTTGGTGAATTTCTGGTTTCGAATTAAGAATGTGGTCAGTTGGTCAGTTTCTGGTTTCGAGGTCAGACTGTGGTCAGTTGGACAGTTTCTGTTTTCTAGGTCAGACTGTGGTCAGTTGATCAGTTTCTGGTTTCTAGGTCAGACTTTGGTCCGTTGGTCAGGTTCTGGTGTCAAGGTCAGACTGTGGTCAGTTGGTCAGTTTCTGTTTTTAGGTCAAACTGATGTCAGATGGTAAGTTTCTGGTTTCTAGGTCAGAATGTGGTCAGTTGGTCAGTTTCTGGTTTCGAGTTAAGAATGTCGTCAGTTGGACAGTTTCTGGTTTCGAGGTCAGACTGTGGTCAGTTTTTCAGTTTCTAATTTCGAGGTCAGACTAAGGTCAGTTGGTCAGTTTCTCGTTTCTAGGTCAGAATTTGGTCAGTTGGTTAGTTTCTGGTTTCTAGGTCAGACTGTGGTCAGTTGGTCAATTGCTGGTTTCTACGTCAGACTGTGGCCAGCTGGTCAGATACTGGTTGCGAGGTCAGAATGTGGCCTGTTGGACAGTTTGTGGCTGCTAGCTCAGACTGTGATCATTTGCTCACTTTCTGTTTTCGAGGTCAGATTGTGGTCAGTTGCTCAGTTTCTGGTTTCTATGTCAGACTGTGTTCATTTGCTGAGTTTCATGTTGTCTTGGTCAGTTGGTCAGTTACATGTTGTCTCGGTCAGACTGTGGGCAGTTGATCACTTTCTGGTTTCTAGGTTAGACACTGGTCAGACTGTGGTCAGTTGGTCAGATGCTGTTTGCTAAGTCAGATTGTGGTCACTTGCTCAGTTAAAGGTTTCTAGGTCAGACTGTGGTCATTTGGTCAATTTCGTGTTGTCTTGGTCAGTTGGTCAGTTTCATGTTGTCTCGGTCAGACTGCGGGCAGTTGGTCAGTTTCTGGTTTATAGGTCAGACTGAGGTCAGATGGTCAGTTTCTGATTTCGAGGTCAGATTGTGGTCTGTTGCTAAGTTTCTGGTTTCTTGGTCAGACTGTGGTAAGTTGGTCAGTTTCTGGATTATAGGTCACACTGAGGTCAGATGGTCACTTTCTGGTTTCGAGGTCAGATTGTGGTCAGTTGCTAAGTTTCGGGTTTCTAGGTGAGACTGTGGTCAGTTGGTCAGTTGCTGGTTTCTACGTCAGACTGTGGTCAATTGGTCAGATACTGGTTGCTAAGTCAGATTGTGGTAACTTGCTCAGTTTATGGTTTCTAGGTCAGACTGTGGTCAGTTAATCAGTTTCTGTTTTCTATGTCAGCCTGTGGTCAGTTGGTCAGTTATGGGTTGTCTCAGTCAGACTTTGGTCAGTTGGTCAGTTTCAGGTTCCGAGGTCAGAATGTGGTCAATTGGTCAGTTTCTGGTGTCGAGGTCAGACTGCGGGCAATTGGTCAGTTTCTGGTTTCGAGTTAATAATGTGGTCAGTTGGTCAGTTTCTGGTTTCGATGTCAGACTGTGGTCAGTTGGACAGTTTCTGTTTTCTAGATCAGACTGTGGTCAGTTTGACAGATTCTGGTTTCTAGGTCATACTGTGGTCCTTTGGTCAGATTCTGGTCTCAAGGTCAGACTGTGGTCAGTTGGTCAGTTTCTGTTTTTAGTTCAGACTGAGGTCAGATGGTCAGTTTCTGGTTTCTAGGTCAGAATGTGGTCAGTTGGTCAGGTTCTGGTTTCTAGGTCAGGTTGTGGTCAGTTGGTCAGTTTCGGGTTGTTTCGGTCTGACTGGGATCAGTCGGTCAGTTTCTATTTTCGAGTTAAGAATGTGGTCAGTTGGTCAGTTGCTGGTTTCTATGTCAGACTGTGGTCAGTTGGTCAGATACTGTTTGCTCAGTCAGACTGTGGTCAGTTCGTCATTTTCTTGTTGCCTCCGTCAGACTGTGGTCAGTCCGTCAGTTTCTGGTTCCTAGTTCAGACTGTGGTCTTTTAGTCAGTTTCGTGCTGTTTTGGTCAGTTGGTCAGTTTAATGTTGTCTCGGTCAGACTGTGGGTAGTTTTTCAGTTTCTGGATTATAGGTCAGACTGAGGTCAGATGGTCAGTTTCTGGTTTCGAGGTCAGATTGTTGTCAGTTGCTAAGTTTCGGGTTTCTAGGTCAGACTGTGGTCAGTTGGTCAGTTGCTGTTTTTCGGTCAGACTGATGTCAGATGGTCATTTTCTGGTTTCTCGGTCAGAATGTGGTCAGTTGGACAGTTTCTGGTTTCTAGGTCAGACTGTGGTCAGTTGGTCAGTTTCTGTTTTTAGGTCAGACTGAGGTCAGATGGTCAGTTTCTGCTTTCGAGGTCAGAATATGGTCAGTTGCCAAGTTTCGGGTTTCTAGGTGAGACTAGGTCAGTTGGTCAGTTTCTGGTTTCTACGTCAGACTGTGGTCAATTGGTCAGATACTGGTTGCTAAGTCAGATTGTGGTAACTTGCTCAGTTTATGGTTTCTAGGTCAGACTGTGGTCATTTGGTCAGTTTCGTGTTGTCGTGATAAGATGGTCAGTTTCATGTTGTCTCGGTCAACTGTGGGCACTTGGTCAGTTTCTGGTTTCTTGGTCTTACTTTGGTCAGTGATTCAGTTTCTGGTAGTTTAGGTGTGTTTCTCTGGTCAGTTTTTTACTTTTTGGTTGCTAGGTCATCCTGTGGTCAGTTGGTCAGTTGCTTGTTGCTCGGTCAGACTGTGGTCAGTTGATCAGTTTCTGGTTCCTAAGTCAGACTGTGGTCAGTTAATCAGTTTCTGTTTTCAATGTCAGACTGTGGTCAGTTGGTCAGTTACGGGTTGTCTCAGTCAGACTTTGGTCAGTTGGTCAGTTTCTGGTTCCGAGGTCAGAATGTGGTCAATTGGTCAGTTTCTGGTGTCTAGGTCAGACTGTGTGAGTTGGTCAGTTTCAGTTTTCTAGGTCACACTGTGGTCAGTTGGATAGTTTCTGGTTCCTAGTTCAGACTGGTATGTTGGTCACTTATGGTTCCTCGGTCAGACTTTGGGCAGTTGGCGAATTTCTGGTTTCGAATTAAGAATGTGGTCAGTTGGTCAGTTTCTGGTTTCGAGGTCAGACTGTGGTCAGTTGGACAGTTTCTGTTTTCTAGGTCAGACTGTGGTCAGTTGATCAGTTTCTGGTTTCTAGGTCAGACTTTGGTCCGTTGGTCAGGTTCTGGTCTCAAGGTCAGACTGTGGTCAGTTGTTCAGTTTCTGTTTTTAGGTCAAACTGATGTCAGATGGTAAGTTTCTGGTTTCTAGGTCAGAATGTGGTCAGTTGGTCAGTTTCTGGTTTCGAGTTAAGAATGTCGTCAGTTGGACAGTTTCTGGTTTCGAGGTCAGACTGTGGTCAGTTTTTCAGTTTCTAATTTCGAGGTCAGACTAAGGTCAGTTGGTCAGTTTCTCGTTTCTAGGTCAGAATTTGGTCAGTTGGTTAGTTTCTGGTTTCTAGGTCAGACTGTGGTCAGTTGGTCAATTGCTGGTTTCTACGTCAGACTGTGGCCAGCTGGTCAGATACTGGTTGCTAGGTCAGAATGTGGCCTGTTGGACAGTTTGTGGCTGCAAGCTCAGACTGTGATCATTTGCTCACTTTCTGTTTTCGAGGTCAGATTGTGGTCAGTTGCTCAGTTTCTGGTTTCTATGTCAGACTGTGTTCATTTGCTGAGTTTCATGTTGTCTTGGTCAGTTGGTCAGTTACATGTTGTCTCGGTCAGACTGTGGGCAGTTGATCAGTTTCTGGTTTCTAGGTCAGACACTGGTCAGACTGTGGTCAGTTGGTCAGATGCTGTTTGCTAAGTCAGATTGTGGTCACTTGCTCAGTTAAAGGTTTCTAGGTCAGACTGTGGTCATTTGGTCAATTTCGTGTTGTCTTGGTCAGTTGGTCAGTTTCATGTTGTCTCGGTCAGACTGCGGGCAGTTGGTCAGTTTCTGGTTTATAGGTCAGACTGAGGTCAGATGGTCAGTTTCTGATTTCGAGGTCAGATTGTGGTCTGTTGCTAAGTTTCTGGTTTCTAGGTCAGACTGTGGTAAGTTGGTCAGTTTCTGTTTTTAGGTCACACTGAGGTCAGATGGTCACTTTCTGGTTTCGAGGTCAGATTGTGGTCAGTTGCTAAGTTTCGGGTTTCTAGGTGAGACTGTGGTCAGTTGGTCAGTTGCTGGTTTCTACGTCAGACTGTGGTCAATTGGTCAGATACTGGTTGCTAAGTCAGATTGTGGTAACTTGCTCAGTTTATGGTTTCTAGGTCAGACTGTGGTCAGTTAATCAGTTTCTGTTTTCTAAGTCAGCCTGTGGTCAGTTGGTCAGTTATGGGTTGTCTCAGTCAGACTTTGGTCAGTTGGTCAGTTTCAGGTTCCGAGGTCAGAATGTGGTCAATTGGTCAGTTTCTGGTGTCGAGGTCAGACTGCGGGCAATTGGTCAGTTTCTGGTTTCGAGTTAAGAATGTGGTCAGTTGGTCAGTTTCTGGTTTCGATGTCAGACTGTGGTCAGTTGGACAGTTTCTGTTTTCTAGATCAGACTGTGGTCAGTTTGACAGATTCTGGTTTCTAGGTCATACTGTGGTCCTTTGGTCAGATTCTGGTCTCAAGGTCAGACTGTGGTCAGTTGGTCAGTTTCTGTTTTTAGTTCAGACTGAGGTCAGATGGTCAGTTTCTGGTTTCTAGGTCAGAATGTGGTCAGTTGGTCAGGTTCTGGTTTCTAGATCAGAATGTGGTCAGTTGGTCAGTTTTTGGTTATGAGTTAAGAATGTCGTCAGTTGGTCAGTTTCTAATTTCGAGGTCAGACTGTGGTCAGTTGGTCAGTTTCTGGTTTCTAGGTCAGACTGTGGTCAGTTGGTAAGTTTCTGGTTTCTAGGTCAGACTGTGGTCACTTGGTCAGTTTCTGGCTTCTAGGTCAGTCTGTGGTCAGTTGGTCAGTTTCTGGTTCCTAGTTCAGACTGTGGTCTGTTGGTCAGTTACTGGTTTCTCGTTCAGACTGTGGTTAGTTAAGCAGATTCTGGTTTATCGGTCAGACTGTGGTCTGTTGGTCAGTTTCTGGTTTCTAGGTCAGACTGTGGTCAGTTGGTCAGTTTCTGCTTTATGGATCAGACTGTGGTCAGTTTGTCAGTTTCTGCTTTCCAGGTCAGACTGTGGTCACTTGTACAGTTTCTGGCATCAAGCTCAGTCTGTGGTCAGTTGGTCTGTTTCTGTTTCCTAGTTCAGACTGTGGTCAGTTGGTCAGTTACTGGTTTCTCGTTCAGACTGTGGTGAGTTGGTCAGTTTCTGGTTTCGAGTTAAGAATGTGGTCAGTTGGTCAGTTTCTGGTTTCGATGTCAGACTGTGGTCAGTTGGACAGTTTCTGTTTTCTAGATCAGACTGTGGTCAGTTTGACAGATTCTGGTTTCTAGGTCATACTGTGGTCCTTTGGTCATATTCTGGTCTCAAGGTCAGACTGTGGTCAGTTGGTCAGTTTCTGTTTTTAGTTCAGACTGAGGTCAGATGGTCAGTTTCAGGTTTCTAGGTCAGAATGTGGTCAGTTGGTCAGGTTCTGGTTTCTAGTTCAGAATGTGGTCAGTTGGTCAGTTTTTGGTTATGAGTTAAGAATGTCGTCAGTTGGTCAGTTTCTAATTTCGAGGTAAGACTGTGGTCAGTTGGTCAGTTTCTGGTTTCTAGGTCAGACTGTGGTCAGTTGGTAAGTTTCTGGTTTCTAGGTCAGACTGTTTTCACTTGGTCAGTTTCTGGCTTCTAGGTCAGTCTGTGGTCAGTTGGTCAGTTTCTGGTTCCTAGTTCAGACTGTGGTCAGTTGGTCAGTTACTGGTTTCTCGTTCAGACTGTGGTTAGTTGGGCAGATTCTGGTTTATCGGTCAGACTGTGGTCTGTTGGTCAGTTTCTGGTTTCTAGGTCAGACTGTGGTCAGTTGGTCAGTTTCTGCTTTATGGATCAGACTGTGGTCAGTTTGTCAGTTTCTGCTTTCCAGGTCAGACTGTGGTCACTTGTACAGTTTCTGGTATCAAGCTCAGTCTGTGGTCAGTTGGTCTGTTTCTGTTTCCTAGTTCAGACTGTGGTCAGTTGGTCAGTTACTGGTTTCTCGTTCAGACTGTGGTGAGTTGGTCAGTTTCTGGTTAATAGGTCAGACTGTGGTCAGTTGGTCAGTTTCTGGTTTCTAGGTAAGACTGTGGTCAGTTGGTCAGTTTCTGCTTTCTAGATCAGAATGTGGTCAGTTTGTTAGTTTCTGGTTTCTAGGTCTGACTGTGGTCAGTTAGTAAGTTTCGGATTGTCTTGGTCAGTTTTTGTTCAGTTGGACAGTTTCTGGCTTCAAGGTCAGACTGTGGTCAGTGGTCAGTTTATGCTTTCTAGATCAGACTGTGGTCAGTTGGTCAGTTGCTGTTTTTCGATCAGACTGATGTCAGATGGTCAGTTTCTGGTTTCTCGGTCAGAATGTGGTCAGTTAGACAGTTTCTGGTTTCTAGGTCAGACTGCGGTCAGTTTGTCAGTTTCTGTTTTTAGGTCAGACTGAGGTCAGATGGTCAGTTTCTGGTTTCGAGGTCAGATTGTGGTCAGTTGCTAAGTTTCGGATTTCTAGGTCAGACTGTGGTCAGTTGGTCAGTTGCAGGTTTCTGCGTCACACTGTAGTCTATTGGTCAGATACTGGTTGGTAAGTCAGATTGTGGTAGCTTGCTCAGTTTATGGCTGCTCGGTAAGACTGTGGTCATTTGGTCAGTTTCGTGTTGTCTTGGTAAGTTGGTCAGTTTCATGTTGTCTCGGTCAGACTGTGGGCAGTTGGTCAGTTTCTCGTTTCTTGGTCAGACTGATGTCTGACTGTGGTCAGTTGGTCAGTTTCTGGATTCTCGGTCTTACTGTGGTCAGTGATTCAGTTTCTGGTTGTCTAGGTGTGTTTCTCTGGTCAGTTTTTTACTTTTTGGTTGATAGGTCATCCTGTGGTGAGTTGGTCAGTTGCTCGTTGCTCAGTCAGACTGTGGTCAGTTGATCGGTTTCTGGTTCCAAGGTAAGACTGTGGTCAGTTAATCAGTTTCTGTTTTCTATGTCAGTCTGTGGTCAGTTGGTCATTTACGGGTTGTCTCAGTCAGACTTTGGTCAGTTGGTCAGTTTCTGGTTCCGAGGTCAGAATGTGGCCAATTGATCAGTTTCTGGTGTCTAGGTCAGACTGTGGACAGTTGGTCAGTTTCTGGATTCGAGTTAAGAATGTTGTCAGTTGGTCAGTTTCTGGTTTCGAATTCAGAATGTCGTCAGATGGACAGTTTCTAGTTTCGAGGTCAGACTGTGGTCTGTTGGTCAGTTTCTAATTTCGAGATCAGACTGTGGTCACTTGGTCAGTTTCTGGCTTCTATGTCAGTCTATGGTCATTTAGTCAGTTTCTGCTTCCTAGTTGAGATTGTGGTCATTCAGTCAGTTTCGTGCTGTCTTGGTCAGTTGGTCAGTTTCATGTTGTCTCGGTCAGACTGTGGGTAGTTAGTCAGTTTCTGGTTTATAGGTCAGACAGATGTCAGATGGACAGTTTCTGGTTTCTCGGTCAGAATGTGGTCAGTTGGTCAGTTTCTGGTTTCTAGGTCAGACTGTGGTTAGTTGGACTGTTTCTGGTTTCTCGGTCAGATTGTGGTCAGTTGTTCAGTTTCTGTTTTCTAGGTCAGATTGTGGTCAGTTGGTCAGTTTCTGTTTTCGAGTTAAGAATGTGGTCAGTTGCTGGCTTCTACGTCAGACTGTGGTCAGTTGGTCAGATACTGTTTGCTCAGTCAGACTGTGGTCAGTTGGTCAGTTTCATGTTGCCTCCGTCAGACTTTGGTCAGACGGTCAGTTTCTGGTTCCTAGTTCAGACTGTGGTCATTTAGTCAGTTTCGTGCTGTCTTGATCAGTTGGTCAGTTTCATGTTGTCTCGGTCAGACTGTGGGTAGTTAGTCAGTTTCTGGTTTATAGGTCAGACTGAGGTCAGATGGTCAGTTTCTGGTTTTATGTCAGACTGAGGTCTGAATAGTCCGTTTCTGGTTTCTAGGTCAGAATGTGGTCAGTTGGTCAGTTTCTGGTTTCTAGGTCAGACTGTGGTCAGTTGGTCCGTTTCTGGTTTCCAGGTCAGTCTGTGGTCAGTTGTTCTGTTTCTGGTTTCGAGGTCAGTCTGTGGTCAGTTGTTCAGTTTTTGGATTCTAGGTCAGATTGTGGACAGTTGGTCAGTTTCTGGTTTCTAGGTCAGATTGTGGTCAGTTGGTCAGTTTCGGGTTGTTTCGGTCTGACTGGGGTCAGTCGGTCAGTTTCTGTTTTCGAGTTAAGAATGTAGTCAGTTGGTCAGTTGTGGTTTCTATGTCAGACTGTGGTCAGTTGGTCAGATACTGTTTGTTCAGACGGACTGTGGTCAGTTCGTCAGTTTCTTGTTGTCTCCGTTAAACTGTGGTCAGTCGGTCAGTTTCTGGTTCCTAGTTCAGACTGTGGTCATTTAGTCAGTTTCGTGCTGTCTTGGTCAGTTGGTCAGTTTCATGTTGTCTCGGTCAGACTGTGGGTAGTTAGTCAGTTTCTGGATTATAGGTCAGAATGAGGTCAGATGGTCAGTTTCTGATTTCGAGATCAGATTGTTGTCAGTTGCTAAGTTTCGGGTTTCTAGGTCAGACTGTGGTCAGTTGGTCAGTTGCTGTTTTTCGGTCAGACAGATGTCAGATGGTCAGTTTCTGGTTTCTCGGTCAGAATGTGGTCAGTTGGTCAGATTCTGGTTTCGAGTTAAGAATGTCGTCAGTTGGACAGTTTCTGGTTTCGAGGTCAGACTGTGCTCAGTTTGTCAGTTTCTAATTTCGAGGTCAGACTAAGGTCAGTTCGTCAGTTTCTCGTTTCTAGGTCAGAATGTGTTCAGTTGGTCAGTTTCTAGTTTCTAGGTCAGACTATGGTCAGTTGGTCAATTGCTGGTTTCTACGTCAGACTATGGCCAGTTGGTCAGATACTGGTTGCTAGGTCAGAATGTGGCCTGTTGGACAGTTTGTGGTTGCTAGCTCAGACTGTGATCATTTGGTCACTTTCTGTTTTCGAGGTCAGATTGTGGTCAGTTGCTCAGTTTCTGGTTTCTAGGTCAGACTGTGTTCATTTGGTGAGTTTCGTGTTGTCTTGGTCAGTTGGTCAGTTTCATGTTGTCTCGGTCAGACTGTGGGCAGTTGATCAGTTTCTGGTTTCTAGGTCAGACTCTGGTCAGACTGTGGTCAGTTGGTCAGTTACGGGTTGTCTCAGTCAGACTTTGGTCGGTTGGTCAGTTTCTGGTTCCGAGGTCAGAATGTGGTCAATTGGTCAGTTTCTGGTGTCCAGGTCAGACTGTGTCAGTTGGTCAGTTTCAGTTTTCGAGGTCACACTGTGGTCAGTTGGATAGTTTCTGGTTCCTAGTTCAGGCTGGTCAGTTGGTCAGTTATGGTTGCTAGGTCAGACTGTGGGCAGTTGGTCAATTTCTGGTTTCGAATTAAGAATGTGGTCAGTGGGTCAGTTTCTGGTTTCTAGGTCAGACTGAAGTCAGTTGGTCAGTTTCTGGTTCCTAATTCAGATTGTGATCAGTTGGTCAGTGACGGTTTCTAGCTCAGACTGTGATCAGTTGGTCAGTATCATTTTTCAATGTCAGACTGTGGTCAGTTGGTCAGTTGCTGGTTGCTAGGTCAGACAGTGGTCAGTTGGTCAGTTTCTGCTTTCTAGATCAGACGGTGGTCAGTTTCTGGTTGCTCGATTAGACTGTGTTCAGTTGGTCAGTTTCTGTTTTCTCGGTCAGACTGTGGTCAGTTGGTCAGTTTCTGGTTTCTAGTTCAGACTGTGGGGAGTTGGACAGGTTGTGGTTAAAGGTCAGACAGTGGTCAGTTGGTCAGTTTCTGGTTTTATGTCAGACTGAGGTCTGTTTAGTCCGTTTCTGGTTTCTAGGTCAGAATGTGGTCAGTTGGTCAGTTTCTGGTTTCTAGGTCAGACTGTGGTCAGTTGGTCCGTTTCTCTTTCGAGGTCAGACTGTGGTCAGTTGGTCTGTTTCTGGTTTCTCGGTCAGATTGTGGTCAGTTGGTCCGTTTCTCTTTCTAGGTCAGACTGTGGTCAGTTGTTCAGTTTTTGGATTCTAGGTCAGATTGTGGTCAGTTGGTCAGTTTCGGGTTTCTAGGTCAAACTGTGGTTAGTTGTTCTATTTCTGGTTTCTAGGTCCGATTATGGTCAGTTGGTCAGTTTCTGGTTTCTAGGTCAGATTGTGGTCAGTTGGTCAGTTTCGGGTTGTTTCGGTCTGACTGGGATCAGTCGGTCAGTTTCTGTTTTCGAGTTAATAATGTGGTCAGTTGGTCAGTTGCTGGTTTCTATGTCAGACTGTGGTCAGTTGGTCAGATACTGTTTGCTCAGTCTGACTGTGGTCAGTTCGTCATTTTCTTGTTGCCTCCGTCAGACTGTGGTCAGTCCGTCAGTTTCTGGTTCCTAGTTCAGACTGTGGTCTTTTAGTCAGTTTCGTGCTGTTTTGGTCAGTTGGTCAGTTTCATGTTGCCTCGGTCAGACTGTGGGTATTATTCAGTTTCTGGATTATAGGTCAGACTGAGGTCAGATGGTCAGTTTCTGGTTTCGAGGTCAGATAGTGGTCAGTTGCCAAGTTTCGGGTTTCTAGGTGAGACTAGGTCAGTTGGTCAGTTGCTGGTTTCTACGTCAGACTGTGGTCAATTGGTCAGATACTGATTGCTAAGTCAGATTGTGGTAACTTGCTCAGTTTATGGTTTCTAGGTCAGACTGTGGTCATTTGGTCAGTTTCGTGTTGTCTTGATAAGATGGTCAGTTTCATGTTGTCTCGGTCAGACTGTGGGCACTTGGTCAGTTTCTGGTTTCTTGGTCTTACTGTGGTCAGTGATTCAGTTTCTGGTAGTTTAGGTGTGTTTCTCTGGTCAGTTTTTTACTTTTTGGTTGCTAGGTCATCCTGTGGTCAGTTGGTCAGTTGCTTGTTGCTCGGTCAGACTGTGGTCAGTTGATCTGTTTCTGGTTCCTAAGTCAGACTGTGGTCAGTTAATCAGTATCTGTTTTCAATGTCAGACTGTGGTCAATTGGTCAGTTACGGGTTGTCTCAGTCAGACTTTGGTCAGTTGGTCAGTTTCTGGTTCCGAGGTCAGAATGTGGTCAATTGGTCAGTTTCTGGTGTCGAGGTCAGACTGTGTCAGTTGGTCAGTTTCAGTTTTCTAGGTCACACTGTGGTCAGTTGGATAGTTTCTGGTTCCTAGTTCAGACTGGTCAGTTGGTCACTTATGGTTCCTCGGTCAGACTTTGGGCAGTTGGTCAATTTCTGGTTTCGAATTAAGAATGTGGTCAGTTGGTCAGTTTCTGTTTTCGAGGTCAGACTGTGGTCAGTTGGACAGTTTCTGTTTTCTAGGTCAGACTGTGGTCAGTTGGTCAGTTTCTGATTTCGATTTAAGAATGTCGTCAGTTGGACAGTTTCTGGTTTCGAGGTCAGACTGTGGTCAGTTTGTCAGTTTCTAATTTCGAGGTCAGACTAAGGTCAGTTGGTCAATTTCTCGTTTCTTGGTCAGAATTTTGTCAGTTGGTCAGTTTCTGGTTTCTAGGTCAGACTGTGGTCAGTTGGTCAATTGCTGGTTTCTACGTCAGACTGTGGCCAGTTCGTCAGATACTGGTTGCTAGGTCAGAATGTGGCCTGTTGGACAGTTTGTGGCTGCTAGCTCAGACTGTGATCATTTGCTCACTTTCTGTTTTCGAGGTCAGATTGTGGTCAGTTGCTCAGTTTCTGGTTTCTATGTCAGACTGTGTTCATTTGGTGACTTTCGTGTTGTCTTGGTCAGTTGGTCAGTTTCATGTTGTCTCGGTCAGACTGTGGGCAGTTGATCAGTTTCTGGTATCTGGGTCAGACACTGGTCAGACTGTGGTCAGTTGGTCAGATGCTGTTTGCTAAGTCAGATTGTGGTCACTTGCTCAGTTAAAAGTTTCTCGGTCAGACTGTGGTCATTTGGTCAATTTCGTGTTGTCTTGTTCAGTTGGTCAGTTTCATGTTGTCTCGGTCAGACTGCGGGCAGTTGGTCAGTTTCTGTTTTATAGATCAGACTGAGGTCAGATGGTCAGTTTCTGATTTCGAGGTCAGATTGTGGTCAGTTGCTAAGTTTCTGGTTTCTAGGTCAGACTGTGGTAAGTTGGTCAGTTTCTGTTTTTAGGTCACACTGAGGTCAGATGGTCACTTTCTGGTTTCGAGGTCAGATTGTGGTCAGTTGCTAAGTTTCGGGTTTCTAGGTGAGACTGTGGTCAGTTGGTCAGTTGCTGGTTTCTAATTCAGACTGTGGTCAATTGGTCAGATACTGGTTGCTAAGTCAGATTGTGGTAACTTGCTCAGTTTATGGTTTCTAGGTCAGAATGTGGTCATTTGGTCAGTTTCGTGTTGTCTTGGTAAGTTGGTCAGTTTCATGTTGTCTCGGTCAGACTGTGCGCAGTTGGTCAGTTTCTGGTTTCTTGGTCAGACTGTGGTCTGACTGTGGTCAGTTGGTCAGTTTCTGTTTTTTCGTTCTTACTGTGGTCAGTGATTCAGTTTCTGGTTGTCTAGATGTGTTTCTCTGGTCAGTTCTTTACTTTTTGGTTGCTAGGTCATCCTGTGGTCAGTTGGACAGTTGCTTGTTGCTCGGTCAGACTGTGGTCAGTTGATCAGTTTCTGGTTCCAAGGTCAGACTGTGGTCAGTTAATCAGTTTCTGTTTTCTATGTCAGCCTGTGGTCAGTTGGTCAGTTATGGGTTGTCTCAGTCAGACTTTGGTCAGTTGGTCAGTTTCAGGTTCCGAGGTCAGAATGTGGTCAATTGGTCAGTTTCTGGTGTCGAGGTCAGACTGTGGGCAGTTGGTCAGTTTCTGGTTTCGAGTTAAGAATGTGGTCAGTTGGTCAGTTTGTGGTTTCGATGTCAGACTGTGGTCAGTTGGACAGTTTCTGTTTTCTCGATCAGACTGGGGTCAGTTTGACAGATTCTGGTTTCTAGGTCATACTGTGGTCCTTTGGTCAGATTCTGGTCTCAAGGTCAGACTGTGGTCAGTTGGTCAGTTTCTGTTTTTAGTTCAGACTGAGGTCTGATGGTCAGTTTCTGGTTTCTAGGTCAGAATGTGGTCAGTTGGTCAGGTTCTGGTTTCTAGTTCAGAATGTGGTCAGTTGCTCAGTTTCTGGTTATGAGTTAAGAATGTCGTCTGTTGGTCAGTTTCTAATTTCGAGGTCAGACTGTGGTCAGTTGGTCAGTTTCTGGTTTCTAGGTCAGACTGTGGTCAGTTGGTCAGTTTCTGGTTTCTAGGTCAGACTGTGGTCACTTGGTCAGTTTCTGGCTTCTAGGTCAGTCTGTGGTCAGTTGGTCAGTTTCTGGTTCCTAGTTCAAACTGTGGTTAGTTGGGCAGTTTCTGGTTTTTCGGTCAGACTGTGGTCTGTTGGTCAGTTTCTGGCTTCTAGGTCAGTCTGTGGTCAGTTGGTCAGTTTCTGGTTCCTAGTTCAAACTGTGGTTAGTTGGGCAGTTTCTGGTTTTTCGGTCAGACTGTGGTCAGTTGGTCAGTTTCTGCTTTATGGATCAGACTGTGGTCAGTTTGTCAGTTTCTGCTTTCTAGGTCAGACTGTGGTCACTTGTACAGTTTCTGGAATCAAGCTCAGTCTGTGGTCAGTTGGTCTGTTTCTGTTTCCTAGTTCAGACTGTGGTCAGTTGGTCAATTACTGGTTTCTCGTTCAGACTGTGGTGAGTTGGTCTGTTTCTGGTTAATAGGTCAGACTGTGGTCAGTTGGTCAGTTTCTGGTTTCTAGGTCAGACTGTGGTCAGTTGGTCAGTTTCTGCTTTCTAGATCAGAATGTGGTCAGTTTGTTAGTTTCTGGTTTCTAGGTCTGACTGTGGTCAGTTAGTAAGTTTCGGATTGTCTTGGTCAGTTTTTGTTCAGTTGGACATTTTCTGGCTTCAAGGTCAGACTGTGGTCAGTGGTCAGTTTATGCTTTCTAGATCAGACTGTGGTCAGTTGGTCAGTTGCTGTTTTTCGATCAGACTGATGTCAGATGGTCAGTTTCTGGTTTCTCGGTCAGAATGTGGTCAGTTAGACAGTTTCTGGTTTCGAGGTCAGACTGCGGTCAGTTTGGCAGTTTCTGTTTTTCGGTCAGACTGAGGTCAGATGGTCAGTTTCTGGTTTCGAGGTCAGATTGTGGTCAGTTGCTAAGTTTCGGGTTTCTAGGTCAGACTGTGGTCAGTTGGTCAGTTGCTGGTTTCTGCGTCAGACTGTAGTCTATTGGTCAGATACTGGTTGGTAAGTCAGATTGTGGTAACTTGCTCAGTTAATGGCTGCTCGGTAAGACTGTGGTAATTTGGTCAGTTTCGAGTAGTCTTGGTAAGTTGGTCAGTTTCATGTTGTCGCGGTAAGACTATGGGCAGTTGGTCAGTTTCTCGTTTCTTGGTCAGACTGAGGTCTGACTGTGGTCAGTTGGTCAGTTTCTGGATTCTCGGCCTTACTGTGGTCAGTGATTCAGTTTCTGGTTGTCTAGGTGTGTTTCTCTGGTCAGTTTTTTACTTTTTGGTTGCTAGGTCATCCTGTGGTGAGTTGGTCAGTTGCTTGTTGCTCGGTCAGACTGTGGTCAGTTGATTAGTTTCTGGTTCCTAGGTAAGACTGTGGTCAGTTAATCAGTTTCTGTTTTCTATGTCAGTCTGTGGTCAGTTGGTCATTTACGGGTTGTCTCAGTCAGACTTTGGTCAGTTGGTCAGTTTCAGGTTCCGAGGTCAGAATGTGGTCAATTGGTCAGTTTCTGGTGTCTAGGTCAGACTGTGGGCAGTTGGTCAGTTTCTGGTTTCGAGTTAAGAATGTGGTCAGTTGGTCAGTTTCTGGTTTCGAGGTCAGACTGTGGTCAGTTGGACAGTTTCTGTTTTCTAGGTCAGACTGTGGTCAGTTGGTCAGTTTCTGGTTTCTAGGTCAGATTTTGGTCCGTTGGTCATGTTCTGGTCGCAAGGTCAGACTGTGGTCAGTTGGTCAGTTTTTGTTTTTAGGTCAGACTGATGTCAGATGGTCAGTTTCTGGTTTCTAGGTTAGAATGTTGTCAGTTGGTCAGTTTCTGGTTTCGAATTCAGAATGTCGTCAGATGGACAGTTTCTAGTTTCGAGGTCAGACTGTGGTCTGTTGGTCAGTTTCTAATTTCGAGGTCAGACTGTGGACACTTGGTCAGTTTCTGGCTTCTATGTCAGTCTATGGTCATTTAGTCAGTTTCTGGTTCCTAGTTAAGACTGTGGTCATTCAGTCAGTTTCCTGCTGTCTTGGTCAGTTGGTCATTTTCATGTTGTCTCGGTCAGACTGTGGGTAGTTAGTCAGTTTCTGGTTTATAGGTCAGACAGATGTCAGATGGACAGTTTCTGGTTTCTCGGTCAGAATGTGGTCAGTTGGTCAGTTTCTGGTTTCTAGGTCAGACTGTGGTTAGTTGGTCTGTTTCTGGTTTCTCGGTCAGATTGTGGTCAGTTGTTCAGTTTCTGTTTTCGAGTTAAGAATGTGGTCAGTTGCTGGCTTCTACGTCAGACTGTGGTCAGTTGGTCAGATACTGTTTGCTCAGTCAGACTGTGGTCAGTTGGTCAGTTTCATGTTGCCTCCGTCAGACTGTGGTCAGTCGGTCAGTTTATGGTTCCTAGTTCAGACTGTGGTCATTTAGTCAGTTTCGTGCTGTCTTGATCAGTTGGTCAGTTTCATGTTGTCTCGGTCAGACTGTGGGTAGTTAGTCAGTTTCTGGTTTATAGGTCAGACTGAGGTCAGATGGTCAGTTTCTGCTTTCGAGGTCAGATTGTGGTCAGTTGCTAAGTTTCTGGTTTCTAGGTCAGACTGTGGTAAGTTGGTCAGTTTCTGTTTTTAGGTCAGACTGAGGTCAGATGGTCAGTTTCTGCTTTCGAGGTCAGATTGTGGTCAGTTGCTCAGTTTCGGGTTTCTAGGTGAGACTGTGGTCAGTTGGTCAGTTGCTGGTTTCTACGTCACACTATGGTCAATTGGTCAGATACTGGTTGCTAAGTCAGATTTTGGTAACTTGCTCAGTTTATGGTTTCTAGGTCAGACTGTGGTCATTTGGTCAGTTTCTGTTTCTCGTTCTTACTGTGGTCAGTGATTCAGTTTCTGGTTGTCTAGGTGTGTTTCTCTGGTCAGTTATTTACTTTTTGGTTGCTAGGTCATCCTGTGTTCAGTTGGTCAGTTGCTTGTTGCTCGGTCAGACTGTGGTCAGTTAATCAGTTTCTGTTTTCTATGTCAGACTGTGGTCAGTTGGTCAGTTTTAGGTTCCGAGGTTAGAATGTGGTCAACTGGTCAGTTTCTGGTTTCTAGGTCAGACTGTGGCCAGTTGGTCAGTTTCTGGTTTCGAGTTAAGAATGTGGTCAGTTGGTCAGTTTCTGGTTTCGATTGCAGACTGTGGTCAGTAGAACAGTTTCTGTTTTCTAGGTCAGACTGTGGTCAGTTTGTCAGATTCTGGATTCTAGGTCAGACTGTGGTCATTTGGTCAGATTCTGGTCTCAAGGTCAGACTGTGGTCAGTTGGTCAGTTTCTGGTTAGGAGTTAAGAATGTCGTCAGTTCGTCAGTTTCTAATTTCGAGGTCAGACTGTGGTCATTTGGTCAGTTTCTAGTTTCTAGGTCAGACTGTGGTCAGTTGGTCAGTTTCTGGTTTCTAGGTCAGACTGTGGTCATTTGGTCAGTTTCTGGCTTCTAGGTCAGTCTGTGGTCAGTTGGTCAGTTTCTGGTTCCTAGTTCAGACTGTGGTCAGTTGGTCAGTTACTGGTTTCTCCTTCAGACTGTGGTTAGTTGGTCAGTTTCTGGTTTATCGGTCAGACTGTGGTCTGTTGGTCAGTTTCTGGTTTCTAGGTCAGACTGTGGTCAGTTGGTCAGTTTCTGCTTTCTAGATCAGACTGTGGTCAGTTTGTCAGTTTCTGCTTTCTAGGTATGACTGTGGTCAGTTAGTAAGTTTCGGATTGTCTTGGTCAGTTTTTGGTCAGTTGGACAGTTTCTGGCTTCAAGGTCAGACTGTGGTCAGTGGTCAGTTTCTGCTTTCTAGATCTTTTGTGGTCAGTTGGTCAGTTGCTGTTTTTCGATCAGACTGATGTCAGATGGTCAGTTTCTGGTTTCTCGGTCAGATTGTGGTCAGTTGGTCAGTTTCTGGTTTCGA
This sequence comes from Pristiophorus japonicus, assembly GCF_044704955.1. Classification (NCBI taxonomy): domain Eukaryota; kingdom Metazoa; phylum Chordata; class Chondrichthyes; family Pristiophoridae; genus Pristiophorus; species Pristiophorus japonicus. Next base: position 5,119,258 of record NW_027253324.1, read on the forward strand.
ATTCAGAATGTCGTCAGATGGACAGTTTCTAGTTTCGAGGTCAGACTGTGGTCTGTTGGTCAGTTTCTAATTTCGAGGTCAGACTGTGGACATTTGGTCAGTTTCTGGCTTCTATGTCAGTCTATGGTCATTTAGTCAGTTTCTGGTTCCTAGTTAAGACTGTGGTCATTCAGTCAGTTTTCTGCTGTCTTGGTCAGTTGGTCAGTTTCATGTTGTCTCGGTCAGACTGTGGGTAGTTAGTCAGTTTCTGGTTTATAGGTCAGACAGATGTTAGATGGACAGTTTCTGGTTTCTCGGTCAGAATGTGGTCAGTTGGTCAGTTTCTGGTTTCTAGGTCAGACTGTGGTTAGTTGGTCTGTTTCTGGTTTCTTGGTCAGATTGTGGTCAGTTGTTCAGTTTCTGTTTTCTAGGTCAGATTGTGGTCAGTTGGTCAGTTTCTGTTTTCGAGTTAAGAATGTGGTCAGTTGCTGGCTTCTACGTCAGACTGTGGTCAGTTGGTCAGATACTGTTTGCTCAGTCAGACTGTGGTTAGTTGGTCAGTCTCATGTTGCCTCCGTCAGACTGTGGTCAGTCGGTCAGTTTCTGGTTCCTAGTTCAGACTGTGGTCATTTAGTCAGTTTCGTGCTGTCTTGATCAGTTGGTCAGTTTCATGTTGTCTCGGTCAGACTGTGGGTAGTTAGTCAGTTTCTGGTTTATAGGTCAGACTCAGGTAAGATGGTCAGTTTCTGGTTTCAAGGTCGGATTGTGGTCAGTTGCTAATTTTCTGGTTTCTAGGTCAGACTGTGGTAAGTTGGTCAGTTTCTGTTTTTAGGTCAGACTGAGGTCAGATGGTCAGTTTCTGCTTTCGAGGTCAGATTGTGGTCAGTTGCTCAGTTTCGGGTTTCTAGGTGAGACTGTGGTCATTTGGTCAGTTTCGTGTTGTCTTGGTAAGTCGGTCAGTTTCATGTTGTCTCGGTCAGTCTGTGGGCAGTTGGTCAGTATCTGGTTTCTTGGTCAGACTGAGGTCTGACTGTGGTCTGTTGGTCAGTTACTGTTTCTCGTTCTTACTGTGGTCAGTGATTCAGTTTCTGGTTGTCCAGGTGTGTTTCTCTGGTCAGTTATTTACTTTTTGGTTGCTAGGTCATCCTGTGTTCAGTTGGTCAGTTGCTTGTTGCTCGGTCAGACTGTGGTCAGTTGAACAGTTTCCGGTTCCTAGGTCAGACTGTGGTCAGTTAATCAGTTTCTGTTTTCTATGTCAGACTGTGGTCAGTTGGTCAGTTTTAGGTTCCGAGGTTAGAATGTGGTCAATTGGTCAGTTTCTGGTTTCTAGGTCAGACTGTGGGCAGTTGGTCAGTTTCTGGTTTCGAGTTAAGAATGTGGTCAGTTGGTGAGTTTCTGGTTTCGATGTCAGACTGTGGTCAGTTAAAAAGTTTCTGTTTTCTAGGTCAGACTGTGGTCAGTTTGTCAGATTCTGGTTTCTAGGTCAGACTGCGGTCGTTTGATCAGATTCTGGTCTCAAGGTCAGACTGTGGTCAGTTGGTCAGTTTCTGTTTTTAGTTCAGACTGAGGTCAGATGGTCAGTTTCTTGTTTCTAGGTCAGATTGTGGTCAGTTGGTCAGTTTCTGGTTAGGAGTTAAGAATGTCGTCAGTTCGTCAGTTTCTAATTTCGAGGTCAGACTGTGGTCATTTGGTCAGTTTCTAGTTTCTAGGTCAGACTGTGGTCAGTTGGTCAGTTTCTGGTTTCTAGGTCAGACTGTGGTCATTTGGTCAGTTTCTGGCTTCTAGGTCAGTCTGTGGTCAGTTGGTCAGTTTCTGGTTCCTAGTTCAGACTGTGGTCAGTTGGTCAGTTACTGGTTTCTCCTTCAGACTGTGGTTAGTTGGTCAGTTTCTGGTTTATCGGTCAGACTGTGGTCTGTTGGTCAGTTTCTGGTTTCTAGGTCAGACTGTGGTCAGTTGGTCAGTTTCTGCTTTCTAGATCAGACTGTGGTCAGTTTGTCAGTTTCTGCTTTCTAGGTCTGACTGTGGTCAGTTAGTAAGTTTCGGATTGTCTTGGTCAGTTTTTGGTCAGTTGGACAGTTTCTGGCTTCAATGTCAGACTGTGGTCAGTGGTCAGTTTCTGCTTTCTAGATCTTCTGTGGTCAGTTGGTCAGTTGCTGTTTTTCGATCAGACTGATGTCAGATGGTCAGTTTCTGGTTTCTCGGTCAGATTGTGGTCAGTTGCTAAGTTTCGTGTTTCTAGGTCAGACTGTGGTCAGTTGGTCAGTTGCTGGTTTCTGCGTCAGACTGTGGTCAATTGGTCAGATACTGGTTGGTAAGTCAGATTGTGGTAACTTGCTCAGTTTATGGCTGCTCGGTAAGACTGTGGTCATTTGGTCACTTTCGTGTTGACTTGGTAAGTTGGTCAGTTTCATGTTGTCTCGGTCAGACTGTGGGCAGTTGGTCAGTTTCTGGTTTGTTGGTCAGACTGAGGTCTGACTGTGGTCAGTTGGGCAGTTTCTGGATTATCGGTCTTACTGTGGTCAGTTAATCAGTTTCTATTTTCTATGTCAGACTGTGGTCAGTTGGTCAGTTATGGGTTGTCTCAGTCAGACTTTGGTCAGATGGTCAGTTTCAGGTTCCGAGGTCAGAATGTGGTCAATTGGTCAGTTTCTGGTGTCTAGGTCAGACTGTGGGCAGTTGGTCAGTTTCTGGTTTCGAGTTAAGAATGTGGTCAGTTGGTCAGTTTCTGGTTTCGAGGTCAGACTGTGGTCAGTTGGACAGTTTCTGTTTTCTAGGTCAGACTGTGGTCAGTTTGTCAGTTTCTGGTTTCTAGGTCAGATTTTGGTCCTTTGGTCATGTTCTGGTCTCAAGGTAAGACTGTGGTCAGTTGGTCAGTTTCTGTTTTTAGGTCAGACTGATGTCAGATGGTCAGTTTCTGGTTTCTAGGTCAGAATGTTGTCAGTTGGTCAGATTCTGGTTTCGAATTCAGAATGTCGTCAGATGGACAGTTTCTAGTTTCGAGGTCAGACTGTGGTCAGTTGGTCAGTTTCTAATTTCGAGGTCAGACTGTGGTCACTTGGTCAGTTTCTGACTTCTATGTCAGTCTATGGTCATTTAGTCAGTTTCTGGTTCCTAGTTAAGACTGTGGTCATTTAGTCAGTTTCATGTTGTCTCGGTCAGACTGTGGGTAGTTAGTCAGTTTCTGGTTCATAGGTCAGACTGAGGTCAGATGGTCAGTTTCTGGTTTCGAGGTCAGATTGTGGTCAGTTGCTAAGTTTCGGGTTTCTAGGTCAGACTGTGCTCAGTTAGTCAGTTGCTGTTTTTCGGTCAGACAGATGTCAGATGGACAGTTTCTGGTTTCTCGGTCAGAATGTGGTCAGTTGGACAGTTTCTGGTTTCTAGGTCAGACTGTGGTCAGTTGGTCTGTTTCTGGTTGCTAGGTCAGTCTGTGGTCAGTTGTTCAGTTTTTGAATTCTAGGTCAGATTGTGGTCAGTTGGTCAGTTTCTGGTTTCTAGGTCAGACTGTGGATAGTTGGTCTGTTTCTGGTTTCTCGGTCAGATTGTGGTCAGTTGTTCAGTTTCTGGTTTCTAGGTCAGATTGTGGTCAGGTGGTCAGTTTCGGGTTGTCTCGGTCTGACTAGGGTCAGCAGGTCAGTTTCTGTTTTCGAGTTAAGAATGTGGTCAGTTGCTGGCTTCTACGTCAGACTGTGGTCAGTTGGTCAGATACTGTTTGCTCAGTCAGACTGTGGTCAGTTGGTCAGTTTCATGTTGCCTCCGTCAGACTGTGGTCAGTCGGTCAGTTTCTGGTTCCTAGTTCAGACTGTGCTCATTTAGTCAGTTTCGTGCTGTCTTGGTCAGTTGGTCAGTTTCATGTTGTCTCGGTCAGACTGTTGTTAGTTAGTCATTTTCTGGTTTATAGGTCAGACTGAGGTCAGATGGTCACTTTCTGTTTTCGAGGTCAGATTGTGGTCAGTTACTCAGTTTCTGGTTTCTAGGTCAGACTCTGGTCAGACTGTGGTCAGTTGGTCAGTTTCTGGTTTCTCAGTCAGAATGTGGTCAGTTGGTCAGATACTGTTTGCTAAGTCAGATTGTGGTCACTTGCTCAGTTAAAGGTTTCTAGGTCAGACTGTGGTCATTTGGTCAATTACGTGTTGTCTTGGTCAGTTGGTCAGTTTCATGTTGTCTCGGTCAGACTGCGGGCAGTTGGTCAGTTTCAGCTTTCGAGGTCAGATACTGGTCAGTTGCTCAGATTCGTGTTTCTAGGTCAGACTGTTGCCAGTTGGTCAGTTGCTGGTTTCTACGTCAGACTGTGGTCAATTGGTCATATACTGTTTGCGAAGACAGATTGTGGTCACTTGCTCAGTTTTTGGATTCTAGGTCAGACTGTGGTCATTTGGTCAATTTCGTGTTGTCTTGGTCAGTTGGTCAGTTTCATGTTGTCTCGGTCAGACTGTGGGCAGTTGGTCAGTTACAGGTTGTCTCTGTCAGACTTTGGTCAGTTGGTCAGTTTCTGGAACCGAGGTCAGAATGTGGGCAATTGGTCTGTTTCTGGTGTCTAGGTAAGACTGTGTCAGATGGTCAGTTTCAGGTTTCTAGGTCACACTGTGGTCAGTTGGACAGTTTCTGTTTCCTAGTTCAGACTGTGGTCAGTAGATCACTTACTGGTTTCTCGTTCAGACTGTGGTTAGTTGGTCAGTTTCTGGTTTATAGGTCAGACTGTGGTCAGTTGGTCAGTTTCTGGTTTCTAGTTCAGACTGTGGTCAGTTGGTCAGTTTCTGCTTTCAAGATCAGAATGTGGTTAGTTTGTCAGTTTCTGTTTTCTGTGTCTGACTGTGGTCAGTTAGTCAGTTTCGGATTGTCTCGGTCAGTTTTTGGTCAGTTGGACAATTTCTGGTTTCTAGGTCAGACTGTGGTCAGTGGTCAGTTTCTGCTTTCTAGATCAGACAGTGGTCAGTTTGTCAGTTTCTGTTTTGTCGATCAGACTGTGGTCAGTTGGTCAGGTTCGGATTGTCTCGGTCAGTTTTTGTCAGTTGGACAGTTTCTGGTTCCAGATCAGACTGTGGTCGGTTGGTCAGTTTATGGTTCCAAGGTCACATTGTGGTCAGTTGGTCAGATTCTGTTTTCAAGGTCAGACTGTGGTCAGTTGGTCAGTTTCTGGTTTCGAGGTCAGACTGGGGTCAGTTGGTCAGTTTCTGGTTTCTAGCTCAGACTGTGGTCAGTTGGTTAGTTTCGGATTGTCTCGGTCAGTTTTTGGTGAGTTGTACAGTTTCTGGTTCCAGATCAGACTGTGGTCGGTTGTTCAGTTTCTGCTTTCTAGATCAGACTGTGGTCAGTTTGTCAGTTTCTGGTTTCTAGCTCAGTCTGTGGTCAGTTGGTTAGTTTCGGATTGTCTCGGTCAGTTTTCGGTCAGTTGGACAGTTTCTGGTTGCTAGATCAGACTGTGATTAGTTGGACAGTTTCTGGTTTATAGGTCAGACTGTTGTCAGACTGTGGTCAGCTGGTCAATTTTTGGTTTCTAGGTCAGACTATGATCAGTGTCGGGTTGTGTAGGGCTGTGTCACTGGTCAGTTTGTTACTTTCTAGTTTCTAGGTCAGACTGTGGTCATTTGTTCAGTTTCGTGTTGTCTCCATCACACTGTGGTTAGTTGGTCAGTTTCTAGTTGCTCGGTGAGACTGTGGTCAGTTGCTCAGTTTCAGTTTCATCTGTCAGACTGTGGTCAGTTGCTAAGTTGCTGGCTGCTAGGTCAGACTGTGCTCAGTTCGTCAGTTTCTGATTCCGGGGTCAGACTGTGGTCAGTTGGTCAGTCACTGGTTTCTAGGTAAGACTTTGGTCAGTTGGTTCGTTGCTGGTTTATAGGTCAGACTGTGGTCAGTTTGTCAATTTCTGGTTTCTAGGTATGACTGTGGTCACTTGGTCAGTTTCTGGCTTCTAGGTCAGTCTGTTGTCAGTTGGTCAGTTAATGGTTTTTCGTTCAGACTGTGGTTAGTTGGTCAGTTTCTGGTTTGTAGGTCAGACTGTGGTCAGTTGGTCAGTTTCTGGTTTCTAGGTCAGATTGTGGTCAGTTGGTCAGTTTCTGGTTTCTAGGTCAGACTGTGATCAGTTGCTCAGTTTCTGTTTTCTCGGTCAAACTGTGGTCAATTGGTCAGTTTCTGGTTTCTAGTTCAGACTGTGGGCAGTTGGACAGGTTGTGGTTAAAGGTCAGACTGTGGTCAGTTGGTCAGTTTCTGGTTTTATGTCAGACTGATGTCAGATGCTCAGTTTTTGGTTTCTAGGACAGAATGTGGTCAGTTGGTCAGTTTTTGGTTTCTAGTTCAGACTGTGGTCAGTTGGTCAGTTTCTGCTTTCTAGATCAGAATGCGGTCAGTTTGTCAATTTCTGGTTTCTAGGTCTGACTGTGGTAAGTTAGTCAGTTTCGGATAGTCTCGGTCAGTTTTTGGTCAGTTGGACAGTTTCTGGTTTCAAGGTCAGACTGTGGTCAGTGGTCATTTCTGCTTTCTAGATCAGACTATGGTCAGTTTGTCAGTATCTGGTTTCTAGGTCAGACTGTGGTCATTTGGTCAGTTTCGGATTGTCTCGGTTAATTTTTGGTCAATTGGACAGCTTCTGGTGCTAGATCAGACAGTGGTCCGTTGGTCAGTTTCTGGTTCCTAGGTCACATTGTGGTCAGTTGGTCAGATTCTGTTTTCTAGGTCAGACTTTGGTCAGTTGGTCAGTTTCTGGTTCCGAGGTCAGACTCTGGTCAGTTTTTCAGTTTCTGGATCCAAGGTCAGACTGTGGTCAATTGGTCAGTTTCTGTTTTCTAGGTCAGACTGTGGTCAGTTGGTCAGTTTCTGGTTTCTAGTTCAGATTGTGGTCATTTGGTCAGTTTCTGGTTCCTAGTTCAGATTGTGGTCAGTAGGTCAGTTACTGGTTTCTCGTTCAGACTGTGGTTAGTTGTTCAGTTTCTGGTTTATAGGTCAGACTGTGTTCAGTTGGTCAATTTCTGGTTCCTAGTTCAGACTGTGGTCAGTTGGTCAGATCCTGCTTTCTAGATCAGAATGTGGTCAGTTTGTCAGTTTCTGGTTTCTTGGACTGACTGTGGTCAGTTAGTCAGTTTCGGATTGTCTCGGTCAGTTTTTAGTCAGTTGGACAATTTCTGGTTTCTAGGTCAGACTGTGGTCGGTTGGTCAGTTTCTGGTTCCAAGGTCACATTGTGGTCAGTTTGTCAGATTCTGTTTTCTAGGTCAGACAGTGGTCAGTTGGTCACTTTATGGTTTCGAGGTCAGACTGTGGTCAGTTGGTCAGTTTCTGGTTCCAAGGTCAGACTGTGGTCAGTTGGTCAGTTTCTGGTTCCAAGGTCAGACTGTGGTCAGCTGGTCAGTTTTTGGTTTCTAGGTCAGACTATGGTCAGTGTCGGGTTGTCTAGGGCTGTGTCTCTGTTCAGTTTGTTACTTTCTGGTTTCTCGGTCAGACTGTGTTCATTTGTTGAGTTTCGTGTTGTCTCCATCACACTGTGGTCAGTTGGTCAGTTTCTGGTTGCTCGTTGAGACTGTGGTCAGTTGCTCAGTTTCAGGTTGATCTGTCAGACTGTGGTCAGATGTTAAGTTGCTGGCTGCTAGGTCAGACTGTGCTCAGTTCGTCAGTTTCTGATTCCGGGGTCAGACTGTGGTCAGTTGGTCAGTCACTGGTTTCTAGGTAAGACTTTGGTCAGTTGGTTAGTTGCAGGGTTATAGGTCAGACTGTGGTCAGTTGGTCAATTTCAGCTTTCTAGGTCAGACTGTGGTCACTTGGACAGTTTCTGGTATCTAGGTCAGTCTGTGGTCAGTTGGCCAGTTTCTGGTTTATAGGTCAGACTGTGGTCAGTTGGTCAGTTTCTGCTTTTAGTTCAGACTGAGGTCAGATGGTCAGTTTCTTGTTTCTAGGTCAGAATGTGGTCAATTGGTCAGTTTCTGGTTATGAGTTAAGAATGTCGTCAGTTCGTCAGTTTCTAATTTCGAGGTCAGACTGTGGTCATTTGGTCAGTTTCTGGTTTCTAGGTCAGACTGTGGTCAGTTGGTCAGTTTCTGGTTTCTAGGTCAGACTGTGGTCATTTGGTCAGTTTCTGGCTTCTAGGTCAGTCTGTGGTCAGTTGGTCAGTTTCTGGTTCCTATTTCAGACTGTGGTCAGTTGGTCAGTTACTGGTTTCTCCTTCAGACTGTGGTTAGTTGGTCAGTTTCTGGTTTATCGGTCAGACTGTGGTCTGTTGGTCAGTTTCTGGTTTCTAGGTCAGACTGTGGTCAGTTGGTCAGTTTCTGCTTTCTAGATCAGACTGTGGTCAGTTTGTCAGTTTCTGTTTTCTAGGTCTGACTGTGGTCAGTTAGTAAGTTTCGGATTGTCTTGGTCAGTTTTTGGTCAGTTGGACAGTTTCTGGCTTCAAGGTCAGACTGTGGTCAGTGGTCAGTTTCTGCTTTCTAGATCTTCTGTGGTCAGTTGGTCAGTTGCTGTTTTTCGATCAGTCTGTGGTCAGTTGGTCAGTTGCTGGTTTCTGCGTCAGACTGTGGTCAATTGGTCATATACTGGTTGGTAAGTCAGATTGTGGTAACTTACTCAGTTTATGGCTGCTCGGTAAGACTGTGGTCATTTGATCACTTTCGTGTTGTCTTGGTAAGTTGGTCAGTTTCATGTTGTCTCGGTCAGACTGTGAGCAGTTGGTCAGTTTCTGGTTTGTTGGTCAGACTGAGGTCTGACTGTGGTCAGTTGGTCAGTTTCTGGATTCTCGGTCTTACTGTGGTCAGTTAATCAGTTTCTATTTTCTATGTCAGACTGTGGTCAGTTGGTCAGTTATGGGTTGTCTCAGTCAGACTTTGGTCAGTTGGTCAGTTTCAGGTTCCGAGGTCAGAATGTGGTCAATTGGTCAGTTTCTGGTGTCTAGGTCAGACTGTGGGCAGTTGGTCAGTTTCTGGTTTCGAGTTAAGAATGTGGTCAGTTGGTCAGTTTCTGGTTTCGAGGTCAAATTGTGGTCAGTTGGACAGTTTCTGTTTTCTAGGTCAGACTGTGGTCAGTTTGTCAGTTTCTGGTTTGTAGGTCAGATTTTGGTCCGTTGGTCATGTTCTGGTCTCAAGGTAAGACTGTGGTCAGTTGGTCAGTTTCTGTTTTTAGGTCATACTGATGTCAGATGGTCAGTTTCTGGTTTCTAGGTCAGAATGTTGTCAGTTGGCCAGTTTCTGGTTTCGAATTCAGAATGTCGTCAGATGCACAGTTTCTAGTTTCGAGGTCAGACTGTGGTCAGTTGGTCAGTTTCTAATTTCGAGGTCAGACTGTGGTCACTTGGTCAGTTTCTGGCTTCTATGTCAGTCTATGGTCATTTAGTCAGATTCTGGTTCCTAGTTAAGACTGTGGTCATTTAGTCAGTTTCATGTTGTCTCGGTCAGACTGTGGGTAGTTAGTCAGTTTCTGGTTTATAGGTCAGACTGAGGTCAGATGGTCAGTTTCTGGTTTCGAGGTCAGATTGTGGTCAGTTGCTAAGTTTCAGGTTTCTAGGTCAGACTGTGCTCAGTTAGTCAGTTGCTGTTTTTCGGTCAGACAGATGTCAGATGGACAGTTTCTGGTTTCTCGGTCGGAATGTGGTCAGTTGGACAGTTTCTGGTTTCTAGGTCAGACTGTGGTCAGTTGGTCTGTTTCTGGTTGCTAGGTCAGTCTGTGGTCAGTTGTTCAGTTTTTGAATTCTAGGTCAGATTGTGGTCAGTTGGTCAGTTTCTGGTTTCTAGGTCAGACTGTGGTTAGTTGGTCTGTTTCTGGTTTCTCGGTCAGATTGTGGTCAGTTGTTCAGTTTCTGGTTTCTAGGTCAGATTGTGGTCAGTTGGTCAGTTTCGGGTTGTCTCGGTCTGACTAGGGTCAGTAGGTCAGTTTCTGTTTTCGAGTTAAGAATGTGGTCAGTTGCTGGCTTCTACGTCAGACTGTGGTCAGTTGGTCATATACTGTTTGCTCAGTCAGACTGTGGTCAGTTGGTCAGTTTCATGTTGCCTCCGTCAGACTGTGGTCAGTCGGTCAGTTTCTGGTTCCTAGTTCAGACTGTGCTCATTTAGTCAGTTTCGTGCTGTCTTGGTCAGTTGGTCAGTTTCATGTTGTCTCGGTCAGACTGTTGTTAGTTAGTCAGTTTCTGGTTTATAGGTCAGACTGAGGTCAGATGGTCACTTTCTGTTTTCGAGGTCAGATTGTGGTCAGTTACTCAGTTTCTGGTTTCTAGGTCAGACTGTATTCATTTGGTGAGTTTTGTGTTGTCTTGGTCAGTTGGCCAGTTTCATGTTGTCTCGGTCAGACTGTGGGCAGTTGGTCAGTTTCTGGTTTCTAGGTCAGACTCTGGTCAGACTGTGGTCAGTTGGTCAGTTTCTGGTTTGTCAGTCAGAATGTGGTCAGTTGGTCAGATACTGTTTGCTAAGTCAGATTGTGGTCACTTGCTCAGTTAATGGTTTCTAGGTCAGACTGTGGTCATTTGGTCAATTACGTGTTGTCTTGCTCAGTTGGTCAGTTTCATGTTGTCTCGGTCAGACTGCGGGCAGTTGGTCAGTTTCTGGTTTCGAGGTCAGATAGTGGTCATTTGGTCAGTTTCTGGTTCCTAGTTCAGATTGTGGTCAGTAGGTCAGTTACTGGTTTCTCGTTCAGACTGTGGTTAGTTGTTCAGTTTCTGGTTTATAGGTCAGACTGTGTTCAGTTGGTCAATTTCTGGTTCCTAGTTCAGACTGTGGTCAGTTGGTCAGATCCTGCTTTCTAGATCAGAATGTGGTCAGTTTGTCAGTTTCTGGTTTCTTGGACTGACTGTGGTCAGTTAGTCAGTTTCGGATTGTCTCGGTCAGTTTTTAGTCAGTTGGACAATTTCTGGTTTCTAGGTCAGACTGTGGTCGGTTGGTCAGTTTCTGGTTCCAAGGTCACATTGTGGTCAGTTTGTCAGATTCTGTTTTCTAGGTCAGACAGTGGTCAGTTGGTCACTTTATGGTTTCGAGGTCAGACTGTGGTCAGTTGGTCAGTTTCTGGTTCCAAGGTCAGACTGTGGTCAGTTGGTCAGTTTCTGGTTCCAAGGTCAGACTGTGGTCAGCTGGTCAGTTTTTGGTTTCTAGGTCTGACTATGGTCAGTGTCGGGTTGTCTAGTGCTGAGTCTATGGTCAGTTTGTTACTTTCTGGTTTCTAGGTCAGACTGTGTTCATTTGTTCAGTTTCGTGTTGTCTCCTTCACACTGTGGTCAGTTGGTCAGTTTCTGGTTGCTCGTTGAGACTGTGGTCAGTTGCTCAGTTTCAGGTTGATCTGTCAGACTGTGGTCAGTTCGTCAGTTTCTGATTCCGGGGTCAGACTGTGGTCAGTTGGTCAGTCACTGGTTTCTAGGTAAGACTTTGGTCACTTGGTCAGTTTCTGGCTTCTAGTCAGTCTGTGGTCATTTAGTCAGTTTCTGGTTCCTAGTTCAGACTGTGGTCAGTTGGTCAGTTTCTGATTTATAGGTCAGACTGTGGTCAGTTGGTCAGTTTCTGGTTTCTAGGTCAGACTATGGTCTGTTGGACAGTTTCTGGTTTCTAGGTCAGACTGTGGTCAGTTGATCAGTTTCTGATTTCTAGATCAGACTGTGGTCAGTTTGTCAGTTTCTGCTTTCTAGGTCAGACTGTGGTTACTTGGACAGTTTCTGGTATCTGGGTCAGTCTGTGGTCAGTTGGTCAGTTTCTGGTTTATAGGTCAGACTGTGGTCAGTTGGTCAGTTTCTGCTTTCTAGATCAGAATGTGGTCAGTTTGTCAGTTTCTGGTTTCTAGGTCAGACTGTGGTCACTTGGACAGTTTCTGTTTTCTAGGTCAGACTGTGGTCGCTTGGTCAGTTTCTTGTTCCAAGGTCACATTGTGGTCAGTTGGTCAGATTCTGTTTTCTAGGTCAGACTGTGGTCAGTTGGTCAGTTTCTGGTTTCGAGGTCAGACTGTGGTCAGTTGGGCAGTTTCTGGTTCCAAGGTTAGACTGTGGTCAGTTGGTCAGTTTCTGTTTTCTCGGTCATACTGTGGTCAGTTGGTCAGTTTCTGGTTTCTAGGTCAGACTCTGGTCAGTTGGTCAGTTTCTGCTTTCTTGATCAGACTGTGGTCAGTTTGTCAGTTTCTGATTTCTAGGTCAGACTGTGGTAAGTTGGTCAGTTTCGGATTGTCTCGGTCAGTTTTTGGTCGGTTGGACAGTTTCTGGTTTATAGATCAGATTGTGGTTAGTTGGTCAGTTTCTGGTTTATAGGTCAGACTGTGGTCCCTTGGTCAGTTTCTGGTTCCTAGGTCAGTCTGTGGTCAGTTGCTCAGTTTCTGGTTTATAGGTCAGACTGTGGGCAGTTGGTCAGTTGCTGGTTCTTGGTCAGTCTGTGGACAGTTCGTCAGTTGCCGGTTGCTCGTTCAGTCTATGTACAGTTTGTTACTTTTTGGTTGCGAGCTCATCCTGTGGTCCATTGGTCAGTTGCTGGTTACTTGATCAGACTGTGGTCAGTTCCGTCAGTTTCTGGTTTCTCGGTCAGACTGTGGTCAGTTGGTCAGTTGTAGGTTGTCTCGGTAAGACTCTGGTCAGTTGGTTAGTTTCTGGTTTCTAGGTCAGACTGAAGTCAGTTGGTCAGTTTCTGGTTGCTAGATCAGACTGTGTTCAGTTGGTCAGTTTCTCTTTTCTCGGTCAGACTGTGGTCAGTTGGTCCGTATCATTTTTCTATTTCAGACTGTGGGCAGTTGGACAGGTTGTGGTTAAAGGTCAGACTGTGTTCAGTTGGTCAGTTTCTGGTTTTATGTCAGAGTGAGGTCAGATGCTCAGTTTCTGGTTTCTAGGTCAGAATGTGGTCAGTTGGTCAGTTTCTGGTTTCTAGATCAGAATGTGGTAAGTTTGTCAGTTTCTGGTTTCTAGGTCTGACTCTGGTCAGTTAGTCAGTTTCGGATTGTCACGGTCAGTTTTTGGTCAGTTGGACAGTTTCTGGTTTCTAGGTAAGACTGTGGTCAGTGGTCAGTGGTCAGTTTATGCTTTCTAGATCAGACTGTGGTCAGTTTGTCAGATTCTGGTTTCTCCATCAGAGTGTGGTCAGTTGGTCAGTTTCGGATTGTCTCGGTTAATTTTTGGTCAGTTGGACTGTTTCTGGTTCTAGATCAGACTGTGGTCGGTTGGTCAGTTTCTTGTTCCAAGATCACATTGTGGTCAGTTGGTCAGATTCTGTTTTCTAGGTCAGACTGTGGTCAGTTGGTCAGTTTCTGGTTTCTAGGTCAGAATGTGGTCAGTTGGTCACTTTCTGCTTTCTAGATCAGACTGTGGTCAGTTTGTCAGTTTCTGGTTTCTAGGTCAGGCTGTGGTCAGTTGGTCAGTTTCGGATTGTCTCGGTCAGTTTTTCGTCAGTTGGACAGTTTCTGGTGCTCGATCAGACTTTGGTCGGTTGGTCAGTTACTGGTTTCTCGTTCAGACTGTGGTTCGTTGATCAGTTTCTGGTTTATAGGTCAGACTGTGGTCAGTTGGTCAGTTTCTGCTTTCTCGTTCAGAGTGTGGTCAGTTTGTCAGTTTCTGGTTTCTAGGTGTGACTGTGGTCAGTTAGTCAGTGTCGGATTGTCTCGGTCAGTTTTTGGTCAGTTGGACAGTTTCTGGTTTCAAGGTCAGACTGTGGTCAGTGGTCAGTTTCTGTTTTTAGGTCAGACTGTGGTCAGTTGGTCAGTTGCTGGTTTCTACGTCAGTATGTGGTCAATTGGTCAGATACTGGTTGCTAAGTCAGAATGTGGTAACTTGCTCAGTTTCTGGATTATAGGTCAGACTGTGGTCAGTTGGTCATTTGCTGGTTGTTAGGTCAGACTGTGGTCAGTTGGTCAGTTTTTCCATTCTAGATCAGACTATGGTCAGTTTCTGGTTGCTGGATCAGACTGTTTCATTTGGTCAGTTTCTGTTTTCTTGTCAGACTGTGGTCATTTGGTCAGTTTCTGGTTTCTAGTTCAGACTGTTGGTAGTTGGACAGGTTGTGGTTAAATGTCAGACTGTGGTCAGTTTCAGGTTTTATGTCAGACTGATTTAAGATGGTCAGTTTCTGGTTTCTAGGTCAGAATGTGGTCAGTTCGTCGGTTTCTGGTTTCTAGTTCAGACTGTGGTCAGTTGGTCAGTTTCTGCTTTCTAGATCAGAATGTGGTCAGTTTGTCAGTTTCTGGTTTCTAGGTCTGACTATGGTCAGTTAGTCAGTTTCGGATTGTCTCGGTCAGTTTTTGGTCAGTTGGACAGTTTCTGGTTTCTAGGTCAGACTGTGGTCAGTGGTCAGTTTCTGCTTTCTAGATCAGACTGTGGTCAGTTTGTCAGTTTCTGGTTCCAAGGTCACATTTTGGTCAGTTGGTCAGTTTCTGATTCCCAGGTCATACTGTGGTCATTTGGTAAGTTTCTGTTTACGAGGTCAGACTGTGGTCAGTTGGTCAGTTTCTAGTTTCTAGGTCAGAATGTGGTCAGTTGGTCAGTTTCTGCTTTCTAAATCAGACTGTGGTCAGTTTGTCAGTTTCTGGTTTCTAGGTCAGGCTGTGGTCAGTTGGTCAGTTTCGGATTGTCTCGGTCAGTTTTTGGTCAGTTGGACAGTTTCTGGTTGCTAGATCAGACTGTGGTTAGTTGGTCAGTTTCTGGTTTATAGGTCAGACTGTAGTCCCTTGGACAGTTTCTGGTTCCTAGGTCAGTCTGTGGTCAGTTGCTCAGTTTCTGGTTTATAGGTCAGACTGTGGTCAGTTGGTCAGTTTCTGGTTGCTTGATCCGACTGTGTTCAGTTGGATAGTTTCTGTTTTCTCGGTCTGACTGTGGTCATTTGGTCAGTTTCTGTTTTCTAGGTCAGACTGTGGTCAGTTGGTCAGTTTCTGGTTTATAGGTCAGACTGTGGTCAGTTGGTCAGTTGCTGGTTGCTATGTCAGACTGTGGTCAGTTGGTCAGTTGCTGGTTGCTATGTCAGACTGAGGTCAGTTGGTCAGTTTTTGCTTTCTAGATCAGACTATGGTCAGTTTCTGCTTGCTGGATCAGACTGTGTTCAGTTGGTCAGTTTCTGTTTTCTCGGTCAGACTGTGGTCATTTGGTCAGTTTCTGGTTTCTAGTTCAGACTATTGGTAATTGGACATGTTGTGGTTAAATGTCAGACTGTGGTCAGTTGGTCAGTTTCTGGTTTTATGTCAGACGGAGGTCAGATGGTCAGTTTATGGTTTCTAGGTCAGAATGTGGTCAGTTGGTCAGTTTCTGGTTTCTAGTTCAGACTGTGTTCAGTTGGTCAGTTGCTGCTTTCTAGACCAGAATGTGTTCAGTTTGTCAGTTTCTGGTATCTAGTTCTGACTGTGGTCAGTTAGTCAGTTTCGGATTGTCTCGGTCAGTTTTTGGTCAGTTGGACAGTTTCTGGTTTCTAGGTCAGACTGTGGTCAGTGGCCAGTTTCTGCTTTATAAATCAGACTGTGGTCAGTTTGTCAGTTTCTGGTTCCAAGGTCACATTGTGGTCAGTTGGTCAGATTCTGTTGTCGAGGTCAGACTGTGGTCAGTTGGTCAGTTTCTGGTTTCGAGGTCAGACTGTGGTCAGTTGGTCAGTTTCTGATTCCAGTGTGAGACTGTGGTCAGTTGGTCAGTTTCTGTTTTCTAGGTCAGACTGTGGTCAGTTGGTCAGTTTCTGGTTTCTAGGTCAGAATGTGGTCAGTTGGTCAGTTTCTGCTTTCTAGATCAGACTGTGGTCAGTTTGTCAGTTTCTGGTTTCTCGGTCAGGCTGTGGTCAGTTGGTCAGTTTCGGATTGTCTCGGTCAGTTTTTGGTCAGTTGGACAGTTTCTGGTTGCTTGATCAGACTGTGGTTAGTTGGTCAGTTTCTGGTTTATAGGTCAGACTGTGGTCCCTTGGTCAGTTTCTGGTTCCTAGGTCAGCCTGTGGTCAGTTGCTCAGTTTCTGGTTTATAGGTCAGACTGTGGTCAGTTGGTCAGTTTTTGCTTTCTAGATCAGACTATGGTCAGTTTCTGGTTGCTAGATCAGACTGTGTTCAGTTGGTCAGTTTCTGTTTTCTCGGTCAGACTTTGGTCATTTGGTCAGTTTCTGGCTTCTAGTTCAGACTGTTGGTAGTTGGACAGGTTGTGGTTAAATGTCAGACTGTGGTCAGTTGGTCAGTTTCTGGTTTTATGTCAGACTGAGGTCTGATGGTCAGTTTCTGGTTTCTAGGTCAGAATGTGGTCAGTTTGTCAGTTTCTGGTTTCTAGGTCAGACTGTGGTCAGTTAGTCAGTTTCGTATTGTCTCGGTTAGTTTTTGGTCAGTTCGACAGTTTCTGGTTTCTAGGTCAGACTGTGGTCAGTAGTCAGTTTCTGCTTTCTAAATCGGACTGTGGTCAGTTGATCAGTTTCTGGTTTCTAGGTCAGACTGTGTTCAGTTCGTCAGTTTCGGATTGTCTCGGTCAGATTGCGGTTATTTGGACAGTTTCAGGTTTCTAGATCAGACTGTGGTCAGTTGGTCAGTTTCTGGTTTCTAGGTCAGACTGTGGACAGTTGGTTAGTTTCTGTTTTGTCGGACAGTCTGTGGTCAGTTGGTCAGTTTCTGGTTGCTAGATCAGACTGTGGTCAGTTGGTCAGTTTCTGGGTTCTAGGTCAGACTGTGGTCAGTTGATCAGTTCCTGTTTTCACAGTCAGACTGTGGACATTTGGTCAGTTTCTGGTTGTCTCGGTCAGACTCTGGTCAGTTGGTCAGTTTCTGGATTCTAGGTTAGACTTACGTCAGTTGGTCAGTTTCTGGTTCATAATTCAGATTGTGATAGTTGGACAATTAGGCTTTCTAGTTCAGACTGTGGTCAGTTGGTCAGTATCGGGTTTCTCGGTCTCACTGTGGTCAGTTGATATGTTTCGGGTTGTCTCAGTCAGATTGTGTCAATTGGTCAGTTGCTGGTTTCTATGTCAGACTGTGGTCAGTTGGTCAGTTTATGCTTTCTAGATCAGACTGTGGTCAGTTGGTCAGTTTCGGATTGTCTCGTTCAGATTGTGGTCAGTTGGACAGTTTCTGGCTTCTAGATCAGACTGTGGTCAGTTGGTCAGTTTCTGTTTTCTCGGTCAGACTTTGGTCATTTGGTCAGTTTCTGGCTTCTAGTTCAGACTGTTGGTAGTTGGACAGGTTGTGGTTAAATGTCAGACTGTGGTCAGTTGGTCAGTTTCTGGTTTTATGTCAGACTGAGGTCTGATGGTCAGTTTCTGGTTTCTAGGTCAGAATGTGGTCAGTTTGTCAGTTTCTGGTTTCTAGGTCAGACTGTGGTCAGTTAGTCAATTTCGAATTGTCTCGGTTAGTTTTTGGTCAGTTCGACAGTTTCTGGTTTCTAGGTCAGACTGTGGTCAGTGGTCAGTTTCTGCTTTCTAAATCGGACTGTGGTCAGTTGATCAGTTTCTGGTTTCTAGGTCAGACTGTGTTCAGTTCGTCAGTTTCGGATTGTCTCGGTCAGATTGCGGTTATTTGGACAGTTTCAGGTTTCTAGATCAGACTGTGGTCAGTTGGTCAGTTTCTGGTTTCTAGGTCAGACTGTGGACAGTTGGTTAGTTTCTGTTTTGTCGGACAGTCTGTGGTCAGTTGGTCAGTTTCTGGTTGCAAGATCAGACTGTGGTCAGTTGGTCAGTTTCTGGGTTCTAGGTCAGACTGTGGTCAGTTGATCAGTTCCTGTTTTCACAGTCAGACTGTGGACATTTGGTCAGTTTCTGGTTGTCTCGGTCAGACTCTGGTCAGTTGGTCAGTTTCTGGATTCTAGGTTAGACTTACGTCAGTTGGTCAGTTTCTGGTTCATAATTCAGATTGTGATAGTTGGACAATTAGGCTTTCTAGTTCAGACTGTGGTCAGTTGGTCAGTATCGGATTTCTCGGTCACACTGTGGTCAGTTGATATGTTTCGGGTTGTCTCAGTCAGATTGTGTCAATTGGTCAGTTGCTGGTTTCTATGTCAGACTGTGGTCAGTTGGTCAGTTTATGCTTTCTAGATCAGACTGTGGTCAGTTGGTCAGTTTCTGGTTTCTAGGTCAGACTGTGTTGAGTTGGTCAGTTTCGGATTGTCTCGTTCAGATTGTGGTCAGTTGGACAGTTTCTGATTTCTAGGTCAGACTGTGGTCAGTTGGTCAGTTTCTGGTTTCAAGGTCAGACTGTGGTCAGTTGGTCACTTTCATGTTGCCTCGGTCAGACTGTGTTCTGTTGGTCAGTTTCTGGTTTCTAGATCTGACTGTGGTCAGTTGGTCAGCTTCTGGTCTCTAGGTCTTCGAGTGGTCAGTTGGTCAGTTTCTGTTTTCTCGGTCCGACTGTGGTCAGTTGGTCAGTTTCTGTATTGTCGGTCAGACTGTGGTCAGTTGGTCAGTTTCGGATTGTCTCGTTCAGATTGTGGTCAGTTGGAAAGTTTCTGGCTTCTAGATCAGACTGTGGTCAGTTGGTCAGTTTCTGGTTTCTAGGTCAGACTGTGGCCAGTTGATCAGTTCATGTTTTCACGATCAGAATGTGGTGAGTTGGTCAGTTTCGGGCTGTCTCGGTCAGACTGTGGACAGTTGGTCAGTTTCTGGTTGTCTCGGTCAGACTCTGGTCAGTTGGTCCGTTTCTGGTTTCTAGGTTAAACTGAAGTCAGTTGGTCAGTTTCTGGTTCATAATTCAGACTGTGATCAGTTGGTCAATTCCGGTTTCTAGCTCAGAATGTGGTTAGTTGGTCAGTATCAGGTTTTTAGGTCAGACTGTGCTCAGTTGCTCAGTTTCTGGTTTCTCGGTCAGACTGTGGTCAGTTGCTATGTTTCACGTTGTCTCAGTCAGATTGTGGTCAGTTGGTCAGTTTCTGGTTTCTATGTCAGACTGTGGTCAGTTGGTCAGTTTATGCTTTCCAGATCAGACTGTGGTCAGATGGTCAGTTTCTGGTTTCTAGGTCAGACTGTGGTCAGTTGGTCAGTTTTGGATTGTCTCGTTCAGATTGTCGTCAGTTGGACAGTTTCTGGTTTCTTGATCAGATTGTGTTCAGTTGGTCAGTTTCTGGTTTCTAGATCAGACTGTGGTCATTTGGTCAGTTTCTGGTTTCTAGTTCAGACTGTTGGTAATTGGACATGTTGTGGTTAAATGTCAGACTGTGGTCAGTTGGTCAGTTTCTGGTTTTATGTCAGACGGAGGTCAGATGGTCAGTTTATGGTTTCTAGGTCAGAATGTGGTCAGTTGGTCAGTTTCTTGTTTCTAGTTCAGACTGTGTTCAGTTGGTCAGTTTCTGCTTTCTAGATCAGAATGTGTTCAGTTTGTCAGTTTCTGGTATCTAGTTCTGACTGTGGTCAGTTAGTCAGTTTCGGATTGTCTCGGTCAGTTTTTGGTCAGTTGGACAGTTTCTGGTTTCTAGGTCAGACTGTGGTCAGTGGCCAGTTTCTGCTTTATAAATCAGACTGTGGTCAGTTTGTCAGTTTCTGGTTTCTCGGTCAGGCTGTGGTCAGTTTGTCAGTTTCTGGTTTCTAGGTCAGACTGTGGTCAGTTAGTCAGTTTCGTATTGTCTCGGTTAGTTTTTGGTCAGTTCGACAGTTTCTGGTTTCTAGGTCAGACTGTGGTCAGTGGTCAGTTTCTGCTTTCTAGATCGGACTGTGGTCAGTTGATCAGTTTCTGGTTTCTAGGTCAAAATGTGTTCAGTTCTTCAGTTTCGGATTGTCTCGGTCAGATTGCGGTTATTTGGACAGTTTCAGGTTTCTAGATCAGACTGTGGTCAGTTGGTCAGTTTCTGGTTTCTCGGTCAGACTGTGGACAGTTGGTTAGTTTCTGTTTTGTCGGAAAGTCTGTGGTCAGTTGGTCAGTTTCTGGTTGCTAGATCAGACTGTGGTCAGTTGGTCAGTTTCTGGGTTCTAGGTCAGACTGTGGTCAGTTGATCAGTTCCTGTTTTCACAGTCAGACTGTGGACATTTGGTCAGTTTCTGGTTGTCTCGGTCAGACTCTGGTCAGTTGGTCAGTTTCTGGATTCTAGGTTAGACTTACGTCAGTTGGTCAGTTTCTGCTTCATAATTCAGATTGTGATAGTTGGACAATTAGGCTTTCTAGTTCAGACTGTGGTCAGTTGGTCAGTATCGGGTTTCTCGGTCACACTGTGGTCAGTTGATATGTTTCGCGTTGTCTCAGTCAGATTGTGTCAATTGGTCAGTTGCTGGTTTCTATGTCAGACTGTGGTCAGTTGGTCAGTTTATGCTTTCTAGATCAGACTGTGGTCAGTTGGTCAGTTTCTGGTTTCTAGGTCAGACTGTGTTGAGTTGGTTAGTTTCGGATTGTCTCGTTCAGATTGTGGTCAGTTGGACAGTTTCTGGTTTCTAGGTCAGACTGTGGTCAGTTGGTCAGTTTCTGGTTTCCAGGTCAGACTGAGGTCAGTTGGTCACTTTCATGTTGCCTCGGTCAGACTGTGTTCTGTTGGTCAGTTTCTGGTTTCTAGATCTGACTGTGGTCAGTTGGTCAGCTTCTGGTCTCTAGGTCTTCGAGTGGTCAGTTGGTCAGTTTCTGTTTTCTCGGTCCGACTGTGGTCAGTTGGTCAGTTTCTGTATTGTCGTTCAGACTGTGGTCAGTTGGTCAGTTTCGGATTGTCTCGTTCAGATTGTGGTCAGTTGGACAGTTTCTGGCTTCTAGATCAGACTGTGGTCAGTTGGTCAGTTTCTGGTTTCTAGGTCAGACTGTGGCCAGTTGATCAGTTCCTGTTTTCACGATCAGAATGTGATGAGTTGGTCAGTTTCGGGCTGTCTCGGTCAGACTGTGGACAGTTGGTCAGTTTCTGGTTGTCTCGGTCAGACTCTGGTCAGTTGGTCCGTTTCTGGTTTCTAGGTTAAACTGAAGTCAGTTGGTCAGTTTCTGGTTCATAATTCAGACTGTGATCAGTTGGTCAATTCCGGTTTCTAGCTCAGAATGTGGTCAGTTGGTCAGTATCAGGTTTTTAGGTCAGACTGTGGTCAGTTGCTCAGTTTCGGATTGTCTCGTTCAGATTGTGGTCAGTTGGACAGTTTCTGGTTTCTTGATCAGATTGTGTTCAGTTGGTCAGTTTCTGGTTTCTAGATCAGACTGAGGTCAGTTGGTCTGTTTCAATTCTAGGTCAGAGTGTGGTCAGTTGGTCAGTTTCTGTTTTCTCGGTCAGATTGTGGTCAGTTCGTCAGTTTCTGATTTCTCGGTCAGATTATGTTCAGTTGGTCAGTTTCTGGTTGCTAGATTAGATTGTGGTCAGTTGGTCAGTTTCTGGTTTCTAGGTCAGACTGTGGTCAATTCATCAGTTTATGATTTCGAGGTCAGACTGTGGTCAGTTGGTCAGTTTCGAATTGTATCGGTCAGATTGTTGTCAGCTGGACAGTTTCTGCTTTCGAGATCAGACTGCGGTCATTTGGTCAGTTTCTGGTTTCTTGGTCAGACTATGTTCAGTTGGTCAGGTTCTGGTTGCTAGATCAGACTGTGGTCAGTTGGTCAGTTTCTGGTTTCTAGGTCAGACTGTGGTCAGTTGGCCAGTTCCTCTTTTCTCGGTCAGACTGTGGTCAGTTGGTCAGTTTCTGGTTTCTAGGTCAGACTGTGGTCAATTGGTCAGTTTCTGTTTGCTCGGTCAGGCTGTGGTCAGTTGGTAAATTTCTGGTTTATAGTTCAGACAATGGTCATTTTCTCAGTTTCTGGTTGTCTTCGTAAGACTGTGGTCAGTTGGTCAGTTTCAGGTTGTATCGGTCAGACTGTGGTCAGTTGGGAAGTTGCTGGTTCTAGGTCAGTCTGTAGACAACTGGTCAGTTGCCGGTTGCTAGATCAGTCTGTGTTCAGTTTGTTACATTTTGGTTGCGAGCTCATCCTGTGGTCAATTGGTCAATTGCTGATTACTTCATCAGACTGTGGTCAGTTCCATCAGTTTCTGGGTTCTCGGTCAGACCGCGGTCAGTTCGTCAGTTTCGGGTTGTTTCGGTCAGACTGTGGTCAGTTGGTCAGTTTCTGGTTGTCTCGGTCAGACTCTGTGCAGTTGGTCAGTTTCTGGTTTCTAGATTAGACTGAATTCAGTTGGTCAGTTTCTGGTTCCTAATTCAGACTGTGATCAGTTGGTCAGTTACGGTTTCAAGCTCAGACTGCGGTCAGTTGGCCAGTATCAGATTTCTAGGTCAGCCTGTGGTCAGTTACTCAATTTCAGGTTTCTAGGTCAGACTGTTGTCAGTTGCTACGTTTCGCATTGTCTCAGTCGGATTGTGGTCAGTTGGTCAGTTTCTGGTTTATAGGTCAGGCTGTGGTCACTTGGTCAGTTTATGCTTTCTAGATCAGACCGTGGTCAGTTGGTCAGCTTCTGGTTTCAAGGTCAGACTGTGGTCAGTTGATCAGTTTCTGGTTGCAAGATCAGACTGTGGTCAGTTGATCAGTTTCTGGTTTCTAGGTCAGACTGTGGTCAGTTGGTCAGTTTTTGTTTTCTCTGTCAGACAGTGGTCAGTTGGTCAGTTTCTGGTTTCTAGGTCAGCCTGTGTTCAGTTGGTCAGCTTCTAGTTGCTAGATCAGACTGTTGTCAGTTGGTCAGTTTCTGGTTTCTAGATCAGACTGTGGTCATTTGATCATCTTCTGGTTTCTTGGTCAGACTGTGGTCAGTTGGTCAGTTTCAGATTGTCTCGGTCAGATTGTGGTCAGTTGGACAGTTTCTGGTTTCTAGATCAGACTGTGGTCAGTTGGTCAGTTTCTGGTTTCAAGGTCAGACTGTGATCAGTACGTGAGTTTCATGTTGCCTTGGTCAGACTGTGTTCAGTTGGTCAGTTTCTGGTTTCCAAATCAGACTTTGGTCAGTTGGTCAGTTTCTGGTTTCTAGGTCAGTCTGTGGTCAGTTGGCCACTTTCTTTTTCCTCGGTCTGACTGTGGTCAGTTGGTCAGTTTCTGGTTTCTAGTTCAGACTGTGTTCAGTTGGTCAGTTTCTGGTTTCTATGTCAGACTGTGATCAGTTGGTCAGTTTCTGTTTTCTCGGTCAGACTGTGGTCAGTTGGTCAGTTTCTGGTTTCTTGGTCAGACTGTGTTCAGTTGATCAGTTTATGTTTTCTAGGTCAGACTGTGGTCAGTTGGTCAGTTTCTGTTTTGTCGGTCAGACTGTGTTCAGTTGGTCAGTTTCTGGGTTCGAGGTCATACTGTGGTCAGTTGATCAGTTCCTGTTTTCACAGTCAGACTGTGGACATTTGGTCAGTTTCTGGTTGTCTCGGTCAGACTCTGGTCAGTTGGTCAGTTTCTGGATTCTAGGTTAGACTGACGTCAGTTGGTCAGTTTCTGGTTCATAATTCCAATTGTGATAGTTGGACAATTAGGGTTTCTAGCTCAGACTGTGGTCAGTTAGTCAGTATCAGGTTTTTAGGTCAGACTGTGGTCAGTTGCTCAGTTTCTGGTTTCTCGGTCAGACTGTGGTCAGTTGATATGTTTCGGATTGTCTCAATCAGATTGTGGTCAGTTGGTCAGTTTATGCTTTCTAGATCAGACTGTGGTCAGTTGATCAGTTTCTGGTTTCTAGGTCAGACTGTGTTCAGTTGGTCAGTTTCGGATTGTCTCGGCCAGATTGTGGTTGTTGGACAGTTTCTGGTTTCTAGATCAGACTGTGGTCAGTAAGTCAGTTTCTGGTTTCTATGTCAGACTGTGGTCAGTTGGTCAGTTTCTGTTTTGTCGGTCAGACTGTGTTCAGTTGGTCAGTATCTGGGTTCGAGGTCAGACTGTGGTCAGTTGATATGTTTCGGGTTGTCTCAGTCAGATTGTGGAGAGTTGGTCAGTTTATGCTTTCTAGATCAGACTGTGGTCAGTTGATCAGTTTCTGGTTTCTAGATCATCCTGTGGTCAGTTGGTCAATTGCTTGTTGCTCGATCAAACTGTGGTCAGTTGATCAGTTTCTGCTTTCGAGGTCAGACTGTGGTCAGTTGGTCAATTTCTGGTTTCTAGGTCAAAGTGTGGTCAGTTGGTAATTTTCTGTTTTCTTGGTCAGACTGTGGTCAGTTGGTCAATTGCTGGTTTCGATGTCAGACTTTGGTCAGTTGGTCAGATACTGGCCGCAAGGTCAGAATGTGGCCTGTTGGATAGTTTGTGGTTGCTAGGTCAGACTGTGGTCATTTGGTCAGATTCTGGTTTCGAGGTCAGACTGTGGTCAGTTGTTCAGTTTCTGGTTTCTAGGTCAGACTGTGGTCATTTGTTCAGTTTCGCGTTGTCTTGGTCAGTTGGTCAGTTTCATGATGTCTCGGTCAGACTGTGGACATTTGGTCAGTTTCTGGTTTCTAGGTCATACTGTGGTCAGACTGCGGTCAGTAGGTCAGTTTCTGGTTTCTCGGTCAGACTGTGGTCAGTTGGTCAGTTTCTGGTTATCTAGGTCTGCTTCTCTGGTCAGTTTTTTTTTACTTTTAGGTTGCTAGGTCATCCTGTGTTCAGTTGTTCAATTGATTGTTGCTCGATCAGACTGTGGTCAGTTGATCATTTTCTGATTTCAAGGTCAGACTGTGGTCAGTTTATCATTTTCTGGTTTCTACGTCAGACTGTGGTCAGTTGTTCAGTTTCGGATTGTCTCAGTCAGACTTTGGTCATTTGGTCTGTTTCGGGTTCCTAGGCCGGAATGTGGTCAGTAGGTCAGTTTCTGGTGTCTAGATCAGACTGTGTCAGTTGGTCAGTTTCTGCTTCCTATATCAGAATGTGGCGAATTGTTCAGTTTCTGGTTTCTAGGTCAGAATGTGGTCAGTTGGTCAGTTTCTGTTTTTATGTCAGACTGAGGTCAGACGGTCAGTTTTTGGTTGCTAGGTCAGAATGTGGTCTGTTGGTCAGTTTCTGTTTTCTCGGTCAGACGATGGTCAGTTGGTCAGTTTCTGTTTTCTCGGTCAGATTGTGGTCAGTTCGTCAGTTTCTTGTTTCTAGGTCAGATTATGTTCAGTTGGTCAGTTTCTGGTTGCTAGATCAGATTGTGGTCAGTTGATCAGTTTCTGGTTTCTAGGTCAGACTGTAGTCAGTTGGTCAGTTTCTGTTTTCTCGGTCAGACGGTGGTCAGTTGGTCAGTTTCTGGTTTCTATGTCAGACTGTCTTCAGTTGTTCAGTTTCTGGTTGCTCGATAAGACTGTGGTCAGTTGGTCAGTGTCTGGTTTCTAGATCAGACTGTGGTCAATTCATCAGTTTATGGTTTCTAGGTCAGACTGTGGCCAGTTGGTCAGTTTCGGATTGTTTCGGTCAGATTGTGGTCAGCTGGACAGTTTCTGCTTTCGAGATCAGACTGCGGTCATTTGGTCAGTTTATGGTTTCTCGGTCAGACTATGTTCAGTTGGTCAGTTTCAGGTTGCTAGATCAGACTGTGGTCAGTTGGTCAGTTTCTGGTTTCTAGGTCAGACTGTGGTCAGTTGGCCAGTTCCTCTTTTCTCGGTCAGACTGTGGTCAGTTGGTCAGTTTCTGGTTTCTAGGTCAGACTGTGGTCAATTGGTCAGTTTCTGTTTGCTCGGTCAGACTGTGGTCAGTTGGTACATTTCTGGTTTATAGTTCAGACAATGGTCAGTTTCTCAGTTTCTGGTTGTCTTCGTAAGACTGTGGTCAGTTGGTCAGTTTCAGGTTGTATCGGTCAGACTGTGGTCAGTTGGGAAGTTGCTGGTTCTAGGTCAGTCTGTAGACAACTGGTCAGTTGCCGGTTGCTAGATCAGTCTGTGTTCAGTTTGTTACATTTTGGTTGCGAGCTCATCCTGTGGTCAATTGGTCAATTGCTGGT
Source organism: Pristiophorus japonicus (assembly GCF_044704955.1). NCBI lineage: Eukaryota > Metazoa > Chordata > Chondrichthyes > Pristiophoridae > Pristiophorus > Pristiophorus japonicus. Next base: position 5,144,823 of record NW_027253324.1, read on the forward strand.
TACTTAATCAGACTGTGGTCAGTTCCATCAGTTTCTGGGTTTTCGGTCAGACCGCGGTCAGTTCGTCAGTTTCGGGTTGTTTCGGTCAGACTGTGGTCAGTTGGTCAGTTTCTGGTTGTCTCGGTCAGACTCTGTGCAGTTGGTCAGTTTCTGGTTTCTAGATTAGACTGAATTCAGTTGGTCAGTTTCTGGTTCCTAATTCAGACTGTGATCAGTTGGTCAGTTACGGTTTCAAGCTCAGACTGCGGTCAGTTGGCCAGTATCAGATTTCTGGATCAGCCTGTGGTCAGTTACTCAGTTTCAGGTTTCTAGGTCAGACTGTTTTCAGTTGCTACGTTTCGCATTGTCTCAGTCGGATTGTGGTCAGTTGGTCAGTTTCTGGTTTATAGGTCAGGCTGTGGTCACTTGGTCAGTTTATGCTTTCTAGATCAGACTGTGGTCAGTTGGTCAGCTTCTGGTTTCAAGGTCAGACTGTGGTCAGTTGATCAGTTTCTGGTTGCAAGATCAGACTGTGGTCAGTTGATCAGTTTCTGGTTTCTAGGTCAGACTGTGGTCAGTTGGTCAGTTTCTGTTTTCTCTGTCAGACAGTGGTCAGTTGGTCAGTTTCTGGTTTCTAGGTCAGACTGTGCTCAGTTGGTCAGCTTCTAGTTGCTAGATCAGACTGTTGTCAGTTGGTCAGTTTCTGGTTTCTAGATCAGACTGTGGTCATTTGATCATCTTCTGGTTTCTTGGTCAGACTGTGGTCAGTTGGTCAGTTTCAGATTGTCTCGGTCAGATTGTGGTCAGTTGGACAGTTTCTGGTTTCTAGATCAGACTGTGGTCAGTTGGTCAGTTTCTGGTTTCAAGGTCAGACTGTGGTCAGTACGTGAGTTTCATGTTGCCTTGGTCAGACTGTGTTCAGTTGGTCAGTTTCTGGTTTCCAAATCAGACTTTGGTCAGTTGGTCAGTTTCTGGTTTCTAGGTCAGTCTGTGGTCAGTTGGCCACTTTCTTTTTCCTCGGTCTGACTGTGGTCAGTTGGTCAGTTTCTGGTTTCTAGTTCAGACTGTGTTCAGTTGGTCAGTTTCTGGTTTCTATGTCAGACTGTGATCAGTTGGTCAGTTTCTGTTTTCTCGGTCAGACTGTGGTCAGTTGGTCAGTTTCTGGTTTCTTGGTCAGACTGTGTTCAGTTTGTCAGTTTTTGGTTGCTAGATCAGACTGTGGTCAGTTGGTCAGTTTCTGCTTTCTAGATCGGACTGTGGTCAGTTGATCAGTTTCTGGTTTCTAGGTCAGACTGTGGTCAGTTGGTCAGTTTCTGTTTTGTCGGTCAGACTGTGTTCAGTTGGTCATTTTCTGGGTTCGAGGTCAGACTGTGGTCAGTTGATCAGTTCCTGTTTTCACAGTCAGAATGTGGAGAGTTGGTCAGTTTCGGGCGGTCTCGGTCAGACTGTGGCCATTTGGTCAGTTTCTGGTTGTCTCGGTCAGACTCTGGTCAGTTGGTCAGTTTCTGGATTCTAGGTTAGACTGACGTCAGTTGGTCAGTTTCTGGTTCATAATTCCGATTGTGATAGTTGGACAATTAGGGTTTCTAGCTCAGACTGTGGTCAGTTCGTCAGTATCAGGTTTTTAGGTCAGACTGTGGTCAGTTGCTCAGTTTCTGGTTTCTCGGTGAGACTGTGGTCAGTTGATATGTTTCGGGTTGTCTCAATCAGATTGTGGTCAGTTGGTCAGTTTATGCTTTCTAGATCAGACTGTGGTCAGTTGATCAGTTTCTGGTTTCTAGGTCAGACTGTGTTCAGTTGGTCAGTTTCGGATTGTCTCGGCCAGATTGTGGTTGTTGGACAGTTTCTGGTTTCTAGATCAGACTGTGGTCAGTAAGTCAGTTTCTGGTTTCTATGTCAGACTGTGGTCAGTTGGTCAGTTTCTGTTTTGTCGATCAGACTGTGTTCAGTTGGTCAGTATCTGGGTTCGAGGTCAGACTGTGGTCAGTTGATATGTTTCGGGTTGTCTCAGTCAGATTGTGGAGAGTTGGTCAGTTTATGCTTTCTAGATCAGACTGTGGTCAGTTGATCAGTTTCTGGTTTCTAGATCATCCTGTGGTCAGTTGGTCAATTGCTTGTTGCTCGATCAAACTGTGGTCAGATGATCAGTTTCTGCTTTCGAGGTCAGACTGTGGTCAGTTGGTCAATTTCTGGTTTCTAGGTCAAACTGTGGTCAGTTGGTAATTTTCTGTTTTCTTGGTCAGACTGTGGTCAGTTGGTCAATTGCTGGTTTCTATGTCAGACTTTGGTCAGTTGGTCAGATACTGGTCGCAAGGTCAGAATGTGGCCTGTTGGATAGTTTGTGGTTGCTAGGTCAGACAGTGGTCATTTGGTCAGATTCTGGTTTCGAGGTCAGACTGTGGTCAGTTGTTCAGTTTCTGGTTTCTAGGTCAGACTGTGGTCATTTGTTCAGTTTCGCGTTGTCTTGGTCAGTTGGTCAGTTTCATGATGTCTCGGTCAGACTGTGGACATTTGGTCAGTTTCTGGTTTCTAGGTCAGACTGTGGTCATTTGTTCAGTTTCGCGTTGTCTTGGTCAGTTGGTCAGTTTCATGATGTCTCGGTCAGACTGTGGACATTTGGTCAGTTTCTGGTTTCTAGGTCATACTGTGGTCAGACTGCGGTCAGTAGGTCAGTTTCTGGTTTCTCGGTCAGACTGTGGTCAGTTGGTCAGTTTCTGGTTATCTAGGTCTGCTTCTCTGGTCAGTTTTTTTTACTTTTAGGTTGCTAGGTCATCCTGTGTTCAGTTGTTCAATTGATTGTTGCTCGATCAGACTGTGGTCAGTTGATCATTTTCTGATTTCAAGGTCAGACTGTGGTCAGTTTATCATTTTCTGGTTTCTACGTCAGACTGTTGTCAGTTGTTCAGTTTCGGATTGTCTCAGTCAGACTTTGGTCATTTGGTCTGTTTCGGGTTCCTAGGCCGGAATGTGGTCAGTAGGTCAGTTTCTGGTGTCTCGATCAGACTGTGTCAGTTGGTCAGTTTCTGCTTCCTAGGTCAGACTGTGCTCAGTTGGAAAGTTTCTGCTTCCTATATCAGAATGTGGCGAATTGTTCAGTTTCTGGTTTCTAGGTCAGAATGTGGTCAGTTGGTCAGTTTCTGTTTTTATGTCAGACTGAGGTCAGACGGTCAGTTTTTGGTTGCTAGGTCAGAATGTGGTCTGTTGGTCAGTAACTGGTTTCGAGTTAACCATGTTTTCAGTTGGTCAGTTACTGGTTTCGAGGTCAGACTGTGGTCAGTTGGTCAGTTTCTGTTTTCTCGGTCAGTTTGTGGTCAGTTCGTCAGTTTCTTTTTTCTCGGTCAGATTATGTTCAGTTGGTCAGTTTCTGGTTGCTAGATCAGATTGTGGTCAGTTGATCAGTTTCTGGTTTCTAGGTCAGACTGTAGTCAGTTGGTCAGTTTCTGTTTTCTCGGTCAGACGGTTGTCAGTTGGTGAGTTTCTGGTTTCTATGTCAGACTGTCTTCAGTTGTTCAGTTTCTGGTTGCTCGATAAGACTGTGGTCAGTTGGTCAGTGTCTGGTTTCTACATCAGACTGTGGTCAATTCATCAGTTTATGGTTTCTAGGTCAGACTGTGGTCAGTTGGTCAGTTTCGGATTGTTTCGGTCAGATTGCGGTCAGCTGGACAGTTTCTGCTTTCGAGATCAGACTGCGGTCATTTGGTCAGTTTCTGGTTTCTCGGTCAGACTATGTTCAGTTTGTCAGGTTCTGGTTGCTAGATCAGACTGTGGTCAGTTGGTCAGTTTCTGGTTTCTAGGTCAGACTGTGGTCAGTTGGCCAGTTCCTCTTTTCTCGGTCAGACTGTGGTCAGTTGGTCAATTTCTGGTTTCTAGGTCAGACTGTGGTCAATTGGTCAGTTTCTGTTTGCTAGGTCAGACTGTGGTCAGTTAGTAAATTTCTGGTTTATAGTTCAGACAATGGTCAGTTTCTCAGTTTCTGCTTGTCTTCGTAAGACTGTGGTCAGTTGGTCAGTTTCAGGTTGTATCGGTCAGACTGTGGTCAGTTGGGAAGTTGCTGGTTCTAGGTCAGTCTGTAGACAACTGGTCAGTTGCCGGTTGCTAGATCAGTCTGTGTTCAGTTTGTTACATTTTGGTTGCGAGCTCATCCTGTGGTCAATTGGTCAATTGCTGGTTACTTCATCAGACTGTGGTCAGTTCCATCAGTTTCTGGGTTCTCGGTCAGACTGCGGTCAGTTCGTCAGTTTCGGGTTGTTTCGGTCAGACTGTGGTTAGTTGGTCAGTTTCTGGTTTCTAGATCAGACTGTGGTCAGTAAGTCAGTTTCTGGTTTCTATGTCAGACTGTGGTCAGTTGGTCAGTTTCTGTTTTGTCGATCAGACTGTGTTCAGTTGGTCAGTTTATGCTTTCTAGATCAGACTGTGGTCAGTTGATCAGTTTCTGGTTTCTAGGTCAGACTGTGTTCAGTTGGTCAGTTTCGGATTGTCTCGGCCAGATTGTGGTTGTTGGACAGTTTCTGGTTTCTAGATCAGACTGTGGTCAGTAAGTCAGTTTCTGGTTTCTATGTCAGACTGTGGTCAGTTGGTCAGTTTCTGTTTTGTCGATCAGACTGTGTTCAGTTGGTCAGTATCTGGGTTCGAGGTCAGACTGTGGTCAGTTGATATGTTTCGGGTTGTCTCAGTCAGATTGTGGAGAGTTGGTCAGTTTATGCTTTCTAGATCAGACTGTGGTCAGTTGATCAGTTTCTGGTTTCTAGATCATCCTGTGGTCAGTTGGTCAATTGCTTGTTGCTCGATCAAACTGTGGTCAGATGATCAGTTTCTGCTTTCGAGGTCAGACTGTGGTCAGTTGGTCAATTTCTGGTTTCTAGGTCAAACTGTGGTCAGTTGGTAATTTTCTGTTTTCTTGGTCAGACTGTGGTCAGTTGGTCAATTGCTGGTTTCTATGTCAGACTTTGGTCAGTTGGTCAGATACTGGTCGCAAGGTCAGAATGTGGCCTGTTGGATAGTTTGTGGTTGCTAGGTCAGACAGTGGTCATTTGGTCAGATTCTGGTTTCGAGGTCAGACTGTGGTCAGTTGTTCAGTTTCTGGTTTCTAGGTCAGACTGTGGTCATTTGTTCAGTTTCGCGTTGTCTTGGTCAGTTGGTCAGTTTCATGATGTCTCGGTCAGACTGTGGACATTTGGTCAGTTTCTGGTTTCTAGGTCAGACTGTGGTCATTTGTTCAGTTTCGCGTTGTCTTGGTCAGTTGGTCAGTTTCATGATGTCTCGGTCAGACTGTGGACATTTGGTCAGTTTCTGGTTTCTAGGTCATACTGTGGTCAGACTGCGGTCAGTAGGTCAGTTTCTGGTTTCTCGGTCAGACTGTGGTCAGTTGGTCAGTTTCTGGTTATCTAGGTCTGCTTCTCTGGTCAGTTTTTTTTACTTTTAGGTTGCTAGGTCATCCTGTGTTCAGTTGTTCAATTGATTGTTGCTCGATCAGACTGTGGTCAGTTGATCATTTTCTGATTTCAAGGTCAGACTGTGGTCAGTTTATCATTTTCTGGTTTCTACGTCAGACTGTTGTCAGTTGTTCAGTTTCGGATTGTCTCAGTCAGACTTTGGTCATTTGGTCTGTTTCGGGTTCCTAGGCCGGAATGTGGTCAGTAGGTCAGTTTCTGGTGTCTCGATCAGACTGTGTCAGTTGGTCAGTTTCTGCTTCCTAGGTCAGACTGTGCTCAGTTGGAAAGTTTCTGCTTCCTATATCAGAATGTGGCGAATTGTTCAGTTTCTGGTTTCTAGGTCAGAATGTGGTCAGTTGGTCAGTTTCTGTTTTTATGTCAGACTGAGGTCAGACGGTCAGTTTTTGGTTGCTAGGTCAGAATGTGGTCTGTTGGTCAGTAACTGGTTTCGAGTTAACCATGTTTTCAGTTGGTCAGTTACTGGTTTCGAGGTCAGACTGTGGTCAGTTGGTCAGTTTCTGTTTTCTCGGTCAGTTTGTGGTCAGTTCGTCAGTTTCTTTTTTCTCGGTCAGATTATGTTCAGTTGGTCAGTTTCTGGTTGCTAGATCAGATTGTGGTCAGTTGATCAGTTTCTGGTTTCTAGGTCAGACTGTAGTCAGTTGGTCAGTTTCTGTTTTCTCGGTCAGACGGTTGTCAGTTGGTGAGTTTCTGGTTTCTATGTCAGACTGTCTTCAGTTGTTCAGTTTCTGGTTGCTCGATAAGACTGTGGTCAGTTGGTCAGTGTCTGGTTTCTACATCAGACTGTGGTCAATTCATCAGTTTATGGTTTCTAGGTCAGACTGTGGTCAGTTGGTCAGTTTCGGATTGTTTCGGTCAGATTGCGGTCAGCTGGACAGTTTCTGCTTTCGAGATCAGACTGCGGTCATTTGGTCAGTTTCTGGTTTCTCGGTCAGACTATGTTCAGTTTGTCAGGTTCTGGTTGCTAGATCAGACTGTGGTCAGTTGGTCAGTTTCTGGTTTCTAGGTCAGACTGTGGTCAGTTGGCCAGTTCCTCTTTTCTCGGTCAGACTGTGGTCAGTTGGTCAATTTCTGGTTTCTAGGTCAGACTGTGGTCAATTGGTCAGTTTCTGTTTGCTAGGTCAGACTGTGGTCAGTTAGTAAATTTCTGGTTTATAGTTCAGACAATGGTCAGTTTCTCAGTTTCTGCTTGTCTTCGTAAGACTGTGGTCAGTTGGTCAGTTTCAGGTTGTATCGGTCAGACTGTGGTCAGTTGGGAAGTTGCTGGTTCTAGGTCAGTCTGTAGACAACTGGTCAGTTGCCGGTTGCTAGATCAGTCTGTGTTCAGTTTGTTACATTTTGGTTGCGAGCTCATCCTGTGGTCAATTGGTCAATTGCTGGTTACTTCATCAGACTGTGGTCAGTTCCATCAGTTTCTGGGTTCTCGGTCAGACTGCGGTCAGTTCGTCAGTTTCGGGTTGTTTCGGTCAGACTGTGGTTAGTTGGTCAGTTTCTGGTTGTCTCGGCAGACTCTGGTCAGTTGGTCAGTTTCTGGCTTCTAGATTAGACTGAATTCAGTTGGTCAGTTTCTGGTTCCTAATTCAGACTGTGATCAGTTGGTCAGTTACGGTTTCAAGCTCAGACTGCGGTCAGTTGGCCAGTATCAGATTTCTAGGTCAGACTGTGGTCAGTTGGGAAGTTGCTGGTTCTAGGTCAGTCTGTAGACAACTGGTCAGTTGCCAGTTGCTAGATCAGTCTGTGTTCAGTTTGTTACATTTTGGTTGCGAGCTCATCCTGTGGTCAATTGGTCAATTGCTGGTTACTTCATCAGACTGTGGTCAGTTCCATTAGTTTCTGGGTTCTCGGTCATACTGCGGTCAGTTCGTCAGTTTCGGGTTGTTTCGGTCAGACTGTGGTCAGTTGGTCAGTTTCTGGTTGTCTCGGCAGACTCTGGTCAGTTGGTCAGTTTCTGGTTTCTAGATTAGACTGAATTCAGTTGGTCAGTTTCTGGTTCCTAATTCAGACTGTGATCAGTTGGTCAGTTACGGTTTCAAGCTCAGACTGCGGTCAGTTGGCCAGTATCAGATTTCTAGGTCAGACTGTGGTCAGTTACTCAGTTTCAGGTTTCTAGGTCAGACTGTTGTCAGTTGCTACGTTTCGCATTGTCTCAGTCGGATTGTGGTCAGTTGGTCAGTTTCTGGTTTATAGGTCAGGCTGTGGTCACTTGGTCAGTTTATGCTTTCTAGATCAGACTGTGGTCAGTTGGTCAGCTTCTGGTTTCAAGGTCAGACTGTGGTCAGTTGATCAGTTTCTGGTTGCAAGATCAGACTGTGGTCAGTTGATCAGTTTCTGGTTTCTAGGTCAGACTGTGGTCAGTTGGTCAGTTTCTGTTTTCTCTGTCAGACAGTGGTCAGTTGATCAGTTTCTGGTTTCTAGGTCAGACTGTGTTCAGTTGGTCAGCTTCTAGTTGCTAGGTCAGACTGTTGTCAGTTGGTCAGTTTCTGGTTTCTAGATTAGACTGTGGTCATTTGATCATCTTCTGGTTTCTTGGTCAGACTGTGGTCAGTTGGTCAGTTTCAGATTGTCTCGGTCAGATTGTGGTCAGTTGGACAGTTTCTGGTTTCTAGATCAGACAGTGGTCAGTTGGTCAGTTTCTGGTTTCTAGGTCAGACTGTGGTCAGTAAGTGAGTTTCATGTTGCCTTGGTCAGACTGTGTTCAGTTGGTCAGTTTCTGGTTTCCAAATCAGACTTTGGTCAGTTGGTCAGTTTCTGGTTTCTAGGTCAGTCTGTGGTCAGTTGGCCACTTTCTTTTTCCTCGGTCTGACTGTGGTCAGTTGGTCAGTTTCTGGTTTCTAGTTCAGACTGTGTTCAGTTGGTCAGTTTCTGGTTTCTATGTCAGACTGTGATCAGTTGGTCAGTTTCTGTTTTCTCGGTCAGACTGTGGTCAGTTGGTCAGTTTCTGGTTTCTTGGTCAGACTGTGTTCAGTTTGTCAGTTTTTGGTTGCGAGATCAGACTGTGGTCAGTTGGTCAGTTTCTGCTTTCTAGATCGGACTGTGGTCAGTTGATCAGTTTCTGGTTTCTAGGTCAGACTGTGTTCAGTTGGTCAGTTTCTGGGTTCGAGGTCAGACTGTGGTCAGTTGATCAGTTCCTGTTTTCACAGTCAGAATGTGGTGAGTTGGTCAGTTTCGGGCGGTCTCGGTCAGACTGTGGCCATTTGGTCAGTTTCTGGTTGTCTCGGTCAGACTCTGGTCAGTTGGTCAGTTTCTGGTTCTAGGTTAGACTGAGGTCTGTTGGTCAGTTTCTGGTTCATAATTCCGATTGTGATAGTTGGACAATTAGGGTTTCTAGCTCAGACTGTGGTCAGTTAGTCAGTATCAGGTTTTTAGGTCAGACTGTGGTCAGTTGCTCAGTTTCTGGTTTCTCGGTCAGACTGTGGTCAGTTGATATGTTTCGGGTTGTCTCAGTCAGATTGTGGTCAGTTGGTCAGTTTATGCTTTCTAGATCAGACTGTGGTCAGTTGATCAGTTTCTGGTTTCTAGGTCAGACTGTGTTCAGTTGGTCAGTTTCGGATTGTCTCGGCCAGATTGTGGTTGTTGGACAGTTTCTGGTTTCTAGATCAGACTGTGGTCAGTAAGTCAGTTTCTGGTTTCTATGTCAGACTGTGGTCAGTTGGTCAGTTTCTGTTTTGTCGGTCAGACTGTGTTCAGTTGGTCAGTTTCTGGGTTCGAGGTCAGACTGTGGTCAGTTGATATGTTTCGGGTTGTCTCAGTCAGATTGTGGCCAGTTGGTCAGTTTATGCTTTCTAGATCAGACTGTGGTCAGTTGATCAGTTTCTGGTTTCTAGATCATCCTGTGGTCAGTTGGTCAATTGCTTGTTGCTCGATCAGACTGTGGTCAGTTGATCAGTTTCTGGTTTCGAGGTCAGACTGTGGTCAGTTGGTCAATTTCTGGTTTCTAGGTCAAACTGTGGTCAGTTGGTCATTTTCTGTTTTCTTGGTCAGACTGTGGTCAGTTGGTCAATTGCTGGTTTCTATGTCAGACTTTGGTCAGTTGGTCAGATACTGGTCGCAAGGTCAGAATGTGGCCTTTTGGATAGTTTGTGGTTGCTAGGTCAGACAGTGGTCATTTGGTCAGATTCTGGTTTCGAGGTCAGACTGTGGTCAGTTGTTCAGTTTCTGGTTTCTAGGTCAGACTGTGGTCATTTGTTCAGTTTCGCGTTGTCTTGGTCAGTTGGTCAGTTTCATGATGTCTCGGTCAGACTGTGGACATTTGGTCAGTTTCTGGTTTCTAGGTCAGACTGTGGTCAGACTGCGGTCAGTAGGTCAGTTTCTGGTTTCTCGGTCAGACTGTGGTCAGTTGGTCAGTTTCTGGTTATCTAGGTCTGCTTCTCTGGTCAGTTTTTTTTTACTTTTAGGTTGCTAGGTCATCCTGTGTTCAGTTGTTCAATTGATTGTTGCTCGATCAGACTGTGGTCAGTTGATCATTTTCTGATTTCAAGGTCAGACTGTGGTCAGTTTATCATTTTCTGGTTTCTACGTCAGACTGTGGTCAGTTGTTCAGTTTCGGGTTGTCTCAGTCAGACTTTGGTCATTTGGTCTGTTTCGGGTTCCTAGGCCGGAATGTGGTCAGTTAGTCAGTTTCTGGTGTCTAGATCAGACTGTGTCAGTTGGTCAGTTTCAGGTTCCTAGGTCAGACTGTGATCAGTTACTGGTTGCTAGGTTAGACTGTGCTCAGTTGGTCAGTTTCTGCTTCCTAGGTCAGACTGTGCTCAGTTGGACAGTTTCTGCTTCCTATATCAGAATGTGGCGAATTGGTCAGTTTCTGGTTTCTAGGTCAGAATGTGGTCAGTTGGTCAGTTTCTGTTTTTATGTCAGACTGAGGACAGACGGTCAGTTTTTGGTTGCTAGGTCAGAATGTGGTCTGTTGGTCAGTTACTGGTTTCGAGTTAACCATGTTTTCAGTTGGTCAGTTACTGGTTTCGAGGTCAGACTGTGGTCAGTTGGTCAGTTTCTGTTTCCTCGGTCAGATTGTGGTCAGTTGGTCAGTTTCTTGTTTCTCGGTCAGATTATGATCAGTTGGTCAGTTTCTGGTTGCTAGATCAGATTGTGGTCAGTTGGTCAGTTTCTGGTTTCTAGGTCAGACTGTGGTCAGTTGGTCAGTTTCTGTTTTCTCGGTCAGACGGTGGTCAGTTGGTCAGTTTCTGGTTTCTATGTCAGACTGTCTTCAGTTGTTCAGTTTCTGGTTGCTAGATAAGACTGTGGTCAGTTGGTCAGTTTCTGGTTTCTAGATCAGACTGTGGTCAATTCATCAGTTTATGGTTTCCAGGTCAGACTGTGGTCAGTTGGTCAGTTTCGGATTGTCTCGGTCAGATTGTGGTCAGCTGGACAGTTTCTGCTTTCGAGATCAGACTGCGGTCATTTGGTCAGTTTCTGGTTTCTCGGTCAGACTATGTTCAGTTGGTCAGGTTCTGGTTGCTAGATCAGACTGTGGTCAGTTGGTCAGTTTCTGGTTTCTAGGTCAGACTGTGGTCAGTTGGCCAGTTCCTCTTTTCTCGGTCAGACTGTGGTCAGTTGGTCAGTTTCTGGTTTCTAGGTCAGACTGTGGTCAATTGGTCAGTTTCTGTTTGCTAGGTCAGACTGTGGTCAGTTAGTAAATTTCTTTTTTATAGTTCAGACAATGGTCAGTTTCTCAGTTTCTGGTTGTCTTCGTAAGACTGTGGTCAGTTGGTCAGTTTCAGGTTGTATCGGTCAGACTGTGGTTAGTTGGGAAGTTGCTGGTTCTAGGTCAGTCTGTAGACAACTGGTCAGTTGCCGGTTGCTAGATCAGTCTGTGTTCAGTTTGTTACATTTTGGTTGCGAGCTCATCCTGTGGTCAATTGGTCAATTGCTGGTTACTTCATCAGACTGTGGTCAGTTCCATCAGTTTCTGGGTTCTCGGTCAGACTGCGGTCAGTTCGTCAGTTTCGGGTTGTTTCGGTCAGACTGTGGTCAGTTGGTCAGTTTCTGGTTGTCTCGGCAGACTCTGGTCAGTTGGTCAGTTTCTGGTTTCTAGATTAGACTGAATTCAGTTGGTCAGTTTCTGGTTCCTAATTCAGACTGTGATCAGTTGGTCAGTTACGGTTTCAAGCTCAGACTGCGGTTAGTTGGCCAGTATCAGATTTCTAGGTCAGACTGTGGTCAGTTACTCAGTTTCAGGTTTCTAGGTCAGACTGTTGTCAGTTGCTACGTTTCGCATTGTCTCAGTCGGATTGTGGTCAGTTGGTCAGTTTCTGGTTTCTAGGTCAGGCTCTGGTCACTTGGTCAGTTTATGCTTTCTAGATCAGACTGTGGTCAGTTGGTCAGCTTCTGGTTTCAATGTCAGACTGTGGTCAGTTGATCAGTTTCTGGTTTCTAGGTCAGACTGTGTTCAGTTGGTCAGTTTCAGATTGTCTCGGTCAGATTGTGGTTCAGTAAGTGAGTTTCATGTTGCCTTGGTCAGACTGTGTTCAGTTGGTCAGTTTCTGGTTTCCAAATCAGACTGTGGTCAGTTGGTCAGTTTCTGGTTTCTAGATCAGACTGTGGTCATTTTATCATCTTCTGGTTTCTAGGTCAGACTGTGGTCAGTTGGTCAGTTTCAGATTGTCTCGGTCAGATTGTGGTCAGTTGGACAGTTTCTGGTTTCGAGATCAGACTGTGGTCAGTTGGTCAGTTTCTGGTTTCTAGGTCAGACTGTGGTTCAGTAAGTGAGTTTCATGTTGCCTTGGTCAGACTGTGTTCATTTGGTCAGTTTCTGGTTTCCAAATCAGACTTTGGTCAGTTGGTCAGTTTCTGGTTTCTAGGTCAGTCTGTGGTCAGTTGGCCACTTACTTTTTCCTCGGTCTGACTGTGGTCAGTTGGTCAGTTTCTGGTTTCTAGTTCAGACTGTGTTCAATTGGTCAGTTTCTGGTTTCTATGTCAGACTGTGATCAGTTGGTCAGTTTCTGTTTTCTCGGTCAGACTGTGGTCAGTTGGTCAGTTTCTGGTTTCTAGGTCAGACTGTGTTCAGTTTGTCAGTTTTTGGTTGCTAGATCAGACTGTGGTGAGTTGGTCAGTTTCTGCTTTCTAGATCGGACTGTGGTCAGTTGATCAGTTTCTGGTTTCTAGTTCAGACTGTGGTCAGTTGGTCAGTTTCTGTTTTGTCGGTCAGACTGTGTTCAGTTGGTCAGTTTCTGGGTTCGAGGTCAGACTGTGGTCAGTTGATCAGTTCCTGTTTTCACAGTCAGAATGTGGTGAGTTGGTCAGTTTCGGGCGGTCTCGGTCAGACTGTGGCCATTTGGTCAGTTTCTGGTTTCTCGTTCAGACTGTGGTCAGTTGATATGTTTCGGGTTGTCTCAGTCAGATTGTGGTCAGTTGGTCAGTTTATGCTTTCTAGATCAGACTGTGGACAGTTGATCAGTTTCTGGTTTCACAGTCAGACTGTGTTCAGTTGGTCAGTTTCGGATTGTCTCGGCCAGATTGTGGTTGTTGGACAGTTTCTGGTTTCTAGATCAGACTGTGGTCAGTAAGTCAGTTTCTGGTTTCGATGTCAGACTGTGGTCAGTTGGTCAGTTTCTGTTTTGTCGGTCAGACTGTGTTCAGTTGGTCAGTTTCTGGGTTATAGGTCAGACTGTGGTCAGTTGATCAGTTCCTGTTTTCACAGTCAGAATGTGGTGAGTTGGTCAGTTTCGGGCGGTCTCGGTCAGACTGTGGACATTTGGTCAGTTTCTGGTTGTTTCGGTCAGACTCTGATCAGTTGGTCAGTTTCTGGTTTCTACGTTAGACTGACGTCAGTTGGTCAGTTTCTGGTCCATAATTCAGATTGTGATATTTGGACAATTAGGGTTTCTAGCTCAGACTGTGGTCAGTTAATCAGTATCAGGTTTTTAGGTCAGACTGTGGTCAGTTGCTCAGTTTCTGGTTTCTCGGTCAGACTGTGGTCAGTTGATATGTTTCGGGTTGTCTCAGTCAGATTGTGGTCAGTTGGTCAGTTTATGCTTTCTAGATCAGACTGTGGTCAGTTGATCAGTTTCTGGTTTCTAGATCATCCTGTGGTCAGTTGGTCAATTGCTTGTTGCTCGATCAGACTGTGGTCAGTTGATCAGTTTCTGCTTTCGAGGTCAGACTGTGGTCAGTTGGTCAATTTCTGGTTTCTAGGTCAAACTGTGGTCAGTTGGTCATTTTCTGTTTTCTTGGTCAGACTGTGGTCAGTTGGTCAATTGCTGGTTTCTATCTCAGACTTTGGTCAGTTGGTCAGATACTGGTCGCAAGGTCAGAATGTGGCCTGTTGGATAGTTTGTGGTTGCTAGGTCAGACTGTGGTCATTTGGTCAGATTCTGGTTTCGATGTCCGACTGTGGTCAGTTGTTTAGTTTCTGGTTTCTAGGTCAGACTGTGGTCATTTGTTCAGTTTCGCGTTGTCTTGGTCAGTTGGTCAGTTTCATGTTGTCTCGGTCAGACTGTGGACATTTGGTCAGTTTCTGGTTTCTAGGTCATACTGTGGTCAGACTGCGGTCATTGGGTCAGTTTCTGGTTTATCGATCAGACTGTGGTCAGTTGGTCAGTTTCTGGTTGTCTAGGTCTGTTTCTCTGGTCAGTTTTTTTTACTTTTAGGTTGCTGGGTCATCCTGTGTTCAGTTGGTCAATTGATTGTTGCTCGATCAGACTGTGGTCAGTTGATCAGTTTCTGATTTCAAGGTCAGAATGTGGTCAGTTTATCATTTTCTGGTTTCTACGTCAGACTGTGGTCAGTTGTTCAGTTTCGGGTTGTCTCAGTCAGACTTTGGTCATTTGGTCTGTTTCGGGTTCCTAGGCCGGAATGTGGTCAGTTGGTCAGTTTCTGGTGTCTAGATCAGACTGTGTCAGTTGGTCAGTTTCAGGTTTCTAGGTCAGACTGAGGACAGACGGTCAGTTTTTGGTTGCTAGGTCAGAATGTGGTCAGTTGGTCAGTTACTGGTTTCGAGTTAACCATGTTTTCAGTTGGTCAGTTTCTGTTTGTCTAGGTCTGTTTCTCTGGTCAGTATTTTTTACTTTTTGGTTGCTAGGTCATCCTGTGGTCAGTTGGTCAATTGCTTGTTGCTCGATCAGACTGTGGTCAGTTGATCAGTTTCTGGTTTCTGGTCAGACTGTGGTCAGTTGGTCAATTTCTGGTTTCTAGGTCAGACTGTGGTCAGTTGGTCATTTTCTGTTTTCTTGGTCTCACTATGGTCAGCTGGTCAATTGCTGGTTGTCTAGGTCAGTTTCTCTGGTTAGTTTTTTTTTACTTTTTGGTTGCAAGGTCATCCTGTGGTCAGTTGGTCAATTGTTTGTTGCTCGATCAGACTGTGGTCAGTTGATCAGTTTCTGGTTTCGAGGTCAGACTGTGGTCAGTTGGTCAATTTCTGGTTTCTAGTTCAGACTGTGGTCACTTGGACATTTTCTTTTTTCTTGGTCAGACTGTGGTCAGTTGGTCAATTGCTGGTTTCTATGTCAGACTTTGGTCAGTTGGTCGGTTACTGGTCGCAATGTCAGAATGTGGCCTGTTGGACAGTTTGTGTTTGCTAGGTCAGACTGTGGTCCGTTAGTCAGATACTGGTGGCTAGGTCAGAATGTGGACTGTTGGAAAGTTTGTGGTTGCTAGGTCACACTGTGGTCATTTGGTCAGTTTCTGGTTTCGAGGTCAGATTGTGGTCAGTTGCTTAGTTTCTCGTTTCTTCGTCAGACTGTGGTCATTTAGTCAGTTTCGTGTTGTCTTGGTCAGTTAGTCTGTTTCATGTTGTCTCGGTCAGACTGTGGGCAGTGGTCAGTTTCTGGTTTATAGGTCAGACTGTGGTCATACTGTGGTCAGTTGGTCAGTTTCTGGTTTCTAAATCAGACTGTGGTCAGTTGGTCAGTTTCCGGTTTCTAGGTCAGACTGTGGTCAGTTGGTCAGTTTAAGATTACTAGGTTAGACTGTGTTCAGTTGGTCAATTGCTGGTTTCTACGTCAGAATTTGGGCAGTGGTCAGCTTCTGGTGGTTAAGAAAGGTGTTTAATAAAGCAAATGGCATGTTGGCCTTCATAGCGAGGGGATTTGATTACAGGGGTTGGGAGGTGTTGCTACAGTTGTACAGGGCCTTGGTGAGGCCACACCCGGAGTATTGTGTACAGTTTTGGTCTCCTAACTTGAGGAAGGACATTCTTGCTATTGAGGGAGTGCAGCAAAGATTCACCAGACTGATTCCCGAGATGGTGGGACTGACCTATCAAGAAAGACTGGATCAACTGGGCTTGTATTCACTGGAGTTCAGAAGAGTGAGAGGGGACCTCATAGAAACGTTTAAAATTCTGACGGGTTTGGGCAGGTTGGATGCAGGAAGAATGTTCCCAATGTTGGGGAAGTCCAGAACCAGAGGTCACAGTCTAATGATAAGGAGTAAGCCATTTAGGACCGAGATAAGGAGAAACTTCTTCATCCAGAGAATGGTGAACCTGTGGAATTCTCTACCACAGAAAGTAATTGAGGCCAATTCACTAAATATATTCAAAAGGGAGTTAGATGAAGTCCTTGCAACTCGGGGGATCAAGGGGTATGGCGTGAAAGCAGGAAGGGGGAAATGACTTTGCATGTTCAGCCATGAACTCATTGAATGGAGAGCAGGCTAGAAGGGCTGAATGGCCTGCTCCTGCACCTATTTTCTATGTTTCTATGTTTTTTTCTGGTTGTCTAGGTCTGTTTCTATGGTCAGTTTTTAACATTTTGGTTGCTCGGTAATCCTGTGGTCAGTTGGTCAGTTTCTGGTTCCGAGGTCAGACTGTGGTCAGTTGGTCAGTTTCTGGTTCGAAGGTCAGACTGTGGTCAGTTGATCAGTTTCTGGTTTCTAGGTCAGACTGTGGTCCGTTGGTCAATTTCTGGTTTCTAGCTCAGAATGTGGTCAGTTGGTCAGTTATGGTTTCGAGTTAAGAATGTTTTCAGTTGTTCAGTTTCTGGTTTCGAGGTCAGACAGATGTCAGTTGATCAGTTTCTGGTTTTGAGGTCAGACTGTGGTCAGTTGTTCAGTTTCTGGTTTCTAGGTCAGACTGTGGTCAGTTGGTCAGTTTCAGGTTTCTAGGTTAGACTGTGTTCAGTTGGTCAATTGCTGGTTTCTATGTCAGACTGTGGTCAGTTAGTCAGATACTGGTTGCTAGGTCAGAATGTGGCCTGTTGGACAATTTGTGGTTGCTAGGTCAGACTGTGGTCATTTGGTCAGTTTCTGGTTTCGAGGTCAGATTGTGGTAAGTTGCTCAGTTTCTGGTTTCTTGGTCAGACTGTGGTCATTTGGTCAGTTTCGTGTTGTCTTGGTCAGTTGGACAGTTTCATGTTGTCTCGGTCAGGCTTTGGGCAGTTGGTCAGTTTCTGGTTTCTAGGTCAGACTATGGTCAGACTGTGGTCAGTTGGTCAGTTTCTTGTACCTCGGTCAGACTGTGGTCAGTTGGTCAGTCTCTGGTTGTCTAGGTATGTTTCTCTGGTCAGTTTTTTAGTATTTTGGTTGAAGGTCATCCTGTGGTCAGTCGGTCAGTTGCTTGTTGCTAGGTCAGCCTGTGGTCAGTTGGTCAGTTTCTGGTTGCTAGATCAGACTGTGGTCAGTTGGTCAGTTTATGGTTTCCAGATCAGACTGTGCTCAGTTGGACAGTTTCTGGTTTCTAGGTCAGACTGTGGTCAGTTGGTCAGTTTCATGTTGTCTCGGTCAGATTGTGGTGAGTTGGTCAGTTTCTGGTTCCGAGGTCAGACTGTGGTCAGTTGGTCAGTTTCTGGTTCCAAGGTCAGACTGTGGTCAGTTGGTCAGTTTCTGTTTTTAGGTCAGACTGAGGTCAGATGGTCAGTTTCTGGTTTCTAGGTCAGACTGTGGTCAGTTCGTCAGTTTCTGGTTTCGAGTTAAGAATGTGGTCAGTTGGTCAGTTTCTGTTTTTATGTCAGACTGAGGTCAGACGGTCAGTTTCTGGTTTCTAGGTCAGAATGTGGTCAGTTGGTCAGTTTATGGTTTCGAGTTAAGAATGTTTTCAGTTGGTCAGTTTCTGGTTTCGAGGTCAGACTGTTGTCAGTTGATCAGGTTCTGGTTTTGAGGTCAGACTGTGGTCAGTTGTTCAGTTTCTGGTTTATAGGTCAGACTGTGGTCAGTTGGTCAGTTTCAGGTTTCTAGGTTAGACTGTGTTCAGTTGGTCAATTGCTGGTTTCTATTTCAGACTGTGGTCAGTTAGTCAGATACTGTTTGCAAGGTCAGAATGTGGCCTTTTGGACAATTTGTGGTTGCTAGGTCAGACTGTGGCCAGTTGGTCAGTTGCTGGTTTCTACGTCAGACTGTGGTCAATTGGTCAGATACTGTTTGCTACGTCAGATTGTGGTCACTTTCTAAGTTAATGGTTTCTAGGTCAGACTGTGGTCATTTGGTCAATTTCGTGTTGTCTTGGTCAGTTGGTCAGTTTCATGTTGTCTCGGTCAGACTGCGGGCAGTTGGTCAGTTTCAGGTTTCGAGGTCAGATACTGGTCAGTTGCTCAGATTCGTGTTTCTAGGTCAGACTGTTGCCAGTTGGTCAGTTGCTGGTTTCTACGTCAGACTGTGGTCAATTGGTCATATACTGTTTGCGAAGACAGATTGTGGTCACTTGCTCAGTTTTTCGTTTCTAGGTCAGACTGTGGTTATTTGGTCAATTTCGTGTTGTCTTGGTCAGTTGGTCAGTTTCATGTTGTCTCGGTCAGACTGTGGGCAGTTGGTCAGTTTCTGGTTTCTTGGTCAGACTCTGGTCTGACTATGGTCAGTTGGTCAGTTTCTGGTTTCTCGGTGTGACTGTGGTCAGTTGGTCAGTTACAGGTTGTCTCTGTCAGATTTGGTCAGTTGGTCAGTTTCTGGTACCGAGGTCAGAATGTACAATTGGTCTGTTTCTGGTGTCTAGGTCAGACTGTGTCAGATGGTCAGTTTCAGGTTTCTAGGTCACACTGTGGTCAGTTGGACAGTTTCTGCTTCATAGTTCAGACTGTGGTCAGTAGATCACTTCCTGGTTTCTCGTTCAGACTGTGGTCAGTTGGTCAGTTTCTGGTTTATAGGTCAGACTGTGGTCAGTTGGTCAGTTTCTGGTTTCTAGTTCAGACTGTGGTCAGTTGGTCAGTTTCTGCTTTCAAGATCAGAATGTGGTTAGTTTGTCAGTTTCTGGTTTCTATATCTGACTGTGGTCAGTTCGTCAGTTTCGGATTGTCTCGGTCAGTTTTTGGTCAGTTGGACAATTTCTGGTTTCTAGGTCAGACTGTGGTCAGTGGTCAGTTTCTGCTTTCTAGATCAGACTGTGGTCAGTTTGTCAGTTTCTGTTTTGTCGGTCAGACTGTGGTCAGTTGGTCAGGTTCGGATTGTCTCGGTCAGTTTTTGTCAGTTGGACAGTTTCTGGTTCCAGATCAGACTGTGGTCGGTTGGTCAGTTTATGGTTCCAAGGTCACATTGTGGTCAGTTGGTCAGATTCTGTTTTCAAGGTCAGACTGTGGTCAGTTGGTCAGTTTCTCGTTTCGAGGTCAGACTGGGGTCAGTTGGTCAGTTTCTGGTTTCTAGCTCAGACTGTGGTCAGTTGGTTAGTTTCGGATTGTCTCGGTCAGTTTTTGGTGAGTTGTACAGTTTCTGGTTCCAGATCAGACTGTGGTCGGTTGTTCAGCTTCTGCTTTCTAGATCAGACTGTGGTCAGTTTGTCAGTTTCTGGTTTCTAGCTCAGTCTGTGGTCAGTTGGTTAGTTTCGGATTGTCTCGGTCAGTTTTCGGTCAGTTGGACAGTTTCTGGTTGCTAGATCAGAATGTGATTAGTTGGACAGTTTCTGGTTTATAGGTCAGACTGTTGTCAGACTGTGGTCAGCTGGTCAGTTTTTGGTTTCTAGGTCAGACTATGGTCAGTGTCGGGTTGTGTAGGGCTGTGTCACTGGTAAGTTTGTTACTTTCTAGTTTCTAGGTCAGACTGTTATCATTTGTTCAGTTTCGTGTTGTCTCCATCACACTGTGGTTATTTGGTCAGTTTCTAGTTGCTCGGTGAGACTGTGGTCAGTTGCTCAGTTTCAGGTTCATCTGTCAGACTGTGGTCAGTTGCTAAGTTGCTGGCTGCTAGGTCAGACTGTGCTCAGTTCGTCAGTTTCTGATTCCGGGGTCAGACTGTGGTCACTTGGTCAGTTTCTGGCATCTAGTCAGTCTGTGGTCATTTAGTCAGTTTCTGGTTCCTAGTTCAGACTGTGGTCAGTTGGTCAGTTTCTGATTTATAGGTCAGACTGTGGTCAGTTGGTCAGTTTCTGGTTTCTAGGTCAGACTATGGTCTGTTGGACAGTTTCTGGTTTCTAGGTCAGACTGTGGTCAGTTGATCAGTTTCTGATTTCTAGATCAGACTGTGGTCAGTTTGTCAGTTTCTGCTTTCTAGGTCAGACTGTGGTTACTTGGACAGTTTCTGGTATCTAGGTCAGTCTGTGGTCAGTTGGTCAGTTTCTGGTTTATAGGTCAGACTGTGGTCAGTTGGTCAGTTTCTGCTTTCTAGAGCAGAATGTGGTCAGTTTGTCAGTTTCTGGTTTCTAGGTCAGACTGTGGTCACTTGGACAGTTTCTGGTTTCTAGGTCAGACTGTGGTCGCTTGGTCAGTTTCTTGTTCCAAGGTCACATTGTGGTCAATTGGTCAGATTCTGTTTTCTAGGACAGACTGTGGTCAGTTGGTCAGTTTCTGGTTTCGAGGTCAGACTGTGGTCAGTTGGGCAGTTTCTGGTTTCTAGCTCAGACTGTGGTCAGTTGGTTAGTTTCGGATTGTCTCGGTCAGTTTTTGGTGAGTTGTACAGTTTCTGGTTCCATATCAGACTGTGGTCGGTTGTTCAGTTTCTGCTTTCTAGATCAGACTGTGGTCAGTTTGTCAGTTTCTGGTTTCTAGCTCAGTCTGTGGTCAGTTGGTTAGTTTCGGATTGTCTCGGTCAGTTTTCGGTCAGTTGGATAGTTTCTGGTTGCTAGATCAGACTGTGATTAGTTGGACAGTTTCTGGTTTATAGGTCAGACTGTTGTAAGACTGTGGTCAGCTGGTCAGTTTTTGGTTTCTAGGTCAGACTATGGTCAGTGTCGGGTTGTGTAGGGCTGTGTCACTGGTCAGTTTGTTACTTTCTAGTTTCTAGGTCAGACTGTTATCATTTGTTCAGTTTCGTGTTGTCTCCATCACACTGTGGTTAGTTGGTCAGTTTCTAGTTGCTCGGTGAGACTGTGGTCAGTTGCTCAGTTTCAGGTTCATCTGTCAGACTGTGGTCAGTTGCTAAGTTGCTGGCTGCTAGGTCAGACTGTGCTCAGTTCGTCAGTTTCTGATTCCGGGGTCAGACCGTGGTCAGTTGGTCAGTCACTGGTTTCTAGGTAAGACTTTGGTCAGTTGGTTCGTTGCTGGTTTATAGGTCAGACTGTGGTCAGTTTGTCAATTTCTGGTTTCTAGGTATGACTGTGGTCACTTGGTCAGTTTCTAGCTTCTAGGTCAGTCTGTTGTCAGTTGGTCAGTTACTGGTTTTTCGTTCAGACTGTGGTTAGTTGGTCAGTTTCTGGTTTATAGGTCAGACTGTGGACAGTTGGTCAGTTTCTGGTTTCTAGGTCAAACTGTGGTCAGTTGGTCAGTTTCTGGTTTCTAGTTCAGACTGTGGGCAGTTGGACAGGTTGTGGTTAAAGGTCAGACTGTGGTCAGTTGGTCAGTTTCTGGTTTTATGTCAGACTGATGTCAGATGCTCAGTTTTTGGTTTCTAGGACAGAATGTGGTCAGTTGGTCAGTTTCTGGTTTCTAGTTCAGGCTGTGGTCAGTTGGTCAGTTTCTGCTTTATAGGTCAGACTGTGTTCAGTTGGTCAATTTCTGGTTCCTAGTTCAGACTGTGGTCAGTTGGTCAGATCCTGCTTTCTAGATCAGAATGTGGTCAGTTTGTCAGTTTCTGGTTTCTTGGACTGACTGTGGTCAGTTAGTCAGTTTCGGATTGTCTCGGTCAGTTTTTAGTCAGTTGGACAATTTCTGGTTTCTAGGTCAGACTGTGGTCGGTTGGTCAGTTTCTGGTTCCAAGGTCACATTGTGGTCAGTTTGTCAGATTCTGTTTTCTAGGTCAGACAGTGGTCAGTTGGTCACTTTATGATTTCTTGGTCAGACTGTGGTCAGTTGGTCAGTTTCTGGTTCCAAGGTCAGACTGTGGTCAGTTGGTCAGTTTCTGGTTCCAAGGTCAGACTGTGGTCAGCTGGTCAGTTTTTGGTTTCTAGGTCTGACTATGGTCAGTGTCGGGTTGTCTAGTGCTGTGTCTCTGGTCAGTTTGTTACTTTCTGGTTTCTAGGTCAGACTGTGTTCATTTGTTCAGTTTCGTGTTGTCTCCATCACACTGTGGTCAGTTGGTCAGTTTCTGGTTGCTCGTTGAGACTGTGGTCAGTTGCTCAGTTTCAGGTTCATCTGTCAGACTGTGGTCAGTTGCTAAGTTGCTGGCTGCTAGGTCAGACTGTGCTCAGTTCGTCAGTTTCTGATTCCGGGGTCAGACTGTGGTCAGTTGGTCAGTCACTGGTTTCTAGGTAAGACTTGGGTCAGTTGGTTAGTTGCAGGTTTATAGGTCAGACTGTGGTCAGTTGGTCAATTTCTGGTTTCTAGGTCAGACTGTGGTCACTTGGTCAGTTTCTGGCATCTAGTCAGTCTGTGGTCATTTAGTCAGTTTCTGGTTCCTAGTTCAGACTGTGGTCAGTTGGTCAGTTTCTGATTTATAGGTCAGACTGTGGTCAGTTGGTCAGTTTCTGGTTTCTAGGTCAGACTATGGTCTGTTGGACAGTTTCTGGTTTCTAGGTCAGACTGTGGTCAGTTGATCAGTTTCTGATTTCTAGATCAGACTGTGGTCAGTTTGTCAGTTTCTGCTTTCTAGGTCAGACTGTGGTTACTTGGACAGTTTCTGGTATCTAGGTCAGTCTGTGGTCAGTTGGTCAGTTTCTGGTTTGTCGGTCAGACTGTGGTCAGTTGGTCAGTTTCTGCTTTCTAGATCAGAATGTGGTCAGTTTGTCAGTTTCTGGTTTCTATGTCAGACTGTGGTCACTTGGACAGTTCCTGGTTTCTAGGTCAGACTGTGGTCGCTTGGTCAGTTTCTTGTTCCAAGGTCACATTGTGGTCAGTTGGTCAGATTCTGTTTTCTAGGTCAGACTGTGGTCAGTTGGTCAGTTTCTGGTTTCGAGGTCAGACTGTGGTCAGTTGGGCAGTTTCTGGTTCCAAGGTTAGACTGTGGTCAGTTGGTCAGTTTCTGTTTTCTCGGTCATACTGTGGTCAGTTGGTCAGTTTCTGGTTTCTAGGTCAGACTCTGGTCAGTTGGTCAGTTTCTGCTTTCTTGATCAGACTGTGGTCAGTTTGTCAGTTTCTGGTTTCTAGGTCAGACTGTGGTAAGTTGGTCAATTTCGGATTGTCTCGGTCAGTTTTTGGTCGGTTGGACAGTTTCTGGTTTCTAGATCAGATTGTGGTTAGTTGGTCAGTTTCTGATTTATAGGTCAGACTGTGGTCCCTTGGTCAGTTTCTGGTTCCTAGGTCAGTCTGTGGTCAGTTGCTCAGTTTCTGGTTTATAGGTCAGACTGTAAGCAGTTGGTCAGTTGCTGGTTCTAGGTCAGTCTGTGGACAGTTCGTCAGTTGCCGTTTGCTCGTTCAGTCTATGTGCAGTTTGTTACTTTTTGGTTGCGAGCTCATCCTGTGGTCCATTGGTCAGTTGCTGGTTACTTGATCAGACTGTGGTCAGTTCCGTCAGTTTCTGGTTTCTCGGTCAGACTGTGGTCAGTTGGTCAGTTGTAGGTTGTCTCGGTCAGACTGTAATCAGTTGGTCAGTTACGGTTTCTAGCTCAGACTGTGGTCAGTTGGTCAGTATCATTTTTCTATGTCAGACTGTGGTCAGTTGGTCAGTTGCTGGCTTCTAGTTCAGACTGTGGTCAGTTCGTCAGTTTCTGCTTTCTAGATCAGACTGTGGTCAGTTTCTGGTTGCTAGATCAGACTGTGTTCAGTTGGTCAGTTTCTCTTTTCTCGGTCAGACTGTGGTCAGTTGGTCAGTTTCTGGTTTCTAGTTCAGACTGTGGGCAGTTGGACAGGTTGTGGTTAAAGGTCAGACTGTGTTCAGTTGGTCAGTTTCTGGTTTTATGTCAGAGTGAGGTCAGATGCTCAGTTTCTGGTTTCTAGGTCAGAATGTGGTCA
The DNA here is from genome assembly GCF_044704955.1 of Pristiophorus japonicus. NCBI lineage: Eukaryota > Metazoa > Chordata > Chondrichthyes > Pristiophoridae > Pristiophorus > Pristiophorus japonicus. The sequence goes on from NW_027253324.1 coordinate 5,168,368, forward strand.
GTTGGTCAGTTTCTGGTTTCTAGATCAGAATGTGGTCAGTTTGTCAGTTTCTGGTTTCAAGGTCTGACTCTGGTCAATTAGTCAGTTTCGGATTGTCACGGTCAGTTTTTGGTCAGTTGGACAGTTTCTGGTTTCTAGGTAAGACTGTGGTCAGTGGTCAGTGGTCAGTTTATGCTTTCTAGATCAGACTGTGGTCAGTTTGTCAGTTTCTGGTTTCTCCATCAGAGTGTGGTCAGTTGGCCAGTTTCGGATTGTCTCGGTTAATTTTTGGTCAGTTGGACAGTTTCTGGTTCTAGATCAGACTGTGGTCGGTTGGTCAGTTTCTTGTTCCAAGATCACATTGTGGTCAGTTGGTCAGATTCTGTTTTCTAGGTCAGACTGTGGTCAGTTGGTCAGTTTCTGGTTTCTAGGTCAGAATGTGGTCAGTTGGTCACTTTCTGCTTTCTAGATCAGACTGTGGTCAGTTTGTCAGTTTCTGGTTTCTAGGTCAGGCTGTGGTCAGTTGGTCAGTTTCGGATTGTCTCGGTCAGTTTTTCGTCAGTTGGACAGTTTCTGGTGCTCGATCAGACTTTGGTCGGTTGGTCAGTTACTGGTTTCTCGTTCAGACTGTGGTTCGTTGATCAGTTTCTGGTTTATAGGTCAGACTGTGGTCAATTGGTCAGTTTCTGCTTTCTCGTTCAGAGTGTGGTCAGTTTGTCAGTTTCTGGTTTCTAGGTGTGACTGTGGTCAGTTAGTCAGTGTCGGATTGTCTCGGTCAGTTTTTGGTCAGTTGGACAGTTTCTGGTTTCAAGGTCAGACTGTGGTCAGTGGTCAGTTTCTGTTTTTTGGTCAGACTGTGGTCAGTTGGTCAGTTGCTGGTTTCTACGTCAGTCTGTGGTCAAGTGGTCAGATACTGGTTGCTAAGTCAGAATGTGGTAACTTGCTCAGTTTCTGGATTATAGGTCAGACTGTGGTCAGTTGGTCATTTGCTGGTTGTTAGGTCAGACTGTGGTCAGTTGGTCAGTTTTTGCATTCTAGATCAGACTATGGTCAGTTTCTGGTTGCTGGATCAGACTGTTTCATGTGGTCAGTTTCTGTTTTCTTATCAGACTGTGGTCATTTGGTCAGTTTCTGGTTTCTAGTTCAGACTGTTGGTAGTTGGACAGGTTGTGGTTAAATGTCAGATTGTGGTCAGTTTCAGGTTTTATGTCAGACTGATTTAAGATGGTCAGTTTCTGGTTTCTAGGTCAGAATGTGGTCAGTTCGTCGGTTTCTGGTTTCTAGTTCAGACTGTGGTCAGTTGGTCAGTTTCTGCTTTCTAGATCAGAATGTGGTCAGTTTGTCAGTTTCTGGTTTCTAGGTCTGACTATGGTCAGTTAGTCAGTTTCGGATTGTCTCGGTCAGTTTTTGGTCAGTTGGACAGTTTCTGGTTTCTAGGTCAGACTGTGGTCAGTGGTCAGTTTCTGCTTTCTAGATCAGACTGTGGTCAGTTTGTCAGTTTCTGGTTCCAAGGTCACATTTTGGTCAGTTGGTCAGTTTCTGATTCCCAGGTCAGACTGTGGTCATTTGGTCAGTTTCTGTTTACGAGGTCAGACTGTGGTCAGTTGGTCAGTTTCTAGTTTCTAGGTCAGAATGTGGTCAGTTGGTCAGTTTCTGCTTTCTAAATCAGACTGTGGTCAGTTTGTCAGTTTCTGGTTTCTAGGTCAGGCTGTGGTCAGTTGGTCAGTTTCGGATTGTCTCGGTCAGTTTTTGGTCAGTTGGACAGTTTCTGGTTGCTAGATCAGACTGTGGTTAGTTGGTCAGTTTCTGGTTTATAGGTCAGACTGTAGTCCCTTGGACAGTTTCTGGTTCCTAGGTCAGTCTGTGGTCAGTTGCTCAGTTTCTGGTTTATAGGTCAAACTGTGGTCAGTTGGTCAGTTTCTGGTTGCAAGATCCGACTGTGTTCAGTTGGATAGTTTCTGTTTTCTCGGTCAGACTGTGGTCATTTGGTCAGTTTCTGTTTTCTAGGTCAGACTGTGGTCAGTTGGTCAGTTTCTGGTTTATAGGTCAGACTGTGGTCAGTTGGTCAGTTGCTGGTTGCTATGTCAGACTGTGGTCAGTTGGTCGGTTGCTGGTTGCTATGTCAGACTGTGGCCAGTTGGTCAGTTTTTGCTTTCTAGATCAGACTATAGTCAGTTTCTGCTTGCTGGATCAGACTGTGTTCAGTTGGTCAGTTTCTGTTTTCTGGGTCAGACTGTGGTCATTTGGTCAGTTTCTGGTTTCTAGTTCAGACTATTGGTAATTGGACATGTTGTGGTTAAATGTCAGACTGTGGTCAGTTGGTCAGTTTCTGGTTTTATGTCAGACGGAGGTCAGATGGTCAGTTTATGGTTTCTAGGTCAGAATGTGGTCAGTTGGTCAGTTTCTGGTTTCTAGTTCAGACTGTGTTCAGTTGGTCAGTTTCTGCTTTCTAGATCAGAATGTGTTCTGTTTGTCAGTTTCTGGTATCTAGTTCTGACTGTGGTCAGTTAGTCAGTTTCGGATTGTCTCGGTCAGTTTTTGGTCAGTTGGACAGTTTCTGGTTTCTCGGTCAGACTGTGGTCAGTGGCCAGTTTCTGCTTTATAAATCAGACTGTGGTCAGTTTGTCAGTTTCTGGTTCCAAGGTCACATTGTGGTCAGTTGGTCAGATTCTGTTGTCGAGGTCAGACTGTGGTCAGTTGGTCAGTTTCTGGTTTCGAGGTCAGACTGTGGTCAGTTGGTCAGTTTCTGATTCCAGTGTGAGACTGTGGTCAGTTGGTCAGTTTCTGTTTTCTAGGTCAGACTGTGGTCAGTTGGTCAGTTTCTGGTTTCTAGGTCAAAATGTGGTCAGTTGGTCAGTTTCTGCTTTCTAGATCAGACTGTGGTCAGTTTGTCAGTTTCTGGTTTCTCGGTCAGGCTGTGGTCAGTTGGTCAATTTCGGATTGTCTCGGTCAGTTTTTGGTCAGTTGGACAGTTTCTGGTTGCTTGATCAGACTGTGGTTAGTTGGTCAGTTTCTGGTTTATAGGTCAGACTGTGGTCCCTTGGTCAGTTTCTGGTTCCTAGGTCAGTCTGTGGTCAGTTGCTCAGTTTCTGGTTTATAGGTCAGACTGTGGTCAGTTGGTCAGTTTTTGCTTTCTAGATCAGACTATGGTCAGTTTCTGGTTGCTAGATCAGACTGTGTTCAGTTGGTCAGTTTCTGTTTTCTCGGTCAGACTTTGGTCATTTGGTCAGTTTCTGGCTTCTAGTTCAGACTGTTGGTAGTTGGACAGGTTGTGGTTAAATGTCAGACTGTGGTCAGTTGGTCAGTTTCTGGTTTTATGTCAGACTGAGGTCTGATGGTCAGTTTCTGGTTTCTAGGTCAGAATGTGGTCAGTTTGTCTGTTTCTGGTTTCTAGGTCAGACTGTGGTCAGTTAGTCAGTTTCGTATTGTCTCGGTTAGTTTTTGGTCAGTTCGACAGTTTCTGGTTTCTAGGTCAGACTGTGGTCAGTGGTCAGTTTCTGCTTTCTAGATCGGACTGTGGTCAGTTGATCAGTTTCTGGTTTCTAGGTCAGACTGTGTTCAGTTCGTCAGTTTCGGATTGTCTCGGTCAGATTGCGGTTATTTGGACAGTTTCAGGTTTCTAGATCAGACTGTGGTCAGTTGGTCAGTTTCTGGTTTCTAGGTCAGACTGTGGTCAGTTGGTCACTTTCATGTTGCCTCGGTCAGACTGTGTTCTGTTGGTCAGTTTCTGGTTTCTAGATCTGACTGTGGTCAGTTGGTTAGTTTCTGTTTTGTCGGACAGTCTGTGGTCAGTTGGTCAGTTTCTGGTTGCTAGATCAGACTGTGGTCAGTTGTTCAGTTTCTGGGTTCTAGGTCAGACTGTGGTCAGTTGATCAGTTCCTGTTTTCACAGTCAGACTGTGGACATTTGGTCAGTTTCTGGTTGTCTCGGTCAGACTCTGGTCAGTTGGTCAGTTTCTGGATTCTAGGTTAGACTTACGTCAGTTGGTCACTTTCATGTTGCCTCGGTCAGACTGTGTTCTGTTGGTCAGTTTCTGGTTTCTAGATCTGACTGTGGTCAGTTGGTTAGTTTCTGTTTTGTCGGACAGTCTGTGGTCAGTTGGTCAGTTTCTGGTTGCTAGATCAGACTGTGGTCAGTTGTTCAGTTTCTGGGTTCTAGGTCAGACTGTGGTCAGTTGATCAGTTCCTGTTTTCACAGTCAGACTGTGGACATTTGGTCAGTTTCTGGTTGTCTCGGTCAGACTCTGGTCAGTTGGTCAGTTTCTGGATTCTAGGTTAGACTTACGTCAGTTGGTCAGTTTCTGGTTCATAATTCAGATTGTGATAGTTGGACAATTAGGCTTTCTAGTTCAGACTGTGGTCAGTTGGTCAGTATCGGGTTTCTCGGTCACACTGTGGTCAGTTGATATGTTTCGGGTTGTCTCAGTCAGATTGTGTCAATTGGTCGGTTGCTGGTTTCTATGTCAGACTGTGGTCAGTTGGTCAGTTTATGCTTTCTAGATCAGACTGTGGTCAGTTGGTCAGTTTCTGGTTTCTAAGTCAGACTGTGTTGAGTTGGTCAGTTTCGGATTGTCTCGTTCAGATTGTGGTCAGTTGGACAGTTTCTGGTTTCTAGGTCAGACTGTGGTCAGTTGGTCAGTTTCTGGTTTACAGGTCAGACTGTGGTCAGTTGGTCAGTTTCTGTTTTCTCGGTCCGACTGTGGTCAGTTGGTCAGTTTCTGTATTGTCGGTCAGACTGTGGTCAGTTGGTCAGTTTCGGATTGTCTCGTTCAGATTGTGGTCAGTTGGACAGTTTCTGGCTTCTAGATCAGACTGTGGTCAGTTGGTCAGTTTCTGGTTTCTAGGTTAGACTGTGGCCAGTTGATCAGTTCCTGTTTTCACGATCAGAATGTGGTGAGTTGGTCAGTTTCGGGCTGTCTCGGTCAGACTGTGGACAGTTGGTCAGTTTCTGGTTGTCTCGGTCAGACTCTGGTCAGTTGGTCCGTTTCTGGTTTCTAGGTTAAACTGAAGTCAGTTGGTCAGTTTCTGGTTCATAATTCAGACTGTGATCAGTTGGTCAATTCCGGTTTCTAGCTCAGAATGTGGTCAGTTGGTCAGTATCAGGTTTTTAGGTCAGACTGTGGTCAGTTGCTCAGTTTCTGGTTTCTCGGTCAGACTGTGGTCAGTTGCTCAGTTTCTGGTTTCTCGGTCAGACTGTGGTCAGTTGCTATGTTTCACGTTGTCTCAGTCAGATTGTGGTCAGTTGGTCAGTTTCTGGTTTCTATGTCAGACTGTGGTCAGTTGGTCAGTTTATGCTTTCCAGATAAGACTGTGGTCAGATGGTCAGTTTCTGGTTTCTAGGTCAGACTGTGGTCAGTTGGTCAGTTTCGGATTGTCTCGTTCAGATTGTCGTCAGTTGGACAGTTTCTGGTTTCTTGATCAGATTGTGTTCAGTTGGTCAGTTTCTGGTTTCTAGATCAGACTGAGGTCAGTTGGTCTGTTTCAATTCTAGGTCAGAGTGTGGTCAGTTGGTCAGTTTCTGTTTTCTCGGTCAGATTGTGGTCAGTTCGTCAGTTTCTGGTTTCTCGGTCAGATTATGTTCAGTTGGTCAGTTTCTGGTTGCTAGATTAGATTGTGGTCAGTTGGTCAGTTTCTGGTTTCTAGGTCAGACTGTGGTCAGTTGGGCAGTTTCTGTTTTCTCGGTCAGACGGTGGTCAGTTGGTCAGTTTCTGGTTTCTATGTCAGACTGTCTTCAGTTGTTCAGTTTCTGGTTGCTTGATAAGACTGTGGTCAGTTGTCAGTTTCTGGTTTCTAGATCAGACTGTGGTCAATTCATCAGTTTCTGGTTTCTAGGTCAGACTGTGGTCAGTTGGTCAGTTAATGCTTTCCAGATCAGACTGTGGTCAGATGGTCAGTTTCTGGTTTCTAGGTCAGACTGTGGTCAGTTGGTCACTTTCATGTTGCCTCGGTCAGACTGTGTTCTGTTGGTCAGTTTCTGGTTTCTAGATCTGACTGTGGTCAGTTGGTTAGTTTCTGTTTTGTCGGACAGTCTGTGGTCAGTTGGTCAGTTTCTGGTTGCTAGATCAGACTGTGGTCAGTTGTTCAGTTTCTGGGTTCTAGGTCAGACTGTGGTCAGTTGATCAGTTCCTGTTTTCACAGTCAGACTTTGGACATTTGGTCAGTTTCTGGTTGTCTCGGTCAGACTCTGGTCAGTTGGTCAGTTTCTGGATTCTAGGTTAGACTTACGTCAGTTGGTCACTTTCATGTTGCCTCGGTCAGACTGTGTTCTGTTGGTCAGTTTCTGGTTTCTAGATCTGACTGTGGTCAGTTGGTTAGTTTCTGTTTTGTCGGACAGTCTGTGGTCAGTTGGTCAGTTTCTGGTTGCTAGATCAGACTGTGGTCAGTTGTTCAGTTTCTGGGTTCTAGGTCAGACTGTGGTCAGTTGATCAGTTCCTGTTTTCACAGTCAGACTGTGGACATTTGGTCAGTTTCTGGTTGTCTCGGTCAGACTCTGGTCAGTTGGTCAGTTTCTGGATTCTAGGTTAGACTTACGTCAGTTGGTCAGTTTCTGGTTCATAATTCAGATTGTGATAGTTGGACAATTAGGCTTTCTAGTTCAGACTGTGGTCAGTTGGTCAGTATCGGGTTTCTCGGTCACACTGTGGTCAGTTGATATGTTTCGGGTTGTCTCAGTCAGATTGTGTCAATTGGTCGGTTGCTGGTTTCTATGTCAGACTGTGGTCAGTTGGTCAGTTTATGCTTTCTAGATCAGACTGTGGTCAGTTGGTCAGTTTCTGGTTTCTAAGTCAGACTGTGTTGAGTTGGTCAGTTTCGGATTGTCTCGTTCAGATTGTGGTCAGTTGGACAGTTTCTGGTTTCTAGGTCAGACTGTGGTCAGTTGGTCAGTTTCTGGTTTACAGGTCAGACTGTGGTCAGTTGGTCAGTTTCTGTTTTCTCGGTCCGACTGTGGTCAGTTGGTCAGTTTCTGTATTGTCGGTCAGACTGTGGTCAGTTGGTCAGTTTCGGATTGTCTCGTTCAGATTGTGGTCAGTTGGACAGTTTCTGGCTTCTAGATCAGACTGTGGTCAGTTGGTCAGTTTCTGGTTTCTAGGTTAGACTGTGGCCAGTTGATCAGTTCCTGTTTTCACGATCAGAATGTGGTGAGTTGGTCAGTTTCGGGCTGTCTCGGTCAGACTGTGGACAGTTGGTCAGTTTCTGGTTGTCTCGGTCAGACTCTGGTCAGTTGGTCCGTTTCTGGTTTCTAGGTTAAACTGAAGTCAGTTGGTCAGTTTCTGGTTCATAATTCAGACTGTGATCAGTTGGTCAATTCCGGTTTCTAGCTCAGAATGTGGTCAGTTGGTCAGTATCAGGTTTTTAGGTCAGACTGTGGTCAGTTGCTCAGTTTCTGGTTTCTCGGTCAGACTGTGGTCAGTTGCTCAGTTTCTGGTTTCTCGGTCAGACTGTGGTCAGTTGCTATGTTTCACGTTGTCTCAGTCAGATTGTGGTCAGTTGGTCAGTTTCTGGTTTCTATGTCAGACTGTGGTCAGTTGGTCAGTTTATGCTTTCCAGATAAGACTGTGGTCAGATGGTCAGTTTCTGGTTTCTAGGTCAGACTGTGGTCAGTTGGTCAGTTTCGGATTGTCTCGTTCAGATTGTCGTCAGTTGGACAGTTTCTGGTTTCTTGATCAGATTGTGTTCAGTTGGTCAGTTTCTGGTTTCTAGATCAGACTGAGGTCAGTTGGTCTGTTTCAATTCTAGGTCAGAGTGTGGTCAGTTGGTCAGTTTCTGTTTTCTCGGTCAGATTGTGGTCAGTTCGTCAGTTTCTGGTTTCTCGGTCAGATTATGTTCAGTTGGTCAGTTTCTGGTTGCTAGATTAGATTGTGGTCAGTTGGTCAGTTTCTGGTTTCTAGGTCAGACTGTGGTCAGTTGGGCAGTTTCTGTTTTCTCGGTCAGACGGTGGTCAGTTGGTCAGTTTCTGGTTTCTATGTCAGACTGTCTTCAGTTGTTCAGTTTCTGGTTGCTTGATAAGACTGTGGTCAGTTGTCAGTTTCTGGTTTCTAGATCAGACTGTGGTCAATTCATCAGTTTCTGGTTTCTAGGTCAGACTGTGGTCAGTTGGTCAGTTAATGCTTTCCAGATCAGACTGTGGTCAGATGGTCAGTTTCTGGTTTCTAGGTCAGACTGTGGTCAGTTGGTCAGTTTCGGATTGTCTCGTTCAGATTGTCGTCAGTTGGACAGTTTCTGGTTTCTTGATCAGATTGTGTTCAGTTGGTTAGTTTCTGGTTTCTAGATCAGACTGAGGTCAGTTGGTCTGTTTCAATTCTAGGTCAGAGTGTGGTCAGTTGGTCAGTTTCTGTTTTCTCGGTCAGATTGTGGTCAGTTCGTCAGTTTCTGGTTTCTCGGTCAGATTATGTTCAGTTGGTCAGTTTCTGGTTGCTAGATTAGATTGTGGTCAGTTGGTCAGTTTCTGGTTTCTAGGTCAGACTGTGGTCAGTTGGTCAGTTTCTGTTTTCTCGGTCAGACGGTGGTCAGTTGGTCAGTTTCTGGTTTCTATGTCAGACTGTCTTCAGTTGTTCAGTTTCTGGTTGCTTGATAAGACTGTGGTCAGTTGTCAGTTTCTGGTTTCTAGATCAGACTGTGGTCAATTCATCAGTTTATGGTTTCTAGATCAGACTGAGGTCAGTTGGTCTGTTTCAATTCTAGGTCAGAGTGTGGTCAGTTGGTCAGTTTCTGTTTTCTCGGTCAGATTGTGGTCAGTTCGTCAGTTTCTGGTTTCTCGGTCAGATTATGTTCAGTTGGTCAGTTTCTGGTTGCTAGATTAGATTGTGGTCAGTTGGTCAGTTTCTGGTTTCTAGGTCAGACTGTGGTCAGTTGGTCAGTTTCTGTTTTCTCGGTCAGACGGTGGTCAGTTGGTCAGTTTCTGGTTTCTATGTCAGACTGTCTTCAGTTGTTCAGTTTCTGGTTGCTTGATAAGACTGTGGTCAGTTGTCAGTTTCTGGTTTCTAGATCAGACTGTGGTCAATTCATCAGTTTATGGTTTCTAGGTCAGACAGTGGTCAGTTGGTCAGTTTCGAATTGTCTCGGTCAGATTGTGGTCAGCTGGACAGTTTCTGCTTTCGAGATCAGACTGCGGTCATTTGGTCAGTTTATGGTTTCTCGGTCAGACTATGTTCAGTTGGTCAGTTTCTGGTTGCTAGATCAGAATGTGGTCAGTTTGTCAGTTTCTGGTTTCTAGGTCTGACTATGGTCAGTTAGTCAGTTTCGGATTGTCTCGATCAGTTTTTGGTCAGTTGGACAGTTTCTGGTTTCTAGGTCAGACTGTGGTCAGTGGTCAGTTTCTGCTTTCTAGATCAGACTGTGGTCAGTTTGTCAGTTTCTGGTTCCAAGGTCACATTTTGGTCAGTTGGTCAGATTCAGTTTTCTAGGTCAGACTGTGGTCAGTTGGTCAGTTTCTGGTTTCGAGGTCAGACTGTGGTCAGTTGGTCAGTTTCTGATTCCCAGGTCAGACTGTGGTCATTTGGTCAGTTTCTGCTTACGAGGTCAGACTGTGGTCAGTTGGTCAGTTTCTAGTTTCTAGGTCAGAATGTGGTCAGTTGGTCAGTTTCTGCTTTCTAAATCAGACTGTGGTCAGTTCGTCAGTTTCAGGTTTCTAGGTCAGGCTCTGGTCAGTTGGTCAGTTTTGGATTGTCTCGGTCAGTTTTTGGTCAGTTGGACAGTTTCTGGTTGCTAGATCAGACTGTGGTTAGTTGGTCAGTTTCTGGTTTATAGGTCAGACTGTAGTCAGTTAGTCAGTTTCTGGTTGCTCGATCCGACTGTGTTCAGTTGGTCAGTTTCTGTTTTCTCGGTCAGACTGTGGTCATTTGGTCAGTTTCTGTTTTCTAGGTCAGACTGTGGTCAGTTGGTCAGTTTCTGGTTTATAGGTCAGACTGTGGTCAGTTGGTCAGTTGCTGGTTGCTATGTCAGACTGTGGTCAGTTGGTCAGTTGCTGGTTGCTAGATCAGACTGTGGTTACTTGGTCAGTTTCTGGTTTATAGGTCAGACTGTAGTCCCTTGGACAGTTTCTGGTTCCTATGTCAGTCTGTGGTCAGTTGCTCAGTTTCTGGTTTATAGGTCAGACTGTGGTCAGTTGGTCAGTTTCTGGTTGCTAGATCCGACTGTGTTCAGTTGGTCAGTTTCTGTTTTCTCGGTCAGACTGTGGTCATTTGGTCAGTTTCTGTTTTCTAGGTCTGACTGTGGTCAGTTGGTCAGTTTCTGGTTCCAAGGTCAGTCTGTGGTCAGTTGCTCAGTTTTTAGTTTATAGGTCAGACTGTGGTCAGTTGGTCAGTTGCTGGTTGCTATGTCAGACTGTGGTCAGTTGGTCAGTTTTTGCTTTCTAGATCAGACTATGGTCAGTTTCTGCTTGCTGGATCAGACTGTGTTCAGTTGGTCAGTTTCTGTTTTCTCGGTCAGACTGTGGTCATTTGGTCAGTTTATGGTTTCTAGTTCAGACTGTTGGTAATTGGACATGTTGTGGTTAAATGTCAGACTGTGGTCAGTTGGTCAGTTTCTGGTTTTATGTCAGACGGAGGTCAGATGGTCAGTTTATGGTTTCTAGGTCAGAATGTGGTCAGTTGGTCAGTTTCTGGTTTCTAGTTCAGACTGTGTTCAGTTGGTCAGTTTCTGCTTTCTAGATCAGAATGTGTTCAGTTTGTCAGTTTCTGGTATCTAGTTCTGACTGTGGTCAGTTAGTCAGTTTCGGATTGTCTCGGTCAGTTTTTGGTCAGTTGGACAGTTTCTGGTTTCTAGGTCAGACTGTGGTCAGTGGCCAGTTTCTGCTTTATAAATCAGACTGTGGTCAGTTTGTCAGTTTCTGGTTCCAAGGTCACATTGTGGTCAGTTGGTCAGATTCTGTTGTCGAGGTCAGACTGTGGTCAGTTGGTCAGTTTCTGGTTTCGAGGTCAGACTGTGGTCAGTTGGTCAGTTTCTGATTCCAGTGTGAGACTGTGGTCAGTTGGTCAGTTTCTGTTTTCTAGGTCAGACTGTGGTCAGTTGGTCAGTTTCTGGTTTCTAGGTCAGAATGTGGTCAGTTGGTCAGTTTCTGCTTTCTAGATCAGACTGTGGTCAGTTTGTCAGTTTCTGGTTTCTCGGTCAGGCTGTGGTCAGTTGGTCAGTTTCGGATTGTCTCGGTCAGTTTTTGGTCAGTTGGACAGTTTCTGGTTGCTTGATCAGACTGTGGTTAGTTGGTCAGTTTCTGGTTTATAGGTCAGACTGTGGTCCCTTGGTCAGTTTCTGGTTCCTAGGTCAGTCTGTGGTCAGTTGCTCAGTTTCTGGTTTATAGGTCAGACTGTGGTCAGTTGGTCAGTTTCTGGGTTCTAGGTCAGACTGTGGTCAGTTGATCAGTTCCTGTTTTCACAGTCAGACTGTGGACATTTGGTCAGTTTCTGGTTGTCTCGGTCAGACTGTGGTCAGTTGGTCACTTTCATGTTGCCTCGGTCAGACTGTGTTCTGTTGGTCAGTTTCTGGTTTCTAGATCTGACTGTGGTCAGTTGGTCAGCTTCTGGTCTCTAGGTCTTCGAGTGGTCAGTTGGTCAGTTTCTGTTTTCTCGGTCCGACTGTGGTCAGTTGGTCAGTTTCTGTATTGTCGGTCAGACTGTGGTCAGTTGGTCAGTTTCGGATTGTCTCGTTCAGATTGTGGTCAGTTGGACAATTTCTGGCTTCTAGATCAGACTGTGGTCAGTTGGTCAGTTTTTGGTTTCTAGGTCAGACTGTGGCCAGTTGATCAGTTCCCGTTTTCACGATCAGAATGTGGTGAGTTGGTCAGTTTCGGGCTGTCTCGGTCAGACTGTGGACAGTTGGTCAGTTTCTGGTTGTCTCGGTCAGACTCTGGTCAGTTGGTCCGTTTCTGGTTTCTAGGTTAAACTGAAGTCAGTTGGTCAGTTTCTGGTTCATAATTCAGACTGTGATCATTTGGTCAATTCCGGTTTCTAGCTCAGAATGTGGTCAGTTGGTCAGTATCAGGTTTTTAGGTCAGACGGTGGTCAGTTGCTCAGTTTCTGGTTTCTCGGTCAGACTGTGGTCAGTTGCTATGTTTCACGTTGTCTCAGTCAGATTGTGGTCAGTTGGTCAGTTTCTGGTTTCTATGTCAGACTGTGGTCAGTTGGTCAGTTTATGCTTTCCAGATCAGACTGTGGTCAGATGGTCAGTTTCTGATTTCTAGGTCAGACTGTGGTCAGTTGGTCAGTTTCGGATTGTCTCGTTCAGATTGTGGTCAGTTGGACAGTTTCTGGTTTCTTGATCAGATTGTGTTCAGTTGGTCAGTTTCTGGTTTCTAGATCAGACTGAGGTCAGTTGGTCTGTTTCTGGTTTCTAGGTCAGAGTGTGGTCAGTTGGTCAGTTTCTGTTTTCTCGGTCAGATTGTGGTCAGTTCGTCAGTTTCTGGTTTCTCGGTCAGATTATGTTCAGTTGGTCAGTTTCTGGTTGCTAGATTAGATTGTGGTCAGTTGGTCAGTTTCGGGTTTCTAGGTCAGACTGTGGTCAGTTGGTCAGTTTCTGTTTTCTCGGTCAGACGGTGGTCAGTTGGTCAGTTTCTGGTTTCTATGTCAGACTGTCTTCAGTTGTTCAGTTTCTCGTTACTTGATAAGACTGTGGTCAGTTGGTCAGTTTCTGGTTTCTAGATCAGACTGTGGTCAATTCTTCAGTTTATGGTTTCTAGGTCAGACTGTGGTCAGTTGGTCAGTTTCGAATTGTCTCGGTCAGATTGTGGTCAGCTGGACAGTTTCTGCTTTCGAGATCAGACTGCGGTCATTTGGTCAGTTTATGGTTTCTCGGTCAGACTATGTTCAGTTGGTCAATTTCTGGTTGCTAGATCAGACTGTGGTCAGTTGGTCAGTTTCTGGTTTCTAGGTCAGACTGTGGTCAGTTGGCCAGTTCCTCTTTTCTCGGTCAGACTGTGGTCAGTTGGTCAGTTTCTGGTTTCTAGGTCAGACTGTGGTCAATTGGTCAGTTTCTGTTTGCTCGGTCAGACTGTGGTCAGTTGGTAAATTTCTGGTTTATAGTTCAGACAATGGTCAGTTTCTCAGTTTCTGGTTGTCTTCGTAAGACTGTGGTCAGTTGGTCAGTTTCAGGTTGTATCAGTCAGACTGTGGTCAGTTGGGAAGTTGCTGGGTCTAGGTCAGTCTGTAGACAACTGGTCAGTTGCCGGTTGCTAGATCAGTCTGTGTTCAGTTTGTTACATTTTGGTTGCGAGCTCATCCTGTGGTCAATTGGTCAATTGCTGGTTACTTCATCAGACTGTGGTCAGTTCCATCAGTTTCTGGGTTCTCGGTCAGACCGCGGTCAGTTCGTCAGTTTCGGGTTGTTTCGGTCAGACTGTGGTCAGTTGGTCAGTTTCTGGTTGTCTCGGTCAGACTCTGTGCAGTTGGTCAGTTTCTGGTTTCTAGATTAGACTGAATTCAGTTGGTCAGTTTCTGGTTCCTAATTCAGACTGTGATCAGTTGGTCAGTTACGGTTTCAAGCTCAGACTGCGGTCAGTTGGCCAGTATCTGATTTCTAGGTCAGCCTGTGGTCAGTTACTCAGTTTCAGGTTTCTAGGTCAGACTGTTGTCAGTTGCTACGTTTCGCATTGTCTCAGTCGGATTGTGGTCAGTTGGTCAGTTTCTGGTTTATAGGTCAGGCTGTGGTCACTTGGTCAGTTTATGCTTTCTAGATCAGACTGTGGTCAGTTGGTCAGCTTCTGGTTTCAAGGTCAGACTGTGGTCAGTTGATCAGTTTCTGGTTGCAAGATCAGACTGTGGTCAGTTGATCAGTTTCTGGTTTCTAGGTCAGACTGTGGTCAGTTGGTCAGTTTCTGTTTTCTCTGTCAGACAGTGGTCAGTTGGTCAGTTTCTGGTTTCTAGGTCAGACTGTGTTCAGTTGGTCAGCTTCTAGTTGCTAGATCAGACTGTGGTCAGTTGGTCAGTTTCTGGTTTCTAGATCAGACTGTGGTCATTTGATCATCTTCTGGTTTCTTGGTCAGACTGTGGTCAGTTGGTCAGTTTCAGATTGTCTCGGTCAGATTGTGGTCAGTTGGACAGTTTCTGGTTTCTAGATCAGACTGTGGTCAGTTGGTCAGTTTCTGGTTTCAAGGTCAGACTGTGGTCAGTACGTGAGTTTCATGTTGCCTTGGTCAGACTGTGTTCAGTTGGTCAGTTTCTGGTTTCCAAATCAGACTTTGGTCAGTTGGTCAGTTTCTGGTTTCTAGGTCAGTCTGTGGTCAGTTGGCCACTTTCTTTTTCCTCGGTCTGACTGTGGTCAGTTGGTCAGTTTCTGGTTTCTAGTTCAGACTGTGTTCAGTTGGTCAGTTTCTGGTTTATATGTCAGACTGTGATCAGTTGGTCAGTTTCTGTTTTCTCGGTCAGACTGTGGTCAGTTGGTCAGTTTATGGTTTCTTGGTCAGACTGTGTTCAGTTTGTCAGTTTTTGGTTGCTAGATCAGACTGTGGTCAGTTGGTCAGTTTCTGCTTTCTAGATCGGACTGTGGTCAGTTGATCAGTTTCTGGTTTCTAGGTCAGACTGTGGTCAGTTGGTCAGTTTCTGTTTTGTCGGTCAGACTGTGTTCAGTTGGTCAGTTTCTGGGTTCGAGGTCAGACTGTGGTCAGTTGAACAGTTCCTGTTTTCACAGTCAGAATGTGGTGAGTTGGTCAGTTTCGGGCGGTCTCGGTCAGACTGTGGCCATTTGGTCAGTTTCTGGTTGTCTCGGTCAGACTCTGGTCAGTTGGTCAGTTTCTGGATTCTAGGTTAGACTGACGTCAGTTGGTCAGTTTCTGGTCCATAATTCCGATTGTGATAGTTGGACAATTAGGGTTTCTAGCTCAGACTGTGGTCAGTTAGTCAGTATCAGGTTTTTAGGTCAGACTGTGGTCAGTTGCTCAGTTTCTGGTTTCTCGGTCAGACTGTGGTCAGTTGATATGTTTCGGGTTGTCTCAATCAGATTGTGGTCAGTTGGTCAGTTTATGCTTTCTAGATCAGACTGTGGTCAGTTGATCAGTTTCTGGTTTCTAGGTCAGACTGTGTTCAGTTGGTCAGTTTCGGATTGTCTCGGCCAGATTGTGGTTGGTGGACAGTTTCTCGTTTCTAGATCAGACTGTGGTCAGTAAGTCAGTTTCTGGTTTCTATGTCAGACTGTGGTCAGTTGGTCAGTTTCTGTTTTGTCGGTCAGACTGTGTTCAGTTGGTCAGTATCTGGGTTCGAGGTCAGACTGTGGTCAGTTGATATGTTTCGGGTTGTCTCAGTCAGATTGTGGAGAGTTGGTCAGTTTATGCTTTCTAGATCAGACTGTGGTCAGTTGATCAGTTTCTGGTTTCTAGATCATCCTGTGGTCAGTTGGTCAATTGCTTGTTGCTCGATCAAACTGTGGTCAGTTGATCAGTTTCTGCTTTCGAGGTCAGACTGTGGTCAGTTGGTCAATTTCTGGTTTCTAGGTCAAACTGTGGTCAGTTGGTCATTTTCTGTTTTCTTGGTCAGACTATGGTCAGTTGGTCAATTGCTGGTTTCTATGTCAGACTTTGGTCAGTTGGTCAGATACTGGTCGCAAGGTCAGAATGTGGCCTGTTGGATAGTTTGTGGTTGCTAGGTCAGACTGTGGTCATTTGGTCAGATTCTGGTTTCGAGGTCAGACTGTGGTCAGTTGTTCAGTTTCTGGTTTCTAGGTCAGACTGTGGTCATTTGTTCAGTTTCGCGTTGTCTTGGTCAGTTGGTCAGTTTCATGATGTCTCGGTCAGACTGTGGACATTTGGTCAGTTTCTGGTTTCTAGGTCATACTGTGGTCAGACTGCGGTCAGTAGGTCAGTTTCTGGTTTCTCGGTCAGACTGTGGGCAGTTGGTCAGTTTCTGGTTATCTAGGTCTGCTTCTCTGGTCAGTTTTTTTTTACTTTTAGGTTGCTAGGTCATCCTGTGTTCAGTTGTTCAATTGATTGTTGCTCGATCAGACTGTGGTCAGTTGATCATTTTCTGATTTCAAGGTCAGACTGTGGTCAGTTTATCATTTTCTGGTTTCTACGTCAGACTGTGGTCAGTTGTTCAGTTTCGGATTGTCTCAGTCAGACTTTGGTCATTTGGTCTGTTTCGGGTTCCTAGGCCGGAATGTGGTCAGTAGGTCAGTTTCTGGTGTCTAGATCAGACTGTGTCAGTTGGTCAGTTTCTGCTTCCTAGGTCAGACTGTGCTCAGTTGGAAAGTTTCTGCTTCCTATATCAGAATGTGGCGAATTGTTCAGTTTCTGGTTTCTAGGTCAGAATGTTGTCAGTTGGTCAGTTTCTGTTTTTATGTCAGACTGAGGTCAGACGGTCAGTTTTTGGTTGCTAGGTCAGAATGTGGTCTGTTGGTCAGTTACTGGTTTCGAGTTAACCATGTTTTCAGTTGGTCAGTTACTGGTTTCGAGGTCAGACTGTAGTCAGTTGGTCAGTTTCTGTTTTCTCGGTCAGTTTGTGGTCAGTTCGTCAGTTTCTTTTTTCTCGGTCAGATTATGTTCAGTTGGTCAGTTTCTGGTTGCTAGATCAGATTGTGGTCAGTTGATCAGTTTCTGGTTTCTAGGTCAGACTGTAGTCAGTTGGTCAGTTTCTGTTTTCTCGGTCAGACGGTGGTCAGTTGGTCAGTTTCTGGTTTCTATGTCAGACTGTCTTCAGTTGTTCAGTTTCTGGTTGCTCGATAAGACTGTGGTCAGTTGGTCAGTGTCTGGCTTCTAGATCAGACTGTGGTCAATTCATCAGTTTATGGTTTCTAGGTCAGACTGTGGTCAGTTGGTCAGTTTCGGATTGTTTCGGTCAGATTGTGGTCAGCTGGACAGTTTCTGCTTTCGAGATCAGACTGCGGTCATTTGGTCAGTTTCTGGTTTCTCGGTCAGACTATGTTCAGTTAGTCAGGTTCTGGTTGCTAGATCAGACTGTGGTCAGTTGGTCAGTTTCTGGTTTCTAGGTCAGACTGTGGTCAGTTGGCCAGTTCCTCTTTTCTCGGTCAGACTGTGGTCAGTTGGTCAATTTCTGGTTTCTAGGTCAGACTGTGGTCAATTGGTCAGTTTCTGTTTGCTAGGTCAGACTGTGGTCAGTTAGTAAATTTCTGGTTTATAGTTCAGACAATGGTCAGTTTCGCAGTTTCTGGTTGTCTTCGTAAGACTGTGGTCAGTTGGTCAGTTTCAGGTTGTATCGGTCAGACTGTGGTCAGTTGGGAAGTTGCTGGTTCTAGGTCAGTCTGTAGACAACTGGTCAGTTGCCGGTTGCTAGATCAGTCTGTGTTCAGTTTGTTACATTTTGGTTGCGAGCTCATCCTGTGGTCAATTGGTCAATTGCTGGTTACTTCATCAGACTGTGGTCAGTTCCATCAGTTTCTGGGTTCTCGGTCAGACTGCGGTCAGTTCGTCAGTTTCGGGTTGTTTCGGTCAGACTGTGGTCAGTTGGTCAGTTTCTGGTTGTCTCGGCAGACTCTGGTCAGTTGGTCAGTTTCTGGTTTCTAGATTAGACTGAATTCAGTTGGTCAGTTTCTGGTTCCTAATTCAGACTGTGATCAGTTGGTCAGTTACGGTTTCAAGCTCAGACTGCGGTCAGTTGGCCAGTATCAGATTTCTAGGTCAGACTGTGGTCAGTTGGGAAGTTGCTGGTTCTAGGTCAGTCTGTAGACAACTGGTCAGTTGCCAGTTGCTAGATCAGTCTGTGTTCAGTTTGTTACATTTTGGTTGCGAGCTCATCCTGTGGTCAATTGGTCAATTGCTGGTTACTTCATCAGACTGTGGTCAGTTCCATTAGTTTCTGGGTTCTCGGTCATACTGCGGTCAGTTCGTCAGTTTCGGGTTGTTTCGGTCAGACTGTGGTCAGTTGGTCAGTTTCTGGTTGTCTCGGCAGACTCTGGTCAGTTGGTCAGTTTCTGGTTTCTAGATTAGACTGAATTCAGTTGGTCAGTTTCTGGTTCCTAATTCAGACTGTGATCAGTTGGTCAGTTACGGTTTCAAGCTCAGAGTGCGGTCAGTTGGCCAGTATCAGATTTCTAGGTCAGACTGTGGTCAGTTACTCAGTTTCTGGTTTCTAGGTCAGTCTGTGGTCAGTTGGCCACTTACTTTTTCCTCGGTCTGACTGTGGTCAGTTGGTCAGTTTCTGGTTTCTAGTTCAGACTGTGTTCAGTTGGTCAGTTTCTGGTTTCTATGTCAGACTGTGATCAGTTGGTCAGTTTCTGTTTTCTCGGTCAGACTGTGGTCAGTTGGTCAGTTTCTGGTTTCTAGGTCAGACTGTGTTCAGTTTGTCAGTTTTTGGTTGCTAGATCAGACTGTGGTGAGTTGGTCAGTTTCTGCTTTCTAGATCGGACTGTGGTCAGTTGATCAGTTTCTGGTTTCTAGGTCAGACTGTGGTCAGTTGGTCAGTTTCTGTTTTGTCGGTCAGAATGTGTTCAGTTGGTCAGTTTCTGGGTTCGAGGTCAGACTGTGGTCAGTTGATCAGTTCCTGTTTTCACAGTCAGAATGTGGTGAGTTGGTCAGTTTCGGGCGGTCTCGGTCAGACTGTGGCCATTTGGTCAGTTTCTGGTTTCTCGTTCAGACTGTGGTCAGTTGATATGTTTCGGGTTGTCTCAGTCAGATTGTGGTCAGTTGGTCAGTTTATGCTTTCTAGATCAGACTGTGGACAGTTGATCAGTTTCTGGTTTCACAGTCAGACTGTGTTCAGTTGGTCAGTTTCGGATTGTCTCGGCCAGATTGTGGTTGTTGGACAGTTTCTGGTTTCTAGATCAGACTGTGGTCAGTGAGTCAGTTTCTGGTTTCTATGTCAGACTGTGGTCAGTTGGTCAGTTTCTGTTTTGTCGGTCAGACTGTGTTCAGTTGGTCAGTTTCTGGGTTATAGGTCAGACTGTGGTCAGTTGATCAGTTCCTGTTTTCACAGTCAGAATGTGGTCAGTTGGTCAGTTTCTGTTTTTATGTCAGACTGAGGTCAGACGGTCAGTTTGTGGTTGCTAGGTCAGAATGTGGTCTGTTGGTCAGTTACTGGTTTCGAGTTAACCATGTTTTCAGTTGGTCAGTTACTGGTTTCGAGGTCAGACTGTGGTCAGTTCGTCAGTTTCTTGTTTCTCGGTCAGATTATGTTCAGTTGGTCAGTTTCTGGTTGCTAGATCAGATTGTGGTCAGTTGGTCAGTTTCTGGTTTCTAGGTCAGACTGTGGTCAGTTGGTCAGTTTCTGTTTTCTCGGTCAGACGGTGGTCAGTTGGTCAGTTTCTGGTTTCTATGTCAGACTGTCTTCAGTTGTTCAGTTTCTGGTTGCTAGATAAGACTGTGGTCAGTTGGTCAGTTTCTGGTTTCTAGATCAGACTGTGGTCAATTCATCAGTTTCTGGTTTCCAGGTCAGACTGTGGTCAGTTGGTCAGTTTCGGATTGTCTCGGTCAGATTGTGGTCAGCTGGACAGTTTCTGCTTTCGAGATCAGACTGCGGTCATTTGGTCAGTTTCTGGTTTCTCGGTCAGACTATGTTCAGTTGGTCAGGTTCTGGTTGCTAGATCAGACTGTGGTCAGTTGGTCAGTTTCTGGTTTCTAGGTCAGACTTTGGTCAGTTGGCTAGTTCCTCTTTTCTCGGTCAGACTGTGGTCAGTTGGTCAGTTTCTGGTTTCTAGGTCAGACTGTGGTCAATTGGTCAGTTTCTGTTTGCTAGGTCAGACTGTGGTCAGTTAGTAAATTTCTTTTTTATAGTTCAGACAGTGGTCAGTTTCTCAGTTTCTGGTTGTCTTCGTAAGACTGTGGTCAGTTGGACACTTTCAGGTTGTATCGGTCAGACTGTGGTCAGTTGGGAAGTTGCTGGTTCTAGGTCAGTCTGTAGACAACTGGTCAGTTGCCGGTTGCTAGATCAGTCTGTGTTCAGTTTGTTACATTTTGGTTGCGAGCTCATCCTGTGGTCAATTGGTCAATTGCTGGTTACTTCATCAGACTGTGGTCAGTTCCATCATTTTCTGGGTTCTCGGTCAGACTGCGGTCAGTTCGTCAGTTTCGGGTTGTTTCGGTCAGACTGTGGTCAGTTGGTCAGTTTCTAGTTGTCTCGGCAGACTCTGGTCAGTTGGTCAGTTTCTGGTTTCTAGATTAGACTGAATTCAGTTGGTCAGTTTCTGGTTCCTAATTCAGACTGTGATCAGTTGGTCAGTTACGGTTTCAAGCTCAGACTGCGGTTAGTTGGCCAGTATCAGATTTCTAGGTCAGACTGTGGTCAGTTACTCAGTTTCAGGTTTCTAGGTCAGACTGTTGTCAGTTGCTACGTTTCGCATTGTCTCAGTCGGATTGTGGTCAGTTGGTCAGTTTCTGGTTTCTAGGTCAGGCTCTGGTCACTTGGTCAGTTTATGCTTTCTAGATCAGACTGTGGTCAGTTGGTCAGCTTCTGGTTTCAAGGTCAGACTGTGGTCAGTTGATCAGTTTCTGGTTGCAAGATCAGACTGTGGTCAGTTGATCAGTTTCTGGTTTCTAGGTCAGACTGTGGTCAGTTGGTCAGTTTCTTTTTTCTCTGTCAGACAGTGGTCAGTTGGTCAGTTTCTGGTTTCTAGGTCAGACTGTGATCAGTTGGTCAGTTTCAGATTGTCTCGGTCAGATTGTGGTCAGTTGGACAGTTTCTGGTTTCGAGATCAGACTGTGGTCAGTTGGTCAGTTTCTGGTTTCGAGGTAAGACTGTGGTTCAGTAAGTGAGTTTCATGTTGCCTTGGTCAGACTGTGTTCAGTTGGTCAGTTTCTGGTTTCCAAATCAGACTGTGGTCAGTTGGTCAGTTTCTGGTTTCTAGATCAGACTGTGGTCATTTGATCATCTTCTGGTTTCTAGGTCAGACTGTGGTCAGTTGGTCAGTTTCAGATTGTCTCGGTCAGATTGTGGTCAGTTGGACAGTTTCTGGTTTCGAGATCAGACTGTGGTCAGTTGGTCAGTTTCTGGTTTCTAGGTCAGACTGTGGTTCAAAAGTGAGTTTCATGTTGCCTTGGTCAGACTGTGTTCATTTGGTCAGTTTCTGGTTTCCAAATCAGACTTTGGTCAGTTGGTCAGTTTCTGGTTTCTAGGTCAGTCTGTGGTCAGTTGGCCACTTACTTTTTCCTCGGTCTGACTGTGGTCAGTTGGTCAGTTTCTGGTTTCTAGTTCAGACTGTGTTCAGTTGGTCAGTTTCTGGTTTCTATGTCAGACTGTATTCAGTTGGTCAGTTTCTGTTTACTCGGTCAGACTGTGGTCAGTTGGTCAGTTTCTGTTTACTCGGTCAGACTGTGGTCAGTTGGTCAGTTTCTGGTTTCTAGTGCAGACTGTGTTCAGCTTGTCAGTTTTTGGTTGCTAGATCAGACTGTGGTGAGTTGGTCAGTTTCTGCTTTCTACATCGGACTGTGGTCAGTTGATCAGTTTCTGGTTTCTAGGTCAGACTGTGGTCAGTTGGTCAGTTTCTGTTTTGTCGGTCAGACTGTGTTCAGTTGGTCAGTTTCTGGGTTCGAGGTCAGACTGTGGTCAGTTGATCAGTTCCTGTTTTCACAGTCAGAATGTGGTGAGTTGGTCAGTTTCGGGCGGTCTCGGTCAGACTGTGGCCATTTGGTCAGTTTCTGGTTTCTCGTTCAGACTGTGGTCAGTTGATATGTTTCGGGTTGTCTCAGTCAGATTGTGGTCAGTTGGTCAGTTTATGCTTTCTAGATCAGACTGTGGACAGTTGATCAGTTTCTGGTTTCACAGTCAGACTGTGATCAGTTGGTCAGTTTCGGATTGTCTCGGCCAGATTGTGGTTGTTGGACAGTTTCTGGTTTCTAGATCAGACTGTGGTCAGTAAGTCAGTTTCTGGTTTCGATGTCAGACTGTGGTCAGTTGGTCAGTTTCTGTTTTGTCGGTCAGACTGTGTTCAGTTGGTCAGTTTCTGGGTTATAGGTCAGACTGTGGTCAGTTGATCAGTTCCTGTTTTCACAGTCAGAATGTGGTGAGTTGGTCAGTTTCGGGCGGTCTCGGTCAGACTGTGGACATTTGGTCAGTTTCTGGTTGTTTCGGTCAGACTCTGATCAGTTGGTCAGTTTCTGGTTTCTACGTTAGACTGACGTCAGTTGGTCAGTTTCTGGTTCATAATTCAGATTGTGATAGTTGGACAATTAGGGTTTCTAGCTCAGACTGTGGTCAGTTAGTCAGTATCAGGTTTTTAGGTCAGACTGTGGTCAGTTGCTCAGTTTCTGGTTTCTCGGTCAGACTGTGGTCAGTTGATATGTTTCGGGTTGTCTCAGTCAGATTGTGGTCAGTTGGTCAGTTTATGCTTTCTAGATCAGACTGTGGTCAGTTGATCAGTTTCTGGTTTCTAGATCATCCTGTGGTCAGTTGGTCAATTGCTTGTTGCTCGATCAGACTGTGGTCAGTTGATCAATTTCTGCTTTCGAGGTCAGACTGTGGTCAGTTGGTCAATTTCTGGTTTCTAGGTCAAACTGTGGTCAGTTGGTCATTTTCTGTTTTCTTGGTCAGACTGTGGTCAGTTGGTCAATTGCTGGTTTCTATGTCAGACTTTGGTCAGTTGGTCAGATACTGGTCGCAAGGTCAGAATGTGGCCTGTTGGATAGTTTGTGGTTGCTAGGTCAGACTGTGGTCATTTGGTCAGATTCTGGTTTCGAGGTCAGACTGTGGTCAGTTGTTTAGTTTCTGGTTTCTAGGTCAGACTGTGGTCATTTGTTCAGTTTCGCGTTGTCTTGGTCAGTTGGTCAGTTTCATGTTGTCTCGGTCAGACTGTGGACATTTGGTCAGTTTCTGGTTTCTAGGTCATACTGTGGTCAGACTGCGGTCAGTGGGTCAGTTTCTGGTTTGTCGATCAGACTGTGGTCAGTTGGTCAGTTTCTGGTTGTCTAGGTCTGTTTCTCTGGTCAGTTTTTTTTACTTTTAGGTTGCTAGGTCATCCTGTGTTCAGTTGGTCAATTGATTGTTGCTCGATCAGACTGTGGTCAGTTGATCAGTTTCTGATTTCAAGGTCAGAATGTGGTCAGTTTATCATTTTCTGGTTTCTACGTCAGACTGTGGTCAGTTGTTCAGTTTCGGGTTGTCTCAGTCACACTTTGGTCATTTGGTCTGTTTCGGGTTCCTAGGCCGGAATGTGGTCAGTTGGTCAGTTTCTGGTGTCTAGATCAGACTGTGTCAGTTGGTCAGTTTCAGGTTTCTATGTCAGACTGTGGTCAGTTACTTGTTGCTAGGTTAGACTGTGCTCAGTTGGTAAGTTTCTGCTTCCGAGGTCAGACTGTGCTCAGTTGGACAGTTTCTGCTTCCTATGTCAGAATGTGGCCAATTGGTCAGTTTCTGGTTTCTAGGTCAGACTGTGATCAGTTGGTCAGTTTTTGTTTTTATGTCAGACTGAGGACAGACGGTCAGTTTTTGGTTGCGAGGTCAGAATGTGGTCAGTTGGTCAGTTACTGGTTTCGAGTTAACCATGTTTTCAGTTGGTCAGTTTCTGGTTGTCTAGGTCTGTTTCTCTGGTCAGTAATTTTTACTTTTTGGTTGCTAGGTCATCCTGTGGTCAGTTGGTCAATTGCTTGTTGCTCGATCAGACTGTGGTCAGTTGGTCAATTTCTGGTTTCTAGGTCAGACTGTGGTCAGTTGGTCATTTTCTGTTTTCTTGGTCTCACTATGGTCAGCTGGTCAATTGCTGATTGTCTAGGTCAGTTTCTATGGTTAGTTTTTTTTACTTTTTGGTTGCAAGGTCATCCTGTGGTCAGTTGGTCAATTGTTTGTTGCTCGATCAGACTGTGGTCAGTTGATCAGTTTCTGGTTTCGAGGTCAGACTGTGGTCAGTTGGTCAATTTCTGGTTTCTAGTTCAGACTGTGGTCACTTGGACATTTTCTTTTTTCTTGGTCAGACTGTGGTCAGTTGGTCAATTGCTGGTTTCTATGTCAGACTTTGGTCAGTTGGTCGGTTACTGGTCGCAATGTCAGAATGTGGCCTGTTGGACAGTTTGTGTTTGCTAGGTCAGACTGTGGTCCGTTAGTCAGATACTGGTGGCTAGGTCAGAATGTGGACTGTTGGAAAGTTTGTGGTTGCTAGGTCACACTGTGGTCATTTGGTCAGTTTCTGGTTTCGAGGTCAGATTGTGGTCAGTTGCCTAGTTTCTCGTTTCTTCGTCAGACTGTGGTCATTTAGTCAGTTTCGTGTTGTCTTGGTCAGTTAGTCTGTTTCATGTTGTCTCGGTCAGACTGTGGGCAGTGGTCAGTTTCTGGTTTATAGGTCAGACTGTGGTCAGACTGCGGTCAGTTGGTCAGTTTCTGGTTTCTAAATCAGACTGTGGTCAGTTGGTCAGTTTCCGGTTTCTAGGTCAGACTGTGGTCAGTTGGTCAGTTTAAGATTTCTAGGTTAGACTGTGTTCAGTTGGTCAATTGCTGGTTTCTACGTCAGACTTTGGGCAGTGGTCAGTTTCTGGTGGTTAAGAAAGGTGTTTAATAAAGCAAATGGCATGTTGGCCTTCATAGCGAGGGGATTTGATTACAGGGGTTGGGAGGTGTTGCTACAGTTGTACAGGGCCTTGGTGAGGCCACACCCGGAGTATTGTGTACAGTTTTGGTCTCCTAACTTGAGGAAGGACATTCTTGCTATTGAGGGAGTGCAGCAAAGATTCACCAGACTGATTCCCGAGATGGTGGGACTGACCTATCAAGAAAGACTGGATCAACTGGGCTTGTATTCACTGGAGTTCAGAAGAGTGAGAGGGGACCTCATAGAAACGTTTAAAATTCTGACGGGTTTGGGCAGGTTGGATGCAGGAAGAATGTTCCCAATGTTGGGGAAGTCCAGAACCAGAGGTCACAGTCTAATGATAAGGAGTAAGCCATTTAGGACCGAGATAAGGAGAAACTTCTTCATCCAGAGAATGGTGAACCTGTGGAATTCTCTACCACAGAAAGTAATTGAGGCCAATTCACTAAATATATTCAAAAGGGAGTTAGATGAAGTCCTTGCAACTCGGGAGATCAAGGGGTATGGCGTGAAAGCAGGAAGGGGGAAATGACTTTGCATGTTCAGCCATGAACTCATTGAATGGCGAGCAGGCTAGAAGGGCTGAATGGCCTGCTCCTGCACCTATTTTCTATGTTTCTATGTTTTTTTCTGGTTGTCTAGGTCTGTTTCTCTGGTCAGTTTTTAACATTTTGGTTGCTCGGTAATCCTGTGGTCAGTTGGTCAGTTTCTGGTTCCGAGGTCAGACTGCGGTCAGTTGGTCAGTTTCTGGTTCCAAGGTCAGACTGTGGTCAGTTGGTCAGTTTCTGGTTTCTAGGTCAGACTGTGGTCCGTTGGTCAATTTCTGGTTTCTAGCTCAGAATGTGGTCAGTTGGTCAGTTATGGTTTCGAGTTAAGAATGTTTTCAGTTGTTCAGTTTCTGGTTTCGAGGTCAGACAGATGTCAGTTGATCAGTTTCTTGTTTTGAGGTCAGACTGTGGTCAGTTGTTCAGTTTCTGGTTTCTAGGTCAGACTGTGGTCAGTTGGTCAGTTTCAGGTTTCTAGGTTAGACTGTGTTCAGTTGGTCAATTGCTGGTTTCTATGTCAGACTGTGGTCAGTTAGTCAGATACTGGTTGCTAGGTCAGAATGTGGCCTGTTGGACAATTTGTGGTTGCTAGGTCAGACTGTGGTCATTTGGTCAGTTTCTGGTTTCGAGGTCAGATTGTGGTAAGTTGCTCAGTTTCTGGTTTCTTGGTCAGACTGTGGTCAGTTGGTCAGTTTCGTGTTGTCTTGGTCAGTTGGACAGTTTCATGTTGTCTCGGTCAGGCTTTGGGCAGTTGGTCAGTTTCTGGTTTCTAGGTCAGACTATGGTCAGACTGTGGTCAGTTGGTCAGTTTCTTGTACCTCGGTCAGACTATGGTCAGTTGGTCAGTCTCTGGTTGTCTAGGTCTGTTTCTCTGGTCAGTTTTTTAGTATTATGTTTGCTAGGTCATCCTGTGGTCAGTCGGTCAGTTGCTTGTTGCTAGGTCAGCCTGTGGTCAGTTGGTCAGTTTCTGGTTGCTAGATCAGACTGTGGTCAGTTGGTCAGTTTATGGTTTCCAGATCAGACTGTGCTCAGTTGGACAGTTTCTGGTTTCTAGGTCAGACTGTGGTCAGTTGGTCAGTTTCATGTTGTCTCGGTCAGATTGTGGTGAGTTGGTCAGTTTCTGGTTCCGAGGTCAGACTGTGGTCAGTTGGTCAGTTTCTGGTTCCAAGGTCAGACTGTGGTCAGTTGGTCAGTTTCTGTTTTTAGGTCAGACTGAGGTCAGATGGTCAGTTTCTGGTTTCTAGGTCAGACTGTGGTCAGTTCGTCAGTTTCTGGTTTCGAGTTAAGAATGTGGTCAGTTGGTCAGTTTCTGTTTTTATGTCAGACTGAGGTCAGACGGTCAGTTTCTGGTTTCTAGGTCAGAATGTGGTCAGTTGGTCAGTTTATGGTTTCGAGTTAAGAATGTTTTCAGTTGGTCAGTTTCTGGTTTCGAGGTCAGACTGTTGTCAGTTGATCAGGTTCTGGTTTTGAGGTCAGACTGTGGTCAGTTGTTCAGTTTCTGGTTTATAGGTCAGACTGTGGTCAGTTGGTCAGTTTCAGGTTTCTAGGTTAGACTGTGTTCAGTTGGTCAATTGCTGGTTTCTATTTCAGACTGTGGTCAGTTAGTCAGATACTGTTTGCAAGGTCATAATGTGGCCTTATGGACAATTTGTGGTTGCTAGGTCAGACTGTGGTCATTTGGTCAGTTTCTGGTATCGAGGTCAGATTGTGGTCAGTAGCTCAGTTTCTGGTTTCTTGGTCAGACTGTGGTCAGTTGGTCAGTTTCGTGTTGTCTTGGTCAGTTGGACAGTTTCATGTTGTCTCGGTCAGGCTTTGGGCAGTTGGTCAGTTTCTGGTTTCTAGGTCAGACTATGGTCAGACTGTGGTCAGTTGGTCAGTTTCTTGTACCTCGGTCAGACTATGGTCAGTTGGTCAGTCTCTGGTTGTCTAGGTCTGTTTCTCTGGTCAGTTTTTTAGTATTATGGTTGCTAGGTCATCCTGTGGTCAGTCGGTCAGTTGCTTGTTGCTAGGTCAGCCTGTGGTCAGTTGGTCAGTTTCTGGTTGCTAGATCAGACTGTGGTCAGTTGGTCAGTTTATGGTTTCCAGATCAGACTGTGCTCAGTTGGACAGTTTCTGGTTTCTAGGTCAGACTGTGGTCAGTTGGTCAGTTTCATGTTGTCTCGGTCAGATTGTGGTGAGTTGGTCAGTTTCTGGTTCCGAGGTCAGACTGTGGTCAGTTGGTCAGTTTCTGGTTCCAAGGTCAGACTGTGGTCAGTTGGTCAGTTTCTGTTTTTAGGTCAGACTGAGGTCAGATGGTCAGTTTCTGGTTTCTAGGTCAGACTGTGGTCAGTTCGTCAGTTTCTGGTTTCGAGTTAAGAATGTGGTCAGTTGGTCAGTTTCTGTTTTTATGTCAGACTGAGGTCAGACGGTCAGTTTCTGGTTTCTAGGTCAGAATGTGGTCAGTTGGTCAGTTTATGGTTTCGAGTTAAGAATGTTTTCAGTTGGTCAGTTTCTGGTTTCGAGGTCAGACTGTTGTCAGTTGATCAGGTTCTGGTTTTGAGGTCAGACTGTGGTCAGTTGTTCAGTTTCTGGTTTATAGGTCAGACTGTGGTCAGTTGGTCAGTTTCAGGTTTCTAGGTTAGACTGTGTTCAGTTGGTCAATTGCTGGTTTCTATTTCAGACTGTGGTCAGTTAGTCAGATACTGTTTGCAAGGTCATAATGTGGCCTTATGGACAATTTGTGGTTGCTAGGTCAGACTGTGGTCATTTGGTCAGTTTCTGGTATCGAGGTCAGATTGTGGTCAGTTGCTCAGTTTCTGGTTTCTTGGTCAGATTGTGGTCATTTGGTCAGTTACGTGTTGTCTTGGTCAGTTGGACAGTTTCATGTTGTCTCGTTCAGGATTTGGGCAGTTGGTCAGTTTCTGGTTTCTAGGTCAGACTATGGTCAGACTGTGGTCAGTTGGTCAGTTTCTTGTTTCTCGGTCAGACTGTGGTCAGTTGGTCCGTTTTCGCTTTGTCTAGGTCTGTTTCTCTGGTCAGTTTTTTAGTATTTTGGTTGCTAGGTCATCCTGTGGTCAGTCGGTCAGTTGCCTGTTGCTAGGTCAGCCTGTGGTCAGTTGGTCAGGTTCTGGTTGCTAGATCAGACTGTGGTCAGTTGGTCAGTTTCTGGTTTCTAGATCATACTGTGTTCAGTTGGACAGTTTCTGGTTTCTAGGTCAGACTGTGGTCAGTTGGTCAGTTTCATGCTGCCTCGGTCAGATTGTAGTCAGTTGGTCAGTTTCTGGTTCCGAGGTGAGATTGTGGTCAGTTGGTCAGCTTCTGGTTCCAAGGTCAGACTGTGGTCAGTTGGTCAGTTTCTGGTTTCTATGTCAGCCTGTGGTCCGTTGGTCAATTTCTGTTTTCTAGGTTACACTCTGGTCAGTTGGTCAGTTTCTGTTTTTAGGTCAGACTGAGGTCAGATCGTCAGTTTCTGGTTTCGATTTAAGAATGTGGTCAGTTCGTCAGTTTCTGGTTTCGAGGTCAGACTGTGGTCAGTTGGTCAGTTTCTGGTTTCGAGGTCAGACTGTGGTCAGTTGGTCAATTTCTGGTTTCTAGGTCAGACTTTGGTCAGTTGGTCAGTTTCATGTTGCCTCGGTCAGACTGTGGTCACTTTGTCAGTTTCTGGTTCCAAGGTCAGACTGTGGTCAGTTGGTCAGTTTCTGGTTTCTAGGTCAGACTTTTGGTCAGTTGGTCAGTTTCGGGTTCCAAGGTCAGACTGTCGTCAGTTGGTCAGTTTCTTTATTCTAGTTCAGTCTGTGGTCCATTGGTCAGTTTCTGGTTTCTAGGTCAGACTGTCGTCAGTTGGTCAGTTTCTGGTTTCGAGTTAAGAATGTTTTCAGTTGGTCAGTTTCTGGTTTCGAGGTCAGACTGTGGTCAGTTGTTCAGTTTCTGGATTCTAGGTCAGACTGTGGTCAGTTGTTCAGTTTAGGGTTGTCTTGGTCAGT
Source organism: Pristiophorus japonicus (assembly GCF_044704955.1). Taxonomy (NCBI): domain Eukaryota; kingdom Metazoa; phylum Chordata; class Chondrichthyes; family Pristiophoridae; genus Pristiophorus; species Pristiophorus japonicus. Next base: position 5,197,237 of record NW_027253324.1, read on the forward strand.
TGGTCAGTTTCATGTTGTCTCGGTCAGACTTTGGACATTTGGTCAGTTTCTGGTTTCTAGGTCAGACTGTGGTCAGACTGTGGTCAGTAGGTCAGTTTCTGGTTTCTCGGTGAGACTGTGGTCAGTTGTTCAGTTTCTGGTTGTCTAGGTCTGTTTCTCTGGTCAGTTTTTTTTACTTTTTGATTGCTAAGTCATCCTGTGGTCAGTTGTTCAATTGCTTGTTGCTCGATCAGACTGTGGTCCGTTGATCAGTTTCTGGTTTCGAGGTCAGACTGTGGTCAGTTGGTCAATGTCTGGTTTCTTGTTCAGACTGTGGTCAGTTGGTAATTTTCTGTTTTCTTGGTCAGACTGTGGTCAGTTGGTCAATTCCTGGTTTCGATGTCAGACTTTGGTCAGTTGGTCAGATACTGGTCGCAAGGTCAGAATGTGGCCTGTTGGATAGTTTGTGGTTGCTAGGTCAGACTGTGGTCATTTGTTCAGTTTCTGGTTTCGAGGTCAGACTGTGGTCAGTTGTTCAGTTTCTGGTTTCTAGGTTAGACTGTGGTCAGTTGTTCAGTTTCGCGTTGTCTTGGTCAGTTGGTCAGTTTCATGTTGTCTCGGTCAGACTGTGGACATTTGGTCAGTTTCTGGTTTCTAGGTCATACTGTGGGAAGACTGTGGTCAGTAGGTCAGTTTCTGGTTTCTCGGTCAGACTGTGGTCAGTTGGTCAGTTTCTGGTTGTCTAGGTCTGTTTCTCTGGTCAGTATTTTTTACTTTTTGTTTGCTAGGTCATCCCGTGTTCAGTTGGTCAATTGATTGTTGCTCGATCAGACTGTGGACAGTTGATCAGTTTCTGATTTCAAGGTCAGACTGTGGTCAGTTTATCAGTTTTTGGTTTCTACGTCAGACTGTGGTCAGTTGGTCAGTTTCCGCGTTGTCTCAGTCAGACTTTGGTCATTTGGTCTGTTTCGGGTTCCTAGGCCGGAATGTGGTCAGTTGGTCAGTTTCTGGTTTCTAGATCAGACTGTGTCAGTTCGTCAGTTTCAGGTTTCTAGGTCAGACTGTGGTCAGTTACTGGTTGCTAGGTTAGACTGTGCTCAGTTGGTCAGTTTCTGGTTCCTAGGTCAGACTGTGCTCAGTTGGACAGTTTCTGCTTACTATGTCAGAATGTGGTCCATTGGTCAGTTTCTGGTTTCTAGGTCAGACTGTGGTCAGTTGGTCAGTTTCTGTTTTCATGTCAGACTGAGGTCAGACGGTTAGTTTTTGGTTGCTGGGTCAGAATGTGGTCAGTTGGTCAGTTACTGGTTTCGGGTTAAGAATGTTTTCAGTTGGTCAGTTACTGGTTTCGAGGTCAGACTGTGGTCAGTTGGTCAGTTTCTGGTTTCTAGGTCAGACTGTGTTCAGTTGGTCAATTGCTGGTTTCAACGTCAGACTGTGCTCAGTTAGTCACATACTGGTTGCTAGGTCAGAATGTGGCCTGTCGGACAATTTGTGGTTGCTTGGTCAGACTGTGGTCATTTGGTCAGTTTCTGGTTTCGAGGTCAGATTGTGATCAGTTGCTCAGTTTCTGGTTTCTTGGTCAGACTGTGGTCATTTGTTCAGTTTCGTGTTGTCTTGGTCAGTTGGACAGTTTCATGTTGTCTCGGTCAGGCTTTGGTCAGTTGGTCATTTTCTGATTTCTAGGTCAGACTATGGTCAGACTGTGGTCAGTTGGTCAGTTTCTTGTTTCTCGGTCAGACTGTGGTCAGTTGGTCAGTTTCTGGTTTTCTAGGTCTGTTTCTCTGGTCAGGTTTTTAGTATTTTGGTTGCTAGGTCATCCTGTGGTCAGTCGGTCAGTTGCTTGTTGCTAGGTCAGCCTGTGGTCAGTTGGTCAGTTTCTGGTTTCTAGATCAGACAGTGTTTAGTTGGACAGTTTCTGGTTTCTAGGTCAGGCTGTGGTCAGTTGGTCAGTTTCATGTTGCCTCCGTCAGATTGTGGTCAGTTGGTCAGTTTCTGCTTCCGTGGTCAGACTGTGGTCATTTGGTCAGTTTCTGGTTCCATGGTCAGACTGTGGTCAGTTGGTCAGTTTCTGGTTTCTAGGTGAGACTGTGGTCCGTTGATCAATTTCTGGTTTCTAGGTCAAACTGTGGTCAGTTGGTCAGTGTCTGTTTTTAGGTCAGACTGAGGTCAGATGGTAAGTTTCTGGTATCTAGGTCAGACTGTGGTCAGTTCGTCAGTTTCTGGTTTCGAGTTAAGAATGTGGTCAGTTCGTCAGTTTCTGGTTTCGAGGTCAGACTGTGGTCAGTTGGTCAGTTTCTGGTTTCGAGCTCAGACTGTGGTCAGTTGGTCAATTTCTGGTTTCTAGGTCAGACGGTTGTCAGTTGGTCAGTTTCTGGTTTCTTGGTCAGACTGTGGTCAGTTGGTCAATTGCTGGTTTCTACGTCAGACTTTGGTCAGTTGGTCAGATACTGGTCGCTATGTCAAAATTGGCCCGTTGGATAGTTTGTGGTTGCTAGGTCAGACTGGTCATTTGGTGAGTTTCTTGTTTCGAGGTCAGACTGTGGTCAGTTGTTCAGTTTCTGATTTCTAGGTCAGACTGTGGTAAGACAGTGGTCAGTAGGTCAGTTTCTGGTTTCTCGGTCAGACTGTGGTCAGTTGGTCAGTTTCTGGTTGTCTAGTTCTGTTACTCTGGTCAGCTTATTTACTTTTTGGTTGTTAGTTCATCCTGTGGTCAGTTGGTCAATTGCTTGTTGCTCGATCAGACTGTGGTCAGTAGATCAGTTTCTGATTTCAAGGTCAGACTGTGGTCAGTTTATCACTTTCTGGTTTCTACGTCAGACTGTGGTCAGTTGGTCAGTTTCTGGTTTCTAGGTTAGTCTGACGTCAGTTGGTCCGTTTCTGGTTCATAATTCAGATTGTGATCGTTGGACAATTAGGGTTTCTAGCTGAGACTGTGGTCAGTTGGTCAGTATCAGGTTTTTAGGTCAGACTGTGGTCAGTTGCTCAGTTTCTGGTTTCTCGGTCAGACTGTGTTCAGTTGGTCAGTTTCGGATTGTCTCGGTCAGCTTGTGGTTAGTTGGACAGCTTCTGGTTTCTAGATCAGACTGTGGTCAGTTGGTCAGTTTCTGGTTTCTAGGTCAGACTGTGGTCTGTTGGTCAGTTTCTGTTTTGTCGGTCAGACCGTGGTCCGTTGGTCAGTTTCTGGTTTCTAGATCAGACTGTGGTCAGTTGGTCAGTTTCTGGGTTCTAGGTCAGACTGTGGTCAGTTGACCAGTTCCTGCTTTCACAGTCAGAATGTGGTGAGTTGGTCAGTTTCGAGCTGTCTCGGTCAGACTGTGGACATTTGGTCAGTACTGGTTGTCTCGGTCAGACTCTGGTCAGTTGGTCAGTATCTGGTTTCTCGGTTAGAATGACGTCAGTTGGTCCGTTTCTGGTTCATAATTCAGATTGTGATAGTTGGACAAATAGGGTTTCTAGCTCAGACTGTGGTCAGTTGGTCAGTTTCTGGTTTCTATGTCAGAATGTGGTCAGTTCGTCAGTTTGTGCTTTCTAGATCAGACTGTGGTCCGTTGGTCGGTTTCTGGTTTCTAGGCCAGACTGTGTTCAGTTGGTCAGTTTCGGATTGTCTCGTTCAGATTGTGGTCAGTTGGACAGTTTCTGGTTTCTAGGTCAGACTGTGATCAGTTGCTCAGTTTCTGGTTTCCAGGTCAGACTGTGGTCAGTTGATCACTTTCATGTTGCCTCGGTCAGACTGTGTTCTGTTGGTCAGTTTCTGGTTTCTAGATCAGACTGTGGTCAGTTGGTCAGCTTCTGGTTTCTAGGTCTTAGAGTGGTCAGTTGGTTATTTTCTGTTTTCTTGGTCAGACTGTGGTCAGTTGGTCAATTGCTGGTTTCTACGTCAGACCTTGGTCAGTTGGTTAGATAATGGTCGCAAGGTCAGAATGTGGCCTGTTGGGCAGTTTGTGGTTGCTAGGTCAGACTGTGGTCATTTGGTCAGTTTCTGGTTTCTCGGTCAGACTGTGGTCAGTTGGTCAGTTTCTGGTTGTCTAGGTCAGTTTCTCTGGTCAGTTTTCTTTTACTTTTAGGTTGCTAGGTCATCCTGTGGTCAGTTGGTCAATTGCTTGTTGCTCGATCAGACGGTGGTAGGTTGATCAGTTTCTGGTTTCGAGGTCAGACTGTGGTCAGTTGGTCAATTACTGGTTTCTAGGTCAGACTGTGGTCAGTTGGTCGGATACTGGTCGCAATGTCAGAATGTGGCCTGTTGGACAGTTTGTGGTTGCTAGGTCAGACTGTGGTCCGTTAGTCAGATACTGGTTGCTAGGTCTGAATGTGGAATGTTGGACATTTTGTGGTTGCTAGGTCAGACTGTGGTCATTTGGTCAGTTTCTGGTTTCGAGGTCAGATTGTGGTCAGTTGCTTAGTTTCTCGTTTCTTCGTCAGACTGCGGTCATTTAGTCAGTTTCGTGTTGTCTTGTTCAGTTGGTCTGATTCATGTTGTCTCGGTCAGACTGTGGACAGTGGTCAGTTTCTGGTTTCTAGGTCAGACTGTGGTCAGACTGTGGTCAGTTGGTCAGTTTCTGGTTTCTAAATCAGACCGTGGTCAGTTGGTCAGTTTCTGGTTTCTAGGTCAGACTGTGGTCAGTTGGTCAGTTTCAGGTTTCTAGGTCAGACTGTGTTCAGTTGGTCAATTGCTGGTTTCTACGTCAGACTGTGGGCAGTGGTCAGTTTCTGGTTAAAGCAGGCGGTTAAGAAAGCAAATGGCATGTTGGCCTTCATAACGAGGGGATTTGATCACAGAGGCAGGGAGGTGTTGCTACAGTTGTACGGGGCCTTGGTGAGGCCACTCCTGGAGTATTGTGTACAGTTCTGGTCTCCTAACTTGAGGAAGGATATTCTTGCTATTGATGGAGTGCAGCGAAGATTCACCAGACTGATTCCCGGGATGGTGGGACTGACCTATCAAGAAAGACTGGATCAACTGGACTTGTATTCATTGGAGTTCAAAAGAGTGAGAGGGGTCCTCATAGAAACGTTTAAAATTCTGACGGGTTTGGACAGGTTGGATGCAGGAAGAATGTTCCCACTGTTGGGGAAGTCCAGACCCAGAGGTCACAGTCTAAGGATAAGGGATAAGCCATTTAGGACAGAGATAAGGAGAAACTTCTTCACTCAGAGAGTGGTGAACCTGTGGAATTCTCTACCACAGAAAGTAGTTGAGGCCAATTCACTAAATATATTCAAAAGGGAGTTAGATGAAGTCCTTACAACTCGGGAGATCAAGGGGTATGGCGTGAAAGCAGGAAGGGGGTACTGAATGTGCATGTTCAGCCATTAACTCATTGAATGGCGGTGCAGGCTAGAAGGGCTGAATGGCCTGCTCCTGCACCTATTTTCTATGTTTCTATGTTTTTTTCTGGTTGTCTAGGTCTGTTTCTCTGGTCAGTTTTTAACATTTTAGTTGCTAGGTAATCCTGTGGTCAGTTGGTCAGTTTCTGGTTTCTAGGTCAGACTGTGGTCAGTTGGTCAGTTTCGGGTTCCAAGGTCAGACTGTGGTCAGTTGGTTAGTTTCTTTTTTCTAGGTCAGACTGTGTTCCATTGGTCAGCTTCTTGTTTCTAGGTCAGACTGTGGTCAGTTGGTCAGTTTCTGTTTTAGGTCAGACTGAGGTCAGACGGTCAGTTTCTGGTTTCTAGATCAGAATGTGATCAGTTGGTCAGTTTCTGGTTTCCAGTTAAGAATGTTTTCAGTTGGTCAGTTTCTGGTTTCGAGGTCAGACTGTGGTCAGTTGTTCAGTTTCTGGTTTCGAGGTCAGACTATGGTCAGTTGGTCAATTTCTGTTTTCTAGGTCAGACTGTGGTCAGTTGATCATTTCTGTTTTTTGGTCAGACTGTGGTCAGTTGGTCAATTGCTGGTTTCTATGTCGGACTTTGGTCAGTTGGTCAGATACTGGTCGCAACGTCAGAATGTGGCCTGTTGGACAGTTTGTGGTTGCTAGGTCAGACTGTGGTCATTTGGTCAGTTTCTGGTTTCGAGGTCAGACTGTGGTCAGTTGTTCAGTTTCGCGTTGTCTTGGTCAGTTGGTCAGTTTCATGTTGTCTCGGTCAGACTGTGGACATTTGGTCAGTTTCTGGTTTCTAGGTCATACTGTGGTCAGACTGTGGTCATTCGGTCAGTTTCTGGTTTCTCGGTCAAACTGTGGTCAGTTGATCAGTTTCTGGTTGTCTTGGTCTGTTTCTCTGGTCAGTTTTTTTTCACTTTTTGGTGGCTAGGTCATCCTGTGTTCAGTTGGTCAATTGATTGTTGCTCGATCAGACTGTGGTCAGTTGATCAGTTTCTGATTTCAAGGTCAGACTGTGGTCAGTTTATCAGTTTCTGGTTTCTATGTCAGACTGTGCTCAGTTGGTCAGTTTCGGGTTGTCTCATCAGACTTTGGTCATTTGGTCTGTTTCGGGTTCCTAGGCCGGAATGTGGTCAGTTGGTCATTTTCTGGTGTCTCGGTCAGACTGTGTCAATTGGTCAGTTTCAGGTTTCTAGGTCAGACTGTGCTCAGTTGGACAGTTTCTGCTTCCTATATCAGAATGTGCTCCATTGGTCAGTTTCTGGTTTCTAGGTCAGAGTGTGGTCAGTTGGTCAGTATCTGTTTTTATGTCAGACGAAGGTCAGACGGTCAGTTTTTGGTTGCTCGGTCAGAATGCGGTCAGTTGGTCAGTTACTGGTCTCGAGTTAAGAATGTTTTCAGTTGGTCAGTTACTGGTTTCGAGGTCAGACTGTGGTCAGTTGGTCAGTTTCTGGTTTCTAGGTCAGACTGTGTTCAGTTGGTCAATTGCTGGTTTCAACGTCAGACTGTGCTCAGTTAGTCACATACTGGTTACTAGGTCAGAATGTGGCCTGTCGGACAATTTGTGGTTGCTTGGTCAGACTGTGGTAATTTGGTCAGTTTCTGGTTTCGAGGTCAGATTGTGGTCAGTTGCTCAGTTTCTGGTTTCTTGGTCAGACTGTGGTCATTTGGTCAGTTTCGTGTTGTCTTGGTCAGTTGGACAGTTTCATGTAGTCTCGGTCAGGCTTTGGGCAGTTGGTCAGTTTCTGGTTTCTAGGTCAGACTATGGTCAGACTGTGGTCAGTTGGTCAGTTTCTTGTTTCTCGGTCAGACTGTGGTCAGTTGGTCAGTTTCTGGTTGTCTAGGTCTGTTTCTATGGTCAGTATTTTAGTATTTTGGTTGCTAGGTCATCCTGTGGTCAGTCGGTCAGTTGCTTATTGATAGATCAGCCTGTGGTAAGTTGGTCAGTGTCTGGTTGCTAGATCAGACTGTGGTCAGTTGGTCAGTTTCTGGTTTCTAGATCAGACTGTGTTCAGTTGGACAGTTTCTGGTTTCTAGGTCAGACTGTGGTCAGTTGGTCAGTTTCATGTTGCCTCGGTCAGACTGTCGTCAGTTGGTCAGTTTCTGGTTCCAAGGTAAGACTGTGGTCCGTTGGTCAATTTCTGTTTTTAGGTCAGACTGAGGTCAGATGGTCAGCTTCTGGTTTCTAGGTCAGACTGTGGTCAGTTCGTCAGTTTCTGGTTTCGAGTTAAGAATGTGGTCAGTTCGTCAGTTTCTGGTTTCGAGGTCAGACTGTGGTCAGTTGGTCAGTTTCTGGTTTCAAGGTCAGACTGTGGTCAGTTGGTCAATTTCTGGTTTCTAGGTCAGACTATGGTCAGTTGGTCAGTTTCTGGTTTCGAGTTAAGAATGTGGTCAGTTCGTCAGTTTCTGGTTTCGAGGTCAGACTGTGGTCAGTTGGTCAGTTTCTGGTTTCAAGGTCAGACTGTGGTCAGTTGGTCAATTTCTGGTTTCTAGGTCAGACTATGGTCAGTTGGTCAGTTTCTGGTTTCTAGGTCAGACTGTGGTCAGTTGGTCAATTGCTGGTTTCGACATCAGACTTTGGCCAGTTGGTCAGATACTGGTCGCTAGGTCAGAATGTGGCCCGTTGGATAGTTTGTGGTTGTAGGTCAGACAGGTCATTTGGTGAGTTTCTTGTTTCGATGTCAGACTCTGGTCAGTTGTTCAGTTTCTGGTTTCTAGGTCAGACTGTGGTCAGACAGTGGTCAGTAGGTCAGTTTCTGGTTTCTCGGTCAGACTGTGGTCAGTTGGTCTGTTTCTGGTTGTCTAGGTCTGTTACTCTGGTCAGTTTCTTTACTTTTTGTTTGCTAGGTCATCCTGTGGTCAGTTGGTCAATTGCTTGTTGCTCGATCAGACTGTGGTCAGTAGATCAGTTTCTGATTTCAAGGTCAGACTGTGGTCAGTTTATCACTTTCTGGTTTCTACGTCAGACTGTGGTCAGTTGGTCAGTTTCGGGTTGTCTCAGTCAGACTTTGGTCATTTGGTCAGTTTCGGGTTCCTAGGCCGGAATCTGGTAAGTTGGTCAGTATCTGGTGTCTAGGTCAGACTGTGTCAGTTACTGGTTGCTTGGTTAGACTGTGCTAAGTTGGTCAGTTTCTGGTTCCTAGGTCAGACTGTGCTCAGATGGACAGTTTCTGGTTCCTAGCTCAGACTGTGGGCAGTTGGTCATTTGCTTGTTCTATTTCAGACTGTGGTCAGTTGGTTAGGTGCTGGTTCTAGGTCAGGCTTTGGGCAATTGGTTGGTTTTTAGATGCAAGGTTACCTGTGGTCAGTTGGTCAGTTGCTGATTGTAGATCAGTCTGTGTTCAGTTTGTTAATTTCTGGATTCTATTTCATTCTGTGGTCAATTGGTCATTTGCTGGTTTCTTGATCAGACTGTGTTCAGTTGGTCAGTTTCTGGTTTCTAGGTCAGACTGTGGTCAGACTGTGATCAGCTGGTCAGTTTCTGGTTTCTAGGTCAGACTATGGTCAGTTGGTCTGTTTCTGGTTGTCTAGTTCTGTTTCTCTGGACAGTTTGTTATTTCTGGTTTCTAGGTCAGACTCTGTGGTCATTTGATCAGTTTCCGGTTGTCTCGGTCACACTGTGGTCAGTTGGTCAATTTCTGGTTGCTAGATCAGACTGTGGTCAGTTAGTCAATTTCTGCTATACAAGTCAGACTGTGGTCAGTTTCTCAGTTTCTGGTTGTCTTGGTAAGAATGTGGTCAGTTGGTCAGTTTCAGGTTGTCTCGGTCAGACTGTGGTCAGTTGGTAAGTTGCCGGTTGCTAGATCAGTCTCTGTTCAGTTTGTTACTTTTTGGTTGCGAGGTCATCCTGAGTTCAATTGGTCAGTTGCTGGTTACTTGATCAGACTGTAGTCAGTTCCGTTAGTTCTGGTTTCTCGGTCAGACAGTGGTCAGTTGTTCAGTTTCGGGTTGTCTCGGTCAGACTGTGGTCAGTTGGTCAGTTTCTGGTTGTCTCGGTCAGACTCTGGTCAGTTGGTCAGTTTCTGTTTTCTAGGTCAGACTGAAGTCAGTTGGTCAGTTTCTGGTTCCTAAGTTATACTGTGATCAGTTGGTCAATTACGGTTTCTAGCTCAGACTGTGGTCAGTTGGTCAGTATCAGGTTTCTAGGTCAGACTGTGGTCAGTTGCTCAGTTTCTCGTTTCTAGGTCACACTGTGGTCAGTTGCTATGTTTCGCGTTGTCACAGTCAGATTTTGGTCAGTTGGTCAGACTGTGCTCAGTTGGTCAGTTTATGCTTTCTAGATCAGACTGTGATCAGTTGGTCAGTTTCTGGTTTCTAGGTCAGACTGTGGTCAGTTGGTCAGTTTCGGATTGTCTCGTTCATATTGTGGTCAGTTGGACAGCTTCTGGTTTCTAGATCATGCTGTGGTGAGTTGGTCTGTTTCTGGCGTCGAGGTCAGACTGTGGTCAGTTAGTGAGTTTCATGTTGCCTTGGTCAGACTGTGTTCAGTTGGTCAGTTTTTGGTTTCCAAATCAGACTGTGGTCAGTTGGTCAGTTTATGGTTTCTAGGTCAGTCTGTGGTCAGTTGGACAGTTTCTTTTTCCTCGGTCAGACTGTGGTCAATTGGTCAGTTTCTCGTTTCTCGTTCAGACTGTGTTCAGTTGGTCAGTTTCTGGTTTCTATGTCAGACTGTGATCAGTTGGTCAGTTTCTGTTTTCTCGGTCAGACTGTGGTCAGTTGGTCAGTTTCTGTTTTCTAGATCGGACTGTGATCAGTTCATCTGTTTCTGGCTTCTATGTCAGACTGTGTTCAGTTCGTCAGTTTCGGATTGTCTCGGTCAGCCTGTGTTCAGTTGATCAGTTTCTGGTTCCGAGGTCAGACTGTGGTCAGTTGGTCCATTTTTGGTATCTAGGTCAGACTGTGATCAGTTGGTCAGTTTCTGGTTTCGAGTTTAGTATGTGGTCAGTTGGACAGTTTCTGGTTTCCAGGTCTGACATTGGTCAGTTGGTCAGCTTCAGGTTTCTACGTCAGATAGTAGTCAGTTGGTCAGATACTGATTGCAAGGTAAGAATGTGGCCTGTTTGACAGTTTGTGGTTGCTAGGTCAGAATGTGATCATTTGGTCAGTTTTTGGTTTCGAGGTCAGATGGTGGTCAGTTGCTCAATTTCTGGTTTTAGGCCAGACTGTGGTCAGTTGGTCAGTTTCATGTTGTCTCGGTCAGACTGTGGTCAGTTGTTAGTTCCAGGTTTCTGGGTCAGACTGTGGACATTTTGTCAGTTTCAGGTTTCTCGGTCAGATTGTGGTTAATTAGTCTTTTTCTGGTTCCTAGGTCAGACTGTGGTCAGTTGGTCAGTTTCTGGTTACTCGTTCAGACTGTGATCAGTTTGTCAGATTCTGGTTTCTCAGTTAGACTGTGGTCAGTTGGTCCATTTCTGGTTTCTAGGTCAGACTGTGATCAGTTGGTCAGTTTCTGTTTTCTGAGTCAGACTTTGGTCAGTTGGTCAGTTTCGGGTTATCTAGGTCAGACTGTGCTCAGTTGGTCAGTTGCTGGCTTCTACATCAGACTGTGGTCAGTTGGTCAGTTTCTGATTCCTGGGTCAGTCTGTGGTAACTTGGTCAGTTTGTGGTTGCTAGGTCAGACTGTGGTCAGTTGGTCAGTTTCTGGTTTCTAGGTCAGACTGAGGTCAGTTGGTCCGTTTCTATTTCTAGGCCAGATTGTGTTCAGACAGTGGTCAGTTGGTCAGATACTGATTGCAAGGTAAGAATGTGGCCTGTTTGACAGTTTGTGGTTGCTAGGTCAGAATGTGGTAATTTGGTCAGTTTTTGGTTTCTGGATCAGATTGTGGTCAGTTGGTCAGTTGCTGGCTTCTACATCAAACTGTGGTCAGTTGGTCAGATACTGGTTGCTAGGTCATAATGTGGCCTGTTTGACAGTTTATGCTTGCTTGGTCATACTGTGGTCATTTGGCCTGTCACTGGTTGCTTGGTCAGACTGTGGTCAGTTGGTCAGTTTCATGTTGCTTCGGTCAGACTGAGTTTAGTTGGTCAGTTTCTGGTTTCTGATCAGACTGTGGTCAGTTGATCTGTTTCTGGTTTCTAGGTCAGACTGCGGTCGGTTGGTCAGTTTCTGTTTTGTCGGTCAGACTGTGGTCAGTTGGACAGTTTCTGGTTTCTAGGTCAGAATGTGTTAAGTTGGTCTGTTTCTAGTTTCTAGGTCTGACTTTGGTCAGTCGGTCAGTTTCTGTTTTCTCGGTCAGACTATGGTCTGTTGGTCAGTTTCTTGTTTCTAGGTCAGACTGTGGTCAGTTGGTCAGTTTCTGATTTCTGGTCAGACTGTGGTCAGTTGGTCAGTATCATGTTGCCTCGGTCAGACTGTTGTCAGTTGGTAAGTTGCTGGTTGCTAGGTCAGACTGTGCTCAGTTTGTATGTTTCTGATTCCTCGGTCAGACTGTGCTCAGTTGGTCAGTTGCTGGTTCAAGGTCAGTCTGTGTTCAGTTTGTTACATTTTGGTTGCAAGGTCATCCTGTGGTCAATTGGTCAGTTGCTGGTTACTTGATCAGACTGTGGTGTCGTTAGATTTTTGTGGTTTATAGTTCAGACTGTGATCAGTTGGTCAGATTCTGGATCTTATTTCAGACTGTGGTTAGTTGGTCACTTCCTGCTTTCTAGGTCAGACTGAGGTCAGCTTGTCTGTATCTGGTTTCTAGGTCAGACTGTAGTCAGTTGTGGTTGCTAGGTCAGACTGTGGTCAGTTGGTCAGTTTCTGGTTTCTAAGTCAGACTGTGGTCAGTTAGTCAGTTTCTGATTCCTAGGTCAGTCTGTGGTCACTTGGTCAGTTTCTGGTTTCAAGGTCAGTCTGTGGTTAGTTGTTCAGTTTCTGATTTCTATGTCAGACTGCAGTCACTTACTGTTTGCTGCGACAGAATGTGGCCTGTTGGTCAGTTTGTGGTTGCTAGGTCAGAATGTGTTCAGTTGGTCAGTTTCTGGATTCTAGGTCAGACTGAGGTCAGTTGGTCCGTTTCTATTTTCTGGGCCAGATTGTGCACTGTTGGTCAGTTTCTGGTTTTGAGTTAAGAAAATGTTCAGTTGGTCAGTTTCGGGTTTCTAGATCAGATTGTGGACAGTTGGTCAGTTTATTTTATTAGGTTAGTCTTCGGTCAGTTGGTCAGTTTCTGGTTTCTAGGTCAGAATGTGGTCCGTTGGTCAGTTTCTGGTTTCGAGGTCAGAATGTGGTCAGTTGGTCAGTTTCGGGTTTCTAGGTCGGACTGTGGTCAGTTGGTCAGTTTCTGGTTTCTAGGTCAGGCTGTGGTCAGTTGGTCAGTTTCCGGTTTCTACATCAGACTGTGGTCAGTTGGTCAGATACTGGTTTCTAGGTCAGAATGTGGCCTATTTGATAATTTGTGGTTGCTAGGTCAGAATGTGGTCATTTGGCCAGGTTTTGGTTTCGAGGTCAAAGTGTGGGGAGTTGCTCAGTTTCTGGTTTCGAGGTCAGACTGTGGTTAGTTGGTCAGTTGCTGGTTTCTACGTCAGACTGTGGTCAGTTGGACAGTTTCTGTTATTAGGTCAGACTGAGGTCAGATTGTCAGTTTCTGGTGTCTAGGTCAGAATGTGGTCAGTTGGTCTGTTTCTGGTTTCTAGGTCAGACGGTGGTCAGTTGGTCCTTTACTGGGTTCTAGGTCAGTCTGTGGTAGTTGGTCAGTTTCTGGTTTCGAGGTCAGAATGTGGTCAGTTTGTCAGTTTCGGTATTCTAGGTCAGATTGTAGTCAGTTGGTCAGTTGCTGGTTTCTACGTCAGACTCTGGTCAGTTGGTCAGATACTGGTGGCTAGGTCAGAATGTGGCAAGTTTCACAATTTGTTTTTGCTCGGTCAGAATGTGGTCATTTGGTCAGTTTTGGTTTCGAAGTCAGATTGTGGTCAGTTGCTCAGTTTCTGGTTTCTAGGTCAGACTGTGGTCAGTTGGTCAGTTTCTGGTTTCTAGGTCAGACTGTGATCAGTTAGTCAGTTTCTGATTCCTAGGTCAGTCTGTGGTCAGTTGTTCAGTTTGTGGTTCCTAATTCAGTCTGTATTCAGTTCGTCAGTTTCTGGTTTCTCTTTCAGACTGTGGTTAGTTGGTCACTTCCTGGTTTCTAGGTCAGACTGTGGTCAGCTTGTCAGTATCTTATTTCTAGGTCAGACTGTAGTCAGTTACTGGTTGTTGCGACAGAATGTGGCCTTATGGTCAGTTTGTGGTTGCTAGGTCAGACTGTGGTCAGTTGGTCAGCTTCTGGTTTCTAGGTCAGACTGTGATCAGTTAGTCAGTTTCTGATTCCTAGTTCAGTCTGTGGTAACTTGGCCAGTTTCTGGTTTCCTGGTCAGTCTGTGGTCAGTTGTTCAGTTTATGGTTTCTAGGTCAGACTGTAGTCAGTTACTGGTTGCTGCGACAGAATGTGGCCTGTTGGTCAGTTTGTGGTTGCTAGGTCAGACTGTGGTCAGTTGGTCAGTTTCTGGTTTCCATGTCAGACTGAGGTCAGTTGGTCCGTTTCTATTTTCTAGGCCAGATTGTGTTCAGTTGGTCAGTTTCTGGTTTCTAGGTCAGACTGAGGTCAGTTGGTCCGTTTCTATTTTCTGGGCCAGATTGTGGACAGTTGGTCAGTTTCTGGTTTCGAGTTAAGAATATGGTCAGTTGGTCAGTTTCGGGTTTCTAGATCAGATTGTGGTCAGTTGGTCAGTTGCTGGCTTCTAAATCAAACTGTGGTCAGTTGGTCAGATACTGGTTGCTAGGTCAGAATGTGGCCTGTTTGACAGTTTATGCTTGCTTGGTCATACTGTGGTCATTTGGTCAGTTTTTGGTTTCAAGGGCAGATTGATGTCAGTTGGTCAGTGTCTGGTTTCTCGGTTAGACTGCGGTCAGTTGGTCAGTTTCTGGTTTCTAGATCAGACTGTGGTCAGTTGGTCAGTTTCTGGTTTTTGGTCAGACTGTGGTCAGTTGGTCAGTTTCATGTTGCCTCAGTCAGCCTGTGTTCAGTTGATCAGTTTCTGGTTCCTAGGTCAGACTGTGGCCAGATGGTCCATTTCTGGTTTCTAGGTCAGACTGTGGTCAGTTGGTCAGTTTCTGGTTTCGAGTTTAGTATGTGGTCAGTTGGACAGTTTCTGGTTTCGAGTTCAGACTGTGGTCAGTTGGTCAGTTTCGGGTTTCTAGGTCAGATTGTGGTCAGTTGGTCAGTTTCATGTTGCCTCAGTCAGCCTGTGTTCAGTTGATCAGTTTCTGGTTCCTAGGTCAGACTGTGGCCAGATGGTCCATTTCTGGTTTCTAGGTCAGACTGTGGTCAGTTGGTCAGTTTCTGGTTTCGAGTTTAGTATGTGGTCAGTTGGACAGTTTCTAGTTTCGAGGTCAGACATTGGTCAGTTGGTCAGTTTCATGTTTCTGCGTCTGATAGTGTTCAGTTGGTCAGATACTGATTGCAAGTTAAGAATGTGGCCTGTTTGACAGTTTGTGGTTGCTAGGTCAGAATGTGATCATTTGGTCAGTTTTTGGTTTCGAGGTCAGATGGTGGTCAGTTGCTCAGTTTCTGGTTTTAGGCCAGACTGTGGTCAGTTGGTCAGTTTCATGTTGTCTCGGTCAGACTGTGGTCAGTTGTTGGTTCCAGGTTTCTGGGTCAGACTGTGGACATTTTGTCAGTTTCAGGTTTCTCGGTCAGATTGTGGTTAATTAGTCTTTTTCTGGTTTCTAGATCAGATTGTCGCCAGTTGGTCAGTTTCTGGTTCCTCGTTCAGACTGTGATCAGTTTGTCAGATTCTGGTTTCTCAGTTAGACTGTGGTCAGTTGGTCCATTTCTGGTTTCTAGGTCAGACTGTGATCAGTTGGTCAGTTTCTGTTTTCTGAGCCAGACTTTGGTCAGTTGGTCAGTTTCGGGTTATCTAGGTCAGACTGTGCTCAGTTGGTCAGTTGCTGGCTTCTACATCAGACTGTGGTCAGTTGGTCAGTTTCTGTTTTCTAGGTCAGACTTTGGTCAGTTGGTCTGTTTCGTGTAGTCTAGGTCAGACTGTGGTCAGTTCGTCAGTTCCTGGTTTCTGGGTCAGACTGTGATCAGTTGGTCAGTCACTGGTTGCTTGGTAATATTTTGGTCAGTTGGTTAGTTGCTGGTTTCTAGGTCAGGCTGTGCTCAGTTGGTCAGTTTCTGCTTTCCAGGTCAGACTGCGTTCAGTTGGTCAGTTTCTGGTGCTTGATCTGACTATGGTCAGTTGGTCAGTTTCTGGCTCCTAGATCAGACTATGGTCAGTTGATCAGTTTCTGGTTTCTAGGTCAGAATGTAGTCAGTTGATCAGTTTCAGATTGTCTCAGTCAGATTGTGGTCAGTTGGACAGTTTCTGGATTCTAGATCAGACTGTGGTCAGTTGGTCAGTTTCTGGTTTCTAGGTCAGACTGTGGTCAGTTGGTCAGCTTCATGTTGCCTCGGTCAGACTGTGTTCAGTTGGTCAGTTTCTGGTTTCTAGATCAGACTCTGGTCAGTTGGTCTGTTTCTGGTTTCTAGGTCAGACTGCGGTCGGTTGGTCAGTTTCTGTTTTGTCGGTCAGACTGTGGTCAGTTGGACAGTTTCTGGTTTCTAGGTCAGAATGTGTTAAGTTGGTCTGTTTCTAGTTTCTAGGTCAGACATTGGTCCGTCGGTTAGTTTCTGTTTTCTCGGTCAGACTATGGTCTGTTGGTCAGTTTCTTGTTTCTAGGTCAGACTGTGGTCAGTTGGTCAGCTTCGGATTGTCTCAGTCAGATTGTGGTCAGTTGGACAGTTTCTGGATTCGAGATCAGACTGTGGTCAGTTGGTCAGTTTCTGGTTCCTAGGTCAGACTGTGGTCAGTTGGTCAGTTTCCGGTTTCTACATCAGACTGTGGTCAGTTGGTCAGATACTGGTTGCTAGGTCAGAATGTGGCCTATTTGATAATTTGTGGTTGCTATGTCAGAATGTGGTCATTTGGCCAGATTTTGGTTTCGAGGTCAAAGTGTGGGCAGTTGCTCAGTTGCTGGTTTCTACGTCAGACTGTGGTCAGTTGGACAGTTTCTGTTATTAGGTCAGACTGAGGTCAGATTGTCAGTTTTTGGTTTCTAGGTCAGAATGTGGTCAGTTGGTCTGTTTCTGATTTCTAGGTCAGACTGTGGTCAGTTGGTCCTTTACTGGGATCTAGGTCAGTCTGTGGTAGTTGGTCAGTTTCTGGTTTCGAGGTCAGAATGTGGTCAGTTGGTCAGTTTCGGTATTCTAGGTCAGATTGTAGTCAGTTGGTCAGTTGCTGGTTTCTACATCAGACTGTGGTCAGTTGGTCAGATACTGGTGGCTAGGTCAGAATGTGCCAAGTTTCACAATTTGTTTTTGCTCGGTCAGAATGTGGTCATTTGGTCAGTTTTGGTTTCGAAGTCAGATTGTGGTCAGTTGCTCAGTTTCTGGTTTCTAGGTCAGACTGTGGTCAGTTGGTCAGTTTCATGTTGTCACGGTCAGACTGTGGTCAGTTGGTCAGTTCCAGGTTTCTGGGTCAGATTGTGTACATTTGGTCAGTTTCTGGTTTCTCGGTCAGATTGTGGTTAATTAGTCTTTTTCTGCTTTACAAGTCAGACTGTGGTCAGTTGGTCAGATTCTGGTTCCTAGTTCAGACTGTGGTCAGTTCGTCAGTTTATGTTTTCTAGGTAAGGCTTTGGTCAGTTGGTCAGTTTCGGGTTGTCTCGGTCAGACTGTGTTCAGTTAGTCAATTTCTGGTTTCTAGGTCAGACTGTGGTCAGTTAGTCAGTTTCTGATTCCTAATTCAGTCTGTGTTCAGTTAGTCAGTTTCTGGTTTCTCTTTCAGACTGTGGTTAGTTGGTCACTTCCTGGTTTCTTGGTCAGACTGTGGTCAGCTCGTCAGTATCTTATTTCTAGGTCAGACTGTAGTCAGTTACTGGTTGCTGCGACAGAATGTGGCCTGATGGTCAGTTTGTGGTTGCTAGGTCAGACTGTGGTCAGTTGGTCAGCTTCTGCTTTCCAGGTCAGACTGCGTTCAGTTGGTCAGTTTCTGGTGCTAGATCTGACTATGGTCAGTTGGTCAGTTTCTGGCTCCTAGATCAGACTATGGTCAGTTGATCAGTTTCTGGTTTCTAGGTCAGAATGTAGTCAGTTGATCAGTTTCAGATTGTCTCAGTCAGATTGTGGTCAGTTGGACAGTTGCTGGATTCTAGATCAGACTGTGGTCAGTTGGTCAGTTTCTGGTTTCTAGGTCAGACTGTGGTCAGTTGGTCAGTTTCATGTTGCCTCGGTCAGACTGTGTTCAGTTGGTCAGTTTCTGGTTTCTAGATCAGACTGTGGTCAGTTGGTCTGTTTCTGGTTTCTAGGTCAGACTGCGGTCGGTTGGTCAGTTTCTGTTTTGTCGGTCAGACTGTGGTCAGTTGGACAGTTTCTGGTTTCTAGGTCAGAATGTGTTAAGTTGGTCTGTTTCTAGTTTCTAGGTCTGACTTTGGTCAGTCGGTCAGTTTCTGTTTTCTCGGTCAGACTATGGTCTGTTGGTCAGTTTCTTGTTTCTAGGTCAGACTGTGGTCAGTTGGTCAGCTTCGGATTGTCTCGGTCAGATTGTGGTCAGTTGGACAGTTTCTGGATTCGAGATCAGACTGTGGTCAGTTGGTCAGTTTCTGGTTTCTAGGTCAGACTGTGGTCAGTTGGTCAGTTTCCGGTTTCTACATCAGACTGTGGTCAGTTGGTCAGATACTGGTTGCTAGGTCAGAATGTGGCCTATTTGATAATTTGTGGTTGCTATGTCAGAATGTGGTCTTTTGGCCAGGTTTTCGTTTCGAGGTCAAAGTGTGGGCAGTTGCTCAGTTTCTGGTTTCGAGGTCAGACTGTGGTTAGTTGGTCAGTTGCTGGTTTCTGCGTCAGACTGTGGTCAGTTGGACAGTTTCTGTTATTAGGTCAGACTGAGGTCAGATTGTCAGTTTCCGGTTTCTAAGTCAGAATGTGGTCAGTTGGTCTGTTTCTGGTTTCTAGGTCAGACTGTGCTCAGTTGGTCCTTTACTGGGTTCTAGGTCAGTCTCTGGTAGTTGGTCAGTTTCTGGTTTCGAGGTCAGAATGTGGTCAGTTGGTCAGTTTCGGTATTCTAGGTCAGATTGCAGTCAGTTGGTCAGTTGCTGGTTTCTACGTCAGACTGTGGTCAGTTGGTCAGATACTGGTGGCTAGGTCAGAATGTGGCAAGTTTCACAATTTGTTTTTGCTCGGTCAGAATGTGGTCATTTGGTCAGTTTTGGTTTCGAAGTCAGATTGTGGTCAGTTGCTCAGTTTCTGGTTTCTAGGTCAGACTGTGGTCAGTTGGTCAGTTTCATGTTGTCACGGTCAGACTGTGGTCAGTTGGTCAGTTCCACGTTTCTGGGTCAGATTGTGTACTTTTGGTCAGTTTCTGGTTCCTCGGTCAGATTGTGGTTAATTCGTACTTTTCTGGTTTACAAGTCAGACTGTGGTCAGTTGGTCAGTTTCTGGATCCTAGTTCAGACTGTGGTCAGTTCGTCAGTTTATGTTTTCTAGGTAAGGCTTTGGTCAGTTGGTCAGTTTCGGGTTGTCTAGGTCAGACTGTGGTCAGTTGGTCAGTTTGTGGTTTCTAGGTCAGACTGTGGTCAGTTGGTCAGTTTCATGTTGCCTCGGTCAGACTGTGTTCAGTTGGTCAGTTTCTGGTTTCTAGATCAGACTGTGGTCAGTTGGTCTGTTTCTGGTTTCTAGGTCAGACTGCGGTCGGTTGGTCAGTTTCTGTTTTGGCGGTCAGACTGTGGTCAGTTGGACAGTTTCTGGTTTCTAGGTCAGAATGTGTTAAGTTGGTCTGTTTCTAGTTTCTAGGTCTGACTTTGGTCAGTCGGTCAGTTTCTGTTTTCTCGGTCAGACTATGGTCTGTTGGTCAGTTTCTTGTTTCTAGGTCAGACTGTGGTCAGTTGGTCAGCTTCGGATTGTCTCGGTCAGATTGTGGTCAGTTGGACAGTTTCTGGATTCGAGATCAGACTGTGGTCAGTTGGTCAGTTTCTGGTTTCTAGGTCAGACTGTGGTCAGTTGGTCAGTTTCCGGTTTCTACATCAGACTGTGGTCAGTTGGTCAGATACTGGTTGCTAGGTCAGAATGTGGCCTATTTGATAATTTGTGGTTGCTATGTCAGAATGTGGTCTTTTGGCCAGGTTTTCGTTTCGAGGTCAAAGTGTGGGCAGTTGCTCAGTTTCTGGTTTCGAGGTCAGACTGTGGTTAGTTGGTCAGTTGCTGGTTTCTGCGTCAGACTGTGGTCAGTTGGACAGTTTCTGTTATTAGGTCAGACTGAGGTCAGATTGTCAGTTTCCGGTTTCTAAGTCAGAATGTGGTCAGTTGGTCTGTTTCTGGTTTCTAGGTCAGACTGTGCTCAGTTGGTCCTTTACTGGGTTCTAGGTCAGTCTCTGGTAGTTGGTCAGTTTCTGGTTTCGAGGTCAGAATGTGGTCAGTTGGTCAGTTTCGGTATTCTAGGTCAGATTGCAGTCAGTTGGTCAGTTGCTGGTTTCTACGTCAGACTGTGGTCAGTTGGTCAGATACTGGTGGCTAGGTCAGAATGTGGCAAGTTTCACAATTTGTTTTTGCTCGGTCAGAATGTGGTCATTTGGTCAGTTTTGGTTTCGAAGTCAGATTGTGGTCAGTTGCTCAGTTTCTGGTTTCTAGGTCAGACTGTGGTCAGTTGGTCAGTTTCATGTTGTCACGGTCAGACTGTGGTCAGTTGGTCAGTTCCACGTTTCTGGGTCAGATTGTGTACTTTTGGTCAGTTTCTGGTTCCTCGGTCAGATTGTGGTTAATTCGTACTTTTCTGGTTTACAAGTCAGACTGTGGTCAGTTGGTCAGTTTCTGGATCCTAGTTCAGACTGTGGTCAGTTCGTCAGTTTATGTTTTCTAGGTAAGGCTTTGGTCAGTTGGTCAGTTTCGGGTTGTCTAGGTCAGACTGTGGTCAGTTGGTCAGTTTGTGGTTTCTAGGTCAGACTGTGGTCAGTTGGTCAGTTTCATGTTGCCTCGGTCAGACTGTGTTCAGTTGGTCAGTTTCTGGTTTCTAGATCAGACTGTGGTCAGTTGGTCTGTTTCTGGTTTCTAGGTCAGACTGCGGTCGGTTGGTCAGTTTCTGTTTTGGCGGTCAGACTGTGGTCAGTTGGACAGTTTCTGGTTTCTAGGTCAGAATGTGTTAAGTTGGTCTGTTTCTAGTTTCTAGGTCAGACTTTGGTCAGTCGGTCAGTTTCTGTTTTCTCGGTCAGACTATGGTCTGTTGGTCAGTTTCTTGTTTCTAGCTTAGACTGTGGTCAGTTGGTCAGCTTCGGATTGTCTCGGTCAGATTGTGGTCAGTTGGACAGGTTCTGGATTCGAGATCAGACTGTGGTCAGTTGGTCAGTTTCCGGTTTCTGGTCAGACTGTGGTCAGTTGGTCAGTATCATGTTGCCTCGGTCAGACTGTTGTCAGTTGGTAAGTTGCTGGTTGCTAGGTCAGACTGTGCTCAGTTTGTATGTTTCTGATTCCTCGGTCAGACTGTGCTCAGTTGCTCAGTTTCTGGTTACGAGGTCAGACTGTTGTCAGTTGGTCAGTTGCTGGTTCTAGGTCAGACTGCGGTCGGTTGGTCAGTTTCTGTTTTGGCGGTCAGACTGTGGTCAGTTGGACAGTTTCTGGTTTCTAGGTCAGAATGTGTTAAGTTGGTCTGTTTCTAGTTTCTAGGTCAGACATTGGTCCGTCGGTTAGTTTCTGTTTTCTCGGTCAGACTATGGTCTGTTGGTCAGTTTCTTGTTTCTAGGTCAGACTGTGGTCAGTTGGTCAGCTTCGGATTGTCTCAGTCAGATTGTGGTCAGTTGGACAGTTTCTGGATTCGAGATCAGACTGTGGTCAGTTGGTCAGTTTCTGGTTCCTAGGTCAGACTGTGGTCAGTTGGTCAGTTTCCGGTTTCTACATCAGACTGTGGTCAGTTGGTCAGATACTGGTTGCTAGGTCAGAATGTGGCCTATTTGATAATTTGTGGTTGCTATGTCAGAATGTGGTCATTTGGCCAGATTTTGGTTTCGAGGTCAAAGTGTGGGCAGTTGCTCAGTTGCTGGTTTCTACGTCAGACTGTGGTCAGTTGGACAGTTTCTGTTATTAGGTCAGACTGAGGTCAGATTGTCAGTTTTTGGTTTCTAGGTCAGAATGTGGTCAGTTGGTCTGTTTCTGATTTCTAGGTCAGACTGTGGTCAGTTGGTCCTTTACTGGGATCTAGGTCAGTCTGTGGTAGTTGGTCAGTTTCTGGTTTCGAGGTCAGAATGTGGTCAGTTGGTCAGTTTCGGTATTCTAGGTCAGATTGTAGTCAGTTGGTCAGTTGCTGGTTTCTACATCAGACTGTGGTCAGTTGGTCAGATACTGGTGGCTAGGTCAGAATGTGCCAAGTTTCACAATTTGTTTTTGCTCGGTCAGAATGTGGTCATTTGGTCAGTTTTGGTTTCGAAGTCAGATTGTGGTCAGTTGCTCAGTTTCTGGTTTCTAGGTCAGACTGTGGTCAGTTGGTCAGTTTCATGTTGTCACGGTCAGACTGTGGTCAGTTGGTCAGTTCCAGGTTTCTGGGTCAGATTGTGTACATTTGGTCAGTTTCTGGTTTCTCGGTCAGATTGTGGTTAATTAGTCTTTTTCTGCTTTACAAGTCAGACTGTGGTCAGTTGGTCAGATTCTGGTTCCTAGTTCAGACTGTGGTCAGTTCGTCAGTTTATGTTTTCTAGGTAAGGCTTTGGTCAGTTGGTCAGTTTCGGGTTGTCTCGGTCAGACTGTGTTCAGTTAGTCAATTTCTGGTTTCTAGTTCAGACTGTGGTCAGTTAGTCAGTTTCTGATTCCTAATTCAGTCTGTGTTCAGTTAGTCAGTTTCTGGTTTCTCTTTCAGACTGTGGTTAGTTGGTCACTTCCTGGTTTCTTGGTCAGACTGTGGTCAGCTCGTCAGTATCTTATTTCTAGGTCAGACTGTAGTCAGTTACTGGTTGCTGCGACAGAATGTGGCCTGATGGTCAGTTTGTGGTTGCTAGGTCAGACTGTGGTCAGTTGGTCAGCTTCTGCTTTCCAGGTCAGACTGCGTTCAGTTGGTCAGTTTCTGGTGCTAGATCTGACTATGGTCAGTTGGTCAGTTTCTGGCTCCTAGATCAGACTATGGTCAGTTGATCAGTTTCTGGTTTCTAGGTCAGAATGTAGTCAGTTGATCAGTTTCAGATTGTCTCAGTCAGATTGTGGTCAGTTGGACAGTTGCTGGATTCTAGATCAGACTGTGGTCAGTTGGTCAGTTTCTGGTTTCTAGGTCAGACTGTGGTCAGTTGGTCAGTTTCATGTTGCCTCGGTCAGACTGTGTTCAGTTGGTCAGTTTCTGGTTTCTAGATCAGACTGTGGTCAGTTGGTCTGTTTCTGGTTTCTAGGTCAGACTGCGGTCGGTTGGTCAGTTTCTGTTTTGTCGGTCAGACTGTGGTCAGTTGGACAGTTTCTGGTTTCTAGGTCAGAATGTGTTAAGTTGGTCTGTTTCTAGTTTCTAGGTCAGACTTTGGTCAGTCGGTCAGTTTCTGTTTTCTCGGTCAGACTATGGTCTGTTGGTCAGTTTCTTGTTTCTAGGTCAGACTGTGGTCAGTTGGTCAGCTTCGGATTGTCTCGGTCAGATTGTGGTCAGTTGGACAGTTTCTGGATTCGAGATCAGACTGTGGTCAGTTGGTCAGTTTCTGGTTTCTAGGTCAGACTGTGGTCAGTTGGTCAGTTTCCGGTTTCTACATCAGACTGTGGTCAGTTGGTCAGATACTGGTTGCTAGGTCAGAATGTGGCCTATTTGATAATTTGTGGTTGCTATGTCAGAATGTGGTCATTTGGCCAGGTTTTCGTTTCGAGGTCAAAGTGTGGGCAGTTGCTCAGTTTCTGGTTTCGAGGTCAGACTGTGGTTAGTTGGTCAGTTGCTGGTTTCTGCGTCAGACTGTGGTCAGTTGGACAGTTTCTGTTATTAGGTCAGACTGAGGTCAGATTGTCAGTTTCCGGTTTCTAAGTCAGAATGTGGTCAGTTGGTCTGTTTCTGGTTTCTAGGTCAGACTGTGCTCAGTTGGTCCTTTACTGGGTTCTAGGTCAGTCTCTGGTAGTTGGTCAGTTTCTGGTTTCGAGGTCAGAATGTGGTCAGTTGGTCAGTTTCGGTATTCTAGGTCAGATTGCAGTCAGTTGGTCAGTTGCTGGTTTCTACGTCAGACTGTGGTCAGTTGGTCAGATACTGGTGGCTAGGTCAGAATGTGGCAAGTTTCACAATTTGTTTTTGCTCGGTCAGAATGTGGTCATTTGGTCAGTTTTGGTTTCGAAGTCAGATTGTGGTCAGTTGCTCAGTTTCTGGTTTCTAGGTCAGACTGTGGTCAGTTGGTCAGTTTCATGTTGTCACGGTCAGACTGTGGTCAGTTGGTCAGTTCCACGTTTCTGGGTCAGATTGTGTACTTTTGGTCAGTTTCTGGTTCCTCGGTCAGATTGTGGTTAATACGTACTTTTCTGGTTTACAAGTCAGACTGTGGTCAGTTGGTCAGTTTCTGGATCCTAGTTCAGACTGTGGTCAGTTCGTCAGTTTATGTTTTCTAGGTAAGGCTTTGGTCAGTTGGTCAGTTTCGGGTTGTCTAGGTCAGACTGTGGTCAGTTGGTCAGTTTGTGGTTTCTAGGTCAGACTGTGGTCAGTTGGTCAGTTTCATGTTGCCTCGGTCAGACTGTGTTCAGTTGGTCAGTTTCTGGTTTCTAGATCAGACTGTGGTCAGTTGGTCTGTTTCTGGTTTCTAGGTCAGACTGCGGTCGGTTGGTCAGTTTCTGTTTTGGCGGTCAGACTGTGGTCAGTTGGACAGTTTCTGGTTTCTAGGTCAGAATGTGTTAAGTTGGTCTGTTTCTAGTTTCTAGGTCAGACTTTGGTCAGTCGGTCAGTTTCTGTTTTCTCGGTCAGACTATGGTCTGTTGGTCAGTTTCTTGTTTCTAGCTTAGACTGTGGTCAGTTGGTCAGCTTCGGATTGTCTCGGTCAGATTGTGGTCAGTTGGACAGGTTCTGGATTCGAGATCAGACTTTGGTCAGTTGGTCAGTTTCCGGTTTCTGGTCAGACTGTGGTCAGTTGGTCAGTATCATGTTGCCTCGGTCAGACTGTTGTCAGTTGGTAAGTTGCTGGTTGCTAGGTCAGACTGTGCTCAGTTTGTATGTTTCTGATTCCTCGGTCAGACTGTGCTCAGTTGCTCAGTTTCTGGTTACGAGGTCAGACTGTTGTCAGTTGGTCAGTTGCTGGTTCTAGGTCAGTCTGTGTTCAGTTTGTTACATTTTGGTTGCAAGGTCATCCTGTGGTCAATTGGTCAGTTGCTGGTTACTTGATCAGACTGTGGTGTAGTTAGTTTTTTGTGGTTTATAGTTCAGACTGTGATCAGTTGGTCAGATTCTGGATCTTATTTCAGACAGTGGTCAGTTGGTCAGTTTCTGGTTTCTCGGTTAGTCTGTGGTCAGTAGGTCAGTTTCTGGTTTCTAGGTCAGTCTGTGGTCAGTTGGTCAGTTTCATTCTGCCTCGATCAGACTGTGTTCAATTGATCAGTTTCTGGTTTCTCGGTCAGACTGTGGTCAGTTGGTCAGTTTATGTTATTAGGTTAGTCTTCGGTCAGTTGGCCAGTTTCTGGTTTCTTGGTCAGAATGTGGTCCGTTGGTTAGTTTCTGGTTTCCAGGTCAGAATGTGGTCAGTTGGTCAGTTGCTGGTTTCTACGTCAGACTGTGGTCAGTTGGACAGTTTCTGTTATTAGGTCAGACTGAGTTCAGATGGTCAGTTTCTGGTTTCGAGGTCAGAATGTGGTCAGTTGGTCAGTTTCGGGTTTCTAGGTCGGACTGTGGTCAGTTGGTCAGATGCTGGTTGCTAGGTCAGAATGTGGCCTGTTTGATAATTTGTGGTTGCTAGGTCAGAATGTGGTCATTTGACCAGGTTTTGGTTTCGAGGTCAGATTGTGGTCAGTTGCTCAGTTTCTGGTTTCGAGGTCAGACTGTGGTTAGTTGGTCAGTTGCTGGTTTCTACGTCAGACTGTGGTCAGTTGGACAGTTTCTGTTATTAGGTCAGACTGAGTTCAGATGGTCAGTTTCTGGTTTCTAGGTCAGACTGTGCTCAGTTGGTCCTTTACTGGGTTCTAGATCAGTCTGTGGTACTTGGTCAGTTTCTGGTTTCGAGGTCAGACTGTGGTCAGTTGGTCAGTTTCGGGATTCTAGGTCAGATTGTGGTCAGTTGGTCAGTTGCTGGTTTCTACGTCAGACTGTTGTCAGTTGGTCAGATACTGGTGGCTAGGTCAGAATGTGGCAAGTTTGACAATTTGTGTTTGCTAGGTCAGAATGTGGTCATTTGGTCAGTTTTGGTTTCGAAGTCAGATTGTGGTCAGTTGCTCAGTTTCTGGTTTCTAGGTCAGACTGTGGTCAGTTGGTCAGTTTCTGGTTTCTCGGTCAGATTGTGGTTAATTAGTCTTTTTCTGGTTTACAAGTCAGACTGTGGTCAGTTGGTCAGTTTCTGGTTCCTAGTTCAGACTGTGGTCAGTTCGTCAGTTTATGTTTTCTAGGTAAGACTTTGGTCTGTTGGTCAGTTTCGGGTCGTCTAGGTCAGACTGTGTTCAATTAGTCAATTTCTGATTTCTAGGTCAGACTGCGGTCAGTTCGTCAGTTTCTGATTCCGAGGTCAGTCTGCAGTCACTTGTCAATTTCTGGTTTCTAGGTCAGTCTGTGGTCAGTTGTTCAGTTTCTGATTCCTAATTCAGTCTGTGTTCAGTTAGTCAGTTTCTGGTTTATCGTTCAGACTGTGGTTAGTTGGTCACTTCCTGGTTTCTAGGTCAGACTGTGGTCAGCTTGTCAGTATCTGGTTTCTAGGTCAGACTGTAGTCAGTTACTGGTTGCTGCGACAGAATGTGTCCTGTTGGTCAGTTTGTGGTTGCTAGGTCAGACTGTGGTCAGTTGGTCAGTTTCTGGTTTCTAAGTCAGACTGTGGTCATTTAGGCAGTTTCTGATTCATAGGTCAGTCTGTGATCTCTTGGTCAGTTTCTGGTTTCTTGGTCAGTCTTTGGTCAGTTGTTCAGTTTCTGGTTTCTAGGTCAGACTGTAGCAGTTACTGGTTGCTGCGACAGAATGTGGCCTGTTGGTCAGTTTGTGGTTACTAGATCAGACTGTGGTCAGTTGTTCAGTTTCTGGATTCTAGGTCAGACTGAGGTCAGTTGGTCCGTTTCTATTTTCTAGGCCAGATTGTGGACAGTTGGTCAGTTTCTGGTTTCCAGTTAAGAATATGGTCAGTTGGTCAGTTTCGGGTTTCTAGGTCAGATTGTGGTCAGTTGGTCAGTTTCATGTTGCCTCGGTCAGCCTGGTTCTGGTTCCTAGGTCAGACTGTGATCAGTTGGTCAGTTTCTGGTTTCGAGTTTAGTATGTGGTCAGTTGGACAGTTTCTGGTTTCGAGTTTAGTATGTGGTCAGTTGGATAGTTTCTGGTTTCGAGGTCAGACTGTGGTCAGTTGGTCAGTTTCAGGTGTCTACGTCAGATAGTGGTCAGTTGGTCAGATACTGATTGCAAGGTAAGAATGTGGCCTGTTTGACAGTTTGTGTTTGCTAGGTCAGAATGTGGTCATTTGGTCAGTTTTTGGTTTCGAGGTCAGATTGTGGTCAGTTGCTCAGTTTCTGGTTTTAGGCCAGTTGGTCAGTTTCTGGTTTCTAGATCAGACTGTGGTCAGTTGGTCTGTTTCTGGTTTCTTGGTCAGACTGCGGTCGGTTGGTCAGTTTCTGTTTTGTCGGTCTGACTGTGGTCAGTTGGACAGTTTCTGTTTTTAGGTCAGACTGATGTCAGATGGTCAGTTTCTGGTTTCTAGGTCAGAATGTTGTCAGTTGGTCAGTTTCTGGTTTCGAATTCAGAATGTCGTCAGATGGACAGTTTCTAGTTTCGAGGTCAGACTGTGGTCAGTTGGTCAGTTTCTAATTTCGAGGTCAGACTGTGGTCACTTGGTCAGTTTCTGGCTTCTATGTCAGTCTATGGTCATTTAGTCAGTTTCTGGTTCCTAGTTAAGACTGTGGTCATTTAGTCAGTTTCATGTTGTCTCGGTCAGACTGTGGGTAGTTAGTCAGTTTCTGGTTTATAGGTCAGACTGAGGTCAGATGGTCAGTTTCTGGTTTCGAGGTCAGATTGTGGTCAGTTACTCAGTTTCTGGTTTCTAGGTCAGACTGTGCTCAGTTAGTCAGTTGCTGTTTTTCGGTCAGACAGATGTCAGATGGACAGTTTCTGGTTTCTCGGTCAGAATGTGGTCAGTTGGACAGTTTCTGGTTTCTAGGTCAGACTGTGGTCAGTTGGTCTGTTTCTCGTTGCTAGGTAAGTCTGTGGTCAGTTGTTCAGTTTTTGAATTCTAGGTCAGATTGTGGTCAGTTGGTCAGTTTCTGGTTTCTAGGTCAGACTGTGGATAGTTGGTCTGTTTCTGGTTTCTCGGTCAGATTGTGGTCAGTTGTTCAGTTTCTGGTTTCTAGGTCAGATTGTGGTCAGTTGGTCAGTTTCGGGTTGTCTCGGTCTGACTAGGGTCAGTAGGTCAGTTTCTGTTTTCGAGTTAAGAATGT
The DNA here is from genome assembly GCF_044704955.1 of Pristiophorus japonicus. Lineage (NCBI taxonomy): Eukaryota > Metazoa > Chordata > Chondrichthyes > Pristiophoridae > Pristiophorus > Pristiophorus japonicus. The sequence goes on from NW_027253324.1 coordinate 5,225,057, forward strand.
GGTCAGTTGCTGGCTTCTAAGTCAGACTGTGGTCAGTTGGTCAGATACTGTTTGCTCAGTCAGACTGTGGTCAGTTGGTCAGTTTCATGTTGCCTCCGTCAGACTGTAGTCAGTCGGTCAGTTTCTGGTTCCTAGTTCAGACTGTGCTCATTTAGTCAGTTTCGTGCTGTCTTGGTCAGTTGGTCAGTTTCATGTTGTCTCGGTCAGACTGTTGTTAGTTAGTCAGTTTCTGGTTTATAGGTCAGACTGAGGTCAGATGTTCACTTTCTGTTTTCGAGGTCAGATTGTGGTCAGTTACTCAGTTTCTGGTTTCTAGGTCAGACTGTATTCATTTGGTGAGTTTTGTGTTGTCTTGGTCAGTTGGCCAGTTTCATGTTGTCTCGGTCAGACTGTGGGCAGTTGGTCAGTTTCTGGTTACTAGGTCAGACTCTGGTCAGACTGTGGTCAGTTGGTCAGTTTCTGGTTTCTCAGTCAGAATGTGGTCATTTGGTCAATTACGTGTTGTCTTGGTCAGTTGGTCAGTTTCATGTTGTCTCGGTCAGACTGCGGGCAGTTGGTCAGTTTCTGGTTTCGAGGTCAGATAGTGGTCAGTTGCTCAGTTTCATGTTTCTAGGTAAGACTGTGGCCAGTTGGTCAGTTGCTGGTTTCTACGTCAGACTGTGGTCAATTGGTCAGATACTGTTTGCTAAGTCAGATTGTGGTCACTTTCTAAGTTAATGGTTTCTAGGTCAGACTGTGGTCATTTGGTCAATTTCGTGTTGTCTTGGTCAGTTGGGCAGTTTCATGTTGTCTCGGTCAGACTGCGTGCAGTTGGTCAGTTTCAGGTTTCGAGGTCAGATACTGGTCAGTTGCTCAGATTCGTGTTTCTAGGTCAGACTGTTGCCAGTTGGTCAGTTGCTGGTTTCTACGTCAGACTGTGGTCAATTGGTCATATACTGTTTGCGAAGACAGATTGTGGTCACTTGCTCAGTTTTTGGTTTCTAGGTCAGACTGTGGTCATTTGGTCAATTTCGTGTTGTCTTGGTCAGTTGGTCAGTTTCATGTTGTCTCGGTCAGACTGTGGGCAGTTGGCCAGTTTCTGGTTTCTTGGTCAGACACTGGTCTGACTATGGTCAGTTGGTCAGTTTCTGGTTTCTCGGTGTGACTGTAGTCAGTTGGTCAGTTACAGGTTGTCTCTGTCAGACTTTGGTCAGTTGGTCAGTTTCTGGTACCGAGGTCAGAATGTGGGCAATTGGTCTGTTTCTGGTGTCTAGGTCAGACTGTGTCAGATGGTCAGTTTCAGGTTTCTAGGTCACACTGTGGTCAGTTGGACAGTTTCTGCTTCCTAGTTCAGACTGTGGTCAGTAGATCACTTACTGGTTTCTCGTTCAGACTGTGGTTAGTTGGTCAGTTTCTGGTTTATAGGTCAGACTGTGGTCAGTTGGTCAGTTTCTGGTTTCTAGTTCAGACTGTGGTCAGTTGGTCAGTTTCTGCTTTCAAGATCAGAATGTGGTTAGTTTGTCAGTTTCTGGTTTCTGTGTCTGACTGTGGTCAGTTAGTCAGTTTCGGATTGTCTCGGTCAGTTTTTGGTCAGTTGGACAATTTCTGGTTTCTAGGTCAGACTGTGGTCAGTGGTCAGTTTCTGCTTTCTAGATCAGACTGTGGTCAGTTTGTCAGTTTCTGTTTTGTCGGTCAGACTGTGGTCAGTTGGTCAGGTTCGGATTGTCTCGGTCAGTTTTTGTCAGTTGGACAGTTTCTGGTTCCAGATCAGACTGTGGTCGGTTGGTCAGTTTATGGTTCCAAGGTCACATTGTGGTCAGTTGGTCAGATTCTGTTTTCAAGGTCAGACTGTGGTCAGTTGGTCAGTTACTGGTTTCGAGGTCAGACTGGGGTCAGTTTTTCAGTTTCTGGATCCAAGGTCAGACTGTGGTCAGTTGGTCAGTTTCTGTTTTCTAGGTCAGACTGTGGTCAGTTGGTCAGTTTCTGGTTTCTAGTTCAGATTGTGGTCATTTGGTCAGTTTCTGGTTCCTAGTTCAGATTGTGGTCAGTAGGTCAGTTACTGGTTTCTCGTTCAGACTGTGGTTAGTTGTTCAGATTCTGGTTTATAGGTCAGACTGTGTTCAGTTGGTCAATTTTGGTTCCTAGTTCAGACTGTGGTCAGTTGGTCAGATCCTGCTTTCTAGATCAGAATGTGGTCAGTTTGTCAGTTTCTGGTTTCTTGGACTGACTGTGGTCAGTTAGTCAGTTTCGGATTGTCTCGGTCAGTTTTTAGTCAGTTGGACAATTTCTGGTTTCTAGGTCACACTGTGGTCGGTTGGTCAGTTTCTGGTTCCAAGGTCACATTGTGGTCAGTTTGTCAGATTCTGTTTTCTAGGTCAGACTGTGGTCAGTTGGTCACTTTATGGTTTCGAGGTCACACTGTCGTCAGTTGGTCAGTTTCTGGTTCCAAGGTCAGACTGTGGTCAGTTGGTCAGTTTCTGGTTCCAAGGTCAGACTGTGGTCAGCTGGTCAGTTTTTGGTTTCTAGGTCAGACTATGGTCAGTGTTGGGTTGTCTAAGGCTGTGTCTCTGGTCAGTTTGTTACTTTCTGGTTTCTCGGTCAGACTGTGTTCATTTGTTGAGTTTCATGTTGTCTCCATCACACTGTGGTCAGTTGGTCAGTTTCTGGTTGCTCGTTGAGACTGTGGTCAGTTGCTCAGTTTCAGGTTGATCTGTCAGACTGTGGTCAGTTGTTAAGTTGCTGGCTGCTAGGTCAGACTGTGCTCAGTTCGTCAGTTTCTGATTCCGGGGTCAGACTGTGGTCAGTTGGTCAGTCAATGGTTTCTAGGTAAGACTTTGATCAGTTGGTTAGTTGCAGGGTTATAGGTCAGACTGTGGTCAGTTGGTCAATTTCAGCTTTCTAGGTCAGACTCTGGTCACTTGGACAGTTTCTGGTATCTAGGTCAGTCTGTGGTCAGTTGGTCAGTTTCTGGTTTATAGGTCAGACTGTGGTCAGTTGGTCAGTTTCTGGTTTCTCGGTCAGATTGTGGTTAATTAGTCTTTTTCTGGTTTACAAGTCAGACTGTGGTCAGTTGGTCAGTTTCTGGTTCCTAGTTCAGACTGTGGTCAGTTCGTCAGTTTATGTTTTCTAGGTAAGACTTTGGTCTGTTGGTCAGTTTCGGGTCGTCTAGGTCAGACTGTGTTCAATTAGTCAATTTCTGATTTCTAGGTCAGACTGCGGTCAGTTCGTCAGTTTCTGATTCCGAGGTCAGTCTGCAGTCACTTGTCAATTTCTGGTTTCTAGGTCAGTCTGTGGTCAGTTGTTCAGTTTCTGATTCCTAATTCAGTCTGTGTTCAGTTAGTCAGTTTCTGGTTTATCGTTCAGACTGTGGTTAGTTGGTCACTTCCTGGTTTCTAGGTCAGACTGTGGTCAGCTTGTCAGTATCTGGTTTCTAGGTCAGACTGTAGTCAGTTACTGGTTGCTGCGACAGAATGTGTCCTGTTGGTCAGTTTGTGGTTGCTAGGTCAGACTGTGGTCAGTTGGTCAGTTTCTGGTTTCTAAGTCAGACTGTGGTCATTTAGGCAGTTTCTGATTCATAGGTCAGTCTGTGATCTCTTGGTCAGTTTCTGGTTTCTTGGTCAGTCTTTGGTCAGTTGTTCAGTTTCTGGTTTCTAGGTCAGACTGTAGCAGTTACTGGTTGCTGCGACAGAATGTGGCCTGTTGGTCAGTTTGTGGTTACTAGATCAGACTGTGGTCAGTTGTTCAGTTTCTGGATTCTAGGTCAGACTGAGGTCAGTTGGTCCGTTTCTATTTTCTAGGCCAGATTGTGGACAGTTGGTCAGTTTCTGGTTTCCAGTTAAGAATATGGTCAGTTGGTCAGTTTCGGGTTTCTAGGTCAGATTGTGGTCAGTTGGTCAGTTTCATGTTGCCTCGGTCAGCCTGGTTCTGGTTCCTAGGTCAGACTGTGATCAGTTGGTCAGTTTCTGGTTTCGAGTTTAGTATGTGGTCAGTTGGACAGTTTCTGGTTTCGAGTTTAGTATGTGGTCAGTTGGATAGTTTCTGGTTTCGAGGTCAGACTGTGGTCAGTTGGTCAGTTTCAGGTGTCTACGTCAGATAGTGGTCAGTTGGTCAGATACTGATTGCAAGGTAAGAATGTGGCCTGTTTGACAGTTTGTGTTTGCTAGGTCAGAATGTGGTCATTTGGTCAGTTTTTGGTTTCGAGGTCAGATTGTGGTCAGTTGCTCAGTTTCTGGTTTTAGGCCAGTTGGTCAGTTTCTGGTTTCTAGATCAGACTGTGGTCAGTTGGTCTGTTTCTGGTTTCTTGGTCAGACTGCGGTCGGTTGGTCAGTTTCTGTTTTGTCGGTCTGACTGTGGTCAGTTGGACAGTTTCTGTTTTTAGGTCAGACTGATGTCAGATGGTCAGTTTCTGGTTTCTAGGTCAGAATGTTGTCAGTTGGTCAGTTTCTGGTTTCGAATTCAGAATGTCGTCAGATGGACAGTTTCTAGTTTCGAGGTCAGACTGTGGTCAGTTGGTCAGTTTCTAATTTCGAGGTCAGACTGTGGTCACTTGGTCAGTTTCTGGCTTCTATGTCAGTCTATGGTCATTTAGTCAGTTTCTGGTTCCTAGTTAAGACTGTGGTCATTTAGTCAGTTTCATGTTGTCTCGGTCAGACTGTGGGTAGTTAGTCAGTTTCTGGTTTATAGGTCAGACTGAGGTCAGATGGTCAGTTTCTGGTTTCGAGGTCAGATTGTGGTCAGTTGCTAAGTTTCGGGTTTCTAGGTCAGACTGTGCTCAGTTAGTCAGTTGCTGTTTTTCGGTCAGACAGATGTCAGATGGACAGTTTCTGGTTTCTCGGTCAGAATGTGGTCAGTTGGACAGTTTCTGGTTTCTAGGTCAGACTGTGGTCAGTTGGTCTGTTTCTCGTTGCTAGGTAAGTCTGTGGTCAGTTGTTCAGTTTTTGAATTCTAGGTCAGATTGTGGTCAGTTGGTCAGTTTCTGGTTTCTAGGTCAGACTGTGGATAGTTGGTCTGTTTCTGGTTTCTCGGTCAGATTGTGGTCAGTTGTTCAGTTTCTGGTTTCTAGGTCAGATTGTGGTCAGTTGGTCAGTTTCGGGTTGTCTCGGTCTGACTAGGGTCAGTAGGTCAGTTTCTGTTTTCGAGTTAAGAATGTGGTCAGTTGCTGGCTTCTAAGTCAGACTGTGGTCAGTTGGTCAGATACTGTTTGCTCAGTCAGACTGTGGTCAGTTGGTCAGTTTCATGTTGCCTCCGTCAGACTGTAGTCAGTCGGTCAGTTTCTGGTTCCTAGTTCAGACTGTGCTCATTTAGTCAGTTTCGTGCTGTCTTGGTCAGTTGGTCAGTTTCATGTTGTCTCGGTCAGACTGTTGTTAGTTAGTCAGTTTCTGGTTTATAGGTCAGACTGAGGTCAGATGTTCACTTTCTGTTTTCGAGGTCAGATTGTGGTCAGTTACTCAGTTTCTGGTTTCTAGGTCAGACTGTATTCATTTGGTGAGTTTTGTGTTGTCTTGGTCAGTTGGCCAGTTTCATGTTGTCTCGGTCAGACTGTGGGCAGTTGGTCAGTTTCTGGTTACTAGGTCAGACTCTGGTCAGACTGTGGTCAGTTGGTCAGTTTCTGGTTTCTCAGTCAGAATGTGGTCATTTGGTCAATTACGTGTTGTCTTGGTCAGTTGGTCAGTTTCATGTTGTCTCGGTCAGACTGCGGGCAGTTGGTCAGTTTCTGGTTTCGAGGTCAGATAGTGGTCAGTTGCTCAGTTTCATGTTTCTAGGTAAGACTGTGGCCAGTTGGTCAGTTGCTGGTTTCTACGTCAGACTGTGGTCAATTGGTCAGATACTGTTTGCTAAGTCAGATTGTGGTCACTTTCTAAGTTAATGGTTTCTAGGTCAGACTGTGGTCATTTGGTCAATTTCGTGTTGTCTTGGTCAGTTGGGCAGTTTCATGTTGTCTCGGTCAGACTGCGTGCAGTTGGTCAGTTTCAGGTTTCGAGGTCAGATACTGGTCAGTTGCTCAGATTCGTGTTTCTAGGTCAGACTGTTGCCAGTTGGTCAGTTGCTGGTTTCTACGTCAGACTGTGGTCAATTGGTCATATACTGTTTGCGAAGACAGATTGTGGTCACTTGCTCAGTTTTTGGTTTCTAGGTCAGACTGTGGTCATTTGGTCAATTTCGTGTTGTCTTGGTCAGTTGGTCAGTTTCATGTTGTCTCGGTCAGACTGTGGGCAGTTGGCCAGTTTCTGGTTTCTTGGTCAGACACTGGTCTGACTATGGTCAGTTGGTCAGTTTCTGGTTTCTCGGTGTGACTGTAGTCAGTTGGTCAGTTACAGGTTGTCTCTGTCAGACTTTGGTCAGTTGGTCAGTTTCTGGTACCGAGGTCAGAATGTGGGCAATTGGTCTGTTTCTGGTGTCTAGGTCAGACTGTGTCAGATGGTCAGTTTCAGGTTTCTAGGTCACACTGTGGTCAGTTGGACAGTTTCTGCTTCCTAGTTCAGACTGTGGTCAGTAGATCACTTACTGGTTTCTCGTTCAGACTGTGGTTAGTTGGTCAGTTTCTGGTTTATAGGTCAGACTGTGGTCAGTTGGTCAGTTTCTGGTTTCTAGTTCAGACTGTGGTCAGTTGGTCAGTTTCTGCTTTCAAGATCAGAATGTGGTTAGTTTGTCAGTTTCTGGTTTCTGTGTCTGACTGTGGTCAGTTAGTCAGTTTCGGATTGTCTCGGTCAGTTTTTGGTCAGTTGGACAATTTCTGGTTTCTAGGTCAGACTGTGGTCAGTGGTCAGTTTCTGCTTTCTAGATCAGACTGTGGTCAGTTTGTCAGTTTCTGTTTTGTCGGTCAGACTGTGGTCAGTTGGTCAGGTTCGGATTGTCTCGGTCAGTTTTTGTCAGTTGGACAGTTTCTGGTTCCAGATCAGACTGTGGTCGGTTGGTCAGTTTATGGTTCCAAGGTCACATTGTGGTCAGTTGGTCAGATTCTGTTTTCAAGGTCAGACTGTGGTCAGTTGGTCAGTTTCTGGTTTCGAGGTCAGACTGGGGTCAGTTTTTCAGTTTCTGGATCCAAGGTCAGACTGTGGTCAGTTGGTCAGTTTCTGTTTTCTAGGTCAGACTGTGGTCAGTTGGTCAGTTTCTGGTTTCTAGTTCAGATTGTGGTCATTTGGTCAGTTTCTGGTTCCTAGTTCAGATTGTGGTCAGTAGGTCAGTTACTGGTTTCTCGTTCAGACTGTGGTTAGTTGTTCAGATTCTGGTTTATAGGTCAGACTGTGTTCAGTTGGTCAATTTTGGTTCCTAGTTCAGACTGTGGTCAGTTGGTCAGATCCTGCTTTCTAGATCAGAATGTGGTCAGTTTGTCAGTTTCTGGTTTCTTGGACTGACTGTGGTCAGTTAGTCAGTTTCGGATTGTCTCGGTCAGTTTTTAGTCAGTTGGACAATTTCTGGTTTCTAGGTCACACTGTGGTCGGTTGGTCAGTTTCTGGTTCCAAGGTCACATTGTGGTCAGTTTGTCAGATTCTGTTTTCTAGGTCAGACTGTGGTCAGTTGGTCACTTTATGGTTTCGAGGTCACACTGTCGTCAGTTGGTCAGTTTCTGGTTCCAAGGTCAGACTGTGGTCAGTTGGTCAGTTTCTGGTTCCAAGGTCAGACTGTGGTCAGCTGGTCAGTTTTTGGTTTCTAGGTCAGACTATGGTCAGTGTTGGGTTGTCTAAGGCTGTGTCTCTGGTCAGTTTGTTACTTTCTGGTTTCTCGGTCAGACTGTGTTCATTTGTTGAGTTTCATGTTGTCTCCATCACACTGTGGTCAGTTGGTCAGTTTCTGGTTGCTCGTTGAGACTGTGGTCAGTTGCTCAGTTTCAGGTTGATCTGTCAGACTGTGGTCAGTTGTTAAGTTGCTGGCTGCTAGGTCAGACTGTGCTCAGTTCGTCAGTTTCTGATTCCGGGGTCAGACTGTGGTCAGTTGGTCAGTCAATGGTTTCTAGGTAAGACTTTGATCAGTTGGTTAGTTGCAGGGTTATAGGTCAGACTGTGGTCAGTTGGTCAATTTCAGCTTTCTAGGTCAGACTCTGGTCACTTGGACAGTTTCTGGTATCTAGGTCAGTCTGTGGTCAGTTGGTCAGTTTCTGGTTTATAGGTCAGACTGTGCTCAGTTGGTCAGTTTCTGCTTTCTAGATCAGAATGTGGTCAGTTTGTCAGTTTCTGGTTTCTAGGTCAGACTGTGGTCACTTGGACAGTTTCTGGTATCTAGGTCAGTCTGTGGTCAGTTGGTCAGTATCTGGTTTCTAGGTCAGACTGTGGTCAGTTGGTCAGTTTCTGTTTTTAGTTCAGACTGAGGTCAGATGGTCAGTTTCTTGTTTCTAGGTCAGAATGTGGTCAGTTGGTCAGTTTCTGGTTAGGAGTTAAGAATGTCGTCAGTTCGTCAGTTTCTAATTTCGAGGCCAGACTGTGGTCATTTGGTCAGTTTCTGGTTTCTAGGTCAGACTGTGGTCAGTTGGTCAGTTTCTGGTTTCTAGGTCAGACTGTGGTCATTTGGTCAGTTTCTGGCTTCTAGGTCAGTCTGTGGTCAGTTGGTCAGTTTCTGGTTCCTAGTTCAGACTGTGGTCAGTTGGTCAGTTACTGGTTTCTCCTTCAGACTGTGGTTAGTTGGTCAGTTTCTGGTTTATCGGTCAGACTGTGGTCTGTTGGTCAGTTTCTGGTTTCTAGGTCAGACTGTGGTCAGTTGGTCAGTTTCTGCTTTCTAGATCAGACTGTGGTCAGTTTGTCAGTTTCTGTTTTCTAGGTCTGACTGTGGTCAGTTAGTAAGTTTCGGATTGTCTTGGTCAGTTTTTGGTAAGTTGGACAGTCTGGCTTCAAGGTCAGACTGTGGTCAGTGGTAAGTTTCTGCTTTCTAGATCAGACTGTGGTCAGTTTGTCAGTTTCTGGTTTCTAGCTCAGTCTGTGGTCAGTTGGTTAGTTTCGGATTGTCTCGGTCAGTTATCGGTCAGTTGGACAGTTTCTGGTTGCTAGATCAGACTGTGATTATTTGGACAGTTTCTGGTTTATAGGTCAGACTGTTGTCAGACTGTGGTCAGCTGGTCAGTTTTTGGTTTCTAGGTCAGACTATGGTCAGTGTCGGGTTGTGTAGGGCTGTGTCACTGGTCAGTTTGTTACTTTCCAGTTTCTAGGTCAGACTGTGGTCATTTGTTCAGTTTCGTGTTGTCTCCATCACACTGTGGTTAGTTGGTCAGTTTCTAGTTGCTCGGTGAGACTGTGGTCAGTTGCTCAGTTTCAGGTTCATCTGTCAGACTGTGGTCAGTTGCTAAGTTGCTGGCTGCTCGGTCAGACTGTGCTCAGTTCGTCAGTTTCTGATTCCGGGGTCAGACTGTGGTCAGTTGGTCAGTCACTGGTTTCTAGGTAAGACTTTGGTCAGTTGGTTCGTTGCTGGTTTATAGGTCAGACTGTGGTCAGTTTGTCAATTTCTGGTTTCTAGGTATGACTGTGGTCACTTGGTCAGTTTCTGGCTTCTAGGTCAGTCTGTTGTCAGTTGGTCAGTTAATGGTTTTTCGTTCAGACTGTGGTTAGTTGGTCAGTTTCTGGTTTATAGGTCAGAATGTGGTCAGTTGGTCAGTTTCTGGTTTCTAGGTCAGATTATGGTCAGTTGGTCAGTTTCTGGTTTCTAGGTCAGACTGTGGTCAGTTGGTCAGTTTTTGGTTACTAGATCAGACTGTGGTCAGTTGCTCAGTTTCTGTTTTCTCGGTCAAACTGTGGTCAGTTGGTCAGTTTCTGGTTTCTAGTTCAGACTGTGGGCAGTTGGACAGGTTGTGGTTAAAGGCCAGACTGTGGTCAGTTGGTCAGTTTCTGGTTTTATGTCAGACTGATGTCAGATGCTCAGTTTTTGGTTTCTAGGACAGAATGTGGTCAGTTGGTCAGTTTCTGGTTTCTAGTTCAGACTGTGGTCAGTTGGTCAGTTTCTGCTTTCTAGATCAGAATGCGGTCAGTTTGTCAGTTTCTGGTTTCTAGGTCTGACTGTGGTAAGTTAGTCAGTTTCGGATAGTCTCGGTCAGTTTTTGGTCAGTTGGACAGTTTCTGGTTTCTAGGTCAGACTGTGGTCAGTGGTCAGTTTCTGCTTTCTAGATCAGACTATGGTCAGTTTGTCAGTATCTGGTTTCTAGGTCAGACTGTGGTCATTTGGTCAGTTTCGGATTGTCTCGGTTAATTTTTGGTCAATTGGACAGCTTCTGGTGCTAGATCAGACTGTGGTCCGTTGGTCAGTTTCTGGTTCCTAGGTCACATTGTGGTCAGTTGGTCAGATTCTGTTTTCTAGGTCAGACTTTGGTCAGTTGGTCAGTTTCTGGTTCCGAGTTCAGACTCTGGTCAGTTTTTCAGTTTCTGGATCCAAGGTCAGACTGTGGTCAGTTGGTCAGTTTCTGTTTTCTAGGTCAGACTGTGGTCAGTTGGTCAGTTTCTGGTTTCTAGTTCAGATTGTGGTCATTTGGTCAGTTTCTGGTTCCTAGTTCAGATTGTGGTCAGTAGGTCAGTTACTGGTTTCTCGTTCAGACTGTGGTTAGTTGTTCAGATTCTGGTTTATAGGTCAGACTGTGTTCAGTTGGTCAATTTTGGTTCCTAGTTCAGACTGTGGTCAGTTGGTCAGATCCTGCTTTCTAGATCAGAATGTGGTCAGTTTGTCAGTATCTGGTTTCTAGGTCAGACTGTGGTCATTTGGTCAGTTTCGGATTATCTCGGTTAATTTTTGGTCAATTGGACAGCTTCTGGTGCTAGATCAGACTGTGGTCCGTTGGTCAGTTTCTGGTTCCTAGGTCACATTGTGGTCAGTTGGTCAGATTCTGTTTTCTAGGTCAGACTTTGGTCAGTTGGTCAGTTTCTGGTTCCGAGGTCAGACTCTGGTCAGTTTTTCAGTTTCTGGATCCAAGGTCAGACTGTGGTCAGTTGGTCAGTTTCTGTTTTCTAGGTCAGACTGTGGTCAGTTGGTCAGTTTCTGGTTTCTAGTTCAGACTGTGGTCAGTTGGTCAGTTTCTGGTTTCTAGGTCAGACTGTGGTCAGTTGGTCAGTTTCCGGTTTCTACATCAGACTGTGGTCAGTTGGTCAGATACTGGTTGCTAGGTCAGAATGTGGCCTATTTGATAATTTGTGGTTGCTATGTCAGAATGTGGTCATTTGGCCAGGTTTTCGTTTCGAGGTCAAAGTGTGGGCAGTTGCTCAGTTTCTGGTTTCGAGGTCAGACTGTGGTTAGTTGGTCAGTTGCTGGTTTCTGCGTCAGACTGTGGTCAGTTGGACAGTTTCTGTTATTAGGTCAGACTGAGGTCAGATTGTCAGTTTCCGGTTTCTAAGTCAGAATGTGGTCAGTTGGTCTGTTTCTGGTTTCTAGGTCAGACTGTGCTCAGTTGGTCCTTTACTGGGTTCTAGGTCAGTCTCTGGTAGTTGGTCAGTTTCTGGTTTCGAGGTCAGAATGTGGTCAGTTGGTCAGTTTCGGTATTCTAGGTCAGATTGCAGTCAGTTGGTCAGTTGCTGGTTTCTACGTCAGACTGTGGTCAGTTGGTCAGATACTGGTGGCTAGGTCAGAATGTGGCAAGTTTCACAATTTGTTTTTGCTCGGTCAGAATGTGGTCATTTGGTCAGTTTTGGTTTCGAAGTCAGATTGTGGTCAGTTGCTCAGTTTCTGGTTTCTAGGTCAGACTGTGGTCAGTTGGTCAGTTTCATGTTGTCACGGTCAGACTGTGGTCAGTTGGTCAGTTCCACGTTTCTGGGTCAGATTGTGTACATTTGGTCAGTTTCTGGTTCCTCGGTCAGATTGTGGTTAATTCGTACTTTTCTGGTTTACAAGTCAGACTGTGGTCAGTTGGTCAGTTTCTGGATCCTAATTCAGACTGTGGTCAGTTCGTCAGTTTATGTTTTCTAGGTAAGGCTTTGGTCAGTTGGTCAGTTTCGGGTTGTCTAGGTCAGACTGTGGTCAGTTGGTCAGTTTGTGGTTTCTAGGTCAGACTGTGGTCAGTTGGTCAGTTTCATGTTGCCTCGGTCAGACTGTGTTCAGTTGGTCAGTTTCTGGTTTCTAGATCAGACTGTGGTCAGTTGGTCTGTTTCTGGTTTCTAGGTCAGACTGCGGTCGGTTGGTCAGTTTCTGTTTTGTCGGTCAGACTGTGGTCAGTTGGACAGTTTCTGGTTTCTAGGTCAGAATGTGTTAAGTTGGTCTGTTTCTAGTTTCTAGGTCAGACTTTGGTCAGTCGGTCAGTTTCTGTTTTCTCGGTCAGACTATGGTCTGTTGGTCAGTTTCTTGTTTCTAGGTTAGACTGTGGTCAGTTGGTCAGCTTCGGATTGTCTCGGTCAGATTGTTGTCAGTTGGTAAGTTGCTGGTTGCTAGGTCAGACTGTGCTCAGTTTGTATGTTTCTGATTCCTCGGTCAGACTGTGCTCAGTTGCTCAGTTTCTGGTTACGAGGTCAGACTGTTGTCAGTTGGTCAGTTGCTGGTTCTAGGTCAGTCTGTGTTCAGTTTGTTACATTTTGGTTGCATGGTCATCCTGTGGTCAATTGGTCAGTTGCTGGTTACTTGATCAGACTGTGGTGTAGTTAGTTTTTTGTGGTTTATAGTTCAGACTGTGATCAGTTGGTCAGATTCTGGATCTTATTTCAGACAGTGGTCAGTTGGTCAGTTTCTGGTTTCTCGGTTAGACTGTGGTCAGTAGGTCAGTTTCTGGTTTCTAGGTCAGTCTGTGGTCAGTTGGTCAGTTTCATTCTGCCTCGATCAGACTGTGTTCAATTGATCAGTTTCTGGTTTCTCGGTCAGACTGTGGTCAGTTGGTCAGTTTATGTTATTAGGTTAGTCTTCGGTCAGTTGGCCAGTTTCTGGTTTCTTGGTCAGAATGTGGTCCGTTGGTCAGTTTCTGGTTTCCAGGTCAGAATGTGGTCAATTGGTCAGTTGCTGGTTTCTACGTCAGACTGTGGTCAGTTGGACAGTTTCTGTTATTAGGTCAGACTGAGTTCAGATGGTCAGTTTCTGGTTTCGAGGTCAGAATGTGGTCAGTTGGTCAGTTTCGGGTTTCTAGGTCGGACTGTGGTCAGTTGGTCAGATGCTGGTTGCTAGGTGAGAATGTGGCCTGTTTGATAATTTGTGGTTGCTAGGTCAGAATGTGGTCATTTGACCAGGTTTTGGTTTCGAGGTCAGATTGTGGTCAGTTGCTCAGTTTCTGGTTTCGAGGTCAGACTGTGGTTAGTTGGTCAGTTGCTGGTTTCTACGTCAGACTGTGGTCAGTTGGACAGTTTCTGTTATTAGGTCAGACTGAGTTCAGATCGTCAGTTTCTGGTTTCTAGGTCAGACTGTGCTCAGTTGGTCCTTTACTGGGTTCTAGATCAGTCTGTGGTACTTGGTCAGTTTCTGGTTTCGAGGTCAGACTGTGGTCAGTTGGTCAGTTTCGGGATTCTAGGTCAGATTGTGGTCAGTTGGTCAGTTGCTGGTTTCTACGTCAGACTGTGGTCAGTTGGTCAGATACTGGTGGCTAGGTCAGAATGTGGCAAGTTTGACAATTTGTGTTTGCTAGGTCAGAATGTGGTCATTTGGTCAGTTTTGGTTTCGAAGTCAGATTGTGGTCAGTTGCTCAGTTTCTGGTTTCTAGGTCAGACTGTGGTCAGTTGGTCAGTTTCTGGTTTCTCGGTCAGATTGTGGTTAATTAGTCTTTTTCTGGTTTACAAGTCAGACTGTGGTCAGTTGGTCAGTTTCTGGTTCCTAGTTCAGACTGTGGTCAGTTCGTCAGTTTAAGTTTTCTAGGTAAGACTTTGGTCTGTTGGTCAGTTTCGGGTTGTCTAGGTCAGACTGTGTTCAATTAGTCAATTTCTGATTTCTAGGTCAGACTGCGGTCAGTTCGTCAGTTTCTGATTCCGAGGTCAGTCTGCAGTCACTTGTCAATTTCTGGTTTCTAGGTCAGTCTGTGGTCAGTTGTTCAGTTTCTGATTCCTAATTCAGTCTGTGTTCAGTTAGTCAGTTTCTGGTTTATCGTTCAGACTGTGGTTAGTTGGTCACTTCCTGGTTTCTAGGTCAGACTGTGGTCAGCTTGTCAGTATCTGGTTTCTAGGTCAGATTGTAGTCAGTTACTGGTTGCTGCGACAGAATGTGTCCTGTTGGTCAGTTTGTGGTTGCTTGGTCAGACTGTGGTCAGTTGGTCAGTTTCTGGTTTCTAAGTCAGACTGTGGTCAGTTAGGCAGTTTCTGATTCATAGGTCAGTCTGTGATCTCTTGGTCAGTTTCTGGTTTCTTGGTCAGTCTTTGGTCAGTTGTTCAGTTTCTGGTTTCTAGGTCAGACTGTACTCAGTTACTGGTTGCTGCGACAGAATGTGGCCTGTTGGTCAGTTTGTGGTTACTAGATCAGACTGTGGTCAGTTGTTCAATTTCTGGATTCTAGGTCAGACTGAGGTCAGTTGGTCCGTTTCTATTTTCTAGGCCAGATTGTGGACAGTTGGTCAGTTTCTGGTTTCCAGTTAAGAATATGGTCAGTTGGTCAGTTTCGGGTTTCTAGGTCAGATTGTGGTCAGTTGGTCAGTTTCATGTTGCCTCGGTCAGCCTGGTTCTGGTTCCTAGGTCAGACTGTGATCAGTTGGTCAGTTTCTGGTTTCGAGTTTAGTATGTGGTCAGTTGGACAGTTTCTGGTTTCGAGTTTAGTATGTGGTCAGTTGGATAGTTTCTGGTTTCGAGGTCAGACTGTGGTCAGTTGGTCAGTTTCAGGTGTCTACGTCAGATAGTGGTCAGTTGGTCAGATACTGATTGCAAGGTAAGAATGTGGCCTGTTTGACAGTTTGTGTTTGCTAGGTCAGAATGTGGTCATTTGGTCAGTTTTTGGTTTCGAGGTCAGATTGTGGTCAGTTGCTCAGTTTCTGGTTTTAGGCCAGTTGGTCAGTTTCTGGTTTCTAGATCAGACTGTGGTCAGTTGGTCTGTTTCTGGTTTCTTGGTCAGACTGCGGTCGGTTGGTCAGTTTCTGTTTTGTCGGTCAGACTGTGGTCAGTTGGACAGTTTCTGTTTTTAGGTCAGACTGATGTCAGATGGTCAGTTTCTGGTTTCTAGGTCAGAATGTTGTCAGTTGGTCAGTTTCTGGTTTCGAATTCAGAATGTCGTCAGATGGACAGTTTCTAGTTTCGAGGTCAGACTGTGGTCAGTTGGTCAGTTTCTAATTTCGAGGTCAGACTGTGGTCACTTGGTCAGTTTCTGGCTTCTATGTCAGTCTATTAGTTGGACAGTTTCTGGTTTATAGGTCAGACTGTTGTCAGTTTCTGGTTTATAGGTCAGACTGTGGTCAGTTATTCAGTTTCTGCTTTCTAGATCAGAATGTGGTCAGTTTGTCAGTTTCTGGTTTCTAGGTCGGACTGTGGTCACTTGGACAGTTTCTGGTATCTAGGTCAGTCTGTGGTCAGTTGGTCAGTATCTGGTTTCTAGGTCAGACTGTGGTCAGTTGGTCAGTTTCTGTTTTTAGTTCAGACTGAGGTCAGATGGTCAGTTTCTTGTTTCTAGGTCAGAATGTGGTCAGTTGGTCAGTTTCTGGTTAGGAGTTAAGAATGTCGTCAGTTCGTCAGTTTCTAATTTCGAGGTCAGACTGTGGTCATTTGGTCAGTTTCTGGTTTCTAGGTCAGACTGTGGTCAGTTGGTCAGTTTCTGGTTTCTAGGTCAGACTGTGGTCATTTGGTCAGTTTCTGGCTTCTAGGTCAGTCTGTGGTCAGTTGGTCAGTTTCTGGTTCCTAGTTCAGACTGTGGTCAGTTGGTCAGTTACTGGTTTCTCCTTCAGACTGTGGTTAGTTGGTCAGTTTCTGGTTTATCGGTCAGACTGTGGTCTGTTGGTCAGTTTCTGGTTTCTAGGTCAGACTGTGGTCAGTTGGTCAGTTTCTGCTTTCTAGATCAGACTGTGGTCAGTTTGTCAGTTTCTGTTTTCTAGGTCTGACTGTGGTCAGTTAGTAAGTTTCGGATTGTCTTGGTCAGTTTTTGGTAAGTTGGACAGTTTCTGGCTTCAAGGTCAGACTGTGGTCAGTGGTCAGTTTCTGCTTTCTAGATCTTCTGTGGTCAGTTGGTCAGTTGCTGTTTTTCGATCAGACTGATGTCAGATGGTCAGTTTCTGGTTTCTCGGTCAGATTGTGGTCAGTTGCTAAGTTTCGTGTTTCTAGGTCAGACTGTGGTCAGTTGGTCAGTTGCTGGTTTCTGCGTCAGACTGTGGTCAATTGGTCAGATACTGGTTGGTAAGTCAGATTGTGGTAACTTACTCAGTTTATGGCTGCTCGGTAAGACTGTGGTCATTTGATCACTTTCGTGTTGTCTTGGTAAGTTGGTCAGTTTCATGTTGTCTCGGTCAGACTGTGAGCAGTTGGTCAGTTTCTGGTTTGTTGGTCAGACTGAGGTCTGACTGTGGTCAGTTGGTCAGTTTCTGGATTCTCGGTCTTACTGTGGTCAGTTAATCAGTTTCTATTTTCTATGTCAGACTGTGGTCAGTTGGTCAGTTATGGATTGTCTCAGTCAGACTTTGGTCAGTTGGTCAGTTTCAGGTTCCGAGGTCAGAATGTGGTCAATTGGTCAGTTTCTGGTGTCTAGGTCAGACTGTGGGCAGTTGGTCAGTTTCTGGTTTCGAGTTAAGATTGTGGTCAGTTGGTCAGTTTCTGGTTTCGAGGTCAAATTGTGGTCAGTTGGACAGTTTCTGTTTTCTAGGTCAGACTGTGGTCAGTTTGTCAGTTTCTGGTTTCTAGGTCAGATTTTGGTCCGTTGGTCATGTTCTGGCCTCAAGGTAAGACTGTGGTCAGTTGGTCAGTTTCTGTTTTTAGGTCAGACTGATGTCAGATGGTCAGTTTCTGGTTTCTAGGTCAGAATGTTGTCAGTTGGCCAGTTTCTGGTTTCGAATTCAGAATGTCGTCAGATGGACAGTTTCTAGTTTCGAGGTCCGACTGTGGTCAGTTGGTCAGTTTCTAATTTCGAGGTCAGACTGTGGTCACTTGGTCAGTTTCTGGCTTCTATGTCAGTCTATTGTCATTTAGTCAGTTTCTGGTTCCTAGTTAAGACTGTGGTCATTTAGTCAGTTTCATGTTGTCTCGGTCAGACTGCGGGTAGTTAGTCAGTTTCTGGTTTATAGGTCAGACTGAGGTCAGATGGTCAGTTTCTGGTTTCGAGGTCAGATTGTGGTCAGTTGCTAAGTTTCGGGTTTCTAGGTCAGACTGTGCTCAGTTAGTCAGTTGCTGTTTTTCGGTCAGACAGATGTCAGATGGACAGTTTCTGGTTTCTCGGTCAGAATGTGGTCAGTTGGACAGTTTCTGGTTTCTAGGTCAGACTGTGGTCAGTTGGTCTGTTTCTGGTTGCTAGGTCAGTCTGTGGTCAGTTGTTCAGTTTTTGAATTCTAGGTCAGATTGTGGTCAGTTGGTCAGTTTCTGGTTTCTAGGTCAGACTGTGGTTAGTTGGTCTGTTTCTGGTTTCTCGGTCAGATTGTGGTCAGTTGTTCAGTTTCTGGTTTCTAGGTCAGATTGTGGTCAGTTGATCAGTTTCGGGTTGTCTCGGTCTGACTAGGGTCAGTAGGTCAGTTTCTATTTTCGAGTTAAGAATGTGGTCAGTTGCTGGCTTCTACGTCAGACTGTGGTCAGTTGGTCAGATACTGTTTGCTCAGTCAGACTGTGGTCAGTTGGTCAGTTTCATGTTGCCTCCGTCAGACTGTGGTCAGTCGGTCAGTTTCTGGTTCCTAGTTCAGACTGTGCTCATTTAGTCAGTTTCGTGCTGTCTTGGTCAGTTGGTCAGTTTCATGTTGTCTCGGTCAGACTGTTGTTAGTTAGTCAGTTTCTGGTTTATAGGTCAGACTGAGGTCAGATGGTCACTTTCTGTTTTCGAGGTCAGATTGTGGTCAGTTACTCAGTTTCTGGTTTCTAGGTCAGACTGTATTCATTTGGTGAGTTTTGTGTTGTCTTGGTCAGTTGGCCAGTTTCATGTTGTCTCGGTCAGACTGTGGGCAGTTGGTCAGTTTCTGGTTTCTAGGTCAGACTCTGGTCAGACTGTGGTCAGTTGGTCAGTTTCTGGTTTCTCAGTCAGAATGTGGTCAGTTGGTCAGATACTGTTTGCTAAGTCAGATTGTGGTCACTTGCTCAGTTAAAGGTTTCTAGGTCAGACTGTGGTCATTTGGTCAATTACGTTTTGTCTTGGTCAGTTGGTCAGTTTCATGTTGTCTCGGTCAGACTGCGGGCAGTTGGTCAGTTTCTGTTTTCGAGGTCAGATAGTGGTCAGTTGCTCAGTTTCGTGTTTCTAGGTAAGACTGTGGCCAGTTGGTCAGTTGCTGGTTTCTACGTCAGACTGTGGTCAATTGGTCAGATACTGTTTGCTACGTCAGATTGTGGTCACTTTCTAAGTTAATGGTTTCTAGGTCAGACTGTGGTCATTTGGTCAATTTCGTGTTGTCTTGGTCAGTTGGTCAGTTTCATGTTGTCTCGGTCAGACTGCGGGCAGTTGGTCAGTTTCAGGTTTCGAGGTCAGATACTGGTCAGTTGCTCAGATTCGTGTTTCTAGGTCAGACTGTTGCCAGTTGGTCAGTTGCTGGTTTCTACATCAGACTGTGGTCAATTGGTCATATACTGTTTGCGAAGACAGATTGTGGTCACTTGCTCAGTTTTTGGTTTCTAGGTCAGACTGTAGTCATTTGGTAAATTTCGTGTTGTCTTGGTCAGTTGGTCAGTTTCATGTTGTCTCGGTCAGACTGTGGGCAGTTGGTCAGTTTCTGGTTTCTTGATCAGACTCTGGTCTGACTATGGTCAGTTGGTCAGTTTCTGGTTTCTCGGTGTGACTGTGGTCAGTTGGTCAGTTACAGGTTGTCTCTGTCAGACTTTGGTCAGTTGGTCAGTTTCTGGTACCGAGGTCAGAATGTACAATTGGTCTGTTTCTGGTGTCTAGGTCAGACTATGTCAGATGGTCAGTTTCAGGTTTCTAGGTCACACTGTGGTCAGTTGGACAGTTTCTGCTTCATAGTTCAGACTGTGGTCAGTAGATCACTTCCTGGTTTCTCGTTCAGACTGTGGTCAGTTGGTCAGTTTCTGGTTTATAGGTCAGACTGTGGTCAGTTGGTCAGTTTCTGGTTTCTAGTTCAGACTGTGGTCAGTTGGTCAGTTTCTGCTTTCAAGATCAGAATGTGGTTAGTTTGTCAGTTTCTGGTTTCTATATCTGACTGTGGTCAGTTAGTCATTTTCGGATTGTCTCGGTCAGTTTTTGGTCAGTTGGACAATTTCTGGTTTCTAGGTCAGACTGTGGTCAGTGGTCAGTTTCTGCTTTCTAGATCAGACTGTGGTCAGTTTGTCAGTTTCTGTTTTGTCGGTCAGACTGTGGTCAGTTGGTCAGGTTCGGATTGTCTCGGTCAGTTTTGTCAGTTGGACAGTTTCTGGTTCCAGATCAGACTGTGGTCGTTTGGTTAGTTTATGGTTCCAAGGTCACATTGTGGTCAGTTGGTCAGATTCTGTTTTCAAGGTCAGACTGTGGTCAGTTGGTCAGTTTCTGGTTTCGAGGTCAGACTGGGGTCAGTTGGTCAGTTTCTGGTTTCTAGCTCAGACTGTGGTCAGTTGGTTAGTTTCGGATTGTCTCGGTCAGTTTTTGGTGAGTTGTACAGTTTCTGGTTCCAGATCAGACTGTGGTCGGTTGTTCAGTTTCTGCTTTCTAGATCAGACTGTGGTCAGTTTGTCAGTTTCTGGTTTCTAGCTCAGTCTGTGGTCAGTTGGTTAGTTTCGGATTGTCTCGGTCAGTTTTCGGTCAGTTGGACAGTTTCTGGTTGCTAGATCAGACTGTGATTAGTTGGACAGTTTCTGGTTTATAGGTCAGACTGTTGTCAGACTGTGGTCAGCTGGTCAGTTTTTGGTTTCTAGGTCAGGCTATGGTCAGTGTCGGGTTGTGTAGGGCTGTGTCACTGGTCAGTTTGTTACTTTCTAGTTTCTAGGTCAGACTGTTATCATTTGTTCAGTTTCGTGTTGTCTCCATCACACTGTGGTTAGTTGGTCAGTTTCTAGTTGCTCGGTGAGACTGTGGTCAGTTGCTCAGTTTCAGGTTCATCTGTCAGACTGTGGTCAGTTGCTAAGTTGCTGGCTGCTAGGTCAGACTGTGCTCAGTTCGTCAGTTTCTGATTCCGGGGTCAGACTGTGGTCAGTTGGTCAGTGACTGGTTTCTAGGTAAGACTTTGGTCAGTTGGTTCGTTGCTGGTTTATAGGTCAGACTGTGGTCAGTTTGTCAATTTCTGGTTTCTAGGTATGACTGTGGTCACTTGGTCAGTTTCTGGCTTCTAGGTCAGTCTGTTGTCAGTTGGTCAGTTACTGGTTTTTCGTTCAGACTGTGGTTAGTTGGTCAGTTTCTGGTTTATAGGTCAGACTGTGGTCAGTTGGTCAGTTTCTGGTTTCTAGGTCAAACTGTGGTCAGTTGGTCAGTTTCTGGTTTCTAGTTCAGACTGTGGGCAGTTGGACAGGTTGTGGTTAAAGGTCAGACTGTGGTCAGTTGGTCAGTTTCTGGTTTTATGTCAGACTGATGTCAGATGCTCAGTTTTTGGTTTCTAGGACAGAATGTGGTCAGTTGGTCAGTTTCTGGTTTCTAGTTCAGGCTGTGGTCAGTTGGTCAGTTTCTGCTTTATACGTCAGACTGTGTTCAGTTGGTCAATTTCTGGTTCCTAGTTCAGACTGTGGTCAGTTGGTCAGATCCTGCTTTCTAGATCAGAATGTGGTCAGTTTGTCATTTTCTGGTTTCTTGGACAGACTGTGGTCAGTTAGTCAGTTTCGGATTGTCTCGGTCAGTTTTTAGTCAGTTGGACAATTTTTGGTTTCTAGGTCAGACTGTGGTCGGTTGGTCAGTTTCTGGTTCCAAGGTCACATTGTGGTCAGTTTGTCAGATTCTGTTTTCTAGGTCAGACAGTGGTCAGTTGGTCAGTTTCTGGTTCCAAGGTCAGACTGTGGTCAGCTGGTCAGTTTTTGGTTTCTAGGTCTCACTATGGTCAGTGTCGGGTTGTCTAGTGCTGTGTCTCTGGTCAGTTTGTTACTTTCTGGTTTCTAGGTCAGACTGTGTTCATTTGTTCAGTTTCGTGTTGTCTCCATCACACTGTGGTCAGTTGGTCAGTTTCTGGTTGCTCGTTGAGACTGTGGTCAGTTGCTCAGTTTCAGGTTGATCTGTCAGACTGTGGTCAGTTGCTAAGTTGCTGGCTGCTAGGTCAGACTGTGCTCAGTTCGTCAGTTTCTGATTCCGGGGTCAGACTGTGGTCAGTTGGTCAGTCACTGGTTTCTAGGTAAGACTTTGGTCAGTTGGTTAGTTGCAGGTTTATAGGTCAGACTGTGGTCAGTTGGTCAATTTCTGGTTTCTAGGTCAGACTGTGGTCACTTGGTCAGTTTCTGGCATCTAGTCAGTCTGTGGTCATTTAGTCAGTTTCTGGTTCCTAGTTCAGACTGTGGTCAGTTGGTCAGTTTCTGATTTATAGGTCAGACTGTGGTCAGTTGGTCAGTTTCTGGTTTCTAGGTCAGACTATGGTCTGTTGGACAGTTTCTGGTTTCTAGGTCAGACTGTGGTCAGTTGATCAGTTTCTGATTTCTAGATCAGACTGTGGTCAGTTTGTCAGTTTCTGCTTTCTAGGTCAGACTGTGGTTACTTGGACAGTTTCTGGTATCTAGGTCAGTCTGTGGTCAGTTGGTCAGTTTCTGGTTTATAGGTCAGACTGTGGTCAGTTGGTCAGTTTCTGCTTTCTAGATCAGAATGTGGTCAGTTTGTCAGTTTCTGGTTTCTAGGTCAGACTGTGGTCACTTGGACAGTTTCTGGTTTCTAGGTCAGACTGTGGTCGTTTGGTCAGTTTCTTGTTCCAAGGTCACATTGTGGTCAATTGGTCAGATTCTGTTTTCTAGGTCAGACTGTGGTCAGTTGGTCAGTTTCTGGTTTCGAGGTCAGACTGTGGTCAGTTGGGCAGTTTCTGGTTTCTAGCTCAGACTGTGGTCAGTTGGTTAGTTTCGGATTGTCTCGGTCAGTTTTTGGTGAGTTGTACAGTTTCTGGTTCCAGATCAGACTGTGGTCGGTTGTTCAGTTTCTGCTTTCTAGATCAGACAGTGGTCAGTTTGTCAGTTTCTGGTTTCTAGCTCAGTCTGTGGTCAGTTGGTTAGTTTCGGATTGTTTCGGTCAGTTTTCGGTCAGTTGGACAGTTTCTGGTTGCTAGATCAGACTGTGATTAGTTGGACAGTTTCTGGTTTATAGGTCAGACTGTTGTCAGACTGTGGTCAGCTGGTCAGTTTTTGGTTTCTAGGTCAGACTATGGTCAGTGTCGGGTTGTGTAGGGCTGTGTCACTGGTCAGTTTGTTACTTTCTAGTTTCTAGGTCAGACTGTTATAATTTGTTCAGTTTCGTGTTGTCTCCATCACACTGTGGTTAGTTGGTCAGTTTCTAGTTGCTCGGTGAGACTGTGGTCAGTTGCTCAGTTTCAGGTTCATCTGTCAGACTGTGGTCAGTTGCTAAGTTGCTGGCTGCTCGGTCACACTGTGCTCAGTTCGTCAGTTTCTGATTCCGGGGTCAGACTGTGGTCAGTTGGTCAGTCACTGGTTTCTAGTTAAGACTTTGGTCAGTTGGTTCGTTGCTGGTTTATAGGTCAGACTGTGGTCAGTTTGTCAATTTCTGGTTTCTAGGTATGACTGTGGTCACTTGGTCAGTTTCTGCCTTCTAGGTCAGTCTGTTGTCAGTTGGTCAGTTACTGGTTTTTCGTTCAGACTGTGGTTAGTTGGTCAGTTTCTGGTTTATAGGTCAGACTGTGGACAGTTGGTCAGTTTCTGGTTTCTAGGTCAAACTGTGGTCAGTTGGTCAGTTTCTGGTTTCTAGTTCAGACTGTGGGCAGTTGGACAGGTTGTGGTTAAAGGTCAGACTGTGGTCAGTTGGTCAGTTTCTGGTTTTATGTCAGACTGATGTCAGATGCTCAGTTTTTGGTTTCTAGGACAGAATGTGGTCAGTCGGTCAGTTTCTGGTTTCTAGTTCAGGCTGTGGTCAGTTGGTCACTTTCTGCTTTATAGGTGAGACTGTGTTCAGTTGGTCAATTTCTGGTTACTAGTTCAGACTGTGGTCAGTTGGTCAGATCCTGCTTTCTAGATCAGAATGTGGTCAGTTTGTCAGTTTCTGGTTTCTTGGACTGACTGTGGTCAGTTAGTCAGTTTCGGATTGTCTCGGTCAGTTTTTAGTCAGTTGGACAATTTCTGGTTTCTAGGTCAGACTGTGGTCGGTTGGTCAGTTTCTGGT
Source organism: Pristiophorus japonicus (assembly GCF_044704955.1). Taxonomy (NCBI): domain Eukaryota; kingdom Metazoa; phylum Chordata; class Chondrichthyes; family Pristiophoridae; genus Pristiophorus; species Pristiophorus japonicus. The sequence goes on from NW_027253324.1 coordinate 5,248,217, forward strand.
TCCAAGGTCACATTGTGGTCAGTTTGTCAGATTCTGTTTCCTAGGTCAGACAGTGGTCAGTTGGTCACTTTATGGTTTCTTGGTCAGACTGTGGTCAGTTGGTCAGTTTCTGGTTCCAAGGTCAGACTGTGGTCAGTTGGTCAGTTTCTGGTTCCAAGGTCAGACTGTGGTCAGCTGGTCAGTTTTTGGTTTCTAGGTCTGACTATGGTCAGTGTCGGGTTGTCTAGTGCTGTGTCTCTGGTCTGTTTGTTACTTTCTGGTTTCTAGGTCAGACTCTGTTCATTTGTTCAGTTTCGTGTTGTCTCCATCACACTGTGGTCAGTTGGTCAGTTTCTGGTTGCTCGTTGAGACTGTGGTCAGTTGCTCAGTTTCAGGTTGATCTGTCAGACTGTGGTCAGTTGCTAAGTTGCTGGCTGCTAGGTCAGACTTTGCTCAGTTCGTCAGTTTCTGATTCCGGGGTCAGACTGTGGTCAGTTGGTCAGTCACTGGTTTCTAGGTAAGACTTTGGTCAGTTGGTTAGTTGCAGGTTTATAGGTCAGACTGTGGTCAGTTGGTCAATTTCTGGTTTCTAGGTCAGACTGTGGTCACTTGGTCAGTTTCTGGCATCTAGTCAGTCTGTGGTCATTTAGTCAGTTTCTGGTTCCTAGTTCAGACTGTGGTCAGTTGGTCAGTTTCTGATTTATAGGTCAGACTGTGGTCAGTTGGTCAGTTTCTGGTTTCTAGGTCAGACTATGGTCTGTTGGACAGTTTCTGGTTTCTAGGTCAGACTGTGGTCAGTTGATCAGTTTCTGATTTCTAGATCAGACTGTGGTCAGTTTGTCAGTTTCTGCTTTCTAGGTCAGACTGTGGTTACTTGGACAGTTTCTGGTATCTAGGTCAGACTGTGGTCAGTTGGTCAGTTTCTGGTTTGTCGGTCAGTCTGTGGTCAGTTGGTCAGTTTCTGCTTTCTAGATCAGAATGTGGTCAGTTTGTCAGTTTCTGGTTTCTAGGTCAGACTGTGGTCACTTGGACAGTTTCTGGTTTCTAGGTCAGACTGTGGTCGCTTGGTCAGTTTCTTGTTCCAAGGTCACATTGTGGTCAGTTGGTCAGATTCTGTTTTCTAGGTCAGACTGTGGTCAGTTGGTCAGTTTCTGGTTTCGAGGTCAGACTGTGGTCAGTTGGGCAGTTTCTGATTCCAAGGTTAGACTGTGGTCAGTTGGTCAGTTTCTGTTTTCTCGGTCATACTGTGGTCAGTTGGTCAGTTTCTGGTTTCTAGGTCAGACTCTGGTCAGTTGGTCAGTTTCTGCTTTCTTGATCAGACTGTGGTCAGTTTGTCAGTTTCTGGTTTCTAGGTCAGACTGTGGTAAGTTGGTCAGTTTCGGATTGTCTCGGTCAGTTTTTGGTCGGTTGGACAGTTTCTGGTTTCTAGATCAGATTGTGGTTAGTTGGTCAGTTTCTGATTTATAAGTCAGACTGTGGTCCCTTGGTCAGTTTCTGGTTCCTAGGTCAGTCTGTGGTCAGTTGCTCAGTTTCTGGTTTATAGGTCAGACTGTGGGCAGTTGGTCAGTTGCTGGTTCTAGGTCAGTCTGTGGACAGTTCGTCAGTTGCCGGTTGCTCGTTCAGTCTATGTGCAGTTTGTTACTTTTTGCTTGCGAGCTCATCCTGTGGTCCATTGGTCAGTTGCTGGTTACTTGATCAGACTGTGGTCAGTTCCGTCAGTTTCTGGTTTCTCGGTCAGACTGTGGTCAGTTGGTCAGTTGTAGGTTGTCTCGGTCAGACTCTGGTCAGTTGGTTAGTTTCTGGTTTCTAGGTCAGACTGAAGTCAGTTGGTCAGTTTCTGGTTTCTAATTCAGACTGTAATCAGTTGGTCAGTTACGGTTTCTAGCTCAGACTGTGGTCAGTTGGTCAGTATCATTTTTCTATGTCAGACTGTGGTCAGTTGGTCAGTTGCTGGCTTCTAGTTCAGACTGTGGTCAGTTCGTCAGTTTCTGCTTTCTAGATCAGACTGTGGTCAGTTTCTGGTTGCTAGATCAGACTGTGTTCAGTTGGTCAGTTTATCTTTTCTCGGTCAGACTGTGGTCAGTTGGTCAGTTTCTGGTTTCTAGTTCAGACTGTGGGCAGTTGGACAGGTTGTGGTTAAAGGTCAGACTGTGTTCAGTTGGTCAGTTTCTGGTTTTATGTCAGAGTGAGGTCAGATGCTCAGTTTCTGGTTTCTAGGTCAGAATGTGGTCAGTTGGTCAGTTTCTGGTTTCTAGATCAGAATGTGGTCAGTTTGTCAGTTTCTGGTTTCTAGGTCTGACTCTGGTCAGTTAGTCAGTTTCGGATTGTCACGGTCAGTTTTTGGTCAGTTGGACAGTTTCTGGTTTCTAGGTAAGACTGTGGTCAGTGGTCAGTGGTCAGTTTATGCTTTCTAGATCAGACTGTGGTCAGTTTGTCAGTTTCTGGTTTCTCCATCAGAGTGTGGTCAGTTGGTCAGTTTCGGATTGTCTCGGTTAATTTTTGGTCAGTTGGACAGTTTCTGGTTCTAGATCAGACTGTGGTCGGTTGGTCAGTTTCTTGTTCCAAGATCACATTGTGGTCAGTTGGTCAGATTCTGTTTTCTAGGTCAGACTGTGGTCAGTTGGTCAGTTTCTGGTTTCTAGGTCAGAATGTGGTCAGTTGGTCACTTTCTGCTTTCTAGATCAGACTGTGGTCAGTTTGTCAGTTTCTGGTTTCTAGGTCAGGCTGTGGTCAGTTGGTCAGTTTCGGATTGTCTCGGTCAGTTTTTCGTCAGTTGGACAGTTTCTGGTGCTCGATCAGACTTTGGTCGGTTGGTCAGTTACTGGTTTCTCGTTCAGACTGTGGTTCGTTGATCAGTTTCTGGTTTATAGGTCAGACTGTGGTCAGTTGGTCAGTTTCTGCTTTCTCGTTCAGAGTGTGGTCAGTTTGTCAGTTTCTGGTTTCTAGGTGTGACTGTGGTCAGTTAGTCAGTGTCGGATTGTCTCGGTCAGTTTTTGGTCAGTTGGACAGTTTCTGGTTTCAAGGTCAGACTGTGGTCAGTGGTCAGTTTCTGTTTTTAGGTCAGACTGTGGTCAGTTGGTCAGTTGCTGGTTTCTACGTCAGTCTGTGGTCAATTGGTCAGATACTGGTTGCTAAGTCAGAATGTGGTAACTTGCTCAGTTTCTGGATTATAGGTCAGACTGTGGTCAGTTGGTCATTTGCTGGTTGTTAGGTCAGACTGTGGTCAGTTGGTCAGTTTTTGCATTCTAGATCAGACTATGGTCAGTTTCTGGTTGCTGGATCAGACTGTTTCATGTGGTCAGTTTCTGTTTTCTTGTCAGACTGTGGTCATTTGGTCAGTTTCTGGTTTGTAGTTCAGACTGTTGGTAGTTGGACAGGTTGTGGTTAAATGTCAGACTGTGGTCAGTTTCAGGTTTTATGTCAGACTAATTTAAGATGGTCAGTTTCTGGTTTCTAGGTCAGAATGTGGTCAGTTCGTCGTTTTCTGGTTTCTAGTTCAGACTGTGGTCAGTTGGTCAGTTTCTGCTTTCTAGATCAGAATGTGGTCAGTTTGTCAGTTTCTGGTTTCTAGGTCTGACTATGGTCAGTTAGTCAGTTTCGGATTGTCTCGGTCAGTTTTTGGTCAGTTGGACAGTTTCTGGTTTCTAGGTCAGACTGTGGTCAGTGGTCAGTTTCTGCTTTCTAGATCAGACTGTGGTCAGTTTGTCAGTTTCTGGTTCCAAGGTCACATTTTGGTCAGTTGGTCAGTTTCTGATTCCCAGGTCAGACTGTGGTCATTTGGTCAGTTTCTGTTTACGAGCTCAGACTGTGGTCAGTTGGTCAGTTTCTAGTTTCTAGGTCAGAATGTGGTCAGTTGGTCAGTTTCTGCTTTCTAAATCAGACTGTGGTCAGTTTGTCAGTTTCTGGTTTCTAGGTCAGGCTGTGGTCAGTTGGTCAGTTTCGGATTGTCTCGGTCAGTTTTTGGTCAGTTGGACAGTTTCTGGTTGCTAGATCAGACTGTGGTTAGTTGGTCAGTTTCTGGTTTATAGGTCAGACTGTAGTCCCTTGGACAGTTTCTGGTTCCTAGGTCAGTCTGTGGTCAGTTGCTCAGTTTCTGGTTTATAGGTCAGACTGTGGTCAGTTGGTCAGTTTCTGGTTGCTAGATCCGACTGTGTTCAGTTGGATAGTTTCTGGTTTCTCGGTCAGACTGTGGTCATTTGTTCAGTTTCTGTTTTCTAGGTCAGACTGTGGTCAGTTGGTCAGTTTCTGGTTTATTGGTCAGACTGTGGTCAGTTGGTCAGTTGCTGGTTGCTATGTCAGACTGTGGTCAGTTGGTCAGTTGCTGGTTGCTATGTCAGACTGTGGTCAGTTGGTCAGTTTTTGCTTTCTAGATCAGACTATGGTCAGTTTCTGCTTGCTGGATCAGACTGTGTTCAGTTGGTCAGTTTCTGTTTTCTCGGTCAGACTTTGGTCATTTGGTCAGTTTCTGGTTTCGAGGTCAGACTGTGGTCAGTTGGTCAGTTTCTGATTCCAGTGTGAGACTGTGGTCAGTTGGTCAGTTTCTGTTTTCTAGGTCAGACTGTGGTCAGTTGGTCAGTTTCTGGTTTCTAGGTCAGAATGTGGTCAGTTGGTCAGTTTCTGCTTTCTAGATCAGACTGTGGTCAGTTTGTCAGTTTCTGGTTTCTCGGTCAGGCTGTGGTCAGTTGGTCAGTTTCGGATTGTCTCGGTCAGTTTTTGGTCAGTTGGACAGTTTCTGGTTGCTTGATCAGACTGTGGTTAGTTGGTCAGTTTCTGGTTTATAGGTCAGACTGTGGTCCCTTGGTCAGTTTCTGGTTCCTAGGTCAGTCTATGGTCAGTTGCTCAGTTTCTGGTTTATAGGTCAGACTGTGGTCAGTTGGTCAGTTTTTGCTTTCTAGATCAGACTATGGTCAGTTTCTGGTTGCTAGATCAGACTGTGTTCAGTTGGTCAGTTTCTGTTTTCTCGGTCAGACTTTGGTCATTTGGTCAGTTTCTGGCTTCTAGTTCAGACTGTTGGTAGTTGGACAGGTTGTGGTTAAATGTCAGACTGTGGTTAATTGGTCAGTTTCTGGTTTTATGTCAGACTGAGGTCTGATGGTCAGTTTCTGGTTTCTAGGTCAGAATGTGGTCAGTTTGTCAGTTTCTGGTATCTAGGTCAGACTGTGGTCAGTTAGTCAGTTTCGTATTGTCTCGGTTAGTTTTTGGTCAGTTCGACAGTTTCTGGTTTCTAGGTCAGACTGTGGTCAGTGGTCAGTTTCTGCTTTCTAGATCGGACTGTGGTCAGTTGATCAGTTTCTGGTTTCTAGGTCAGACTGTGTTCAGTTCGTCAGTTTCGGATTGTCTCGGTCAGATTGCGGTTATTTGGACAGTTTCAGGTTTCTAGATCAGACTGTGGTCAGTTGGTCAGTTTCTGGTTTCTAGGTCAGACTGTGGACAGTTGGTTAGTTTCTGTTTTGTCGGACAGTCTGTGGTCAGTTGGTCAGTTTCTGGTTGCTAGATCAGACTGTGGTCAGTTGGTCAGTTTCTGGGTTCTAGGTCAGACTGTGGTCAGTTGATCAGTTCCTGTTTTCACAGTCAGACTGTGGACATTTGGTCAGTTTCTGGTTGTCTCGGTCAGACTCTGGTCAGTTGGTCAGTTTCTGGATTCTAGGTTAGACTTACGTCAGTTGGTCAGTTTCTGGTTCATAATTCAGATTGTGATAGTTGGACAATTAGGCTTTCTAGTTCAGACTGTGGTCAGTTGGTCAGTATCGGGTTTCTCGGTCACACTGTGGTCAGTTGATATGTTTCGGGTTGTCTCAGTCAGATTGTGTCAATTGGTCAGTTGCTGGTTTCTATGTCAGACTGTGGTCAGTTGGTCAGTTTATGCTTTCTAGATCAGACTCTGGTCAGTTGGTCAGTTTCTGGTTTCTAGGTCAGACTGTGTTGAGTTGGTCAGTTTCGGATTGTCTCGTTCAGATTGTGATCAGTTGGACAGTTTCTGGTTTCTAGGTCAGACTGTGGTCAGTTGGTCAGTTTCTGGTTTCCAGGTCAGACTGTGGTCAGTTGGTCACTTTCATGTTGCCTCGGTCAGACTGTGTTCTGTTGGTCAGTTTCTGGTTTCTAGATCTGACTGTGGTCAGTTGGTCAGCTTCTGGTCTCTAGTTCTTCGAGTGGTCAGTTGGTCAGTTTCTGTTTTCTCGGTCCGACTGTGGTCAGTTGGTCAGTTTCTGTATTGTCGGTCAGACTGTGGTCAGTTGGTCAGTTTCGGATTGTCTCGTTCAGATTGTGGTCAGTTGGACAGTTTCTGGCTTCTAGATCAGACTGTGGTCAGTTGGTCAGTTTCTGGTTTCTAGGTCAGACTGTGGCCAGTTGATCAGTTCCTGTTTTCACGATCAGAATGTGGTGAGTTGGTCAGTTTCGAGCTGTCTCGGTCAGACTGTGGACAGTTGGTCAGTTTCTGGTTGTCTCGGTCAGACTCTGGTCAGTTGGTCCGTTTCTGGTTTCTAGGTTAAACTGAAGTCAGTTGGTCAGTTTCTGGTTCATAATTCAGACTGTGATCAGTTGGTCAATTCCGGTTTCTAGCTCAGAATGTGGTCAGTTGGTCAGTATCAGGTTTTTAGGTCAGACTGTGGTCAGTTGCTCAGTTTCTGGTTTCTCGGTCAGACTTTGGTCAGTTGCTATGTTTCACGTTGTCTCAGTCAGATTGTGGTCAGTTGGTCAGTTTCTGGTTTCTATGTCAGACTGTGGTCAGTTGGTCAGTTTATGCTTTCCAGATCAGACTGTGGTCAGATGGTCAGTTTCTGGTTTCTAGGTCAGACTGTGGTCAGTTGGTCAGTTTCGGATTGTCTCGTTCAGATTGTCGTCAGTTGGACAGTTTCTGGTTTCTTGATCAGATTGTGTTCAGTTGGTCAGTTTCTGGTTTTTGATCAGACTGAGGTCAGTTGGTCTGTTTCAATTCTAGGTCAGAGTGTGGTCAGTTGGTCAGTTTCTGTTTTCTCGGTCAGAGTGTGGTCAGTTCGTCAGTTTCTGGTTTCTCGGTCAGATTATGTTCAGTTGGTCAGTTTCTGGTTGCTACATTAGATTGTGGTCAGTTGGTCAGTTTCTGGTTTCTAGGTCAGACTGTGGTCAGTTGGTCAGTTTCTGTTTTCTCGGTCAGACGGTGGTCAGTTGGTCAGTTTCTGGTTTCTATGTCAGACTGTCTTCAGTTGTTCAGTTTCTGGTTGCTTGATAAGACTGTGGTCAGTTGTCAGTTTCTGGTTTCTAGATCAGACTGTGGTCAATTCATCAGTTTATGGTTTCTAGGTCAGACTGTGGTCAGTTGGTCAGTTTCGAATTGTCTCGGTCAGATTGTGGTCAGCTGGACAGTTTCTGCTTTCGAGATCAGACTGCGGTCATTTGGTCAGTTTATGGTTTCTCGGTCAGACTATGTTCAGTTGGTCAGTTTCTGGTTGCTAGATCAGAATGTGGTCAGTTTGTCAGTTTCTGGTTTCTAGGTCTGACTATGGCCAGTTAGTCAGTTTCGGATTGTCTCGATCAGTTTAGGTCAGTTGGACAGTTTCTGGTTTCTAGGTCAGACTGTGGTCAGTGGTCAGTTTCTGCTTTCTAGATCAGACTGTGGTCAGTTTGTCAGTTTCTGGTTCCAAGGTCACATTTTGGTCAGTTGGTCAGATTCAGTTTTCTAGGTCAGACTGTGGTCAGTTGGTCAGTTTCTGGTTTCGAGGTCAGACTGTGGTCAGTTGGTCAGTTTTTGATTCCCAGGTCAGACTGTGGTCATTTGGTCAGTTTCTGTTTACGAGGTCAGACTGTGGTCAGTTGGTCAGTTTCTAGTTTCTAGGTCAGAATGTGGTCAGTTGGTCAGTTTCTGCTTTCTAAATCAGACTGTGGTCAGTTTGTCAGTTTCTGGTTTCTAGGTCAGGCTCTGGTCAGTTGGTCAGTTTTGGATTGTCTCGGTCAGTTTTTGGTCAGTTGGACAGTTTCTGGTTGCTAGATCAGACTGTGGTTAGTTGGTCAGTTTCTGGTTTATAGGTCAGACTGTGGTCAGTTGGTCAGTTTCTGGTTGCTAGATCCGACTGTGTTCAGTTGGTCAGTTTCTGTTTTCTCGGTCAGACTGTGGTCATTTGGTCAGTTTCTGTTTTCTAGGTCAGACTGTGGTCAGTTGGTCAGTTTCTGGTTTATAGGTCAGACTGTGGTCAGTTGGTCAGTTGCTGGTTGCTATGTCAGACTGTGGTCAGTTGGTCAGTTGCTGGTTGCTAGATCAGACTGTGGTTACTTGGTCAGTTTCTGGTTTATAGGTCAGACTGTAGTCCCTTGGACAGTTTCTGGTTCCTAGGTCAGACTGTGGTCAGTTGGTCAGTTTCTGGTTGCTAGATCCGACTGTGTTCAGTTGGTCAGTTTCTGTTTTCTCGGTCAGACTGTGGTCATTTGGTCAGTTTCTGTTTTCTAGGTCAGACTGTGGTCAGTTGGTCAGTTTCTGGTTCCAAGGTCAGTCTGTGGTCAGTTGCTCAGTTTTTAGTTTATAGGTCAGACTGTGGTCAGTTGGTCAGTTGCTGGTTGCTATGTCAGACTGTGGTCAGTTGGTCAGTTTTTGCTTTCTAGATCAGACTATGGTCAGTTTCTGCTTGCTGGATCAGACTGTGTTCAGTTGGTCAGTTTCTGTTTTCTCGGTCAGACTGTCGTCATTTGGTCAGTTTCTGGTTTCTAGTTCAGACTGTCGGTAATTGGACATGTTGTGGTTAAATGTCAGACTGTGGTCAGTTGGTCAGTTTCTGGTTTTATGTCAGACGGAGGTCAGATGGTCAGTTTATGGTTTCTAGGTCAGAATGTGGTCAGTTGGTCAGTTTCTGGTTTCTAGTTCAGCCTGTGTTCAGTTGGTCAGTTTCTGCTTTCTAGATCAGAATGTGTTCAGTTTGTCAGTTTCTGGTATCTAGTTCTGACTGTGGTCAGTTAGTCAGTTTCGGATTGTCTCGGTCAGTTTTTGATCAGTTGGACAGTTTCTGGTTTCTAGGTCAGACTGTGGTCAGTGGCCAGTTTCTGCTTTATAAATCAGACTGTGGTCAGTTTGTCAGTTTCTGGTTCCAAGGTCACATTGTGGTCAGTTGGTCAGATTCTGTTGTCGAGGTCAGACTGTGGTCAGTTGGTCAGTTTCTGGTTTCGAGGTCAGACTGTGGTCAGTTGGTCAGTTTCTGATTCCAGTGTGAGACTGTGGTCAGTTGGTCAGTTTCTGTTTTCTAGGTCAGACTGTGGTCAGTTGGTCAGTTTCTGGTTTCTAGGTCAGAATGTGGTCAGTTGGTCAGTTTCTGCTTTCTAGATCAGACTGTGGTCAGTTTGTCAGTTTCTGGTTTCTCGGTCAGGCTGTGGTCAGTTGGTCAGTTTCGGATTGTCTCGGTCAGTTTTTGGTCAGTTGGACAGTTTCTGGTTGCTTGATCAGACTGTGGTAAGTTGGTCAGTTTCTGGTTTATAGGTCAGACTGTGGTCCCTTGGTCAGTTTCTGGTTCCTAGGTCAGTCTGTGGTCAGTTGCTCAGTTTCTGGTTTATAGGTCAGACTGTGGTCAGTTGGTCGTTTTTGCTTTCTAGATCAGACTATGGTCAGTTTCTGGTTGCTAGATCAGACTGTGTTCAGTTGGTCAGTTTCTGTTTTCTCGGTCAGACTTTGGTCATTTGGTCAGTTTCTGGCTTCTAGTTCAGACTTTTGGCAGTTGGACAGGTTGTGGTTAAATGCCAGACTGTGGTCAGTTGGTCAGTTTCTGGTTTTATGTCAGACTGAGGTCAGATGGTCAGTTTCTGGTTTCTAGGTCAGAATGTGGTCAGTTTGTCAGTTTCTGGTTTCTAGGTCAGACTGTGGTCAGTTAGTCAGTTTCGTATTGTCTCGGTTAGTTTTTGGTCAGTTCGACAGTTTCTGGTTTCTAGGTCAGACTGTGGTCAGTGGTCAGTTTCTGCTTTCTAGATCGGACTGTGGTCAGTTGATCAGTTTCTGGTTTCTAGGTCAGACTGTGTTCAGTTCGTCAGTTTCGGATTGTCTCGGTCAGATTGCGGTTATTTGGACAGCTTCAGGTTTCTAGATCAGACTGTGGTCAGTTGGTCAGTTTCTGGTTTCTAGGTCAGACTGTGGACAGTTGGTTAGTTTCTGTTTTGTCGGACAGTCTGTGGTCAGTTGGTCAGTTTCTGGTTGCTAGATCAGACTGTGGTCAGTTGGTCAGTTTCTGGGTTCTAGGTCAGACTGTGGTCAGTTGATCAGTTCCTGTTTTCACAGTCAGACTGTGGACATTTGGTCAGTTTCTGGTTGTCTCGGTCAGACTCTGGTCAGTTGGTCAGTTTCTGGATTCTAGGTTAGACTTACGTCAGTTGGTCAGTTTCTGGTTCATAATTCAGATTGTGATAGTTGGACAATTAGGCTTTCTAGTTCAGACTGTGGTCAGTTGGTCAGTATCGGGTTTCTCGGTCACACTGTGGTCAGTTGATATGTTTCGGGTTGTCTCAGTCAGATTGTGTCAATTGGTCAGTTGCTGGTTTCTATGTCAGACTGTGGTCAGTTGGACAGTTTATGCTTTCTAGATCAGACTGTGGTCAGTTGGTCAGTTTCTGGTTTCTAGGTCAGACTGTGTTGAGTTGGTCAGTTTCGGATTGTCTCGTTCAGATTGTGGTCAGTTGGACAGTTTCTGGTTTCTAGGTCAGACTGTGGTCAGTTGGTCAGTTTCTGGTTTCCAGGTCAGACTGTGGTCAGTTGGTCACTTTCATGTTGCCTCGGTCAGACTGTGTTCTGTTGGTCAGTTTCTGGTTTCTAGATCTGACTGTGGTCAGTTGGTCAGCTTCTGGTCTCTAGGTCTTCGAGTGGTCAGTTGGTCAGTTTCTGTTTTCTCGGTCCGACTGTGGTCAGTTGGTCAGTTTCTGTATTGTCGGTCAGACTGTGGTCAGTTGGTCAGTTTCGGATTGTCTCGTTCAGATTGTGGTCAGTTGGACAGTTTCTGGCTTCTAGATCAGACTGTGGTCAGTTGGTCAGTTTCTGGTTTCTAGGTCAGACTGTGGCCAGTTGATCAGTTCCTGTTTTCACGATCAGAATGTGGTGAGTTGGTCAGTTTCGGGCTGTCTCGGTCAGACTGTGGACAGTTGGTCAGTTTCTGGTTGTCTCGGTCAGACTCTGGTCAGTTGGTCCGTTTCTGGTTTCTAGGTTAAACTGAAGTCAGTTGGTCAGTTTCTGGTTCATAATTCAGACTGTGATCAGTTGGTCAATTCCGGTTTCTAGCTCAGAATGTGGTCAGTTGGTCAGTATCAGGTTTTTAGGTCAGACTGTGGTCAGTTGCTCAGTTTCTGGTTTCTCGGTCAGACTGTGGTCAGTTGCTATGTTTCACGTTGTCTCAGTCAGATTGTGGTCAGTTGGTCAGTTTCTGGTTTCTATGTCAGACTGTGGTCAGTTGGTCAGTTTATGCTTTCCAGATCAGTCTGTGGTCAGATGGTCAGTTTCTAATTTCTAGGTCAGACTGTGGTCAGTTGGTCAGTTTCGGATTGTCTCGTTCAGATTGTGGTCAGTTGGACAGTTTCTGGTTTCTTGATCAGATTGTTTTCAGTTGGTCAGTTTCTGGTTTCTAGATCAGACTGAGGTCAGTTGGTCTGTTTCTGGTTTCTAGGTCAGAGTGTGGTCAGTTGGTCAGTTTCTGTTTTCTCGGTCAGATTGTGGTCAGTTCGTCAGTTTCTGGTTTCTCGGTCAGATTATGTTCAGTTGGTCAGTTTCTGGTTGCTAGATTAGATTGTGGTCAGTTGGTCAGTTTCTGGTTTCTAGGTCAGACTGTGGTCAGTTGGTCAGTTTCTGTTTTCTCGGTCAGACGGTGGTCAGTTGGTCAGTTTCTGGTTTCTATGTCAGACTGTCTTCAGTTGTTCAGTTTCTGGTTACTTGATAAGACTGTGGTCAGCTGGTCAGTTTCTGGTTTCTAGATCAGACTGTGGTCAATTCATCAGTTTATGGTTTCTAGGTCAGACTGTGGTCAGTTGGTCAGTTTCGAATTGTCTCGGTCAGATTGTGGTCAGCTGGACAGTTTCTGCTTTCGAGATCAGACTGCGGTCATTTGGTCAGTTTATGGTTTCTCGGTCAGACTATGTTCAGTTGGTCAGTTTCTGGTTGCTAGATCAGACTGTGGTCAGTTGGTCAGTTTCTGGTTTCTAGGTCAGACTGTGGTCAGTTGGCCAGTTCCTCTTTTCTCGGTCAGACTGTGGTCAGTTGGTCAGTTTCTGGTTTCTAGGTCAGACTGCGGTCAATTCATCAGTTTATGGTTTCTAGGTCAGACTGTGGTCAGTTGGTCAGTTTCGAATTGTCTCGGTCAGATTGTGGTCAGCTGGACAGTTTCTGCTTTCGAGATCAGACTGCGGTCATTTTGTCAGTTTATGGTTTCTCGGTCAGACTATGTTCAGTTGGTCAGTTTCTGGTTGCTAGATCAGACTGTGATCAGTTGGTCAGTTTCTGGTTTCTAGGTCAGACTGTGGTCAGTTGGCCAGTTCCTCTTTTCTCGGTCAGACTGTGGTCAGTTGGTCAGTTTCTGGTTTCTAGGTCAGACTGTGGTCAATTGGTCAGTTTCTGTTTGCTCGGTCAGACTGTGGTCAGTTGGTAAATTTCTGGTTTATAGTTCAGACAATGGTCAGTTTCTCAGTTTCTGGTTGTCTTCGTAAGACTGTGGTCAGTTGGTCAGTTTCAGGTTGTATCGGTCAGACTGTGGTCAGTTGGGAAGTTGCTGGTTCTAGGTCAGTCTGTAGACAACTGGTCAGTTGCCGGTTGCTAGATCAGTCTGTGTTCAGTTTGTTACATTTTGGTTGCGAGCTCATCCTTTGGTCAATTGGTCAATTGCTGGTTTATCATCAGACTGTGGTCAGTTCCATCAGTTTCTGGGTTCTCGGTCAGACCGCGGTCAGTTCGTCAGTTTCGGGTTGTTTCGGTCAGACTGTGGTCAGTTGGTCAGTTTCTGGTTGTCTCGGTCAGACTCTGTGCAGTTGGTCAGTTTCTGGTTTCTAGATTAGACTGAATTCAGTTGGTCAGTTTCTGGTTCCTAATTCAGACTGTGATCAGTTGGTCAGTTACGGTTTCAAGCTCAGACTGCGGTCAGTTGGCCAGTATCAGATTTCTAGGTCAGACTGTGGTCAGTTACTCAGTTTCAGGTTTCTAGGTCAGACTGTTGTCAGTTGCTACGTTTCGCATTGTCTCAGTCAGATTGTGGTCAGTTGGTCAGTTTCTGGTTTATAGGTCAGGCTGTGGTCACTTGGTCAGTTTATGCTTTCTAGATCAGACTGTGGTCAGTTGGTCAGCTTCTGGTTTCAAGGTCAGACTGTGGTCAGTTGATCAGTTTCTTGTTGCAAGATCAGACTGTGGTCAGTTGATCAGTTTCTGTTTTCTCTGTCAGACAGTGGTCAGTTGGTCAGTTTCTGGTTTCTAGGTCAGACTGTGTTCAGTTGGTCAGCTTCTAGTTGCTAGATCAGACTGTTGTCAGTTGGTCAGTTTCTGGTTTCTAGATCAGACTGTGGTCATTTGATCATCTTCTGGTTTCTTGGTCAGACTGTGGTCAGTTGGTCAGTTTCAGATTGTCTCGGTCAGATTGTGGTCAGTTGGACAGTTTCTGGTTTCTAGATCAGATTGTGGTCAGTTGGACAGTTTCTGGTTTCTAGATCAGACTGTGGTCAGTTGGTCAGTTTCTGGTTTCAAGGTCAGACTGTGGTCAGTACGTGAGTTTCATGTTGCCTTGGTCAGACTGTGTTCAGTTGGTCAGTTTCTGGTTTCCAAATCAGTCTTTGGTCAGTTGGTCAGTTTCTGGTTTCTAGGTCAGTCTGTGGTCAGTTGGCCACTTTCTTTTTCCTCGGTCTGACTGTGGTCAGTTGGTCAGTTTCTGGTTTCTAGTTCAGACTGTGTTCAGTTGGTCAGTTTCTGGTTTCTATGTCAGACTGTGATCAGTTGGTCAGTTTCTGTTTTCTCGGTCAGACTGTGGTCAGTTGGTCAGTTTCCACTTTCTTGGTCAGACTGTGTTCAGTTTGTCAGTTTTTGGTTGCTAGATCAGACTGTGGTCAATTGGTCAGTTTCTGCTTTCTAGATCGGACTGTGGTCAGTTGATCAGTTTCTGGTTTCTAGGTCAGACTGTGGTCAGTTGGTCAGTTTCTGTTTTGTCGGTCAGACTGTGTTCAGTTGGTCAGTTTCTGGGTTCGAGGTCAGACTGTGGTCAGTTGATCAGTTCCTGTTTTCACAGTCAGAATGTGGTGAGTTGGTCAGTTTCGGGCGGTCTCGGTCAGACTGTGGCCATTTGGTCAGTTTCTGGTTGTCTCGGTCAGACTCTGGTCAGTTGGTCAGTTTCTGGATTCTAGGTTAGACTGCCGTCAGTTGGTCAGTTTCTGGTTCATAATTCCGATTGTGATAGTTGGACAATTAGGGTTTCTAGCTCAGACTGTGGTCAGTTAGTCAGTATCAGGTTTTTAGGTCAGACTGTGGTCAGTTGCTCAGTTTCTGGTTTCTCGGTCAGACTGTGGTCAGTTGATATGTTTCGGGTTGTCTCAATCAGATTGTGGTCAGTTGGTCAGTTTATGCTTTCTAGATCAGACTGTGGTCAGTTGATCAGTTTCTGGTTTCTAGGTCAGACTGTGTTCAGTTGGTCAGTTTCGGATTGTCTCGGCCAGATTGTGGTTGTTGGACAGTTTCTGGTTTCTAGATCAGACTGTGGTCAGTAAGTCAGTTTCTGGTTTCTATGTCAGACTGTGGTCAGTTGGTCAGTTTCTGTTTTGTCGGTCAGACTGTGTTCAGTTGGTCAGTATCTGGGTTCGAGGTCAGACTGTGGTCAGTTGATATGTTTCGGGTTGTCTCAGTCAGATTGTGGAGAGTTGGTCAGTTTATGCTTTCTAGATCAGACTGTGGTCAGTTGATCAGTTTCTGGTTTCTAGATCATCCTGTGGTCAGTTGGTCAATTGCTTGTTGCTCGATCAAACTGTGGTCAGTTGATCAGTTTCTGCTTTCGAGGTCAGACTGTGGTCAGTTGGTCAATTTCTGGTTTCTAGGTCAAACTGTGGTCAGTTGGTCATTTTCTGTTTTCTTGGTCAGACTGTGGTCAGTTGGTCAATTGCTGGTTTCTATGTCAGACTTTGGTCAGTTGGTCAGATACTGGTCGCAAGGTCAGAATGTGGCCTGTTGGACAGTTTGTGGTTGCTAGGTCAGACTGTGGTCATTTGGTCAGATTCTGGCTTCGAGGTCAGACTGTGGTCAGTTGTTCAGTTTCTGGTTTCTAGGTCAGATTGTGGTAATTTGTTCAGTTTCGCGTTGTCTTGGTCAGTTGGTCAGTTTCATGATGTCTCGGTCAGACTGTGGTCAGTTGGTCAGTTTCTGGTTATCTAGGTCTGCTTCTCTGGTCAGTTTTTTTTACTTTTAGGTTGCTAGGTCATCCTGTGTTCAGTTGTTCAATTGATTGTTGCTCGATCAGACTGTGGTCAGTTGATCATTTTCTGAGTTCAAGGTCAGACTGTGGTCAGTTTATCATTTTCTGGTTTCTACGTCAGACTGTGGTCAGTTGTTCAGTTTCGGGTTGTCTCAGTCAGACTTTGGTCATTAGGTCTGTTTCGGGTTCCTAGGCCGGAATGTGGTCAGTTGGTCAGTTTCTGGTGTCTAGATCAGACTGCGTCAGTTGGTCAGTTTCAGGTTCCTAGGTCAGACTGTGATCAGTTACTGGTTGCTAGGTTAGACTGTGCTCAGTTGGTCAGTTTCTGCTTCCTAGGTCAGACTGTGCTCAGTTAGACAGTTTCTGCTTCCTATATCAGAATGTGGCGAATTGTTCAGTTTCTGGTTTCTAGGTCAGAATGTGGTCAGTTGGTCAGTTTCTGTTTTTATGTCAGACTGAGGTCAGACGGTCAGTTTTTGGTTGCTAGGTCAGAATGTGGTCTGTTGGTCAGTTACTGGTTTCGAGTTAACCATGTTTTCAGTTGGTCAGTTACTGGTTTCGAGGTCAGACTGTGGTCAGTTGGTCAGTTTCTGTTTTCTCGGTCAGATTGTGGTCAGTTCGTCAGTTTCTTGTTTCTCGTTCAGATTATGTTCAGTTGGTCAGTTTCTGGTTGCTAGATCAGATTGTGGTCAGTTGGTCAGTTTCTGGTTTCTAGGTCAGACTGTGGTCAGTTGGTCAGTTTCTGTTTTCTCGGTCAGACGGTGGTCAGTTGGTCAGTTTCTGGTTTCTATGTCAGACTGTCTTCAGTTGTTCAGTTTCTGGTTGCTAGATAAGACTGTGGTCAGTTGGTCAGTTTCTGGTTTCTAGATCAGACTGTGGTCAATTCATCAGTTTATGGTTTCCAGGTCAGACTGTGGTCAGTTGGTCAGTTTCGGATTGTCTCGGTTAGATTGTGCTCAGCTGGACAGTTTCTGCTTTCGAGATCAGACTGCGGTCATTTGGTCAGTTTCTGGTTTCTCGGTCAGACTATGTTCAGTTGGTCAGGTTCTGGTTGCTAGATCAGACTGTGGTCAGTTGGTCAGTTTCTGGTTTCTAGGTCAGACTGTGGTCAGTTGGCCAGTTTCTGTTTGCTAGGTCAGACTGTGGTCAGTTAGTAAATTTCTTTTTTATAGTTCAGACAGTGGTCAGTTTCTCAGTTTCTGGTTGTCTTCGTAAGACTGTGGTCAGTTGGTCAGTTTCAGGTTGTATCGGTCAGACTGTGGTTAGTTGGGAAGTTGCTGGTTCTAGGTCAGTCTGTAGACAACTGGTCAGTTGCCGGTTGCTAGATCAGTCTGTGTTCAGTTTGTTACATTTTGGTTGCGAGCTCATCCTGTGGTCAATTGGTCAATTGCTGGTTACTTCATCAGACTGTGGTCAGTTCCATCATTTTCTGGGTTCTCGGTCAGACTGCGGTCAGTTCGTCAGTTTCGGGTTGTTTCGGTCAGACTGTGGTCAGTTGGTCAGTTTCTGGTTGTCTCGGCAGACTCTGGTCAGTTGGTCAGTTTCTGGTTTCTAGATTAGACTGAATTCAGTTGGTCAGTTTCTGGTTCCTAATTCAGACTGTGATCAGTTGGTCAGTTACGGTTTCAAGCTCAGACTGCGGTTAGTTGGCCAGTATCAGATTTCTAGGTCAGACTGTGGTCAGTTACTCAGTTTCAGGTTTCTAGGTCAGACTGTTGTCAGTTGCTACGTTTCGCATTGTCTCAGTCGGATTGTGGTCAGTTGGTCAGTTTCTGGTTTCTAGGTCAGGCTCTGGTCACTTGGTCAGTTTATGCTTTCTAGATCAGACTGTGGTCAGTTGGTCAGCTTCTGGTTTCAAGGTCAGACTGTGGTCAGTTGATCAGTTTCTGGTTGCAAGATCAGACTGTGGTCAGTTGATCAGTTTCTGGTTTCTAGGTCAGACTGTGGTCAGTTGGTCAGTTTCTGTTTTCTCTGTCAGACAGTGGTCAGTTGGTCAGTTTCTGGTTTCTAGGTCAGACTGTGGTCAGTTAGTCAGTTTCAGATTGTCTCGGTCAGATTGTGGTCAGTTGGACAGTTTCTGGTTTCGAGATCAGACTGTGGTCAGTTGGTCAGTTTCTGGTTTCGAGGTCAGACTGTGGTTCAGTAAGTGAGTTTCATGTTGCCTTGGTCAGACTGTGTTCAGTTGGTCAGTTTCTGGTTTCCAAATCAGACTGTGGTCAGTTGGTCAGTTTCTGGTTTCTAGATCAGACTGTGGTCATTTGATCATCTTCTGGTTTCTAGGTCAGACTGTGGTCAGTTGGTCAGTTTCAGATTGTCTCGGTCAGATTGTGGTCAGTTGGACAGTTTCTGGTTTCTAGATCATCCTGTGGTCAGTTGGTCAATTGCTTGTTGCTCGATCAGACTGTGGTCAGTTGATCAGTTTCTGCTTTCGAGGTCAGACTGTGGTCAGACTGCGGTCAGTGGGTCAGTTTCTGGTTTCTCGATCAGACTGTGGTCAGTTGGTCAGTTTCTGGTTGTCTAGGTCTGTTTCTCTGGTCAGTTTTTTTTACTTTTAGGTTGCTAGGTCATCCTGTGTTCAGTTGGTCAATTGATTGTTGCTCGATCAGACTGTGGTCAGTTGATCAGCTTCTGATTTCAAGGTCAGAATGTGGTCAGTTTATCATTTTCTGGTTTCTACGTCAGACTGTGGTCAGTTGTTCAGTTTCGGGTTGTCTCAGTCAGACTTTGGTCATTTAGTCTGTTTCGGGTTCCTAGGCCGGAATGTGGTCAGTTGGTCAGTTTCTGGTGTCTAGATCAGACTGTGTCAGTTGGTCAGTTTCAGGTTTCTAGGTCAGACTGTGGTCAGTTACTTGTTGCTAGGTTAGACTGTGCTCAGTTGGTAAGTTTCTGCTTCCGAGGTCAGACTGTGCTCAGTTGGACAGTTTCTGCTTCCTATGTCAGAATGTGGCCAATTGGTCAGTTTCTGGTTTCTAGGTCAGACTGTGGTCAGTTGGTCAGTTTTTGTTTTTATGTCAGACTGAGGACAGACGGTCAGTTTTTGGTTGCTAGGTCAGAATGTGGTCAGTTGGTCAGTTACTGGTTTCGAGTTAACCATGTTTTCAGTTGGTCAGTTTCTGGTTGTCTAGGTCTGTTTCTCTGGTCAGTATTTTTTACTTTTTGGTTGCTAGGTCATCCTGTGGTCAGTTGGTCAATTGCTTGTTGCTCGATCAGACTGTGGTCAGTTGATCAGTTTCTGGTTTCGAGGTCAGACTGTGGTCAGTTGGTCAATTTCTGGTTTCTAGGTCAGACTGTGGTCAGTTGGTCATTTTCTGTTTTCTTGGTCTCACTATGGTCAGCTGGTCAATTGCTGGTTGTCTAGGTCAGTTTCTCTGGTTAGTTTTTTTTACTTTTTGGTTGCAAGGTCATCCTGTGGTCAGTTGGTCAATTGTTTGTTGCTCGATCAGACTGTGGTCAGTTGATCAGTTTCTGGTTTCGAGGTCAGACTGTGGTCAGTTGGTCAATTTCTGGTTTCTAGTTCAGACTGTGGTCACTTGGACATTTTCTTTTTTCTTGGTCAGACTGTGGTCAGTTGGTCAATTGCTGGTTTCTATGTCAGACTTTGGTCAGTTGGTCGGTTACTGGTCGCAATGTCAGAATGCGGCCTGTTGGACAGTTTGTGTTTGCTAGGTCAGACTGTGGTCCGTTAGTCAGATACTGGTGGCTAGGTCAGAATGTGGACTGTTGGAAAGTTTGTGGTTGCTAGGTCACACTGTGGTCATTTGGTCAGTTTCTGGTTTCGAGGTCAGATTGTGGTCAGTTGCTTAGTTTCTCGTTTCTTCGTCAGACTGTGGTCATTTAGTCAGTTTCGTGTTGTCTTGGTCAGTTAGTCTGTTTCATGTTGTCTCGGTCAGACTGTGGGCAGTGGTCAGTTTCTGGTTTATAGGTCAGACTGTGGTCAGACTGTGGTCAGTTGGTCAGTTTCTGGTTTCTAAATCAGACTGTGGTCAGTTGGTCAGTTTCCGGTTTCTAGGTCAGACTGTGGTCAGTTGGTCAGTTTAAGATTTCTAGGTTAGACTGTGTTCAGTTGGTCAATTGCTGGTTTCTACGTCAGACTTTGGGCAGTGGTCAGTTTCTGGTGGTTAAGAAAGGTGTTTAATAAAGCAAATGGCATGTTGGCCTTCATAGCGAGGGGATTTGATTACAGGGGTTGGGAGGTGTTGCTACAGTTGTACAGGGCCTTGGTGAGGCCACACCCGGAGTATTGTGTACAGTTTTGGTCTCCTAACTTGAGGAAGGACATTCTTGCTATTGAGGGAGTGCAGCAAAGATTCACCAGACTGATTCCCGAGATGGTGGGACTGACCTATCAAGAAAGACTGGATCAACTGGGCTTGTATTCACTGGAGTTCAGAAGAGTGAGAGGGGACCTCATAGAAACGTTTAAAATTCTGACGGGTTTGGGCAGGTTGGATGCAGGAAGAATGTTCCCAATGTTGGGGAAGTCCAGAACCAGAGGTCACAGTCTAATGATAAGGAGTAAGCCATTTAGGACCGAGATAAGGAGAAACTTCTTCATCCAGAGAATGGTGAACCTGTGGAATTCTCTACCACAGAAAGTAATTGAGGCCAATTCACTAAATATATTCAAAAGGGAGTTAGATGAAGTCCTTGCAACTCGGGGGATCAAGGGGTATGGCGTGAAAGCAGGAAGGGGAAAATGACTTTGCATGTTCAGCCATGAACTCATTGAATGGCGAGCAGGCTAGAAGGGCTGAATGGCCTGCTCCTGCACCTATTTTCTATGTTTCTATGTTTTTTTCTGGTTGTCTAGGTCTGTTTCTCTGGTCAGTTTTTAACATTTTGGTTGCTCGGTAATCCTGTGGTCAGTTGGTCAGTTTCTGGTTCCGAGGTCAGACTGTGGTCAGTTGGTCAGTTTCTGGTTCCAAGGTCAGACTGTGGTCAGTTGGTCAGTTTCTGGTTTCTAGGTCAGACTGTGGTCCGTTGGTCAATTTCTGGTTTCTAGCTCAGAATGTGGTCAGTTGGTCAGTTATGGTTTCGAGTTAAGAATGTTTTCAGTTGTTCAGTTTCTGGTTTCGAGGTCAGACAGATGTCAGTTGATCAGTTTCTGGTTTTGAGGTCAGACTGTGGTCAGTTGTTCAGTTTCTGGTTTCTAGGTCAGACTGTGGTCAGTTGGTCAGTTTCAGGTTTCTAGGTTAGACTGTGTTCAGTTGGTCAATTGCTGGTTTCTATGTCAGACTGTGGTCAGTTAGTCAGATACTGGTTGCTAGGTCAGAATGTGGCCTGTTGGACAATTTGTGGTTGCTAGGTCAGACTGTGGTAATTTGGTCAGTTTCTGGTTTCGAGGTCAGATTGTGGTAAGTTGCTCAGTTTCTGGTTTCTTGGTCAGACTGTGGTCATTTGGTCAGTTTCGTGTTGTCTTGGTCAGTTGGACAGTTTCATGTTGTCTCGGTCAGGCTTTGGGCAGTTGGTCAGTTTCTGGTTTCTAGGTCAGACTATGGTCAGACTGTGGTCAGTTGGTCAGTTTCTTGTACCTCGGTCAGACTGTGGTCAGTTGGTCAGTCTCTGGGTGTCTAGGTCTGTTTCTCTGGTCAGTTTTTTAGTATTTTGGTTGCTAGGTCATCCTGTGGTCAGTCGGTCAGTTGCTTGTTGCTAGGTCAGCCTGTGGTCAGTTGGTCAGTTTCTGGTTGCTAGATCAGACTGTGGTCAGTTGGTCAGTTTATGGTTTCCAGATCAGACTGTGCTCAGTTGGACAGTTTCTGGTTTCTAGGTCAGACTGTGGTCAGTTGGTCAGTTTCATGTTGTCTCGGTCAGATTGTGGTGAGTTGGTCAGTTTCTGGTTCCGAGGTCAGACTGTGGTCAGTTGGTCAGTTTCTGGTTCCAAGGTCAGACTGTGGTCAGTCGGTCAGTTTCTGTTTTTAGGTCAGACTGAGGTCAGATGGTCAGTTTCTGGTTTCTAGGTCAGACTGTGGTCAGTTCGTCAGTTTCTGGTTTCGAGTTAAGAATGTGGTCAGTTGGTCAGTTTCTGTTTTTATGTCAGACTGAGGTCAGACGGTCAGTTTCTGGTTTCTAGGTCAGAATGTGGTCAGTTGGTCAGTTTATGGTTTCGAGTTAAGAATGTTTTCAGTTGGTCAGTTTCTGGTTTCGAGGTCAGACTGTTGTCAGTTGATCAGGTTCTGGTTTTGAGGTCAGACTGTGGTCAGTTGTTCAGTTTCTGGTTTATAGGTCAGACTGTGGTCAGTTGGTCAGTTTCAGGTTTCTAGGTTAGACTGTGTTCAGTTGGTCAATTGCTGGTTTCTATTTCAGACTGTGGTCAGTTAGTCAGATACTGTTTGCAAGGTCAGAATGTGGCCTTTTGGACAATTTGTGGTTGCTAGGTCAGACTGTGGTCATTTGGTCAGTTTCTGGTATCGAGGTCAGATTGTGGTCAGTTGCTCAGTTTCTGGCTTCTTGGTCAGATTGTGGTCATTTGATCAGTTACGTGTTGTCTTGGTCAGTTGGACAGTTTCATGTTGTCTCGGTCAGGATTTGGGCAGTTGGTCAGTTTCTGGTTTCTAGGTCAGACTATGGTCAGACTGTGGTCAGTTGGTCAGTTTCTTATTTCTCGGTCAGACTGTGGTCAGTTGGTCCGTTTTCGGTTTGTCTAGGTCTGTTTCTCTGGTCAGTTTTTTAGTATTTTGGTTGCTAGGTCATCCTGTGGTCAGTCGGTCAGTTGCCTGTTGCTAGGTCAGCCTGTGGTCAGTTGGTCAGGTTCTGGTTGCTAGATCAGACTGTGGTCAGTTGGTCAGTTTCTGGTTTCTAGATCATACTGTGTTCAGTTGGACAGTTTCTGGTTTCTAGGTCAGACTGTGGTCCGTTAGTCAGATACTGGTTGCTAGGTCTGAATGTGGAATGTTGGACAGTTTGTGGTTGCTAGGTCAGACTGTGGTCATTTGGTCAGTTTCTGGTTTCGAGGTCAGATTGTGGTCAGTTGCTTAGTTTCTCGTTTCTTCGTCAGACTGCGGTCATTTAGTCAGTTTCGTGTTGTCTTGTTCAGTTGGTCTGATTCATGTTGTCTCGGTCAGACTGTGGACAGTGGTCAGTTTCTGGTTTCTAGGTCAGACTGTGGTCAGACTGTGGTCAGTTGGTCAGTTTCTGGTTTCTAAATCAGACTGTGGTCAGTTGGTCAGTTTCTGGTTTCTAGGTCAGACTGTGGTCAGTTGGTCAGTTTCAGGTTTCTAGGTCAGACTGTGTTCAGTTGGTCAATTGCTGGTTTCTCCGTCAGACTGTGGGCAGTGGTCAGTTTCTGGTTAAAGCAGGCGGTTAAGAAAGCAAATGGCATGTTGGCCTTCATAACGAGGGGATTTGATCACAGAGGCAGGGAGGTGTTGCTACAGTTGTACGGGGCCTTGGTGAGGCCACTCCTGGAGTATTGTGTACAGTTCTGGTCTCCTAACTTGAGGAAGGATATTCTTGCTATTGATGGAGTGCAGCGAAGATTCACCAGACTGATTCCCGGGATGGTGGGACTGACCTATCAAGAAAGACTGGATCAACTGGACTTGTATTCATTGGAGTTCAAAAGAGTGAGAGGGGACCTCATAGAAACGTTTAAAATTCTGACGGGTTTGGACAGGTTGGATGCAGGAAGAATGTTCCCACTGTTGGGGAAGTCCAGACCCAGAGGTCACAGTCTAAGGATAAGGGATAAGCCATTTAGGACAGAGATAAGGAGAAACTTCTTCACTCAGAGAGTGGTGAACCTGTGGAATTCTCTACCACAGAAAGTAGTTGAGGCCAATTCACTAAATATATTCAAAAGGGAGTTAGATGAAGTCCTTACAACTCGGGGGATCAAGGGGTATGGCGTGAAAGCAGGAAGGGGGTACTGAATGTGCATGTTCAGCCATTAACTCATTGAATGGCGGTGCAGGCTAGAAGGGCTGAATGGCCTGCTCCTGCACCTATTTTCTATGTTTCTATGTTTTTTTCTGGTTGTCTAGGTCTGTTTCTCTGGTCAGTTTTTAACATTTTAGTTGCTAGGTAATCCTGTGGTCAGTTGGTCAGTTTCTGGTTTCTAGGTCAGACTGTGGTCAGTTGGTCAGTTTCGGGTTCCAAGGTCAGACTGTGGTCAGTTGGTTAGTTTCTTTTTTCTAGGTCAGACTGTATTCCATTGGTCAGCTTCTTGTTTCTAGGTCAGACTGTGGTCAGTTGGTCAGTTTCTGTTTTATGTCAGACTGAGGTCAGACGGTCAGTTTCTGGTTTCTAGATCAGAATGTGATCAGTTGGTCAGTTTCTGGTTTCCAGTTAAGAATGTTTTCAGTTGGTCAGTTTCTGGTTTCGAGGTCAGACTGTGGTCAGTTGTTCAGTTTCTGGTTTCGAGGTCAGACTATGGTCAGTTGGTCAATTTCTGGTTTCTAGGTCAGACTGTGGTCAGTTGGTCAATTGCTGGTTTCTATGTCGGACTTTGGTCAGTTGGTCAGATACTGGTCGCAAGGTCAGAATGTGGCCTGTTGGACAGTTTGTGGTTGCTAGGTCAGACTGTGGTCATTTGGTCAGTTTCTGGTTTCGAGGTCAGACTGTGGTCAGTTGTTCAGTTTCGCGTTGTCTTGGTCAGTTGGTCAGTTTCATGTTGTCTCGGTCAGACTGTGGACATTTGGTCAGTTTCTGGTTTCTAGGTCATACTGTGGTCAGACTGTGGTCATTCGGTCAGTTTCTGGTTTCTCGGTCAAACTGTGGTCAGTTGATCAGTTTCTGGTTGTCTTGGTCTGTTTCTCTGGTCAGTTTTTTTTCACTTTTTGGTGGCTAGGTCATCCTGTGTTCAGTTGGTCAATTGATTGTTGCTCGATCAGACTGTGGTCAGTTGATCAGTTTCTGATTTCAAGGTCAGACTGTGGTCAGTTTATCAGTTTCTGGTTTCTATGTCAGACTGTGGTCAGTTGGTCAGTTTCGGGTTGTCTCATCAGACTTTGGTCATTTGGTCTGTTTCGGGTTCCTAGGCCGGAATGTGGTCAGTTGGTCATTTTCTGGTGTCTCGGTCAGACTGTGTCAATTGGTCAGTTTCAGGTTTCTTGGTCAGACTGTGCTCAGTTGGACAGTTTCTGCTTCCTATGTCAGAATGTGCTCCATTGGTCAGTTTCTGGTTTCTAGGTCAGAGTGTGGTCAGTTGGTCAGTATCTGTTTTTATGTCAGACGAAGATCAGACGGTCAGTTTTTGGTTGCTCGGTCAGAATGCAGTCAGTTGGTCAGTTACTGGTCTCGAGTTAAGAATGTTTTCAGTTGGTCAGTTACTGGTTTCGAGGTCAGACTGTGGTCAGTTGGTCAGTTTCTGGTTTCTAGGTCAGACTGTGTTCAGTTGGTCAATTGCTGGTTTCAACGTCAGACTGTGCTCAGTTAGTCACATACTGGTTGCTAGGTCAGAATGTGGCCTGTTGGACAATTTGTGGTTGCTAGGTCAGACTGTGGTAATTTGGTCAGTTTCTGGTTTTGAGGTCAGATTGTGGTCAGTTGCTCAGTTTCTGGTTTCTTGGTCAGACTGTGGTCATTTGGTCAGTTTCGTGTTGTCTTGGTCAGTTGGACAGTTTCATGTAGTCTCGGTCAGGCTTTGGGCAGTTGGTCAGTTTCTGGTTTCTAGGTCAGACTATGGTCAGACTGTGGTCAGTTGGTCAGTTTCTTGTTTCTCGGTCAGACTGTGGTCAGTTGGTCAGATTCTGGTTGTCTAGGTCTGTTTCTATGGTCAGTATTTTAGTATTTCGGTTGCTAGGTCATCCTGTGGTCAGTCGGTCAGTTGCTTGTTGATAGGTCAGCCTGTGGTAAGTTGGTCAGTGTCTGGTTGCTAGATCAGACTGTGGTCAGTTGGTCAGTTTCTGGTTTCTAGATCAGACTGTGTTCAGTTGGACAGTTTCTGGTTTCTAGGTCAGACTGTGGTCAGTTGGTCAGTTTCATGTTGCCTCGGTCAGACTGTCGTCAGTTGGTCAGTTTCTGGTTCCAAGGTCAGACTGTGGTCCGTTGGTCAATTTCTGTTTTTAGGTCAGACTGAGGTCAGATGGTCAGTTTCTGGTTTCTAGGTCAGACTGTGGTCAGTTCGTCAGTTTCTGGTTTCGAGTTAAGAATGTGGTCAGTTCGTCAGTTTCTGGTTTCGAGGTCAGACTGTGGTCAGTTGGTCAGTTTCTGGTTTCAAGGTCAGACTGTGGTCAGTTGGTCAATTTCTGGTTTCTAGGTCAGACTATGGTCAGTTGGTCAGTTTCTGGTTTCTAGGTCAGACTGTGGACAGTTGGTCAATTGCTGGTTTCTACATCAGACTTTGGCCAGTTGGTCAGATACTGGTCGCTAGGTCAGAATGTGGCCCGTTGGATAGTTTGTGGTTGTAGGTCAGACAGGTCATTTGGTGAGTTTCTTGTTTCGATGTCAGACTGTGGTCAGTTGTTCAGTTTCTGGTTTCTAGGTCAGACTGTGGTCAGACAGTGGTCAGTAGGTCAGTTTCTGGTTTCTCGGTCAGACTGTGGTCAGTTGGTCTGTTTCTGGTTGTCTAGGTCTGTTACTCTGGTCAGTTTCTTTACTTTTTGTTTGCTAGGTCATCCTGTGGTCAGTTGGTCAATTGCTTGTTGCTCGATCAGACTGTGGTCAGTAGATCAGTTTCTGATTTCAAGGTCAGACTGTGGTCAGTTTATCACTTTCTGGTTTCTACGTCAGACTGTGGTCAGTTGGTCAGTTTCGGGTTGTCTCAGTCAGACTTTGGTCATTTGGTCAGTTTCGGGTTCCTAGGCCGGAATCTGGTAAGTTGGTCAGTATCTGGTGTCTAGGTCAGACTGTGTCAGTTACTGGTTGCTTGGTTAGACTGTGCTAAGTTGGTCAGTTTCTGGTTCCTAGGTCAGACTGTGCTCAGTTGGACAGTTTCTGGTTCCTAGCTCAGACTGTGGGCAGTTGGTCATTTGCTTGTTCTATTTCAGACTGTGGTCAGTTGGTTAGGTGCTGGTTCTAGGTCAGGCTTTGGGCAATTGGTTGGTTTTTAGATGCAAGGTCACCTGTGGTCAGTTGGTCAGTTGCTGATTGTAGATCAGTCTGTGTTTAGTTTGTTAATTTCTGGATTCTATTTCATTCTGTGGTCAATTGGTCATTTGCTTATTTCTTGATCAGACTGTGTTCAGTTGGTCAGTTTCTGGTTTCTAGGTCAGACTGTGGTCAGACTGTGATCAGCTGGTCAGTTTCTGGTTTCTAGGTCAGACTATGGTCAGTTGGTCTGTTTCTGGTTGTCCAGTTCTGTTTCTCTGGACAGTTTGTTATTTCTGGTTTCTAGGTCAGACTCTGTGGTCATTTGATCAGTTTCCGGTTGTCTCGGTCACACTGTGGTCAGTTGGTCAATTTCTGGTTGCTCGATCAGACTGTGGTCAGTTAGTCAATTTCTGCTATACAAGTCAGACTGTGGTCAGTTTCTCAGTTTCTGGTTGTCTTGGTAAGAATGTGGTCAGTTGGTCAGTTTCAGGTTGTCTCGGTCAGACTGTGGTCAGTTGGTAAGTTGCCGGTTGCTAGATCAGTCTCTGTTCAGTTTGTTACTTTTTGGTTGCGAGGTCATCCTGAGTTCAATTGGCAGTTGCTGGTTACTTGATCAGACTGTAGTCAGTTCCGTTAGTTCTGGTTTCTCGGTCAGACAGTGGTCAGTTGTTCAGTTTCGGGTTGTCTCGGTCAGACTGTGGTCAGTTGGTCAGTTTCTGGTTGTCTCGGTCAGACTCTGGTCAGTTGGTCAGTTTCTGTTTTCTAGGTCAGACTGAAGTCAGTTGGTCAGTTTCTGGTTCCTAAGTTATACTGTGATCAGTTGGTCAATTACGGTTTCTAGCTCAGACTGTGGTCAGTTGGTCAGTATCAGGTTTCTAGGTCAGACTGTGGTCAGTTGCTCAGTTTCTCGTTTCTAGGTCACACTGTGGTCAGTTGCTATGTTTCGCGTTGTCACAGTCAGATTTTGGTCCGTTGGTCAGACTGTGCTCAGTTGGTCAGTTTATGCTTTCTAGATCAGACTGTGATCAGTTGGTCAGTTTCTGGTTTCTAGGTCAGACTGTGGTCAGTTGGTCAGATTCGGATTGTCTCGTTCATATTGTGGTCAGTTGGACAGTTTCTGGTTTCTAGATCATGCTGTGGTGAGTTGGTCTGTTTCTGGTGTCGAGGTCAGACTGTGGTCAGTTAGTGAGTTTCATGTTGCCTTGGTCAGACTGTGTTCAGTTGGTCAGTTTTTGGTTTCCAAATCAGACTGTGGTCAGTTGGTCAGTTTATGGTTTCTAGGTCAGTCTGTGGTCAGTTGGACAGTTTCTTTTTCCTCGGTCAGACTGTGGTCAATTGGTCAGTTTCTCGTTTCTCGTTCAGACTGTGTTCAGTTGGTCAGTTTCTGGTTTCTATGTCAGACTGTGATCAGTTGGTCAGTTTCTGTTTTCTCGGTCAGACTGTGGTCAGTTGGTCAGTTTCTGTTTTCTAGATCGGACTGTGATCAGTTGATCTGTTTCTGGCTTCTATGTCAGACTGTGTTCAGTTCGTCAGTTTCGGATTGTCTCGGTCAGCCTGTGTTCAGTTGATCAGTTTCTGGTTCCTAGGTCAGACTGTGGTCAGTTGGTCCATTTTTGGTATCTAGGTCAGACTGTGATCAGTTGGTCAGTTTCTGGTTTCGAGTTTAGTATGTGGTCAGTTGGACAGTTTCTGGTTTCGAGGTCAGACATTGGTCAGTTGGTCAGTTTCAGGTTTCTACGTCAGATAGTAGTCAGTTGGTCAGATACTGATTGCAAGGTAAGAATGTGGCCTGTTTGACAGTTTGTGGTTGCTAGGTCAGAATGTGATCATTTGGTCAGTTTTTGGTTTCGAGGTCAGATGGTGGTCAGTTGCTCAATTTCTGGTTTTAGGCCAGACTGTGGTCAGTTGGTTAGTTTCATGTTGTCTCGGTCAGACTGTGGTCAGTTGTTAGTTCCAGGTTTCTGGGTCAGACTGTGGACATTTTGTCAGTTTCAGGTTTCTCGGTCAGATTGTGGTTAATTAGTCTTTTTCTGGTTCCTAGGTCAGACTGTGGTCAGTTGGTCAGTTTCTGGTTACTCGTTCAGACTGTGATCAGTTTGTCAGATTCTGGTTTCTCAGTTAGACTGTGGTCAGTTGGTCCATTTCTGGTTTCTAGGTCAGACTGTGATCAGTTGGTCAGTTTCTGTTTTCTGAGTCAGACTTTGGTCAGTTGGTCAGTTTCGGGTTATCTAGATCAGACTGTGCTCAGTTGGTCAGTTGCTGGCTTCTACATCAGACTGTGGTCAGTTGGTCAGTTTCTGATTCCTGGGTCAGTCTGTGGTAACATGGTCAGTTTGTGGTTGCTAGGTCAGACTGTGGTCAGTTCGTCAGTTTCTGGTTTCTAGGTCAGACTGAGGTCAGTTGGTCCGTTTCTATTTCTAGGCCAGATTGTGTTCAGATAGTGGTCAGTTGGTCAGATACTGATTGCAAGGTAAGAATGTGGCCTGTTTGACAGTTTGTGGTTGCTAGGTCAGAATGTGGTAATTTGGTCAGTTTTTGGTTTCTGGATCAGATTGTGGTCAGTTGGTCAGTTGCTGGCTTCTACATCAAACTGTGGTCAGTTGGTCAGATTCTGGTTGCTAGGTCATAATGTGGCCTGTTTGAGAGTTTATGCTTGCTTGGTCATACTGTGGTCATTTGGCCTGTCACTGGTTGCTTGGTCAGACTGTGGTCAGTTGGTCAGTTTCATGTTGCTTCGGTCAGACTGTGTTTAGTTGGTCAGTTTCTGGTTTCTAGATCAGACTGTGGTCAGTTGATCTGTTTCTGGTTTCTAGGTCAGACTGCGGTCGGTTGGTCAGTTTCTGTTTTGTCGGTCAGACTGTGGTCAGTTGGACAGTTTCTGGTTTCTAGGTCAGAATGTGTTAAGTTGGTCTGTTTCTAGTTTCTAGGTCTGACTTTGGTCAGTCGGTCAGTTTCTGTTTTCTCGGTCAGACTATGGTCTGTTGGTCAGTTTCTTGTTTCTAGGTCAGACTGTGGTCAGTTGGTCAGTTTCTGGTTTCTGGTCAGACTGTGGTCAGTTGGTCAGTATCATGTTGCCTCGGTCAGACTGTTGTCAGTTGGTAAGTTGCTGGTTGCTAGGTCAGACTGTGCTCAGTTTGTATGTTTCTGATTCCTCGGTCAGACTGTGCTCAGTTGGTCAGTTGCTGGTTCTAGGTCAGTCTGTGTTCAGTTTGTTACATTTTGGTTGCAAGGTCATCCTGTGGTCAATTGGTCAGTTGCTGGTTACTTGATCAGACTGTGGTGTCGTTAGATTTTTGTGGTTTATAGTTCAGACTGTGATCAGT
Organism: Pristiophorus japonicus; assembly: GCF_044704955.1. NCBI lineage: Eukaryota > Metazoa > Chordata > Chondrichthyes > Pristiophoridae > Pristiophorus > Pristiophorus japonicus. The sequence continues at coordinate 5,277,852 of NW_027253324.1, forward strand.
TGGTCAGATTCTGGATCTTATTTCAGACTGTGGTTAGTTGGTCACTTCCTGCTTTCTAGGTCAGACTGAGGTCAGCTTGTCTGTATCTGGTTTCTAGGTCAGACTGTAGTCAGTTGTGGTTGCTAGGTCAGACTGTGGTCAGTTGGTCAGTTTCTGGTTTCTAAGTCAGACTGTGGTCAGTTAGTCAGTTTCTGATTCCTAGGTCAGTCTGTGGTCACTTGGTCAGTTTCTGGTTTCAAGGTCAGTCTGTGGTTAGTTGTTCAGTTTCTGATTTCTATGTCAGACTGCAGTCACTTACTGTTTGCTGCGACAGAATGTGGCTTGTTGGTCAGTTTGTGGTTGCTAGGTCAGAATGTGTTCAGTTGGTCAGTTTATGGATTCTAGGTCAGACTGAGGTCAGTTGGTCCGTTTCTATTTTCTGGGCCAGATTGTGCACTGTTGGTCAGTTTCTGGTTTTGAGTTAAGAATATGTTCAGTTGGTCAGTTTCGGGTTTCTAGATCAGATTGTGGTCAGTTGGTCAGTTTATTTTATTAGGTTAGTCTTCGGTCAGTTGGTCAGTTTCTGGTTTCTAGGTCAGAATGTGGTCCGTTGGTCAGTTTCTGGTTTCGAGGTCAGAATGTGGTCAGTTGGTCAGTTTCGGGTTTCTAGGTCGGACTGTGGTCAGTTGGTCAGTTTCTGGTTTCTAGGTCAGGCTGTGGTCAGTTGGTCAGTTTCCGGTTTCTACATCAGACTGTGGTCAGTTGGTCAGATACTGGTTTCTAGGTCAGAATGTGGCCTATTTGATAATTTGTGGTTGCTAGGTCAGAATGTGGTCATTTGGCCAGGTTTTGGTTTCGAGGTCAAAGTGTGGGCAGTTGCTCAGTTTCTGGTTTCGAGGTCAGACTGTGGTTAGTTGGTCAGTTGCTGGTTTCTACGTCAGACTGTGGTCAGTTGGACAGTTTCTGTTATTAGGTCAGACTGAGGTCAGATTGTCAGTTTCTGGTTTCTAGGTCAGAATGTGGTCAGTTGGTCTGTTTCTGGTTTCTAGGTCAGACTGTGGTCAGTTGGTCCTTTACTGGGTTACGGTCAGTCTGTGGTAGTTGGTCAGTTTCTGGTTTCGAGGTCAGAATGTGGTCAGTTTGTCAGTTTCGGTATTCTAGGTCAGATTGTAGTCAGTTGGTGAGTTGCTGGTTTCTACGTCAGACTGTGGTCAGTTGGTCAGATACTGGTGGCTAGGTCAGAATGTGGAAAGTTTCACAATTTGTTTTTGCTCGGTCAGAATGTGGTCATTTGGTCAGTTTTGGTTTCGAAGTCAGATTGTGGTCAGTTGCTCAGTTTCTGGTTTCTAGGTCAGACTGTGGTCAGTTGGTCAGTTTCTGGTTTCTAGGTCAGACTGTGGTCAGTTAGTCAGTTTCTGATTCCTAGGTCAGTCTGTGGTCAGTTGTTCAGTTTGTGGTTCCTAATTCAGTCTGTATTCAGTTCGTCAGTTTCTGGTTTCTCTTTCAGACTGTGGTTAGTTGGTCACTTCCTGGTTTCTAGGTCAGACTGTGGTCAGCTTGTCAGTATCTTATTTCTAGGTCAGACTGTAGTCAGTTACTGGTTGTTGCGACAGAATGTGGCCTGATGGTCAGTTTGTGGTTGCTAGGTCAGACTGTGGTCAGTTGGTCAGCTTCTGGTTTCTAGGTCAGACTGTGGTCAGTTAGTCAGTTTCTGATTCCTAGTTCAGTCTGTGGTAACTTGGTCAGTTTCTGGTTTCCTGGTCAGTCTGTGGTCAGTTGTTCAGTTTCTGGTTTCTATGTCAGACTGCAGTCAGTTACTGTTTGCTGCGACAGAATGTGGCCTGTTGGTAAGTTTGTGGTTGCTAGGTCAGAATGTGTTCAGTTGGTCAGTTTCTGGATTCTAGGTCAGACTGAGGTCAGTTGGTCCGTTTCTATTTTCTGGGCCAGATTGTGGACAGTTGGTCAGTTTCTGGTTTCGAGTTAAGAATATGGTCAGTTGGTCAGTTTCGGGTTTCTAGATCAGATTGTGGTCAGTTGGTCAGTTGCTGGCTTCTAAATCAAACTGTGGTCAGTTGGTCAGATACTGGTTGCTAGGTCAGAATGTGGCCTGTTTGACAGTTTATGCTTGCTTGGTCATACTGTGGTCATTTGGTCAGTTTTTGGTTTCAAGGGCAGATTGATGTCAGTTGGTCAGTTTCTGGTTTCTCGGTTAGACTGCGGTCAGTTGGTCAGTTTCTGGTTTCTAGATCAGACTGTGGTCAGTTGGTCAGTTTCTGGTTTTTGGTCAGACTGTGGTCAGTTGGTCAGTTTCATGTTGCCTCAGTCAGCCTGTGTTCAGTTGATCAGTTTCTGGTTCCTAGGTCAGACTGTGGCCAGATGGTCCATTTCTGGTTTCTAGGTCAGACTGTGGTCAGTTGGTCAGTTTCTGGTTTCGAGTTTAGTATGTGGTCAGTTGGACAGTTTCTGGTTTCGAGTTCAGACTGTGGTCAGTTGGTCAGTTTCGGGTTTCTAGGTCAGATTGTGGTCAGTTGGTCAGTTTCATGTTGCCTCAGTCAGCCTGTGTTCAGTTGATCAGTTTCTGGTTCCTAGGTCAGACTGTGGCCAGATGGTCCATTTCTGGTTTCTAGGTCAGACTGTGGTCAGTTGGTCAGTTTCTGGTTTCGAGTTTAGTATGTGGTCAGTTGGACAGTTTCTAGTTTCGAGGTCAGACATTGGTCAGTTGGTCAGTTTCAGGTTTCTGCGTCAGATAGTGTTCAGTTGGTCAGATACTGATTGCAAGTTAAGAATGTGGCCTGTTTGACAGTTTGTGGTTGCTAGGTCAGAATGTGATCATTTGGTCAGTTTTTGGTTTCGAGGTCAGATGGTGGTCAGTTGCTCAGTTTCTGGTTTTAGGCCAGACTGTGGTCAGTTGGTCAGTTTCATGTTGTCTCGGTCAGACTGTGGTCAGTTGTTAGTTCCAGGTTTCTGGGTCAGACTGTGGACATTTTGTCAGTTTCAGGTTTCTCGGTCAGATTGTGGTTAATTAGTCTTTTTCTGGTTTCTAGATCAGATTGTCGTCAGTTGGTCCGTTTCTGGTTCCTCGTTCAGACTGTGATCAGTTTGTCAGATTCTGGTTTCTCAGTTAGACTGTGGTCAGTTGGTCCATTTCTGGTTTCTAGGTCAGACTGTGATCAGTTGGTCAGTTTCTGTTTTCTGAGCCAGACTTTGGTCAGTTGGTCAGTTTCGGGTTATCTAGGTGAGACTGTGCTCAGTTGGTCAGTTGCTGGCTTCTACATCAGACTGTGGTCAGTTGGTCAGTTTCTGTTTTCTAGGTCAGACTTTGGTCAGTTGGTCTGTTTCGGGTAGTCTAGGTCAGACTGTGGTCAGTTCGTCAGTTCCTGGTTTCTGGGTCAGACTGTGATCAGTTGGTCAGTCACTGGTTGCTTGGTAATATTTTGGTCAGTTGGTTAGTTGCTGGTTTCTAGGTCAGGCTGTGCTCAGTTGGTCAGTTTCTGCTTTCCAGGTCAGACTGCGTTCAGTTGGTCAGTTTCTGGTGCTAGATCTGACTATGGTCAGTTGGTCAGTTTCTGGCTCCTAGATCAGACTATGGTCAGTTGATCAGTTTCTGGTTTCTAGGTCAGAATGTAGTCAGTTGATCAGTTTCAGATTGTCTCAGTCAGATTGTGGTCAGTTGGACAGTTTCTGGATTCTAGATCAGACTGTGGTCAGTTGGTCAGTTTCTGGTTTCTAGGTCAGACTGTGGTCAGTTGGTCAGTTTCATGTTGCCTCGGTCAGACTGTGTTCAGTTGGTCAGTTTCTGGTTTCTAGATCAGACTCTGGTCAGTTGGTCTGTTTCTGGTTTCTAGGTCAGACTGCGGTCGGTTGGTCAGTTTCTGTTTTGTCGGTCAGACTGTGGTCAGTTGGACAGTTTCTGGTTTCTAGGTCAGAATGTGTTAAGTTGGTCTGTTTCTAGTTTCTAGGTCAGACATTGGTCCGTCGGTTAGTTTCTGTTTTCTCGGTCAGACTATGGTCTGTTGGTCAGTTTCTTGTTTCTAGGTCAGACTGTGGTCAGTTGGTCAGCTTCGGATTGTCTCGGTCAGATTGTGGTCAGTTGGACAGTTTCTGGATTCGAGATCAGACTGTGGTCAGTTGGTCAGTTTCTGGTTCCTAGGTCAGACTGTGGTCAGTTGGTCAGTTTCCGGTTTCTACATCAGACTGTGGTCAGTTGGTCAGATACTGGTTGCTAGGTCAGAATGTGGTCTATTTGATAATTTGTGGTTGCTATGTCAGAATGTGGTCATTTGGCCAGATTTTGGTTTCGAGGTCAAAGTGTGGGCAGTTGCTCAGTTTCTGGTTTCGAGGTCAGACTGTGGTTAGTTGGTCAGTTGCTGGTTTCTACGTCAGACTGTGGTCAGTTGGACAGTTTCTGTTATTAGGTCAGACTGAGGTCAGATTGTCAGTTTCTGGTTTCTAGGTCAGAATGTGGTCAGTTGGTCTGTTTCTGATTTCTAGGTCAGACTGTGGTCAGTTGGTCCTTTACTGGGATCTAGGTCAGTCTGTGGTAGTTGGTCAGTTTCTGGTTTCGAGGTCAGAATGTGGTCAGTTGGTCAGTTTCGGTATTCTATGTCAGATTGTAGTCAGTTGGTCAGTTGCTGGTTTCTACATCAGACTGTGGTCAGTTGGTCAGATACTGGTGGCTAGGTCAGAATGTGCCAAGTTTCACAATTTGTTTTTGCTCGGTCAGAATGTGGTCATTTGGTCAGTTTTGGTTTCGAAGTCAGATTGTGGTCAGTTGCTCAGTTTCTGGTTTCTAGGTCAGACTCTGGTCAGTTGGTCAGTTTCATGTTGTCACGGTCAGACTGTGGTCAGTTGGTCAGTTCCAGGTTTCTGGGTCAGATTGTGTACATTTGGTCAGTTTCTGGTTTCTCGGTCAGATTGTGGTTAATTAGTCTTTTTCTGCTTTACAAGTCAGACTGTGGTCAGTTGGTCAGATTCTGGTTCCTAGTTCAGACTGTGGTCAGTTCGTCAATTTATGTTTTCTAGGTAAGGCTTTGGTCAGTTGGTCAGTTTCGGGTTGTCTCGGTCAGACTGTGTTCAGTTAGTCAATTTCTGGTTTCTAGGTCAGACTGTGGTCAGTTAGTCAGTTTCTGGTTTCTCTTTCAGACTGTGGTTTGTTGGTCACTTCCTGGTTTCTTGGTCAGACTGTGGTCAGCTCGTCAGTATCTTATTTCTAGGTCAGACTGTAGTCAGTTACTGGTTGCTGCGACAGAATGTGGCCTGATGGTCAGTTTGTGGTTGCTAGGTCAGACTGTGGTCAGTTGGTCAGCTTCTGCTTTCCAGGTCAGACTGCGTTCAGTTGGTCAGTTTCTGGTGCTAGATCTGACTATGGTCAGTTGGTCAGTTTCTGGCTCCTAGATCAGACTATGGTCAGTTGATCAGTTTCTGGTTTCTAGGTCAGAATGTAGTCAGTTGATCAGTTTCAGATTGTGGTCAGTTGGACAGTTTCTGGATTCTAGATCAGACTGTGGTCAGTTGGTCAGTTTCTGGTTTATAGGTCAGACTGTGGTCAGTTGGTCAGTTTCATGTTGCCTCGGTCAGACTGTGTTCAGTTGGTCAGTTTCTGGTTTCTAGATCAGACTGTGGTCAGTTGGTCTGTTTCTGGTTTCTAGGTCAGACTGCGGTCGGTTGGTCAGTTTCTGTTTTGTCGGTCAGACTAAGGTCAGTTTGACAGTTTCTGGTTTCTATGTCAGAATGTGTTAAGTTGGTCTGTTTCTAGTTTCTAGGTCAGACTTTGGTCAGTCGGTCAGTTTCTGTTTTCTCGGTCAGACTATGGTCTGTTGGTCAGTTTCTTGTTTCTAGGTCAGACTGTGGTCAGTTGGTCAGCTTCGGATTGTCTCGGTCAGATTGTGGTCAGTTGGACAGTTTCTGGATTCGAGATCAGACTGTGGTCAGTTGGTCAGTTTCTGGTTTCTAGGTCAGACTGTGGTCAGTTGGTCAGTTTCCGGTTTCTACATCAGACTGTGGTCAGTTGGTCAGATACTGGTTGCTAGGTCAGAATGTGGCCTATTTGATAATTTGTGGTTGCTATGTCAGAATGTGGTCATTTGGCCAGGTTTTCGTTTCGAGGTCAAAGTGTGGGCAGTTGATCAGTTTCTGGTTTCGAGGTCAGGCTGTGGTTAGTTGGTCAGTTGCTGGTTTCTGCGTCAGACTGTGGTCAGTTGGACAGTTTCTGTTATTAGGTCAGACTGAGGTCAGATTGTCAGTTTCTGGTTTCTAAGTCAGAATGTGGTCAGTTGGTCTGTTTCTGGTTTCTAGGTCAGACTGTGGTCAGTTGGTCCTTTACTGGGTTCTAGGTCAGTCTGTGGTAGTTGGTCAGTTTCTGGTTTCGAGGTCAGAATGTGGTCAGTTGGTCAGTTTCGGTATTCTAGGTCAGATTGCAGTCAGTTGGTCAGTTGCTGGTTTCTACGTCAGACTGTGGTCAGTTGGTCAGATACTGGTGGCTAGGTCAGAATGTGGCAAGTTTCACAATTTGTTTTTGCTCGGTCAGAATGTGGTCATTTGGTCAGTTTTGGTTTCGAAGTCAGATTGTGGTCAGTTGCTCAGTTTCTGTTTTCTAGGTCAGACTGTGGTCAGTTGGTCAGTTTCATGTTGTCACGGTCAGACTGTGGTCAGTTGGTCATTTCCACGTTTCTGGGTCAGATTGTGTACATTTGGTCAGTTTCTGGTTCCTCGGTCAGATTGTGGTTAATTCGTACTTTTCTGGTTTACAAGTCAGACTGTGGTCAGTTGGTCAGTTTCTGGATCCTAGTTCAGACTGTGGTCAGTTCGTCAGTTTATGTTTTCTAGGTAAGGCTTTGGTCAGTTGGTCAGTTTCGGGTTGTCTAGGTCAGACTGTGGTCAGTTGGTCAGTTTGTGGTTTCTAGGTCAGACTGTGGTCAGTTGGTCAGTTTCATGTTGCCTCGGTCAGACTGTGTTCAGTTGGTCAGTTTCTGGTTTCTAGATCAGACTGTGGTCAGTTGGTCTGTTTCTGGTTTCTAGGTCAGACTGCGGTCGGTTGGTCAGTTTCTGTTTTGTCGGTCAGACTGTGGTCAGTTGGACAGTTTCTGGTTTCTAGGTCAGAATGTGTTAAGTTGGTCTGTTTCTAGTTTCTAGGTCAGACTTTGGTCAGTCGGTCAGTTTCTGTTTTCTCGGTCAGACTATGGTCTGTTGGTCAGTTTCTTATTTCTAGGTTAGACTGTGGTCAGTTGGTCAGCTTCGGATTGTCTCGGTCAGATTGTGGTCAGTTGGACAGTTTCTGGATTCGAGATCAGACTGTGGTCAGTTGGTCAGTTTCCGGTTTCTGGTCAGACTGTGGTCAGTTGGTCAGTATCATGTTGCCTCGGTCAGACTGTTGTCAGTTGGTAAGTTGCTGGTTGCTAGGTCAGACTGTGCTCAGTTTGTATGTTTCTGATTCCTCGGTCAGACTGTGCTCAGTTGCTCAGTTTCTGGTTACGAGGTCAGACTGTTGTCAGTTGGTCAGTTGCTGGTTCTAGGTCAGTCTGTGTTCAGTTTGTTACATTTTGGTTGCAAGGTCATCCTGTGGTCAATTGGTCAGTTGCTGGTTACTTGATCAGACTGTGGTGTAGTTAGTTTTTTGTGGTTTATAGTTCAGACTGTGATCAGTTGGTCAGATTCTGGATCTTATTTCAGACAGTGGTCAGTTGGTCAGTTTCTGGTTTCTCGGTTAGACTGTGGTCAGTAGGTCAGTTTCTGGTTTCTAGGTCAGTCTGTGGTCAGTTGGTCAGTTTCATTCTGCCTCGATCAGACTGTGTTCAATTGATCAGTTTCTGGTTTCTCGGTCAGACTGTGGTCAGTTGGTCAGTTTATGTTATTAGGTTAGTCTTCGGTCAGTTGGCCAGTTTCTGGTTTCTTGGTCAGAATGTGGTCCGTTGGTCAGTTTCTGGTTTCCAGGTCAGAATGTGGTCAGTTGGTCAGTTGCTGGTTTCTACGTCAGACTGTGGTCAGTTGGACAGTTTCTGTTATTAGGTCAGACTGAGTTCAGATGGTCAGTTTCTGGTTTCGAGGTCAGAATGTGGTCAGTTGGTCAGTTTCGGGTTTCTAGGTCGGACTGTGGTCAGTTGGTCAGATGCTGGTTGCTAGGTCAGAATGTGGCCTGTTTGATAATTTGTGGTTGCTAGGTCAGAATGTGGTCATTTGACCAGGTTTTGGTTTCGAGGTCAGATTGTGGTCAGTTGCTCAGTTTCTGGTTTCGAGGTCAGACTGTGGTTAGTTGGTCAGTTGCTGGTTTCTACGTCAGACTGTGGTCAGTTGGACAGTTTCTGTTATTAGGTCAGACTGAGTTCAGATGGTCAGTTTCTGGTTTCTAGGTCAGACTGTGCTCAGTTGGTCCTTTACTGGGTTCTAGATCAGTCTGTGGTAGTTGGTCAGTTTCTGGTTTCGAGGTCAGACTGTGGTCAGTTGGTCAGTTTCGCGATTCTAGGTCAGATTGTGGTCAGTTGGTCAGTTGCTGGTTTCTACGTCAGACTGTGGTCAGTTGGTCAGATACTGGTGGCTAGGTCAGAATGTGGCAAGTTTGACAATTTGTGTTTGCTAGGTAAGAATGTGGTCATTTGGTCAGTTTTGGTTTCGAAGTCAGATTGTGGTCAGTTGCTCAGTTTCTGGTTTCTAGGTCAGACTGTGGTCAGTTGGTCAGTTTCTGGTTTCTCGGTCAGATTGTGGTTAATTAGTCTTTTTCTGGTTTACAAGTCAGACTGTGGTCAGTTGGTCAGTTTCTGGTTCCTAGTTCAGACTGTGGTCAGTTCGTCAGTTTATGTTTTCTAGGTAAGACTTTGGCCTGTTGGTCAGTTTCGGGTTGTCTAGGTCAGACTGTGTTCAATTAGTCAAATTCTGATTTCTAGGTCAGACTGCGGTCAGTTCGTCAATTTCTGATTCCGAGGTCAGTCTGCACTCACTTGTCAATTTCTGGTTTCTAGGTCAGTCTTTGGTCAGTTGTTCAGTTTCTGATTCCTAATTCAGTCTGTGTTCAGTTAGTCAGTTTTTGGTTTATCGTTCAGACTGTGGTTAGTTGGTCACTTCCTGGTTTCTAGGTCAGACTGTGGTCAGCTTGTCAGTATCTGGTTTCTAGGTCAGACTGTAGTCAGTTACTGGTTGCTGCGACAGAATGTGGCCTGTTGGTCAGTTTGTGGTTGCTAGGTCAGACTGTGGTCAGTTGGTCAGTTTCTGGTTTCTAAGTCAGACTGTGGTCAGTTAGGCAGTTTCTGATTCATAGGTCAGTCTGTGATCTCTTGGTCAGTTTCTGGTTTCTTGGTCAGTCTTTGGTCAGTTGTTCAGTTTCTGGTTTCTAGGTCAGACTGTAGTCAGTTACTGGTTGCTGCGACAGAATGTGGCCTGTTGGTCAGTTTGTGGTTACTAGATCAGACTGTGGTCAGTTGTTCAGTTTCTGGATTCTAGGTCAGACTGAGGTCAGTTGGTCCGTTTCTATTTTCTAGGCCTGATTGTGGACAGTTGGTCAGTTTCTGGTTTCCAGTTAAGAATATGGTCAGTTGGTCAGTTTCGGGTTTCTAGGTCAGATTGTGGTCAGTTGGTCAGTTTCATGTTGCCTCGGTCAGCCTGGTTCTGGTTCCTAGGTCAGACTGTGATCAGTTGGTCAGTTTCTGGTTTCGAGTTTAGTATGTGGTCAGTTGGACAGTTTCTGTTTTCGAGTTTAGTATGTGGTCAGTTGGATAGTTTCTGGTTTCGAGGTCAGACTGTGGTCAGTTGGTCAGTTTCAGGTGTCTACGTCAGATAGTGGTCAGTTGGTCAGATACTGATTGCAAGGTAAGAATGTGGCCTGTTTGACAGTTTGTGTTTGCTAGGTCAGAATGTGGTCATTTGGTCAGTTTTTGGTTTCGAGGTCAGATGGTGGTCAGTTGCTCAGTTTCTGGTTTTAGGTCAGTTGGTCAGTTTCTGGTTTCTAGATCAGACTGTGGTCAGTTGGTCTCTTTCTGGTTTCTTGGTCAGACTGCGGTCGGTTGGTCAGTTTCAGTTTTGTCGGTCTGACTGTGGTCAGTTGGACAGTTTCTGGTTTCTAGGTCAGACTGTGTTAAGTTTGTCTCTTTCTGGTTTCTATGTCAGACTGTGGTCAGTCGGTCAGTTTCTGTTTTCTCGGTCAGACTATTGTCTGTTGGTCAGTTTCTGGTTTCTAGGTCAGACTGTGGTCAGTTGGTCAGTTTCTGGTTTCTAGATCAGACTATGGTTAGTTGATCAGTTTCTTGTTTCTAGTTTCTAGGTCAGACTGTGGTCAGTTGGTCAGCTTCGGATTGTCTCGGTCAGATTGTGGTCAGTTGGACAGTTTCTGGATTCGAGATTAGACTGTGGTCAGTTGGTCAGTTTCTGGTTTCTGGTCAGATTGTGGTCAGTTGGTCAGTTACATGCTTCCTCGGTCAGACTGTTGTCAGTTGGTAAGTTGCTGCTTGCTAGGTCAGACTGTGCTCAGTTTGTATGTTTCTGATTCCTCGGTCAGACTGTGCTCAGTTGCTCAGTTTCTGGTTTCGAGGTCAAACTGTGGGCAGTTGGTCAGTTGCTGGCTCTAGGTCAGTCTCTGGACTGTTGGTCAGTTGCTGGTTGCTAGATCAGTCTGTGTTCAGTTTGTTACATTTTGGTTGCAAAGTCATCCTGTGGTCAATTGGTCAGTTGCTGGTTACTTGATCAGACTGTGGTCAGTTCCGTCAGTTTCTGGTTTATCGGTCAGATTGTGGTATAGTTAGTTTTTTCTGGTTTATAGGTCAGACTGTGATCAGTTGGTCAGTTTCTGGATCTTATTTCAGACAGTGGTCAGTTGGTCTGTTTCTGGTTTCTCGTTTAGACTGTGGTCAGTTGGTCAGTTTCTGGTTTCTAGATCAGACTGTGGTCAGTTGCTCATTGTCTGATTTCTAGGTCAGTCTGTGGTCAGTTGGTCAGTTTCATTCTGCCTCGGTCAGACTGTGTTCAATTGATCAGTTTCTGGTTTCTCGGTCAGACTGTGGTCAGTTGGTCAATTTATGTTATTAGGTCAGTCTTCGGTCAGTTGGTCAGTTTCTGGTTTCTACGTCAGACTGTGGTCAATTGGACAGTTTCTGTTATTATGTCAGACTGAGTTCAGATGGTCAGTTTCTGGTTTCGAGGTCAGAATGTGGTCAGTTGGTCAGTTTCGGGATTCTAGGTTAGACTGTGGTCAGTTGGTCAGTTTCCGGTTTCGATTAAAGTATGTGATCAGTTAGACAGTTTCTGGTTTCGAGGTCAGACTGTGGTCAGTTGGTCAGTTTCGTGTTCTCGGTCAGATTTTGGTCAGTTGATTAGTTGCTGGTTTCTACATCAGACTGTGGTCAGTTGGTCAGATACTGGTTGCTAGCTCAGAATGTGGCCTGTTTGATAATTTCTGGTTGCTAGGTCAGAATGTGGTCATTTGGCCAGGTTTTGGTTTCGAGGTCAGATTGTGGTCAGTTGCTCAGTTTCTGGTTTCGAGGTCAGACTGTGATTAATTGGTCAGTTGCTGGTTTCTACGTCAGACTGTGGTCAGTTGGACAGTTTCTGTTATTAGGTCAGACTGAGGTCAGAAGGTCAGTTACTGGTTTCTAGGTCAGAATGTGGTCAGTTGGTCAGTTTCTGCTTTCTACGTCAGACTGTGGTCAGTTGGTCCTTTACTGGTTTCTAGGTCAGTCTGTGTTAGTTGGTCAGTTTCTGGTTTCGAGTTAAGAATGTGGTCAGTTGGACAGTTTCTGGTTTCGAGTTCAGACTGTGGTCAGTTGGTCAGTTTCGGGTTTCTAGGTCAGATTGAGGTCAGTTGGTCAGTTGCTGGTTTCTCCGTCAGACTGTGGTCATTTGGTCAGTTACTGGTTGCTAGGTCAGAATGTGGGAAGTTTGACAATTTGTGTTTGCTAGGTCAGAAAATGGTCATTTGTTCAGTTTTTGGTTTCGAGGTCAGATTGTGGTCAGTTGCTCAGTTTCTAGTTTCTAGGTCAGACTGTGGTCAGTTGGTCAGTTTCATGTTGTCTCGGTCAGACTGTGGTCAGTTGGTTAGTTCCAGGTTTCTGGGTCAGACTGTGGACATTTGGTCAGTTTCTGGTTTCTAGGTCAGTCTGTGGTCACTTCTTCAGTTTCTGGTTCCTAATTCAGTCTGTGGTCAGTTGGTCAGTTTCTGGTTTCTCGTTCAGGCTGTGGTTAGTTGGTCACTTCCTGGTTTCTAGGTCAGACTGAGGTCAGCTTGTCAGTATCTGGTTTCTAGGTCAGACTGTCGTCAGTTACTGGTTGCTGCGACAGAATGTGGCCTGTTGGTCAGTTTGTGGTTGCTAGGTCAGACTGTGATCAGTTGGTCAGTTTCTGGTTTCTAAGTCAGACTGTGGTCAGTTAGTCAGTTTCGGATTCCTCGGTTAGTCTGTGGTCACTTGGTCAGTTTCTGGTTTCCAGGTCAGTCTGTGGTTATGTGTTCAGTTTCTGATTTCTATGTCAGACTGTAGTCAGTTACTGGCTGATGCGACAGAATGTGGCCTGTTGGTCAGTTTGTGGTTGCGAGGTCAGACTGTGTTCAGTTGGTCAGTTTGTGGTTTCTAGGTCAGACTGAGGTCAGTTGGTCTGTTTCTATTTTCTGGGCCAGATTGTGGACAGTTTGTCAGTTTCTGGTTTCGAGTTAAGAATATGGTCAGTTGGTCAGTTTCGGGTTTCTAGATCAGATTGTGGTCAGTTGGTCAGTTGCTGGCTTCTACATCAAACTGTGGTCAGTTGGTCAGATACTGGTTGCTAGGTAAGAATGTTGTCTGTTTGACAGTTTATGCTTGCTTGTTCATACTGTGGTCATTTGGTCAGTTTTTGGTTTCAAGGGCAGATTGATGTCAGTTGGTCAGTTTCTGGTTTCTCGGTTAGACTGCGGTCAGTTGGTCAGTTTCTGGTTTCTAGATCAGACTGTGGTCAGTCGGTCAATTTCTGGATTTTGGTCAGACTGTGGTCAGATGGTCAGTTTCATGTTGCCTCAGTCAGCCTGTGTTCAGTTGATCAGTTTCTGGTTCCTAGGTCAGACTGTGGTCAGTTGGTCCATTTCTGGTTTCTTGGTCAGACTGTGGTCAGTTGGTCAGTTTCTGGTTTCGAGTTTAGTATGTGGTCAGTTGGACAGTTTCTGGTTTCGAGTTCAGACTGTGGTCAGTTGGTCAGTTTCGGGTTTCTAGGTCAGATTGTGGTCAGTTGGTCAGTTTCATGTTGCCTCGGTCAGCCTGTGTTCAGTTGATCAGTTTCTGGTTCCTAGGTCAGACTGTGGTCAGTTGGTCCATTTCTGGTTTCTAGGTCAGATTGTAATCAGTTGGTCAGTTTCTGGTTTCGAGTTTAATCTGTGGTCAGTTGGACAGTTTCTGGTTTCGAGGTCAGACATTGGTCAGTTGGTCAGTTTCAGGTTTCTACGTCAGATAGTGGTCAGTTGGTCAGATACTGATTGCAAGGTAAAAATGTGGCCTGTTTGACAGTTTGTGGTTGCTAGGTCAGAATGTGGTCATTTGGTCAGTTTCGGGTTGTCTAGTTCAGACTGTGGTCCGTTAATCAGTTTCTGATTCCTAGGTCAGTCTGCGGTCACTTGGTCAGTTTCTGGTTTCTAGGTCAGTCTGTGGTCACTTGTTCAGTTTCTGGTTCCTAATTCAGTCTGTGGTCAGTTGGTCAGTTTCTGGCTTCTCGTTCAGGCTGTGGTTAGTTGGTCACTTCCTGGTTTCTAGGTCAGACTGAGGTCAGCTTGTCAGTATATGGTTTCTAGGTCAGACTGTCGTCAGTTACTGGTTGCTGCGACAGAATGTGGCCTGTTGGTCAGTTTGTGGTTGCTAGGTCAGACTGTGATCAGTTGGTCAGTTTCTGGTTCCTAAGTCAGACTGTGGTCAGTTAGTCAGTTTCTGATTCCTCGGTTAGTCTGTGGTCACTTGGTCAGTTTCTGGTTTCTAGGTCAGTCTGTGGTTATGTGTTCAGTTTCTGATTTCTATGTCAGACTGTAGTCAGTTACTGGCTGCTGCGACAGAATGTGGCCTGTTGGTCAGTTTGTGGTTGGTAGGTCAGACTGTGTTCAGTTGGTCAGTTTCTGGTTTCGAGGTCAGACATTGGTCAGTTGGTCAGTTTCAGGTTTCTACGTCAGATAGTGGTCAGTTGGTCAGATACTGATTGCAAGGTAAGAGTGTGGCCTGTTTGACAGTTTGTGGTTGCTAGGTCAGAATGTGGTCAGTTGGTCAGTTTCATGTTGTCTCGGTCAGACTGTGGTCAGTTGTTAGTTCCAGGTTTCTGGGTCAGACTGTGGGCATTTTGTCAGTTTCTGGTTTCTCGGTCAGATTGTGGTTAATTAGTCTTTTTCTGGTTTCCAGGACAGACTGTAGTCAGTTGGTCAGTTTCTGGTTCCTCGTTCAGACTGTGATCAGTTTGTCAGATTCTGGTTTCTCAGTTAGACTGTGGTCAGTTGGTCCATTTCTGGTTTCTAGGTCAGACTGTGATCAGTTGGTCAGTTTCCGGTTTCGATTAAAGTATGTGTTCAGTTGGACAGTTTCTGGTTTCGAGGTCAGACTGTGGTCAGTTGGTCAGTTTCAGGTTCTCGGTCAGATTTTGGTCAGTTGGTTAGTTGCTGGATTCTACATCAGACTGTGGTCAGTTGGTCAGATACTGGTTGCTAGGTCAGAATGTGGCCTGTTTGATCATTTGTGGTTGCTAGGTCAGAATGTGGTCATTTGGCCAGGTTTTGGTTTCGAGGTCAGATTGTGGTCAGTTGCTCAGTTTCTGGTTTCGAGGTCAAACTGTGGTTCGTTGGTCAGTTGCTGGTTTCTACGTCAGACTGTGGTCCGTTGGACAGATTCTGTTATTAGGTCAGACTGAGGTAGAAGGTCAGTTTCTGGTTTCTAGGTCATAATGTGGTCATTTGGTCAGTTTCTGGTTTCTAGGTCAGACTGTGGTCAGTTGGTCCTTTACTGGTTTCTAGGTCAGTCTGTGTTAGTTGGTCAGTTTCTCGTTTCGAGTTAAGAATGTGGTCAGTTGGACAGTTTCTGGTTTCGAGTTCAGACTGTGGTCAGTTGGTCAGTTTCGGGTTTCTAGGTCAGATTGTGGTCAGTTGGTCAGTTGCTGGTTTCTCCGTCAGACTGTGGTCAGTTGGTCAGTTACTGGTTGCTAGGTCAGAATGTGGCAAGTTTGACAATTTGTGTTTGCTAGGTCAGAAAATGGTCATTTGGTCAGTTTTTGGTTTCGAGGTCAGATTGTGGTCAGTTGCTGAGTTTCTAGTTTCTAGGTCAGACTGTGGTCAGTTGGTCAGTTTCATGTTGTCTCGGTCAGAATATGGTTAGTTGGTCAGTTCCAGGTTTCTGGGTCAGACTGTGGACAATTGGTCAGTTTCTTGTTTCTTGGTCAGATTCTGGTCAGTTGTTCAGTTTCTGGTTCCTAATTCAGTCTGTGGTCAGTTGGTCAGTTTCTGGTTTCTCGTTCAGACTGTTGTCAGTTCGTCAGTTTCTGTTTTCTAGGTAAGACTTTGGTCAGTTGGTCAGTTTCGGGTTGTCTAGGTCAGACTGTGATCAGTTAGTCAGTTTCTGATTCCTCGGTCAGTCTGCGGCCACTTGGTCAGTTTGTGGTTTCTAGGTCAGTTTGTGGTCAGTTGTTCAGTTTCTGGTTCCTAATTCAGTCTGTGATCAGTTGGTCAGTTTCTGGTTTCTCGTTCAGACTGTGGTTAGTTGGTCACTTCCTGGTTTCTATGTCAGACTGAGGTCAGCTTGGCAGTATCTGGTTTCTCGGTCAGACTGTAGTCAATTACTGGTTGCTGCGACAGAATGTGGCCTGTTGGTCAGTTTGTGGTTGCTAGGTCAGACTGTGGTCAGTTGGTCAGTTTCTGGTTTCTAAGTCAGACTGTGGTCAGTTAGTCAGTTTCTAATTCCTAGGTCAGTCTGTGGTCACTTGGTCAGTTTCTGGTTTCTAGGTCAGTCTGTGGTTAGTTGTTCAGTTTCTGATTTCTATGTCAGACTGCAGTCAGTTACTGTTTGCTGCGACAGAATGTGGCCTGTTGGTCAGTTTGTGGTTGCTAGGTCAGAATGTGTTCAGTTGGTCAGTTTCTGGATTCTAGGTCAGACTGAGGTCAGTTGGTCCGATTCTATTTTCTGGGCCAGATTGTGGACAGTTGGCCAGTTTCTGGTTTCGAGTTAAGAATATGGTCAGTTGGTCAGTTTCGGGTTTCTAGATCAGATTGTGGTTAGGTTAGTTGGTCAGTTGCTGGCTTCTACATCAAACTGTGGTCAGTTGGTCAGATACTAGTTGCTAGGTCAGAATGTGGCCTGTTTGATAGTTTATGCTTGCTAGGTCATACTGTGGTCATTAGGTCGGTTTGTGTTTCATGGGCAGATTGATGTCAGTTGGTCAGTTTCTGGTTTCTCGGTTAGATTGCGGTCAGTTGGTCTGTTTCTGGTTTCTAGATCAGACTGTGGTCAGTTGGTCAGTTTCTGGTGTTTGGTCAGACTGTGGTCAGTTGGTCAGTTTCATGTTGCCTCAGTCAGCCTGTGTTCAGTTGATCAGTTTCTGGTTCCTAGGTCAGACTATGGCCTGATGGTCCATTTCTGGTTTCTAGGTCAGACTGTGGTCAGTTGGTCAGTTTCTGGTTTCGAGTTTAGTATGTGGTCAGTTGGACAGTTTCTGGTTTCGAGTTCAGATTGTGGTTAATTAGTCTTTTTCTGGTTTCTAGATCAGACTGTGGTCAGTTGGTCAGTTTCTGGTTCCTAGGTCAGACTGTGGCCAGATGGTCCATTTCTGGTTTCTAGGTCAGACTGTGGTCAGTTGGTCAGTTTCTGGTTTCGAGTTCAGACTGTGGTCAGTTGGTCAGTTTCGGGTTTCTAGGTCAGATTGTGGTCAGTTGGTCAGTTGCTGGTTTCTACGTCAGCCTGTGGTCAGTTGGTCAGATACTGATTGCGAGGTAAGAATGTGGCCTGTTTGACAGTTTGTGGTTGCTAGGTCAGAATGTGGTCATTTGGTCAGTTTTTGGTTTCGAGGTCAGATTGTGGTCAGTTGCTCAGTTTCTGGTTTCTAGGCCAGACTGTGGTCAGTTGGTCAGTTTCATGTTGTCTCGGTCAGACTGTGGTCAGTTGGTTAGTTCCAGGTTCCTGGGTCAGACTGTGGACATTTTGTCAGTTTCTGGTTTCTCGGTCAGATTGTGGTTAATTAGTCTTTTTCTGGTTTCTAGATCAGACTGTGGTCAGTTGGACAGTTTCTGGTTCCTAGATCAGACTGTGGCCAGATGGTCCATTTCTGGTTTCTAGGTCAGACTGTGGTCAGTTGGTCAGTTTCTGGTTTCGAGTTCAGACTGTGGTCAGTTGGTCAGTTTCTGGTTTCTAAGTCAGACTGTGGTCAGTTAGTCAGTTTCTAATTCCTAGGTCAGTCTGTGGTCACTTGGTCAGTTTCTGGTTTCTAGGTCAGTCTGTGGTTAGTTGTTCAGTTTCTGATTTCTATGTCAGCTGCAGTCAGTTACTGTTTGCTGCGACAGAATGTGGCCTGTTGCTCAGTTTGTGGTTGCTAGGTCAGAATGTGTTCAGTTGGTCAGTTTCTGGATTCTAGGTCAGACTGAGGTCAGTTGGTCCGATTCTATTTTCTGGGCCAGATTGTGGACAGTTGGCCAGTTTCTGGTTTCGAGTTAAGAATATGGTCAGTTGGTCAGTTTCGGGTTTCTAGATCAGATTGTGGTTAGTTGGTCAGTTGCTGGCTTCTACATCAAACTGTGGTCAGTTGGTCAGATACTAGTTGCTAGGTCAGAATGTGGCCTGTTTGACAGTTTATGCTTGCTAGGTCATACTGTGGTCATTAGGTCGGTTTGTGTTTCATGGGCAGATTGATGTCAGTTGGTCAGTTTCTGGTTTCTCGGTTAGATTGCGGTCAGTTGGTCTGTTTCTGGTTTCTAGATCAGACTGTGGTCAGTTGGTCAGTTTCTGGTGTTTGGTCAGACTGTGGTCAGTTGGTCAGTTTCATGTTGCCTCAGTCAGCCTGTGTTCAGTTGATCAGTTTCTGGTTCCTAGGTCAGACTATGGCCTGATGGTCCATTTCTGGTTTCTAGGTCAGACTGTGGTCAGTTGGTCAGTTTCTGGTTTCGAGTTTAGTATGTGGTCAGTTGGACAGTTTCTGGTTTCGAGTTCAGATTGTGGTTAATTAGTCTTTTTCTGGTTTCTAGATCAGACTGTGGTCAGTTGGTCAGTTTCTGGTTCCTAGGTCAGACTGTGGCCAGATGGTCCATTTCTGGTTTCTAGGTCAGACTGTGGTCAGTTGGTCAGTTTCTGGTTTCGAGTTCAGACTGTGGTCAGTTGGTCAGTTTCGGGTTTCTAGGTCAGATTGTGGTCAGTTGGTCAGTTGCTGGTTTCTACGTCAGCCTGTGGTCAGTTGGTCAGATACTGATTGCGAGGTAAGAATGTGGCCTGTTTGACAGTTTGTGGTTGCTAGGTCAGAATGTGGTCATTTGGTCAGTTTTTGGTTTCGAGGTCAGATTGTGGTCAGTTGCTCAGTTTCTGGTTTCTAGGCCAGACTGTGGTCAGTTGGTCAGTTTCATGTTGTCTCGGTCAGACTGTGGTCAGTTGGTTAGTTCCAGGTTCCTGGGTCAGACTGTGGACATTTTGTCAGTTTCTGGTTTCTCGGTCAGATTGTGGTTAATTAGTCTTTTTCTGGTTTCTAGATCAGACTGTGGTCAGTTGGACAGTTTCTGGTTCCTAGATCAGACTGTGGCCAGATGGTCCATTTCTGGTTTCTAGGTCAGACTGTGGTCAGTTGGTCAGTTTCTGGTTTCGAGTTCAGACTGTGGTCAGTTGGTCAGTTTCTGGTTTCTAAGTCAGACTGTGGTCAGTTAGTCAGTTTCTAATTCCTAGGTCAGTCTGTGGTCACTTGGTCAGTTTCTGGTTTCTAGGTCAGTCTGTGGTTAGTTGTTCAGTTTCTGATTTCTATGTCAGCTGCAGTCAGTTACTGTTTGCTGCGACAGAATGTGGCCTGTTGCTCAGTTTGTGGTTGCTAGGTCAGAATGTGTTCAGTTGGTCAGTTTCTGGATTCTAGGTCAGACTGAGGTCAGTTGGTCCGATTCTATTTTCTGGGCCAGATTGTGGACAGTTGGCCAGTTTCTGGTTTCGAGTTAAGAATATGGTCAGTTGGTCAGTTTCGGGTTTCTAGATCAGATTGTGGTTAGTTGGTCAGTTGCTGGCTTCTACATCAAACTGTGGTCAGTTGGTCAGATACTAGTTGCTAGGTCAGAATGTGGCCTGTTTGACAGTTTATGCTTGCTAGGTCATACTGTGGTCATTAGGTCGGTTTGTGTTTCATGGGCAGATTGATGTCAGTTGGTCAGTTTCTGATTTCTCGGTTAGATTGCGGTCAGTTGGTCTGTTTCTGGTTTCTAGATCAGACTGTGGTCAGTTGGTCAGTTTCTGGTGTTTGGTCAGACTGTGGTCAGTTGGTCAGTTTCATGTTGCCTCAGTCAGCCTGTGTTCAGTTGATCAGTTTCTGGTTCCTAGGTCAGACTATGGCCAGATGGTCCATTTCTGGTTTCTAGGTCAGACTGTGGTCAGTTGGTCAGTTTCTGGTTTCGAGTTTAGTATGTGGTCAGTTGGACAGTTTCTGGTTTCGAGTTCAGATTGTGGTTAATTAGTCTTTTTCTGGTTTCTAGATCAGACTGTGGTCAGTTGGTCAGTTTCTGGTTCCTAGGTCAGACTGTGGCCAGATGGTCCATTTCTGGTTTCTAGGTCAGACTGTGGTCAGTTGGTCAGTTTCTGGTTTCGAGTTCAGACTGTGGTCAGTTGGTCAGTTTCGGGTTTCTAGGTCAGATTGTGGTCAGTTGGTCAGTTGCTGGTTTCTACGTCAGCCTGTGGTCAGTTGGTCAGATACTGATTGCGAGGTAAGAATGTGGCCTGTTTGACAGTTTGTGGTTGCTAGGTCAGAATGTGGTCATTTGGTCAGTTTTTGGTTTCGAGGTCAGATTGTGGTCAGTTGCTCAGTTTCTGGTTTCTAGGCCAGACTGTGGTCAGTTGGTCAGTTTCATGTTGTCTCGGTCAGACTGTGGTCAGTTGGTTAGTTCCAGTTTCCTGGGTCAGACTGTGGACATTTTGTCAGTTTCTGGTTTCTCGGTCAGATTGTGGTTAATTAGTCTTTTTCTGGTTTCTAGATCAGACTGTGGTCAGTTGGACAGTTTCTGGTTCCTAGATCAGACTGTGGCCAGATGGTCCATTTCTGGTTTCTAGGTCAGACTGTGGTCAGTTGGTCAGTTTCTGGTTTCGAGTTCAGACTGTGGTCAGTTGGTCAGTTTCGGGTTGCTAGGTCAGATTGTGGTCAGTTGGTCAGTTGCTGGTTTCTACGTCAGCCTGTGGTCAGTTGGTCAGATACTGATTGCGAGGTAAGAATGTGGCCTGTTTGACAGTTTGTGGTTGCTAGGTCAGAATGTGGTAATTTGGTCAGTTTTTGGTTTCGAGGTCAGATTGTGGTCAGTTGCTCAGTTTCTGGTTTCTAGGCCAGACATGGTCAGTTAGTCAGTTTCAAGTTGTCCCGGTCAGACTGTGGTCAGTTGTTAGTTCCAGGTTTCTGGGTCAGACTGTGGACATTTTGTCAGTTTCTGGTTTCTCGGTCAGATTGTGGTTAATTAGTCTTTTTCTGGTTTGTAGATCAGACTGTGGTCAGTTGGTCAGTTTCTGGTTCCGGCTTCAGACTGTGATCAGTTTGTCAGTATCTGGTTTCTCAGTTAGACTGTGGTCAGTTGGTCTGTTTCGGTTTCGAGGTCAGATTGTGGTCAGTTGGACAGTTTCTATTTTCTAGGTCAGACTTTGGTCAGTTGGTCAGTTTCGGGTTGTCTAGGTCAGACTGTGGTCAGTTGGTCAGTTCCTGGTTTCTGGGTCAGACTGTGATCAGTTGGTCAGTCACTGGTTGCTAGGTAATACTTTGATCAGTTGGTTAGTTGCTGGATTCTTGAACAGACTGTGCTCAGTTGGTCAATTTCTGGTTTCGAGGTCAGACTGTGGTCAGTTTGTCAGTGTCGGGTTTCTCGGTCAGATTTTGGTCAGTTGGTCAGTTGCTAGTTTCTACATCAGACTGTGGTCAGTTGGTCAGATACTGGTTGTTAGGTCAGAATGTGGCCTCTTTGATAATTTGTAGTTGCTAGGTCAGAATGTGGTCATTTGGCCAGGTTTTGGTTTCGAGGTCAGATTGTGGTCAGTTGCTCAGTTTCTGGTTTCGAGGTCAGACTGTGGTTAGTTGGTCAGTTGCTGGTTTCTACTTCAGACTGTGGTCAGTTGGGCAGTTTCTGTTATTAGGTCAGACTGAGGTCAGATTGTCAGTTTCTGCTTTCTAGGTCAGAATGTGGTCAGTTGGTCTGTTTCTGGTTTCTAGGTCAGACTGTGGTCAGTTGGTCCTTTACTGGTTTCTAGGTCAGTCTGTGTTAGTTGGTCAGTTTCTGGTTTCGAGTTAAGAATGTGGTCAGTTGGACAGTTTCTGGTTCTTAGGTCAGACTATGGCAAGATGGTCCATTTCTGGTTTCTAGGTCAGAATGTGGTCAGTTGGTCAGTTTCTGGTTTCGAGTTTAGTATGTGGTCAGTTGGACAGTTTCTGGTTTCGAGTTCAGACTGTGGTCAGTTGGTCAGTTTCGGGTTTCTAGGTCAGATTGTGGTCAGTTGGTCAGTTTCATGTTGCCTCGGTCAGCCTGTGTTCAGTTGATCAGTTTCTGGTTCCTAGGTCAGACTGTGGTCAGTTGGTCCATTTCTGGTTTCTAGGTCAGACTGTAATCAGTTGGTCAGTTTCTGGTTTCGAGTTTAATACGTGGTCAGTTGGACAGTTTCTGGTTTCGAAGTCAGACATTGGTCAGTTGGTCAGTTTCAGGTTTCTACGTCAGATAGTGGTCAGTTGGTCAGATACTGATTGCAAGGTAAAAATGTGGCCTGTTTGACAGTTTGTGGTTGCTAGGTCAGAATGTGGTCATTTGGTCAGTTTCGGGTTGTCTAGTTCAGACTGTGGTCCGTTAATCAGTTTCTGATTACTAGGTCAGTCTGCGGTCACTTGGTCAGTTTCTGGTTTCTAGGTCAGTCTGTGGTCACTTGTTCAGTTTCTGGTTCCTAATTCAGTCTGTGGTCAGTTGGTCAGTTTCTGGCTTCTCGTTCAGGCTGTGGTTAGTTGGTCACTTCCTGGTTTCTAGGTCAGACTGAGGTCAGCTTGTCAGTATATGGTTTCTAGGTCAGACTGTCGTCAGTTACTGGTTGCTGCGACAGAATGTGGCCTGTTGGTCAGTTTGTGGTTGCTAGGTCAGACAATGATCAGTTGGTCAGTTTCTGGTTTCTAAGTCAGACTGTGGTCAGTTAGTCAGTTTCTGATTCCTCGGTTAGTCTGTGGTCACTTGGTCAGTTTCTGGTTTCTAGGTCAGTCTGTGGTTATGTGTTCAGTTTCTGATTTCTATGTCAGACTGTAGTCAGTTACTGGCTGATGCGACAGAATGTGGCCTGTTGGTCAGTTTGTGGTTGCGAGGTCAGACTGTGTTCAGTTGGTCAGTTTGTGGTTTCTAGGTCAGACTGAGGTCAGTTGGTCTGTTTCTATTTTCTGGGCCAGATTGTGGACAGTTTGTCAGTTTCTGGTTTCGAGTTAAGAATATGGTCAGTTGGTCAGTTTCGGGTTTCTAGATCAGATTGTGGTCAGTTGGTCAGTTGCTGGCTTCTACATCAAACTGTGGTCAGTTGGTCAGATACTGGTTGCTAGGTCAGAATGTTGTCTGTTTGACAGTTTATGCTTGCTTGGTCATACTGTGGTCATTTGGTCAGTTTTTGGTTTCAAGGGCAGATTGATGTCAGTTGGTCAGTTTCTGGTTTCTCGGTTAGACTGCGGTCAGTTGGTCAGTTTCTGGTTTCTAGATCAGACTGTGGTCAGTCGGTCAATTTCTGGATTTTGGTCAGACTGTGGTCAGATGATCAGTTTCATGTTGCCTCAGTCAGCCTGTGTTCAGTTGATCAGTTTCTGGTTCCTAGGCCAGACTGTGGTCAGTTGGTCCATTTCTGGTTTCTTGGTCAGACTGTGGTCAGTTGGTCAGTTTCTGGTTTCGAGTTTAGTATGTGGTCAGTTGGACAGTTTCTGGTTTAGAGTTCAGACTGTGGTCAGTTGGTCAGTTTCGGGTTTCTAGGTCAGATTGTGGTCAGTTGGTCAGTTTCATGTTGCCTCGGTCAGCCTGTGTTCAGTTGATCAGTTTCTGGTTCCTAGGTCAGACTGTGGTCAGTTGGTCCATTTCTGGTTTCTAGGTCAGATTGTAATCAGTTGGTCAGTTTCTGGTTTCGAGTTTAATATGTGGTCAGTTGGACAGTTTCTGGTTTCGAGGTCAGACATTGGTCAGTTGGTCAGTTTCAGGTTTCTACGTCAGATAGTGGTCAGTTGGTCAGATACTGATTGCAAGGTAAAAATGTGGCCTGTTTGACAGTTTGTGGTTGCTAGGTCAGAATGTGGTCATTTGGTCAGTTTCGGGTTGTCTAGTTCAGACTGTGGTCCGTTAATCAGTTTCTGATTCCTAGGTCAGTCTGCGGTCACTTGGTCAGTTTCTGGTTTCTAGGTCAGTCTGTGGTCACTTGTTCAGTTTCTGGTTCCTAATTCAGTCTGTGGTCAGTTGGTCAGTTTCTGGCTTCTCGTTCAGGCTGTGGTTAGTTGGTCACTTCCTGGTTTCTAGGTCAGACTGAGGTCAGCTTGTCAGTATATGGTTTCTAGGTCAGACTGTCGTCAGTTACTGGTTGCTGCGACAGAATGTGGCCTGTTGGTCAGTTTGTGGTTGCTAGGTCAGACTGTGATCAGTTGGTCAGTTTCTGGTTTCTAAGTCAGACTGTGGTCAGTTAGTCAGTTTCTGATTCCTCGGTTAGTCTGTGGTCACTTGGTCAGTTTCTGGTTTCTAGGTCAGTCTGTGGTTATGTGTTCAGTTTCTGATTTCTATGTCAGACTGTAGTCAGTTACTGGCTGCTGCGACAGAATGTGGCCTGTTGGTCAGTTTGTGGTTGGTAGGTCAGACTGTGTTCAGTTGGTCAGTTTCTGGTTTCGAGGTCAGACATTGGTCAGTTGGTCAGTTTCAGGTTTCTACGTCAGATAGTGGTCAGTTGGTCAGATACTGATTGCAAGGTAAGAGTGTGGCCTGTTTGACAGTTTGTGGTTGCTAGGTCAGAATGTGGTCAGTTGGTCAGTTTCATGTTGTCTCGGTCAGACTGTGGTCAGTTGTTAGTTCCAGGTTTCTGGGTCAGACTGTGGGCATTTTTTCAGTTTCTGGTTTCTCGGTCAGATTGTGGTTAATTAGTCTTTTTCTGGTTTCTAGGACAGACTGTAGTCAGTTGGTCAGTTTCTGGTTCCTCGTTCAGACTGTGATCAGTTTGTCAGATTCTGGTTTCTCAGTTAGACTGTGGTCAGTTGGTCCATTTCTGGTTTCTAGGTCAGACTGTGATCAGTTGGTCAGTTTCCGGTTTCGATTAAAGTATGTGTTCAGTTGGACAGTTTCTGGTTTCGAGGTCAGACTGTGGTCAGTTGGTCAGTTTCGGGTTCTCGGTCAGATTTTGGTCAGTTGGTTAGTTGCTGGATTCTACATCAGACTGTGGTCAGTTGGTCAGATACTGGTTGCTAGGTCAGAATGTGGCCTGTTTGATAATTTGTGGTTGCTAGGTCAGAATGTGGTCATTTGGCCAGGTTTTGGTTTCGAGGTCAGATTGTGGTCAGTTGCTCAGTTTCCGGTTTCGAGGTCAGACTGTGGTTAGTTGGTCAGTTGCTGGTTTCTACGTCAGACTGTGGTCAGTTGGACAGTTTCTGTTATTAGGTCAGACTGAGGTCAGAAGGTCAGTTTCTGGTTTCTAGGTCATAATGTGGTCATTTGGTCAGTTTCTGGTTTCTAGGTCAGACTGTGGTCAGTTGGTCCTTTACTGGTTTCTAGGTCAGTCTGTGTTAGTTGGTCAGTTTCTCGTTTCGAGTTAAGAATGTGGTCAGTTGGACAGTTTCTGGTTTCGAGTTCAGACTGTGGTCAGTTGGTCAGTTTCGGGTTTCTAGGTCAGATTGTGGTCAGTTGGTCAGTTGCTGGTTTCTCCGTCAGACTGTGGTCAGTTGGTCAGTTACTGGTTGCTAGGTCAGAATGTGGCAAGTTTGACAATTTGTGTTTGCTAGGTCAGAAAATGGTCATTTGGTCAGTTTTTGGTTTCGAGGTCAGATTGTGGTCAGTTGCTGAGTGTCTAGTTTCTAGGTCAGACTGTGGTCAGTTGGTCAGTTTCATGTTGTCTCGGTCAGAATATGGTTAGTTGGTCAGTTCCAGGTTTCTGGGTCAGACTGTGGACAATTGGTCAGTTTCTTGTTTCTTGGTCAGATTCTGGTCAGTTGTTCAGTTTCTGGTTCCTAATTCAGTCTGTGGTCAGTTGGTCAGTTTCTGGTTTCTCGTTCAGACTGTTGTCAGTTCGTCAGTTTCTGTTTTCTAGGTAAGACTTTGGTCAGTTGGTCAGTTTCGGGTTGTCTGGGTCAGACTGTGATCAGTTAGTCAGTTTCTGATTCCTCGGTCAGTCTGCGGCCACTTGGTCAGTTTCTGGTTTCTAGGTCAGTTTGTGGTCAGTTGTTCAGTTTCTGGTTCCAAATTCAGTCTGTGGTCAGTTGGTCAGTTTCTGGTTTCTCGTTCAGACTGTGGTTAGTTGGTCACTTCCTGGTTTCTATGTCAGACTGAGGTCAGCTTGGCAGTATCTGGTTTCTAGGTCAGACTGTAGTCAATTACTGGTTGCTGCGACAGAATATGGCCTGTTGGTCAGTTTGTGGTTGCTAGGTCAGACTGTGGTCAGTTGGTCAGTTTCTGGTTTCTAAGTCAGACTGTGGTCAGTTAGTCAGTTTCTAATTCCTAGGTCAGTCTGTGGTCACTTGGTCAGTTTCTGGTTTCTAGGTCAGTCTGTGGTTAGTTGTTCAGTTTCTGATTTCTATGTCAGACTGCAGTCAGTTACTGTTTGCTGCGACAGAATGTGGCCTGTTGGTCAGTTTGTGGTTGCTAGGTCAGAATGTGTTCAGTTGGTCAGTTTCTGGATTCTAGGTCAGACTGAGGTCAGTTGGTCCGTTTCTATTTTCTGGGCCAGATTGTGGACAGTTGGCCAGTTTCTGGTTTCGAGTTAAGAATATGGTCAGTTGGTCAGTTTCGGGTTTCTAGATCAGATTGTGGTTAGTTGGTCAGTTGCTGGCTTCTACATCAAACTGTGGTCAGTTGGTCAGATACTAGTTGCTAGGTCAGAATGTGGCCTGTTTGACAGTTTATGCTTGCTAGGTCATACTGTGGTCATTAGGATGGTTTGTGTTTCATGGGCAGATTGATGTCAGTTGGTCAGTTTCTGGTTTCTCGGTTAGATTGCGGTCAGTTGGTCTGTTTCTGGTTTCCAGATCAGACTGTGGTCAGTTGGTCAGTTTCTGGTGTTTGGTCAGACTGTGGTCAGTTGGTCAGTTTCATGTTGCCTCAGTCAGCCTGTGTTCAGTTGATCAGTTTCTGGTTCCTAGGTCAGACTATGGCCAGATGGTCCATTTCTGGTTTCTAGGTCAGACTGTGGTCAGTTGGTCAGTTTCTGGTTTCGAGTTTAGTATGTGGTCAGTTGGACAGTTTCTGGTTTCGAGTTCAGATTGTGGTTAATTAGTCTTTTTCTGGTTTCTAGATCAGACTGTGGTCAGTTGGTCAGTTTCTGGTTCCTAGGTCAGACTGTGGCCAGATGGTCCATTTCTGGTTTCTAGTTCAGACTGTGGTCAGTTGGTCAGTTTCTGGTTTCGAGTTCAGACTGTGGTCAGTTGGTCAGTTTCGGGTTTCTAGGTCAGATTGTGGTCAGTTGGTCAGTTGCTGGTTTCTACGTCAGCCTGTGGTCAGTTGGTCAGATACTGATTGCGAGGTAAGAATGTGGCCTGTTTGACAGTTTGTGGTTGCTAGGTCAGAATGTGGTCATTTGGTCAGTTTTTGGTTTCGAGGTCAGATTGTGGTCAGTTGCTCAGTTTCTAGTTTCTAGGCCAGACTGTGGTCAGTTGGTCAGTTTCATGTTGTCTCGGTCAGACTGTGGTCAGTTGGTTAGTTCCAGGTTCCTGGGTCAGACTGTGGACATTTTGTCAGTTTCTGGTTTCTCGGTCAGATTGTGGTTAATTAGTCTTTTTCTGGTTTCTAGATCAGACTGTGGTCAGTTGGACAGTTTCTGGTTCCTAGGTCAGACTGTGGCCAGATGGTCCATTTCTGGTTTCTAGGTCAGACTGTGGTCAGTTGGTCAGTTTCTGGTTTCGAGTTCAGACTGTGGTCAGTTGGTCAGTTTCGGGTTGCTAGGTCAGATTGTGGTCAGTTGGTCAGTTGCTGGTTTCTACGTCAGCCTGTGGTCAGTTGGTCAGATACTGATTGCGAGGTAAGAATGTGGCCTGTTTGACAGTTTGTGGTTGCTAGGTCAGAATATGGTAATTTGGTCAGTTTTTGGTTTCGAGGTCAGATTGTGGTCAGTTGCTCAGTTTCTGGTTTCTAGGCCAGACATGGTCAGTTAGTCAGTTTCATGTTGTCCCGGTCAGACTGTGGTCAGTTGTTAGTTCCAGGTTTCTGGGTCAGACTGTGGACATTTTGTCAGTTTCTGGTTTCTCGGTCAGATTGTGGTTAATTAGTCTTTTTCTGGTTTGTAGATCAGACTGTGGTCAGTTGGTCAGTTTCTGGTTCCGGCTTCAGACTGTGATCAGTTTGTCAGTATCTGGTTTCTCAGTTAGACTGTGGTCAGTTGGTCTGTTTCGGTTTCGAGGTCAGATTGTGGTCAGTTGGACAGTTTCTATTTTCTAGGTCAGACTTTGGTCAGTTGGTCAGTTTCGGGTTGTCTAGGTCAGACTGTGGTCAGTTGGTCAGTTCCTGGTTTCTGGGTCAGACTGTGATCAGTTGGTCAGTCACTGGTTGCTAGGTAATACTTTGATCAGTTGGTTAGTTGCTGGATTCTTGAACAGACTGTGCTCAGTTGGTCAATTTCTGGTTTCGAGGTCAGACTGTGGTCAGTTTGTCAGTGTCGGGTTTCTCGGTCAGATTTTGGTCAGTTGGTCAGTTGCTAGTTTCTACATCAGACTGTGGTCAGTTGGTCAGATACTGGTTGTTAGGTCAGAATGTGGCCTCTTTGATAATTTGTAGTTGCTAGGTCAGAATGTGGTCATTTGGCCAGGTTTTGGTTTCGAGGTCAGATTGTGGTCAGTTGCTCAGTTTCTGGTTTCGAGGTCAGACTGTGGTTAGTTGGTCAGTTGCTGGTTTCTACTTCAGACTGTGGTCAGTTGGGCAGTTTCTGTTATTAGGTCAGACTGAGGTCAGATTGTCAGTTTCTGCTTTCTAGGTCAGAATGTGGTCAGTTGGTCTGTTTCTGGTTTCTAGGTCAGACTGTGGTCAGTTGGTCCTTTACTGGTTTCTAGGTCAGTCTGTGTTAGTTGGTCAGTTTCTGGTTTCGAGTTAAGAATGTGGTCAGTTGGACAGTTTCTGGTTCTTAGGTCAGACTATGGCAAGATGGTCCATTTCTGGTTTCTAGGTCAGAATGTGGTCAGTTGGTCAGTTTCTGGTTTCGAGTTTAGTATGTGGTCAGTTGGACAGTTTCTGGTTTCGAGTTCAGACTGTGGTCAGTTGGTCAGTTTCGGGTTTCTAGGTCAGATTGTGGTCAGTTGGTCAGTTTCATGTTGCCTCGGTCAGCCTGTGTTCAGTTGATCAGTTTCTGGTTCCTAGGTCAGACTGTGGTCAGTTGGTCCATTTCTGGTTTCTAGGTCAGACTGTAATCAGTTGGTCAGTTTCTGGTTTCGAGTTTAATACGTGGTCAGTTGGACAGTTTCTGGTTTCGAGGTCAGACATTGGTCAGTTGGTCAGTTTCAGGTTTCTACGTCAGATAGTGGTCAGTTGGTCAGATACTGATTGCAAGGTAAAAATGTGGCCTGTTTGACAGTTTGTGGTTCCTAGGTCAGAATGTGGTCATTTGGTCAGTTTCGGGTTGTCTAGTTCAGACTGTGGTCCGTTAATCAGTTTCTGATTCCTAGGTCAGTCTGCGGTCACTTGGTCAGTTTCTGGTTTCTAGGTCAGTCTGTGGTCACTTGTTCAGTTTCTGGTTCCTAATTCAGTCTGTGGTCAGTTGGTCAGTTTCTGGCTTCTCGTTCAGGCTGTGGTTAGTTGGTCACTTCCTGGTTTCTAGGTCAGACTGAGGTCAGCTTGTCAGTATATGGTTTCTAGGTCAGACTGTCTTCAGTTACTGGTTGCTGCGACAGAATGTGGCCTGTTGGTCAGTTTGTGGTTGCTAGGTCAGACAATGATCAGTTGGTCAGTTTCTGGTTTCTAAGTCAGACTGTGGTCAGTTAGTCAGTTTCTGATTCCTCGGTTAGTCTGTGGTCACTTGGTCAGTTTCTGGTTTCTAGGTCAGTCTGTGGTTATGTGTTCAGTTTCTGATTTCTATGTCAGACTGTAGTCAGTTACTGGCTGCTGCGACAGAATGTGGCCTGTTGGTCAGTTTGTGTTTGGTAGGTCAGACTGTGTTCAGTTGGTCAGTTTCTGGTTTCGAGGTCAGACATTGGTCAGTTGGTCAGTTTCAGGTTTCTACGTCAGATAGTGGTCAGTTGGTCAGATACTGATTGCAAGGTAAGAGTGTGGCCTGTTTGACAGTTTGTGGTTGCTAGGTCAGAATGTGGTCAGTTGGTCAGTTTCATGTTGTCTCGGTCAGACTGTGGTCAGTTGTTAGTTCCAGGTTTCTGGGTCAGACTGTGGGCATTTTGTCAGTTTCTGGTTTCTCGGTCAGATTGTGGTTAATTAGTCTTTTTCTGGTTTCTAGGACAGACTGTAGTCAGTTGGTCAGTTTCTGGTTCCTCGTTCAGACTGTGATCAGTTTGTCAGATTCTGGTTTCTCAGTTAGACTGTTGTCAGTTGGTCCATTTCTGGTTTCTAGGTCAGACTGTGATCAGTTGGTCAGTTTCCGGTTTCGTTTAAAGTATGTGTTCAGTTGGACAGTTTCTGGTTTCGAGGTCAGACTGTGGTCAGTTGGTCAGTTTCGGGTTCTCGGTCAGATTTTGGTCAGTTGGTTAGTTGCTGGATTCTACATCAGACTGTGGTCAGTTGGTCAGATACTGGTTGCTAGGTCAGAATGTGGCCTGTTTGATAATTTGTAGTTGCTAGGTCAGAATGTGGTCATTTGGCCAGGTTTTGGTTTCGAGGTCAGATTGTGGTCAGTTGCTCAGTTTCTGGTTTCGAGGTCAGACTGTGGTTAGTTGGTCAGTTGCTGGTTTCTACGTCAGACTGTGGTCAGTTGGACAGTTTCTGTTATTAGGTCAGACTGAGGTCAGAAGGTCAGTTTCTAGTTTCTAGGTCATAATGTGGTCATTTGGTCAGTTTCTGGTTTCTAGGTCAGACTGTGGTCAGTTGGTCCTTTACTGGTTTCTAGGTCAGTCTGTGTTAGTTGGTCAGTTTCTCGTTTCGAGTTAAGAATGTGGTCAGTTGGACAGTTTCTGGTTTCGAGTTCAGACTGTGGTCAGTTGGTCACTTTCGGGTTTCTAGGTCAGATTGTGGTCAGTTGGTCAGTTGCTGGTTTCTCTGTCAGACTGTGGTCAGTTGGTCAGTTACTGGTTGCTAGGTCAGAATGTGGCAAGTTTGACAATTTGTGTTTACTAGGTCAGAAAATTGTCATTTGGTCAGTTTTTGGTTTCGAGGTCAGATTGTGGTCAGTTGGTCAGTTTCATGTTGTCTCGGTCAGAATATGGTTAGTTGGTCAGTTCCAGGTTTCTGGGTCAGACTGTGGACAATTGGTCAGTTTCTTGTTTCTTGGTCAGATTCTGGTCAGTTGTTCAGTTTCTGTTTTCTAGGTAAGACTTTGGTCAGTTGGTCAGTTTCGGGTTGTCTAGGTCAGACTGTGATCAGTTCGTCAGTTTCTGATTCCTAGGTCAGTCTGCGGCCACTTGGTCAGTTTCTGGTTTCTAGGTCAGTTTGTGGACAGTTGTTCAGTTTCTGGTTCCTAATTCAGTCTGTGCTCAGTTGGTCAGTTTCTGGTTTCTCGTTCAGACTGTGGTTAGTTGGTCACATCCTGGTTTCTATGTCAGACTGAGGTCAGCTTGGCAGTATCTGGTTTCTAGGTCAGACTGTAGTCAGTTACTGGTTGCTGCGACAGAATGTGGCCTGTTGGTCAGTTTGTGGTTGCTAGGTCAGACTGTGGTCAGTTGGTCAGTTTCTGGTTTCTAAGTCAGACTGTGGTCAGTTAGTCAGTTTCTAATTCCTAGGTCAGTCTGTGGTCACTTGGTCAGTTTCTGGTTTCTAGGTCAGTCTGTGGTTAGTTGTTCAGTTTCTGATTTCTATGTCAGACTGCAGTCAGTTACTGTTTGCTGCGACAGAATGTGGCCTGTTGGTCAGTTTGTGGTTGCTAGGTCAGAATGTGTTCAGTTGGTCAGTTTCTGGATTCTAGGTCAGACTGAGGTCAGTTGGTCCGTTTCTATTTTCTGGGCCAGATTGTGGACAGTTGGCCAGTTTCTGGTTTCGAGTTAAGAATATGGTCAGTTGGTCAGTTTCGGGTTTCTAGATCAGATTGCGGTCAGTTGGTCAGTTTCTGGTTTCTAGATCAGACTGTGGTCAGTTGGTCAGTTTCTGGTGTTTGGTCAGACTGTGGTCAGTTGGTCAGTTTCATGTTGCCTCAGTCAGCCTGTGTTCAGTTGATCAGTTTCTGGTTCCTAGGTCAGACTATGGCCAGATGGTCAATTTCTGGTTTCTAGGTCAGACTGTGGTCAGTTGGTCAGTTTCTGGTTTCGAGTTTAGTATGTGGTCAGTTGGACAGTTTCTGGTTTCGAGTTCAGATTGTGGTTAATTAGTCTTTTTCTGGTTTCTAGTTCAGACTGTGGTCAGTTGGTCAGTTTCTGGTTCCTAGGTCAGACTGTGGCCAGATGGTCCATTTATGGTTTCTAGGTCAGACTGTGGTCAGTTGGTCAGTTTCTGGTTTCGAGTTCAGACTGTGGTCAGTTGGTCAGTTTCGGTTTTCTAGGTCAGATTGTGGTCAGTTGGTCAGTTGCTGGTTTCTACGTCAGCCTGTGGTCAGTTGGTCAGATACTGATTGCGAGGTAAGAATGTGGCCTGTTTGACAGTTTGTGGTTGCTAGGTCAGAATGTGGTCATTTGGTCAGTTTTTGGTTTCGAGGTCAGATTGTGGTCAGTTGCTCAGTTTCTGGTTTCCAGGCCAGACTGTGGTCAGTTGGTCAGTTTCATGTTGTCTCGGTCAGACTGTGGTCAGTTGGTTAGTTCCAGGTTCCTGGGTCAGACTGTGGACATTTTGTCAGTTTCTGGTTTCTCGGTCAGATTGTGGTTAATTAGTCTTTTTCTGGTTTCTAGATCAGACTGTGGTCAGTTGGACAGTTTCTGGTTCCTAGGTCAGACTGTGGCCAGATGGTCCATTTCTGGTTTCTAGGTCAGACTGTGGTCAGTTGGTCAGTTTCTGGTTTCGAGTTCAGACTGTGGTCAGTTGGTCAGTTTCGGGTTGCTAGGTCAGATTGTGGTCAGTTGGTCAGTTGCTGGTTTCTACGTCAGCCTGTGGTCAGTTGGTCAGATATTGATTGCGAGGTAAGAATGTGGCCTGTTTGACAGTTTGTGGTTGCTAGGTCAGAATGTGGTCATTTGGTCAGTTTTTGGTTTCGAGGTCAGATTGTGGTCAGTTGCTCAGTTTCTGGTTTCTAGGCCAGACATGGTCAGTTAGTCAGTTTCATGTTGTCTCGGTCAGACTGTGGTCAGTTGTTAGTTCCAGGTTTCTGGGTCAGACTGTGGACATTTTGTCAGTTTCTGGTTTCTCGGTCAGATTGTGGTTAATTAGTCTTTTTCTGGTTTCTAGATCAGACTGTGGTCAGTTGGTCAGTTTCTGGTTCCGGCTTCAGACTGTGATCAGTTTGTCAGTATCTGGTTTCTCAGTTAGACTGTGGTCAGTTGGTCTGTTTCGGTTTCGAGGTCAGATTGTGGTCAGTTGGACAGTTTCTATTTTCTAGGTCAGACTTTGGTCAGTTGGTCAGTTTCGGGTTGTCTAGGTCAGACTGTGGTCAGTTGGTCAGTTCCTGGTTTCTGGGTCAGACTGTGATCAGTTGGTCAGTCACTGGTTGCTAGGTAATACTTTGATCAGTTGGTTAGTTGCTGGATTCTTGAACAGACTGTGCTCAGTTGGTCAATTTCTGGTTTCGAGGTCAGACTGTGGTCAGTTTGTCAGTGTCGGGTTTCTCGGTCAGATTTTGGTCAGTTGGTCAGTTGCTAGTTTCTACATCAGACTGTGGTCAGTTGGTCAGATACTGGTTGTTAGGTCAGAATGTGGCCTCTTTGATAATTTGTAGTTGCTAGGTCAGAATGTGGTCATTTGGCCAGGTTTTGGTTTCGAGGTCAGATTGTGGTCAGTTGCTCAGTTTCTGGTTTCGAGGTCAGACTGTGGTTAGTTGGTCAGTTGCTGGTTTCAACTTCAGACTGTGGTCAGTTGGGCAGTTTCTGTTATTAGGTCAGACTGAGGTCAGATTGTCAGTTTCTGCTTTCTAGGTCAGAATGTGGTCAGTTGGTCTGTTTCTGGTTTCTAGGTCAGACTGTGGTCAGTTGGTCCTTTACTGGTTTTTAGGTCAGTCTGTGTTAGTTGGTCAGTTTCTGGTTTCGAGTTAAGAATGTGGTCAGTTGGACAGTTTCTGGTTCCTAGGTCAGACTATGGCCAGATGGTCCATTTCTGGTTTCTAGGTCAGAATGTGGTCAGTTGGTCAGTTTCTGGTTTCGAGTTTAGTATGTGGTCAGTTGGACAGTATCTGGTTTCGAGTTCAGACTGTGGTCAGTTGGTCAGTTTCGGGTTGCTAGGTCAGATTGTGGTCAGTTGGTCAGTTGCTGGTTTCTACGTCAGCCTGTGGTCAGTTGGTCAGATACTGATTGCGAGGTAAGAATGTGGCCTGTTTGACAGTTTGTGGTTGCTAGGTCAGAATGTGGTCATTTGGTCAGTTTTTGGTTTCGAGGTCAGATTGTGGTCAGTTGCTCAGTTTCTGGTTTAAAGGCCAGACTGTGGTCAGTTGGTCAGTTTCATGTTGTCTAGGTCAGACTGTGGTCAGATGGTTAGTTCCCGGTTCCTGGGTCAGACTGTGGAAATTTTGTCAGTTTCTGGTTTCTCGGTCAGATTGTGGTTAATTAGTCTTTTTCTGGTTTCTAGATCAGACTGTGGTCAGTTGGTCAGTTTCTGGTTCCTAGGTCAGACTGTGGCCAGATGGTCCGTTTCTGGTTTCTAGTTAAGACTTTGGTCAGTTGGTCAGTTTCGGGTAGTCTACGTCAGATTGTGTTCAGTTAGTCAATTTCTGGTTTCTGGGTTAGACTGTGGTCAGTTAGTCACTTTCTGATTCCTAGGTCAGTCTGCGGTCAGTTGGTCAGTTTCTAGTTTCTTGGTCAGTCTGTGGTCAGTTGTTCATTTTCTGGTTTCTAGGTCAGACTGTAGTGAGTTACTGGTTGCTGCGACAGAATGTGGCCTGTTGGTCAGTTTGTTGTTGCTAGGTCAGACTGTGTTCAGTTGGTCAGTTTCTGGTTTCTAGGTCAGACTGAGGTCAGTTGATCCGTTTCTATTTTCTAGGCCAGATTGTGCACAGTTGGTCAGTTTCTGGTTTCCAGTTAAGAATATGGTCAGTTGGTCAGTTTCGCGTTTCTAGGTCAGATTGTGGTCAGTTGGTCAGTTTCATGTTGCCTCGGTCAGCCTGTGTTCAGTTGATCAGTTTCTGGTTTCTCGATCAGACTGTGGTCAGTTGGTCTGTTTCTGTTTTCTAGGTCAGACTGCGGTCGGTTGGTCAGTTTCTGTTTTGTCAGTCAGACTGTGGTCAGTTGGACAGTTCCTGGTGTCTAGGTCAGACTGTGTTCAGTTGGTCAGTTTCTGGTTGCTAGATCAGACTGTGGTCAGTTGGTCATTTTCTGGTTTCTAGGTCAGACTGTGGTCAGTTGGTCAGTTGGTCAGTTTCTTTTTTCCCGGTCAGACTGTGTTCAGTTGGTCAGTTTCTGATTTAGAGGTCAGACTGTGTTAATTTGGTCTTTCTCAGGTTTCTAGGTCAGACTGTGGTCAGTCAGTCAGTTTCTGTTTTCTCGGTCAGACTATGGTCTGTTGGTCAGTTTCTGGTTTCTTGGTCAGACTGTGGTCAGTTGGTCAGTTTCTGGTTTCTAGATCAGACTATGGTGAGTTGGTCAGTTTCTGGTTGCTGGTCAGACTGTGGTCAGTTGGTCAGTTTCATGTTGCCTCGGTCAGACTGTTGTTAGTTGGTAAGTTGCTGGTTGCTAGGTTAGACTGTGCTCAGTTTGTATGTTTCTGATTCCTCGGTCAGACTGTGCTCAGTTGCTCAGTTTCTGGTTTCGAGGTCAGACTGTGGGCAGTTGTCAGTTGCTGGTTCTAGGTCAGTTTCTGGACAGTTGGTCAGTTGCTGGTTGCTAGATCAGTCTGTGTTCAGTTTGTTACATTTTGGTTGCAAGGTCATCCTGTGGTCAATTGGTCAGTTGTGGGTCACTTGATCAGACTGTGGTCAGTTCCGTCAGTTTCTGGTTTCTCTTTCAGATTGTGGTACAGTTATTTTTTTCTGGTTTATAGGTCAGACTGTGGTCAGTTGGTCAGTTTCTGGATCTTATTTCAGACAGTGGTCAGTTGGTCAGTTTCTGGACTCTCGGTTAGACTGTGGTCAGTTGGTCAGTTTCTGGTTTCTAGATCAGACTGTGGTCAGTTGGTCAGTGTCTGGTTTCCTGGTTAGTCTGTGGTCAGTTGGTCAGTTTCATTCAGCCTCGGTCAGACTGTGTTCAATTGATCAGTTTCTGGTTTCTCGGACAGACTGTGGTCAGTTGGGCAGTTTATGTTATTAGGTCAGTCTTCGGTCAGTTGGTCAGTTTCTGGTTTCTACATCAGACTGTGATCAGTTGGACAGTTTCTGTTATTAGGTCAGACTGAGTTCAGATGGTCAGTTTCTGGTTTCGACGTCAGAATGTGGTCAGTTGGTCAGTTTCGGGATTCTTGGTCGGACTGTGGTCAGTTGGTCAGTTTCTGGTTTCTAGGTCAGACTGTGGTCAGTTGGTCAGTTTCTGGTTTCGATTAAAGTATGTGATCAGTTGGACAGTTGCTCGTTTCTACATCAGACTGTGGTCAGTTGGTCAGATACTGGTTGCTAGGTCAGAATATGGCCTGTTTGATAATTTGTGGTTGCTAGGTCAGAATGTGGTCATTTGGCCAGGTTTTGGTTTCGAGTTCAGATTGTGGTCAGTTGCTCAGTTTCTGGTTTCGAGGTCAGACTGTGGTTAGTTGGTCAGTTGCTGGTTTCTACGTCAGACTGTGGTCATTTGGACAGTTTCTGTTATTAGGTCAGACTGAGATCAGAAGGTCAGTTTCTGGTTTCTAGGTCAGAATGTCGTCAGTTGGTCAGTTTCTGGTTTCTCGGTCAGACTGTGGTCAGTTGGTCCTTTACTGGTTTCTAGGTCAGTCTGTGTTAGTTGGTCAGTTTCTGGTTTCGAGTTAAGAATGTGGTCAGTTGGACAGTTTCTGGTTTCGAGGTCAGACTGTAATCAGTTACTGGTTGCTGCGACAGAATTTGGCCTGTTGGTGAGTTTGTGGTTGCTAGGTCAGACTGTGTTCAGTTGGTCAGTTTCTGGTTTCTAGGTCAGACTGAGGTCAGTTGGTCCGTTTCTATTTTCTATGTCAGATTGTGGACAGTTGGTCAGTTTCTGGTTTCCAGTTAAGAATATGGTCAGTTGGTCAGTTTCGGGTTCCTAGTTCAAACTGTGATCAGTTTGTCAGTTTCTCGTTTCTCAGTTAGACTGTGGTCAGTTGGTCTCTTTCGGTTTCTAGGTCAGACTGTGGTCAGTTGGTCAGTTTCTATTTTCTAGGTCAGACTTTGGTCAGTTGGTCAGTTTCGGGTTGTCTAGGTCAGACTGTGGTCAGTTGGTCAGTTCCTGGTTTCTGGGTCAGACTGTGATCAGTTGGTCAGTCACTGGTTGCTAGGTAATACTTTGATCAGATGGTTAGTTGCTGGTTTCTTGGTCAGACTGTGCTCAGTTGGTCAATTTCTGGTTTCTAGGTCAGACTGTGGTCAGTTCCTCAGTTTCTGATTCCTAGGTCAGACTTTGGTCACTTCGTCAGTTTCTGGTTTCTAGGTCAGTCTATGGTCAGTTGTTCAGTTTCTGGTTCCTAATTAAGACTGTGGTCAGTTGCGCCGTTTCATGTTTCTCGTTCAGACTGTGGTTAGTTGGTCAGTTTCTGGTTTATAGTTCAGACTGTGGTCAGTTGGTCAGTTTCTGTTTTCTAGATCAGTTTGTGATCAGTTGGTCAGTTCCTGGTTTCTAGGTCAGACTATGGTCAGTTACTGGCTGCTGCGACAGAATGTGGCTTGTTGGTCAGTTTGTGGTTGCTAGGTCAGACTGAGGTCAGTTGGTCAGTTTTATATTGTCTTGGTCAGACTGTGGTCAGCTGGTCAGTTTCTGGTTTCTCAGTCAGAATGTGGTCAGTAGGACAATTTCTGGATTTTAGGTCAGACTGTGGTCAGTTGGGAAGTTTCTGGTTTCTTGGTCAGAATGTGGTCAATTGGTCAGTTTTTTGTTTCTAGTTCAGACTGTGGTCAGTTGGTCTGTTAGTGTTTCCTGGGACAGAATGTGGCCTGTTGGTCAGTTTGTGGTTGCTAGGTAAGACTGTGATCAGTTGGTCAGTTTCTGGTTCCTATGTCAGACTGAGATCTGTTGGTCAGTTTCTGGTTTCTTGGTCATAATGTGGTCAATTGGTCAGTTTCTGATTTTTAGGTGAGACTGTGGTCAGTTGGTCAGTTTCTGGTTTTTAGGTCAGAGTGTGGTCAGTTGGTCAGTTTCGGGTTTCTAGGTCAGACTTTGATTTGTTGTTGCGTTTCAGGTTTCTAGGTCAGACTGTGGTCAGTTGATCAGTTTCTGGTTTCTAGCTCCGACTGTGGTCAGTTGGTCAGTTTCTGGTTTCTAGTTCAGACTTTGGTCTGTTGGTCAGTTTCATGTTGCCTCGGTCAGCCTGTGTTCAGTTGATCAGTTTCTGGTTCCTTGTTCAGACTGTGGTCAGTTGGTCCATTTCCGGTTTCTAGGTCAGACTGTGGTCAGTTGGTCAGTTTCTGGTTTCGAGTTTAATATGTGGTCAGTTAGACAGTTTCTTGTTTCGAGGTCAGACTGTGGTCAGTTGGTCAGTTTCGGGTTTCTGTGTCAGATTGTGGTCAGTTGGTCAGTTGCTGGTTTCTACGTCAGACTGTGGTCAGTTGGTCAGATACTGATTGCTAGGTAAGATTGTGGCCTGTTTGACAGTTTCATGTTGTCCCGGTCAGACTGTGGTCAGTTGGTTATTTCCAGGTTTCTTGGTCAGACTGTGGATATTTTGTCAGTTTCTGGTTTCTCGGTCAGATTGTGGTGAATTATTCTTTTTCTGGTTTCTCGGTCAGACTGTGGTCAGTTGGTCAGTTTCTGGTTCCTAGTTCAGACTGTGATCAGTTTGTCAGTTTCTGGTTTCTCAGTTGGACTCTGTTCAGTTCGTCTGTTTCGGTTTCTAGGTCAGACTGTGGTCAGTTGGTCACTTTATGTTTTCTAGGTCAGACTTTGGTCAGTTGGTCAGTTTCGGGTTGTCTAGGTCAGACTGTGGTCAGTTGGTCAGTTCCTGGTTTCTGGGTCAGACTGTGATCAGTTGGTCAGTCACTGCTTGGTAGGTAATACTTTGGTCAGTTGGTTAGTTGCTGGTTTCTAGGTCAGACTGTGGTCACTTCGTCACTTTCTGGTTTCTAGGTCAGTCTGTGGTCAGTTGTTCAGTTTCTGGTTCCTAATTCAGACTGTGGTCAGTTGCTCCGTTTCTGGTTTCTCGTTCAGACTGAGGTTAGTTGGTCAGTTTCTGGTTTATAGTTCAGAATGTGGTCAGTTGGTCAATTTCTGTTTTCTAGGTCAGACTGTGGTCAGTTACTGGCAGCTGCGACAGAATGTGGCTTGTTGGTCAGATTGTGGTTGCTAGGTCAGACTGATGTCAGTTGGTCAGTTTCTGGTTTCGAGGTGAGACTCTGGTCAGTTGGACAGTTTCTGTTTTTTAGGCCAGACTGTGGTCAGTTGGGCAGTTTCTGGTTTCTTGCTCAGAATGTGGTCAGTTGGTCAGTCACTGGTTGCTAGGCAATTATTTGGTCAGTTGGTTAGTTGCTGGTTTCTAGGTCGGACTGTGGTCAGTTGGTTAGGTTCTAGTATCTAGATCAGACTGTGGTCTGTTGGTCAGTTTCTGGTTTCTAGGTCAGACTGTGGTCAGTTGGTCAGTTTCATGTTGCCTCAGTCAGCCTGTGTTCAGTTGATCAGTTTCTGGTTCCAAGGTCAGACTGTGGTCAGTTGGTTCCTTTCTGGTTTCTAGGTCAGACTGTGTTCAGTTGGTTAGTTTCTGGTTTCGAGTTTAGCATGTGGTTAGTTGGACAGTTTCTGGTTTCGAGGTCAGACTGTGGTCAGTTGTTCAGTTTCGGATTTCTAGGTCAGATTGTGGTCAGTTGGTCAGTTGCTGGTTTCTACGTCAGACTGTTGTCAGTTGGTCAGATACTGATTGCTAGGTAAGAATTTGGCCTGTTTGACAGTTTCATATTGTCTCGGTCAGACTGTGGTCAGTTGGTTGGTTCCAGGTTTCTTGGTCAGACTGTGGACATTTTGTCAGTTACTGGTTTCTCCGTCAGATTGTGATTAATTCGTCTTTTACTGGTTTCTCGGTCAGACTGTGGTCAGTTGGTCAGTTTCTGGTTCCGAGTTCAGACTGTGATCAGTTTGTCAGTTTCTGGTTTCTCAGTTAGACTGTGGTCAGTTCGTCTGTTTCGGTTTTTAGGCCAGACTGTGGTCAGTTGGTCAGTTTCTGTTTTCTATTTCAGACTTTGGTCAGTTGGTCAGTTTCGGGTTGTCTAGGTCAGACTGTGGTCAGTTGGTCAGTTCCTGGTTTCTGGGTCAGACTGTGATCAGTTGATCAGTCACTGGTTGCTAGGTAATACTTTGCCTCAGTTGGTTAGTTACAGGTTTCCAGGTCAGACTGTGGTCACTTCGTCAGTTTCTGGTTTCTAGGACAGTCTGTGGTCAGTTGTTCAATTCCTGGTTCCTAATTCAGACTGTGGTCAGTTGCTCCGTTTCTGGTTTCTCGTTTAGACTGAGGTTAGTTGGTCAGTTTCTGGTTTATAGTTCAGAATGTGGTCAGTTGGTCAGTTTCTGGTTTCTAGGTCAGACTGTGGTCAGTTACTGGCTGCTGCGACAGAATGTGGCTTGTTGGTCAGTTTGTGGTTGCTAGGTCAGACTGAGGTCAGTTGGTCAGTTTTATGTTGTCTTGGTCAGACTGTGGTCAGTTGATCAGTTTCTGGTTTCTCGGTCAGCCTGTGGTTAGTTGGTCAGTTTCTGGTTTCTAGGTGAGATTCTGGTCAGTTGGACAGTTTCTGGTTTTTAGGTCAGACTATGGTCAGTTGGGCAGTTTGTGGTTTCTTGCTCAGAATGTGGTCAATTGGTCAGTTTTTGATTTCTAGGTCAGACTGTTGTCAGTTGGTCAGTTTCTGGTTTCTAGTTCAGACTGTGGTCAGTTGGTCAGTTTCATGTTGTCTCGGTCAGCCTGTTTTCAGTTGATCAGTTTCTGGTTCCTAGGTCAGACTTTGGCAGTTGGTCCATTTCTGGTTTCTAGGTCAGACTGTTGTCAGTTGGTCAGTTTCTGGTTTCGAGTTTAGTATGTGGTCAGTTGGACAGTTTCTGGTTTCGAGTTCAGACTGTGGTCAGTTGGTCAGTTTCGGATTTCTAGGTCAGATTGTGGTCAGTTGGTCAGTTGCTGGTTACTACGACAGACTGTTGTCAGTTGGTCAGATACTGATTGCTAGGTAAGAATTTGGCCTGTTTGACAGTTTCATGTTGTCTCGGTCAGACTGTGGTCAGTTGGTTAATTCCAGCTTTCTTGGTCAGACTGTGGACATTTTCTCAGTTTCTGGTTTCTCGGTCAGATTGTGATTAATTGGTCTTTTTCTGGTTTCTCGGTCAGACTGTGGTCAGTTGGTCAGTTCCTGGTTCCTAGTTCAGACTGTGATCAGTTTGTCAGTTTCTGGTTTCTCAGTTAGACTGTGGTCAGTTCGTCTGTTTCGGTTTTTAGGTCAGACTGTGGTCATTTGGTCAGTTTCTGTTTTCTAGTTCAGACTTTGGTCAGTTGGTCAGTTTCGGGTTGTCTAGGTCAGACTGTGGTCAGTTGGTCAGTTCCTGGTTTCTGGGTCAGACTGTGATCAGTTGGTCAGTCACTGGTTGCTCGGTAATACTTTGGTCAGTTGGTTAGTTGCTGGTTTCCAGGTCAGACTGTGGTCACTTCGTCAGGTTCTGGTTTCTAGGTCAGTCTGTGGTCAGTTGTTCAGTTTCTGGTTCCTAATTCATATTGTGGTCAGTTGCTCCGTTTCTGGTTTCTCCTTTAGACTGAGGTTAGTTGGTCAGTTTCTGGTTTATAGTTCAGACTGTGGTCAGTTTGTCATTTCTGGTTTCTAGTTCAGACTGTGGTCAGTTACTGGCTGCTGCGACAGAATGTGACTTGTTGGTCAGTTTGTGGTTGCTAGGTCAGTCTGTGGTTAGTTGGTCAGTTTCTGGTTTCGAGGTGAGACTCTGGTCAGTTGGACAGTTTCTGGTTTTTAGGTCAGACTGTGGTCAGTTGGGCAGTTTCTGGTTTCTTGCTCAGAATGTGATCAACTGGTCAGTTTTTGATTTCTATGTCAGACTGTTGTCAGTTGGTCTGTTACTGTTTGCTGGGACAGAATGTGGCCTCTTGGTCAGTTTGTGGTTGCTAGGTAATCCTGTGGTCTGTTGGTCAGTTTCTGGTTCCTATGTCAGTCTGAGGTCTGTTGGTCAGTTTCTGGTTTCTTGGTCATAATGTGGTCTATTGGTCAGTTTCTGGTTTCTAGGTCAGACTGTGATCAGTTGGTGAGTTTCTGGTTTCTCGGTCAGATTGTGGTCAGTTGGTCAGTTACTGTTTGCTGGGACAGAATGTGGCCTGTTGGTCAGTTTATGGTTTTTAGGTCAGACTGTAGTCAGTTAGTCAGTTTCTGCTTTCGAGGGAAGACTGTGGTCAGTTGTTCAGTTTCTGGTTTCTAGCTCAGACTATAAAGTAGTAATCTCGGGATTGCTGCCAGTGCCACGTGCGAGTCAGAGTAGAAATCGCAGGATAGCGCAGATGAATACATGGCTTGAGCAGTGGTGCAGCAGGGTGGGATTCAAATTCCTGGGGAATTGGAACCGGTTCTGGGAGAAGTGGGACCAGTACAATCCGGACCGTCTGCACCTGGGCAGAACCGGAACCAATGTCCTAGAGGGAGTGTTTGCTCATGCTGTTGGGGAGGATTTAAACTAATATGGCAGGGGGATGGGAACCAATGCAGGGAGACAGAGGGAAACAAAAAGGAGACAAAAGCAAAAGGAGATGAGGAAACGTGGAGGGCAGAGAAACGCAAGGCAAAGAACAAAAAGGGCCACTGTACAGCAAAATTCTAAAAGGACAAAGGGTGTTAAAAATCAAGCCTGAAGGCTTTGTGACTTAATGCAAGGAGTATCCGTAATAAGATGGATGAATTAACTGTGCAAATAGATGTTAACAAATATGATGTGATTGGGATTATGGAGACGTGGCTCCAGGGTGATCAGGGCTGGGAACTCAACATCCAGGGGTAGTCAGCACTCAGGAAGGATAGAATAAAAGGAAAAGGAGGTGGGGAAGCATTGCTGGTTAAAGAGGAGATTAATGCAATAGTTAGGAAGGACATCAGCTTGGATGAGGTGGATTCTATATGGGTAGAGCTGCAGAACACCAAAAAGCAAAACAACCTTATTGGGAGTTGTATACAGACCTCCAAACAGTAGTAGTGATGTTGGCGAGGGTATCAAACAGGAAATTAGGGGTGCATGCAATAACGTTGCAGCAGTTATAATGGGTGACTTTAATTTGCACATAGATTGGGCTAACCAAACTGGAAGCAATACGGTGGAGGAGGATTTCCTGGAGTGCATAAGGGATGGTTTTTTCGACCAATATGTCGAGGAGCCAACTAGGGGGGAGGCCATTTTAGACTGGGTGTTGTGTAATGAAATATGATTAATTAGCAATCTCGGTTTGCGAGGCACCTTGGGGAAGAATGATCATAATATGGTGGAATTCTGCATTAGGATGGAAAATGAAACAATTAATTCAGAGACCATGGTCCAGAACTTAAAGAAGGGGAACTTTGAAAGTATGAAGCGTGAATTGGCTAGGTAGATTGGCGAATGACACTTAAGGGGTTGACTGTGGATGGGCAATGGTAGACATTTAGAGAACGCATGGATAACTACAACAATTGTCCATTCCTGTCTGGCGTAAAAATAAAAAAGGTAAGGTGACTCACCCGTGGCTATCAAGGGAAATCAGGGATAGTATTGAAGCCAAGGAAGTGGCATACAAATTGGCCAGAAATAGCAGCGAACCCGGAGCCTGGGAGAAATTTAGAACTCAGCAGAGGAGTACAAAGAATTTGATTAGGGCAGGGAAAATGGAGTACGAGGGGAAGTTTGCAGAGAACAATAAGACGGGTTGCAAAAGTTTCTATCGATATGTAAAGAGAAAACGGTTAGTAAAGACAAACGGAGGTCCCCTGCAGTCAGAATCAGGGGAAGTCATACCGTGGAAAAAAGAAATGGCAGACCAATTGAACAACTACTTTGGTTCGGTATTCACTAAGGAGGACCCTAACAACCTTCCGAATATGAAAGGTGTCAGAGGGTCTATTAAGGAGGAGGAACTGAGGGAAATGCTTATTATTAAGGGAAACTGTCTGGGGAAATTGATGGGATGGAAGGCCGATAAATCCCCAGGGCCTGATGGACTGCATCCCAGAGTGCTTAAGGAGGAGGCTTGGAAATAGCGGATGCATTGACAGTCATTTT
The DNA here is from genome assembly GCF_044704955.1 of Pristiophorus japonicus. NCBI lineage: Eukaryota > Metazoa > Chordata > Chondrichthyes > Pristiophoridae > Pristiophorus > Pristiophorus japonicus. The sequence goes on from NW_027253324.1 coordinate 5,321,637, forward strand.
CCAACATTCCATTGATTCTGGATCGGTTCCTTTCAAGTGGAGGGTAGCCAATGTAACCCCACTTTTTAAAATATGACGGAAAAAGAAAACAGGGAATTATAGACCAGTCAGCCTGACCTCGGTAGTGGGTAAGATGATGGAATCAATTATTAAGGATATCATAGCAGCTCATTTGCAAAGTGGTGAGATGATAGGTCCAAGTCAGCATGGATTTGTGAAAGGGAAATCATGCTTGACAAATCTTCTGGAATTGTTTGAGGATGTTTCCAGCAGAGTGGACAAGGGAGAACCAGTTGATGTGGTATATTTGGACTTTCAGAAGGCTTTCGACAAGGTCCCAAACAAGAGATTAATTTGCAAGGTTAAAGCACATGGTATTGGGGATAGTGTGCTGAGATGGATTGAGAACTGGTTGTCAGACAGGAAGCAAAGAGGAGGAGTAAATGGATACTTTTCAGAATGGCAGGCAGTGACTAGTGGGTTATCGAAAGGTTCTGTGCTGGTGCCCCTGCTGCTTGCACTGTACATTAATGATTTAGATGGGGATTAAATGCAGTATCTCCAAATTTGCGGATGACACTAAATTGGGTCGCAGTGTGAGCTGTGCGGAGGATGTTATGAGGTTGCAGAGTGATTGGATAGGTTCGGTGAGTGGGCAAATGCATGGCAGATGAAGTATAATGTGGATAATGTAAGGTTATCCACTTTGGTGGTAAAAACAGAGAGACAGACTATTATTTGAATGGTGACAGATTAGGAAAATGGGAGGTGCAACGAGACCTGGGTGTCATGGTACATCAGTCATTGAAGGTTGGCATGCAGGTACAGCAGGCGGTTAAGAAAGCAAATGGCATGTTGGCCTTCATAGCGAGGAGATTTGAGTACAGGGGCAGGGAGGTGTTGCTACAGTTGTACAGGGCCTCGGTGAGGCCACACCTGGAGTATTGTGTACAGTTTTGGTCACCTATCCTGAGGTAGGACATTCTTGCTTTTGAGGGAGTTTAGCGAAGGCTCACCAGACTGATTCCCAGGATGGCGGGACTGACCTATAAAGAAAGAATGGATCAACTGGGCTTGTATTCACTGGAGTTCAGAAGAATGAGAGGGGACCTCATAGAAACGTTTAAAATTCTGATGGGTTTAGACAGGTTAGATGCAGGAAGAATTTCCCAATGTTGGGGAAGTCGAGAACCAGGGGTCACAGACTGAGGATAATGGGTAAGCCATTTTGGATCGAGATGAGGAGAAACTTCTTCACTAAGAGAGTGATGAACCTGTGGAATTCTCTACCACAGAAGGTTGTTGAGGCCAATTCACCAAGTATATTCAAAACGTTTTTAGATGTAATCTTTACTACTAGGGGGATCAAGGGGTATGACGAGAAAGCAGGAATAGGGTACTGAAGTTGCATGTTCAGCCATGAACTCATTGAATGGCGGGGCAGGCTAGAAGGGCCGATTGGACTACTCCTGCACCTATTTTCTATGCTTCTATGTTTCTATGTCCCTGAGGGAGTGTGACTGAGAAGCACCAGTCAGTATACAGATATCTCTCTTCGGGAGAGGGATTGAGAGACCCCAGTGATTGTTCAGATAGCTCCCTGAGAGGGAGCAACTGAGAGATACCACTCAGTGTACAGATATCTCTCTGTGGGAGAGGGACTGAGCGAAACCATACAGTGTATAGATGTCTCCCTGAGGGAGAGGTACTGAGAGACACCAGTCAATGTACAGATATTACCCTGAGAGGGAGGGACTGAGAGACACCAGTCAGTGAACAGATTTCTCCGTGAGAGGGAGGGACTGAGAGACATCAGTCAGTTATCAGATATCTCCCTGAGAGAGTGGGAGTGAGAGACACCAGTCAGTGTACAGATATCTCCCTGAGGGAGGGGGACTGAGTGATACCAGTCAGTATACAGATATGTCCCTGAAAGAGCGGGACTGCGAGACACAAGTGAGTGTGCAGATATCGCGGTGAGAGGGAGGGACTGAGAGACACCAGTCAATTATCAGATATCTCCCTGAGAGAGTGGGACAGAAAAGCACCAGTCAGTGCACAGATATCTCCCTGAGAGGGAGGGACAGAGAGGCGCCAGTCAGTGTACAGATATCTCGGTGAGAGCGTGGGACTGAGAGACACCAGTCAGTGTACAGATATCACCCTGAGAGGTAGGGAGAGAGAGAGACCTGTCAGTGTACAGTTATGTCGCTGGGGGAGAGGGACAGAGATATACCAGACAGTGTACAGATATGTCCATGAGAGAGAGGGACGGAGAGAAACCAGTCAGTATACAGATATCTCTCTCAGGGAGATGGATTGAGAGACGCCAGTGAGTGGACAGATATCTCCCTGAGAGGGAGCAAATGAGAGATGCCACTCAGTGTACAGATGTCTCCCTGAGGGAGAGGGACTGAGAGAAACCAGACAGTGTATAGATGTCTCCCTGAGGGAGAGGACTCAGAGACACCAGTCAGTTTACAGATATTGCCCTGAGAGGGAGGGACTGAGAGACACGAGTCAATGAACATATATCTCCGTGAGAGGGAGGGACTGAGAGACACCAGTCAGTTATCAGATATCTCCCTGAGAGAGTGGGACAGAAAAGCACCAGTCAGTGCACAGATATCTCGCTGAGAGGGAGGGACAGAGAGGCGCCAGTCAGTGTACAGATATCTCCCTGAGAGACAGAGAGACTGAGAGACATCATTTAGATGACATATATTTCCCTGTGGGAGAGGGACAGAGCGACACCAGTCAGTGTACAGATATCTCCCGAAGGGAGAGTGGGCTGAGTGACACCAATCAGTCAACAGATATCTCCTTGAGAGGGAGGGACTGAGCGCCGCCAGTCAGTGTACAGATATATGCCTGAGAGAGAGAGTGACTGAGAGACACCATTCAGTGTACAGATATTTCCCTGGGGGAGAGGGACTGAGTGACCAGTCAGTTTACAGATATCTCCCCGAGAGACAGAGAGACTGAGAGACATCAGTCAGAGGACAGATATCTCCCTGATGGAGAGGGACTGAGAGACACCAGTCCGTGTACAGATATCAACCTGAGAGTGAGGGAATGAGAGAAACCAGTCAATGTATCGATATCTCCCTCAGGGAGAGGGACTAAGAGACACCAGTCAGTGAACAGATATCTCCCTGAGAGGGAGGGTCTGAGAGACACCAGTCCGTGTAGAGATAACTGCCTGAGGGAAGGGGATTGAGAGACACCAGTCAGTGTTCAGAAATGTAGCTGGGGGAGAGGGACTGAGATATATCAGTCAGTGTACAGACATGTCCCTGATAGGCAGGGGCTGAGAGAAACCAATCAGTGTATAGATATCTCCCTGAGAGGGAGGGACTGAGAGACGCCAGTCATTGTACCGATAACTGTCTGAGCGACGGGGACTGAGAGACTCCAGTCAGTGTACAGATATCACCCTGAGGGAGAGGGACTGAGAGACACCTGTAAGTGCACAGATATCTCCCTGAGCGATACTGGACGAGAGTCACCAGTCAGTGTACAGATATCGACCAGAGAGGGAGGGACTGAGAGAAACCAGTCAGTGAACAGATATTTCCCTGGGGGAGAGGAATGAGTGACCTGTCAGTGTACACATATCTCCCTGAGTGACAGATAGACTGAGAGACATCAGTCAGAGGACAGATATCTCCCTGAGAGGGAAGGACTGAGAGACGTCAGTCAGTGTACCGATAACTGTCTGAGCGACGGGGACGAAGACATGCCAGTCAGTGTACAGATATCTGCCTGCGGGAGAGGGACTGAGACACACCATTCAATGTACAGATATCTGCCTGAGGGAGAACAACTGAGAGACACCAGTCAGTGTACATATATCACTCTGAGATGGAGGGACTGAGAGAAACCAGTCGGCGTAGATATAGCTCCCTGAGGGAGAGGGACTAAGAGACACCAGTGAGTTTACAGATCTCTCCCTGAGAGACAGAGAGACTGAGAGACACCATTCAGTGTACAGATATTTCCCTTGGGGAGAGAGACTGAGTGACCAGTCAGAGGACAGATATCTCCCTGAGGTAGAGGGACTGAGCGACACCAGTCAGTGTACAGATATATCCCGGAGGGGGAGTTGGCTGAGAGAACCCAAGAACTCAACAGATATCTCGTTGAGAGGGAGTGACTGAGGGTCGCCATTCAGTGTACAGATATATGCCTGAGAGAGAGTGACTGAGAGACATGATTCAGTTTACAGATATTTCCCTTGGGGAGAGGGACTGAGTGACCAGTCAGAGGACAGATATCTCCCTGAGGGAGAGGGACTGAGCGACACATAGTCAGTGTACAGATATCTCACTCAGAGGGAGGGAATGAGAGACGCCAGTCACTGTACAGATATATGCCTGATGGAGAGTGACTGAGAAACACCAGTCAGTGTACAGATATCAACATGTGAGGGAGGGACTGAGAGCAACCAGTTAGTGTACAGATATCTCCCTGAAAGAGAGGGACTGCGAGACACCAGTCAGTGTACAGATATCTCCGTGAGAGGGAGGGAAAGAGAGAAACCATTCAGTTATCAGATATCTCCCTGCGAGAGTGGGACAGAGAGACGCAAGTCAGTGTACAGATATCTGCCTGAGGGAGAGGGACTGAGAGACAGCAGTCAGTATACAGATATCACCCTGAGAGGGAGGGAGAGAGAGAGACCAGTCAGTGTACAGTTATGTCGCTGGGGGAGAGGGACTGAGATATACCAGTCAGTGTACAGATATGTCCCTTCGAGAGAGGGACTGAGATTAACCAGTCAGTGTACAGATATCTCCCTGAGGGAGAGTGGACTTAGAGATACCAGTCAGTGAACAGATATCTCCCTGAGAGGGAGGGACTGAGAGACGCCACTCAGTGTACAGATATCTGCCTCAGGGAGAGGGACTGAGAGACACCAGTCAGTGCACAGATATCAACATGAGAGGGAGGGACTGAGAGAAACCAGTCAGTGTTCCGATATTTCCCTGGTGGAGATAAATGAGTGACCAGTCAGTGTACACATATCTCCCTGAGAGACAGAGAGACTGAGAGACATCAGTCAGAGGACAGATATCTCCCTGAGGGAGAGGGACTGAGCGACAACAGTCAGTGTACAGATATCTGCCTGTAGGAGAGGGACTGAGACACACCAGTCAGTGTACAGATATCTGCCTGAGTGAGAGGGACAGGGAGACACCAGTCAGTGGACAGATATCACCCTGAGAGGGAGGGACTGAGAGAAAACAGTCAGTGCATAGTTATCTCCCTGAGGGAGAAGGAGTAAGAGACACCAGTGAGTTTACAGATATCTCCCTGAGAGACAGAGAGACTGAGAGATATCATTCAGAGGACATATATTTCCCTGTGGGAGAGGGACAGAGCGACACGAGTCAGTGTACAGATATCTCCCGGAGGGAGAGTGGGCTGAGAGACACCAATCAGTTAACAGATATCTCCTTGAGAGGGAGGGACTGAGCGCCGCCAGTCAGTATACAGATAACTGCCTGAGGGAAGGGGATTGAGAGACACCAGTCAGTGTTCAGATATATGCCTGAGAGAGAGAGTGACTGAGAGACACCATTCAGTGTACAGATATTTCCCTGGGTGGAGAGGGACTGAGTGACCAGTCAGTTTACAGATATCTCCCTGAGAGACAGAGAGACTGAGATACATCAGTCAGAGGAAAGATATCTCCCTGAGGGAGAGGGACTGAGCGACACCAGTCAGTGTACAAATAGCTCAATTAGAGGGAGGGACTGAGAGACGCCAGTCAGTGTACAGATATATGCCTGATGGAGAGGGATTGAGAGACACCAATCAGTTTACAGATATCAACCTGAGAGTGAGGGAATGAGAGAAACCAGTCAGTGTCTAGATATCTCCCTCAGGGAGAGGGACTGAGAGACACCAGTCAGTGAACAGATATCTCCCTGAGAGGGAGGGACATAGAGACACCAGTCAGTGTACAGATAACTGCCTGAGGGAAGGGGATTGAGAGACACCAGTCAGTGTTCAGATATGTAGCTGGGGGAGAGGGACTGAGATATATCAGTCAGTGTACAGATATCTCCCTGAGAGGGAGGAATTGAGAGACTCCAGTCAGTGTACAGATATCACCGTGAGGGCGAGGGTCTGAGAGACACCAGTAAGTGCACAGATATCTCCCTGAGCGATACTGGACGAGAGTCACCAGTCAGTGTACAGATATCAACCTGAGAGGGAGTGACTGAGAGAAACCAGTAAGTGTACAGATATTTCCCTGGGGGAGAGGAATGAGCGGCCTGTCAGTGTACACATATCTCCATGAGTGACAGATAGACTGAGAGACTTCAGTCAGAGGACAGATATCTCCCTGTGGGAGAGGGACTGAGCGACACCAGTTAGTGAACAGATATCTCCCTGAGAGGGAGGGACGAAGAGATGCCAGTCGGTGTACAGGTATCTGCCTGCGGGAGAGGGATTGAGACACACCTGTCAGTGTACAGATATCTGCCTGAGGGAGAAAAACTGAGAGACACCAGTCAATGTACAGATATCACCCTGAGAGGAAGGGACTGAGAGACACCACTAAGTGCACAGATATCTCCCTGAGTGATACTGGACGAGAGTCACCAGTCAGTGTACAGATATCAAACTGAGAGGGAGGAACTGAGAGAGACCATTCAGTGTACAGATAGCTGCCTGAGGGAAGGGGATTGAGAGACAACAGTCAGTGTTCAGATATCTAGCTGAGGGAGAGGGACTGAGATATATCAGTCAGTGTACAGATATGTCCCTGATAGGGAGGGGCTGAGAGAAACCAATCAGTGTACAGATATCTCCCTGGGGGAGAGGAATGAGTGACCTGTCAGTGTACACATATCTCCAAGAGTGACAGATTGACTGAGATACGTCAATTAGAGGACAGATATCTCCCTGAGGGAGAGGGACTGAGCGACTCCAGTCAGTGAACAGATATCTCCCTGAGAGGGAGGGAATAAGAGATTCCAGTCAGTGTACAGATATCTGCCTGCGGGAGAGGGACTGAGACACACCAGTCAGTGTACAGATATCTGCCTGAGTGAGAAAAACTGAGAGACACCAGTCAGTGTACATATATCACCCTGAGGGAGAGGGACTGAGAGACACCAGTAAGTGCACAGATATCTCCCTGAGCGATACTGGACGAGAGTCACCAGTCAGTGTACAGATATCAACCTGAGAGGGAGTGACTGAGAGAAACCAGTCAGTGTACAGATACTTCCCTGGGGGAGAGGAATGAGTGACCTGTCAGTGCACACATATCTCCATGAGTGACAGATTGACTGAGATACATCAATTAGAGGACAGATATCTCCCTGAGGGAGAGGGACTGAGCGACACCAGTCAGTGAACAGATATCTCCCTGAGAGGGAGGGAATAAGAGATGCCAGTCAGTGTACAGATATCTGCCTGCGGGAGAGGGACTGAGACACACCAGTCAGTGTACAGATATCTGCCTGAGTGAGAAAAACTGAGAGACACCAGTCAGTGTACAGATATCACCCTGAGGGAGAGGGACTGAGAGACACCAGTCAGTGCACAGATATCTCCCTGAGCGATACTGGACGGGAGACACCAGTCAGTGTACAGATATCACTCTGAGAGGGAGGGACTGAGAGAACCCAGTCAGCGTAGAGATATCTCCGTGAGGGAGAGGGACTAAGAGACACCAGGAAGTTTACAGATATCTCCCTGAGAGACAGAGAGACTGAGATACATTAGTCAGAGGACATATATTTCCCTGAGCGAGAGGGACTGAGTGACACCAGTCAGTGAACAGATATCTCCCTGAGCGGGAGGGACTGAGAGACGCCAGTCAGTATACAGATATATTCCCTAGGGTAGAGAACTGAGTGACCGGTCAGTGTACACATATCTCCCTGAGAGACAGAGAGACTGAGATACATTAGTCAGAGGACTGATATCTCCCTGAGAGATAGGGACTGAGTGACACCAGTCAGTGAACAGATATCTCCCTGAGTGGGAGGGACTGAGAGACGCCAGTCAGTGTACAGATATCTGCCTGCGGTAGAGGGACTGAGACACACCAGTCAGTGCCCAGATATCTGCCTGCGGGAGCGAGACTGAGACACACCAGTCGGTGCAAAGATATCTGCCTGAAGGAGAGGGACTGTGAGACACCAGTCAGTATCCAGATATCACCTTGAGAGAGAGGGATGAGAGAAACCAGTCAGTGTATAGATATCTCCCTCAGGGAGAGGGACTAAGAGACACCATTCAGTGAACAGATATCACCCTGAGAGGGAGGGACTGAGAGATGCCAGTCAGTGTACAGATAACTGCCTGAGCGACGGAGAAAGAGAGACTCCAGTCAGTGTACAGGTAACTGCCTGAGGGAGGGTGACAGAGAGACACCAGTCAGTATTCAGATATGTCGCTGAGGAAGAGGGACTGAGATATACCAGTCAGTGTACAGATATGTCCCTGAGAGGGAGGGGCTGAGAGTAACCAATCAGTGTATAGATATCTCCCTGAGAGGGAGGGACTGAGAGACGCCAGTCAGTGTACAGATAACTGCCTGAGTGACGGGGAAGAGAGACTCCAGTAAGTGTACAGATATCACCCTGAGGGAAAGGGACTGAGAGACACCAGTAAATGCACAGATATCACCCTGAGAGACAGGGAGACTGAGTAACATCAGTCAGAGGACATATATATATATCTCCCTGTGGGAGAGGGACTGAGCGACAGCAGTCTGTGTACAGATATCTCCCTGATCGATACTGGACCGAGAGGCACCATTCAGTGTACAGATATGACCCTTGAGGGAGGGACTGGGAGACAGCAGTCAGTCTACAGATATGTCGCTGGGGGAGAGGGACTGAAATATACCAGTCAGTGTACAGATACGTCCCTGAGAGAGAGTGACTGAGAGACACAATTCAGTGTACAGATATTTCACTGGGGGAGAGGGACTGATAGAGCAGTCAGTTTACAGATATCTCCCTGAGAGACAGAGAGACTGAGGGCCATCAGTCAGAAGACAGATAATTTCCTGATGGAGAGGGACTGCGCGACACCAGTCGGTGTCCTTATATCTCCCTTAGAGGGAGGGACTGAGCGACGCCAGTCAGTGTACAGATATCACCCTGATAGGTAGGGACTGAGAGAAACCAGTCAGTGTATAGATATCTCCCTGAGGGAGAGGGAGGAAGCGACACCAGTCAATGAACAGATATCTTCCTGAGAGGGAGGGACTGAGAGACGGCAGTCAGTGTACAGATATCTGCCTGCGGGAGAGGGACTGACACACATCAGTCAGTGCCCAGATATCTGCCTGCGGGAGAGGGGCTGAGACACACCAGTCGGTGCACAGATATCTGCCTGAGGGAGAGGGACTGAGAGACACCAGTCAGTATACAGATATCACCTTGAGAGAGAGGGATGAGAGAAACCAGTCAGTGTATAGATATATCCCTCAGGGAGAGGGTCTAAGAGACACCAGTCAGTGAACAGATATCTCCCTGAGAGGGAGGGACTGAGAGATGCCAGTCAGTGTACAGATAACTGCCTGAGCGACGGGGAAAGAGAGACTCCAGTCAATGTACAGGTAACTGCCTGAGGGAGGATGACAGAGAGACACCAGTCAGTATTCAGATATGTCGCTGAGGGAGAGGGACTGAGATATACCATCAGTGTACAGATACGTCCCTGAGAGAGAGTGACTGAGAGACACCATTCAATGTACAGATATTTCCCTGCGGGAGAGGGACTGAAAGAACAGTCAGTTTACAGATATCTCCCTGAGAGACAGAGAGACTGAGGGCGATCAGTCAGAGGACAGATAATTTCCTGATGGAGAGGGTCTGCGCGACACCAGTCGGTGTACAGATATCTCCCTTAGAGGGAGGGACTGAGAGACGCCAGTCAGTGTACAGATATCACCCTGAGGTAGGGACTGAGAGAAACCAGTCAGTGTATAGATATCTCCCTGAGGGAGAGGGACTAAGCGACACCAGTCAGTGAGCAGATATCTCCCTGAGAGGGAGGGACTGAGAGACGGCAGTCAGTGTACAGATATCTGCCTGAGGGAGAGGGACAGATATACACCAGTCAGTTTACAGATATCTCCCTGAGGGAGAGGGACTGAGAGACAGCAGTCATTGTGCAGTTATCACCCAGAGAGGGAGCACTGAGAGACACCAGATACTGTCCAGATATGTCGCTGGGGGATTGGGACTGAGAGATACCAGTAAGTGTCCATATATGTCACTGAGAGAGAGGGACTTGTTGACACCGGTCTGTGTACAGATATCTCGCTGAGGGAGAGGGACTGAGCGACACCAGTCAGTGTACAGGTATCTCACTCAGAGGGAGGGACTGAGAGACGCCAGACAGTGTACAGATATATGCCTGATGGAGAGGGACTGAGAAACACCAGCCAGTGTACAGATATAAACATGTGAGGGAGGGACGAAGAGAAACCAGTCAGTGTACAGATATCTCCCTGAAAGAGAGGGACTGCGAGACACCAGTCAGTGTACAGATATCTCCGTGAGAGGGAGGGAATGAGAGACACCATTCAGTTATCAGATATCTCCCTGAGAGAGTCGGACAGAGAGATGCAAGTCAGTGTACAGATATCTGCCTGAGGGATAGGGACTGAGAGACAGCAGTCAGTGTACAGATATCACCCTGAGAGGGAGGGAGAGAGAGAGACCAGTCAGTGTACAGTTATGTCGCTGGGGGAGAGGGACTGAGATATACCAGTCAGTGTACAGATATGTCCCTGCGAGAGCGGGACGGAGAGACGCCAGTCAGTGTACAGATATCTGCCTCAGGGAGAGGGACTGAGAGACACCAGTCAGTGAACAGTTATCAACATGAGAGGGAGGGACTGAGAGAAACCAGTCAGTGTACAGATATTTCCCTGGTGGAGAGAAATGAGTGACCAGTCAGTGTACACATTTCTCCCTGAGAGACAGAGAGACTGAGAGACATCAGTCAGAGGACAGATATCTCTCTGAGGGAGTGGGACTGAGCGACACCAGTCAGTGTACAGATATCTGCCTGTGGAAGAGGAACTGAGACACACCAGTCAGTGTACAGATATCTGCCTGAGTGAGAGGGACTGAGAGAAACCTGTCAGTGCATAGTTATCTCCCTGAGGGAGAAGGACTAAGAGACACCAGTGAGTTTACAGATATCTCCGTGAGAGACAGATAGACTGAGAGACATCATTCAGAGGACATATATTTCCCTGTGGGAGAGGGACAGTGCGACACCAGTCAGTGTGCAGATATCTCCCGGAGGGAGAGTGGACTGAGAGACAACAATCAGTCAACAGATATCTCCTTGAGAGGGAGGTACTGAGCGCCGCCAGTCAGTGTACAGATATATGCCTGAGAGAGAGAGTGACAGAGAGACACCATTCTGTGTACAGATATTTCCATGGGGGAGAGGGACTGAGTGTCCAGTCAGTTTACAGATATCTCCCTGAGAGACAGAAAGACTGAGAGACATCAGTCTGAGAACAGATATCTCACTGAGGGAGAGGGACTGAGCGACACCATTCAGTGTACAGATATATGCCTGATGGAGAGGGACTAAGAGACACCAGTCAGTTTACAGATATCAACCTGAGAGTGAGGAAATGAGAGAAACCAGTCAGTGTATAGATATCTCCCTCAGGGAGAGGGACTGGGAGACACCAGTCAGTGAACAGATAACTCCCTGAGAGGGAGGGACTGAGAGACACCAGTCAGTTTACAGATAACTGCCTGAGGGAAGGGGATTGAGAGACACCAGTCAGTGTTCAAATATGTAGCTGGGAGAGAGGGACTGAGATATATCAGTCAGTGTACCGATATCTCCCTGAGGGGGAGGAACTGAGAGACACCAGTAAGTGCACAGATATCTCCCTGAGCGATACTGGACGAGAGACACCCGTCAGTGTACTGATATCAACCTGCGAGGGAGGGACTGAGAGAAACCAGTCAGTGTACAGATATTTCCCTGGGGAAGAGGAATGAGTGACCTGTCAGTGTACACATATCTCCATGAGTGACAGATAGACTGAGAGACATCAGTCAGAGGACAGATATCTCCCTGTGGGAGAGGGACTGAGCGACACCAGTCAGTGAACAGATATCTCCCTGAGAGGGAGGGACTAAGAGATGCCAGTCAGTGTACAGATATCATCCTGAGTGGAAGAGACTGACAGACACAAGTAAGTGCACAGATATCTCCATGAGCGATACTGGACGAGAGTCACCAGTCAGTGTACAGATATTAACCTGAGAGGGATGGACTGAGAGACACCATTCAGTGTACAGATAGCTGCCTGAGGGAAGAGGATTGAGAGACACCAGTCAGTGTTCAGATATGTAGCTGGGGGAGAGGGACTGAGATATATCAGTCAGTGTACTGATAAATCCATGAGAGGGAGGGGCTGAGAGAAACCAATCAGTGTATAGATATCTCCCTGAGAGGGAGGGACTGAGAGAAGCCAGTCAGTGTACAGATATCCCACCTGGGGGAGAGGAATGAGTGACATGTCAGTGTACACATATCTCCATGAGTGACAGATTGACTGAGAGACTTCAATTAGAGGACAGATATCTCCCTGAGGGAGAGGGACTGAGCGACACCAGTCAGTGAACAGATATCTCCCTGAGAGGGAGGGACTAAGAGATGCCAGTCAGTGTACAGATATCTGCCTGCGGGAGAGGGACTGAGACACACCAGTCAGTGTACAGATATCACCCTGAGGGAGAGGGACTGAGAGACAACAGTAAGTGCACAGATATCTGCCTGCGGGAGAGGGACTGAGACACACCAATCGGTGCACAGATGTCTGCCTGAGGGAGAGGGACTGAGAGACACCGGTCAGTATACAGATATCATCTTGATAGAGAGGGATGAGAGAAACCAGTCAGTGTATAGATATCTCCCTCAGGGAGAGGGACTAAGAGACACCAGTCAGTGAACAGATATCTCCCAGAGAGGGAGGGACTGAGAGATGCCAGTCAGTGTACAGATAACTGCCTGAGCGACGGGGAAAGAGAGACTCCAGTCAGTGTACAGGTAACTGACTGAGGGAGGGTGACAGAGAGACTCCAGTCAGTATTCAGATATGTCGCTGAGGGAGAAGGACTGAGATATACCAGTCAATGTACAGATATGTCCCTGAGAGGGAGGGGCTGAGAGAAACCAATCAGTGTATAGATATCTCCTTGAGGATGGGGACTGAGAGACACCAGTAAGTGCACAGATATCACCCTGAGAGACAGGGAGACTGAGAAACATCAGTCAGAGGACATATATATATATATACCTGTGGGAGAGGGACTGACCGACAGCAGTCTGTTTTCAGATATCTCCCTGATCGATACTGGACCGAGAGGCACCAGTCAGTGTACAGATATGACCCTTGAGGGAGGGACTGAGAGACACCAGTCAGTGTACAGATATGTCGCTGGGGGAGAGGGACTGAAATATACCAGTCAGTGTACAGATACGTCCCTGAGAGAGAGTGACTGAGAGACACCATTCAGTGTACAGATATTTCCCTGGGGGAGAGGGACTGAGAGAGCAGTCAGTTTACAGATATGTCCCTGAGAGACAGAGAGACTGGGGGACATCAGTCAGAGGACCGATAATTTCCTGATGGAGAGGGACTGCGCGACACCAGTAGGTGTGCAGATATCTCCCTTAGAGTGAGGGACTGAGAGACGCCAGTCAGTGTACAGATATCACCCTGAGAGGTAGGGACTGAGTGAAACCAGTCAGTGTATAGATAGCTCCCTGAGGGAGAGGGACTAAGCGACACCAGTCAGTGAACAGATATCACCCTGAGGGAGAGGGACTGAGAGTCACCAGTCATTGTACAGTTATCACCCAGAGAGGGACCACTGAGAGACACCAGACACTGTCCAGATATGTCGCTGGGGGATTGGGACTGAGAGATACCAATAAGTGTCCATATTTGTCCCTGAGAGAGAGGGACTTGTTGACACCGGTCTGTGTACAGATATCTCCCTGAGGCAGAGGGTCTGAGAGACACCATTCAGTGTACAGATGTGTCCTGAGTGCGAGGGACTGAGAGACTACAATCAGTGTACAGATATCTCCCTGAGGGAGAGGGACTGAGAAACACAATTCAGTGTACAGATATCGCCCTGAGAGGGAGGGACTGAGAGACACCAGTCAGTGTGCAGATATGTCCCTGAGGATGAGGGACTTAGAGACACCAGTCAGTGAATAGATATCTCCCTGAGGGAAAGGGAATGAGAGATACCAGTCAGTGCACTTATTCTTCACGGAAAGAGAGGGACTGAGAGACACAAGTCAATATATAGATATCTCCATGACTGAGAGGGATTGAGAGAAACCAGTCAGTGTACAGATATCATCCTGAGAGTGAGGGACTGAGGTGCACCACTCAGCGTACAGTCATTTCTCTGAGGGAGTGGGACTGAGACAACAGTCAGTGTACAGACATGTCCCTGAGGTACAGGAACTGAGAGACCAGTCAGTGCACAGATATCTCCCTGAGGAGAGGGACTGAGAGACAACAGTCAGTGTACAGATATAACCCTGAAGAGAGGTACTGAGAGACACCAGTCAGTGTACAGATAAGGCTCTGAGGGAGAGGGACTGAGAGACACCAGTCAGTGTACAGATATCTTCCTGAGAGGGAGGGACTGAGAGACACCATTCAGTGTACATATATCACCCTGAGGAAGAGGGACTGAGAGATATCATTCAGTGTACGGATATCTCCCTGAAAGAGAGGGACTGAGAGACACAAGTCAGTGCACAGAAACCAACCTGAGAGGGAGGTACTGAGTGACACCAGTCTGTGTACAGATATCTCCCTGAGACACAGAGAGACTGAGACACAACGGTCAGTGTACAGATATCTCGCTGTGGGAGAGGGACTGAGAGACCAGTCAGTATCAAGATATCTCCCTGAGGGAGAAGGACAGGGATACACCAGTCAGGGTCCAGATATATCCGTGAGGGAGAGGGACTGAGAACCCAGTGAGGGTACAGATATCTCCCTGAGATACAGAGAGAGTGAGAGACATCAGTCAGAGTACAGATATCTCCCTGAGGGAGAGGGACTGAGAGACACCAATCAGTGTACAGATATCTCCCTGATGGAGAGTGGACTGAGAGACACCAGTCAGTGTAAAGATATGTCCCTGATAGGGAGGGACTGAGAGACAACAGTCAGTATACAGTATCTCCCTTTCAATTCCATCAATACATTCACTGATTTAATGAAGTTAGATATGTAACCATGGCCGGGAAAATAACCTGTCCTCTTTCATGCTGGAATTCAGATTCACTGTTAATGCTGTAATATTCAAAGAGATCTTGTGTTGGACTGTGTGAACTCAGTACCAGAACATTGAACGTTATGATCCTGATTTGAACCTCTGTAGGCATACGTTAAGCTACGTCTCCCGCCCAGCAATGAACTTGTGTTATATGGTTTCTGCCTTTGCGGATGGATGGAGATTTCCATAATGATTCTTTAAAGACTGAACTTATAAAGAGGAATATTTAAAACCTGACAGGTTTTGCTTACAATGGGAGAACCTGTTGCTGGATTTTGGAAATTCTGATATTAATTAGCAACCTTCGATTCAAAAGTCTGCACAGTGAAATCAATCCAGCAGTCGAATCTCTCGGAGTGAGATTAAGATGGCTTAGTTTTGTACATTCAGTGGGGTTAATGATTAAATGATGGGAAGTGATGTATTGATCTGAGCAATATGCAGATCTGAAAAATCATGTATATATATTTCAACATAATATACATTATAAAGAAGATTGTATGAACCTTTTGACTGCATCCAACTGGAATTACTAACGAGCAGGGACAATTACTTTCCTTGGAAACCTTCATTAATTCTAGTCATTGAACAGGGAAAATTAATGCGTCTGGTCCGGCACTTTAGATATGCAACATAAAGTATGTTATAATCCACATATATTATGCACGAGTAGAAATTCATATCAAAAAATCACTGGCACAGCATGACCCAATGATTACTTTACATTCAGACACTGTCCCTGAACCATGAAACAGATCTGCTCATAAGTAAAATTCCCTTGTAAACCATGACCTACTGATTATTGTTGCAAATATGACGTTTGTAGAAATTGATCTTTGGAAGAATTGGATTGTCCCCATTGCCTCTCCTTGATATTTAAATATATTGAATCCTATAATTATTTCAGCGGCAATAAAGTCTAATGCTGCTGTGAGCAACTGATTGAGTTCACGGGGTTGGGAGTAATATATTAGCATGATAGGAGATGGGATAACGAACAGCAAACAGTGAGCAGGAATAAATGGTTCATTCTATGGTTTGCAACCAGTAACTAGTGGGGTGCCGCAGGGATCAGTGCTGGGACCCCAATTATTTACACTCTATATTAAACACTTGGAATAAGGGACTGAGCGTAAAGTTTGCTGACGATACAAAAATGGGAGGAAAAGCAATGTGTGAGGAGGAAACAAAAAATCTGCAAAGGAACATAGACAGGCTAAGTGAGTGGGCAAAAATTTGTCAGATGGAATATAATGTTGGAAACTGTGAGGTCATGCACTTCGGCAGCAAAAAATGAAGAGCAAGTTATTATTTAAATGGAGACAGATTGTACAGCGGGACCTGGGGGTACTTGTGCATGAAACACAAAAGGTTAGTATGGAGGTACAGCAAGTGATCAAGAAGGCCAATGGTATCTTGGCATTTATTGCAAAAGGGATGGAGTATAAAAGCAGGGAAGTCTTGCTACAGCTATACAGGATATTGGTGCGGGCACACCTGGAACACTGCGTGCAGTTTTGGTTTCCGTATTTACGAAAGGATATACTTACTTTGGAGGCATTTCAGAGAAGATTCACCAGGTTGATTCCAGGGATGAGGGGGATTACTTATCAGAAAATTTTGAGTAGGTTGGGCCTCTTTTCATTGGCATTCAGAAGAAGGAGAGGTGGTTTCATCGAAACCTATTAGATTATAAGGGGGCTCGCCAAGGCGGATGCAGAGAGGATGTTTCCACTGATGGGGGAGACGAGAACCAGAGGGCATGATCTTAGAATAATGGGCCGCCCATTTAAAACAGAGAAGAGGAGAAATTTCTTCTCTCAGAGGGTTGTAAATCTGTGGAATTCGCTGCCTCAGAGAGCTGTGGAATCTGGGACATTGAATACATTTCAGTCAGAAATAGACATTTTGTTAAACAATAAGGGGATAAGATGTAATGGGGAGCGGGCAGCGAAGTGGAGCTCAGTCCATGATCAGATCAGCCATGATCTTAATGAATGGCAGAGCAGGATCGAGGGGACGTATTGTCTATTCCTGCTCCATTTTCTTATGTTCTTATGTTCTTGTATTAGCATGGATAGAGGATTGGCTATCAATAGAACAGAGAGAGTTGCGATAAATGGGTAATTTTCAGGTTGGCAAACAGTAACGAGTGGAGTGCCACACGGAGCAGTGCTGGGTATTGAACTTGTTCCAATCTATATTAATGACTGGATGAATTAACCGAGTGTAATGTAGCCAAAATACTGATGATACAAAGATCACTGGGAAAGCAAGGTGTGACGATGGTGCAAAGAATCTGCAAAAGGATATAGATAGGCTAATTCGGTGGGCAAACATTTGGAAGATGGAATGCAACGTGCGAGAATGTGAGGTTTTGGTCGGAAATATAAAAAAAAATATTATTATTTATGTGTGGAGCTAGTACAAAATGCTGTAATACAAAATGATCTGCCGGTTCTTGTGCATCAAATTCAAAACGTTAGTATGCAGGTAGAGCAAATAATCAGGAAGGCAAATGGAACGTTGGCCTTAATTGCAAAGGGGATGGAGCATAAACGTAGGGAATACCTGATCCAACTGTCCTGGGCTTTGGTAAGACCACACCTCGAGTACTGCATACAGTTTTTGTCTCCTTAAAGAGGATATACTTGAATTGGAGGCAGTTCAGAAAAGGTGCACAAGGTTGAATCCTGAGAAGAATTGTTGTCATAAAAAGAAAGATTGAGCTGGTTGTGCTTATACTCTTTTAAGTTTAGAAGAGTGAGAAGTAATCTTATTGAAACGTCTAAGATACTGAGGGGGCTTGACACGGGTTAGTTGCAGAAAGCATGTTTTCCCTCATGGGGGAATCTAGAACTAGGGTACATAGTTTCAGAATAAGTGGTCTCCCATTAAAAACAGAAATGAGGAGGAATTTATTCTCCCAGAGGGTCGTGAATCTTTGGAATAATCTACCCCAGAGAGCGGTGAAGGCTGGGTCTTTGAATATATTTGACGTGGTGATCGACTGATGTTTCAATGATAATGGAGTCAAGGTTTATGGGGAGTAGGTGGAGAAGTGGAGTTGAGGCTCGGATCAGATCAGCCATGAACTTATTGACGGGCGGAGCAGGCTCGACAGGTAAAATGGCTTACCTCTGCTCCTAGCTATTATGCTCTTATGTCCATAGGGCAATCTTTCATCCCATCAATTACATTAGCATGCATTATACACTTCCAGAAATCTGAGACGGTCTCAATCAGAGATACAGCATTAGTTCAGTTAGTACAGGTTGATCTGATATGCCTGTCCAAGAATTTCACAGAGAATCAGATTGCAATGGCAATGGAGATCATTAGCTCAGACTGAGCTATACATTATATATCTGTCCAAAAATCTCAGAGTGTAACGGTATCCTATCAATAAATAATACAGACTGACCTTCATATTATATGCCATTTCAAGAATCTCAGAGAGAGTCTGACTGAGAGAGAGTACAAGCAAATAAGTACACAAGAAGTTGGAGCAGCAATAGACCATTCTGACCCTCGAGGCTGCGGCAGTATTCAGTGAGATCAAGGCTGATCTTATATCTTAACACCAATTTTCTGTCCTGTTCCCATATCCCTTGATTCGCTTAATATCCAAACATACATTGATCTCTGTCTTTATATACTCCAAGACTGAGCCTCCACAGCCCTCTGGGGTAACGAATTCCAAATAGTAACCACCATGTGAATGAAGAGGTTTGTGCTAATCTCTATCCAAAATGGCCGACCCCTTATTCGAAGACTGCGACCCCTAGGGTTAGATTCCTCTGCCAGAGGAAACATCCTCTCTGCATCTACCCTGTCAATCACTGTAAAAATGCGGCGTGTTTCAATGAGATCACCTCTCATTCTTCCAAAAGTGGAGAAAACATAGGTCTGCTCTACTCAATCTGTCCTCAAAGGACAATCCCCCATCCCATCAACTCCAGTAGTACAGACTGAACTACGTATGTTATACTATTCCAAGAGTCTCAGAGAGAATCAGAAGGAGATACAATATAAGAATATATGCACATACGAATAGGGAGCAGGAAGAGGCTAATCGGCCCCTCGAGCCTTCTCCGGCAATTAATGAGATCATGGCTGATCATTTACCTCAACTCAACTTTCCTGCACGAACCCCATATTCCTTGATTCCCTTGATGTCCAAAATTACACCAAAAACTGTCTTGAATATTCTCAAAGACTGAGGGGTCGAAAGTGGGTATGGCTCTTTTTGAGGCGGTGTCAAAGCCTGAATGCTCATTTTACTGTTACGTGTTAGATGCCGTCTGAAACTGCGAAATTGAGTTTTGACACCCGAAGGTGAGAGAGCAGCACTAAAAGTGATGATACACGCTCATCGTCGGGCACCAACAGGGCGGGAGGTCAGGCGGCCTATTGCATTTTGTGATAGAGGTTTACCGGCATGCGAGCTGCAAAAACGGGAAGAAAAAAAAAACAAACACTTCTCCGACCTAGACCCAGACTTCACCATTGGTACAACGAATAAATCAATGCCAAAAGGAAGAATGAAATTAAAACGTAGCTTACTCTCTCCCGGCGTTAACGGGCGGCGTTATCAAGCAAATTTCAAAGATTCTCCACCCTCTGAGCATCTGTTTGATTAGCACAGACATAATAATCTCTGTCTTGATATACCCAAAGACTGAGCCACCACAACCCTCTGGGGTAGCGAATTCCAAATATTCACCACCATCTGAGTGAAAAGGAAATGACCGACCACTTATTCTGAGACGCTGACCCCAGGATCGAGACTCCTCAGCCAGAAGAAACATCTTCCCTGCATCTACCCTGTCAAGCCGTGTAAGAATTGTGTTCGTATCAATAAGATCACATCTCATTTTTCTAAAATCAAAAGAATAGAGGTCGACTTTGCTCAATTTCCCCTCATAGGACAATCCTCCATCTCATCAATTACATTAGAACAGACTGAACCACACATTAGGTATGAGCAAAATCTCAGACCCAGACGGAGATCCAGTATTAATCCAATTAGTACAGGCTGACCTGCACAAGTCGAAAACTTTCAGAGAGAATCAGACTGCGATGTCAATACATTCCAATAGCACAGATTGAGCTGTACATTATATACCAGTCCAAAAATCGCAGAGATTAAAATTGGTACATCGAATAAATAAAGGTTGAAATATATCAAAAACAATACTTACCTTGCACTCTGCTGGCGCTAAAATACGGCGTTACCAAGCGAATTTCATTCCTGAGATTTCCCTCTGCGGTACGGAATCCAAATAGTCACCTCACACTGGCAGTCTATTCGATCAGAACAGGCAGAACTACATTTTAGATCCCAGTCTAAAATTCTCAGACAATGTCTGACTCAGATACCGTATCAATTCCACGAGCACAGATAGAAGTACACATTATATAGCAGTCTAAAATTGCCAGGAAGTGTCAGGTTGGCATACAGTATAAATCCTGTATAAATACAGTATAAATAGCTGAGAACTCAATTTTGAAGTCGAAGCAAGTCTTCCTCGATTTCAAGGGACTGCCTATGTTGATTATGATGATAATAAATATTTCAGCACGGACAGAAGTACACATTTTATACCAGTCCAAAAACGGCAGGAAATGTCAGACTGGCATGCAGTAAAAATAGTGTATAAATGCAGTATAAATATCTGAGAACGCACTTTTAGAGTGAAAGCAATATTCATCGATTTCGAGGTACTGCTTACATTGAGGATGACGATAATAAATACTACAGCACAGACAGAACTACAAATTATATACCAGTCTAATTGTGTCAGACTGCGCCGGACTGAGATAGTGTATCAATTCCATAAGCAACAATAGAACAACACATTATTTAACAGTACAGAATCACAACAATTACCAGACTGAGATACAGCATCAAGTCCATCGGTTTTGTGTGAATATATTAGATACCATTCCCAACATCATATATTTCGACGTCCATCTTGACTCTCGCTTCAGCTCATCCGCTGCTGAAGCAATCATCCATGCCTTCATTACGTCTACACTTGACTATTAAAATACTCTCCTGTTTGGCCTCCCATTTTTTACCCTTGTCAACCCGAGGTGATGCAAAACTCGGCTACCCCTATGCAAACTCGCACAAGCCCCGCTCAACCATCATCCCTTTGCTTGCTGGCCTATAATGGCTCCCCCTTAAGCAATGCCTCCATTTCAAAATTCTCAGCCTTTTGTTCAAATATCTACATGGCCTCGCCCCTCATTATCTGTATAATCTCCTCCAACCCCATGATGCGCTCCTATGATCCTGCCCTTATTATCCCTGATAATAATCGCTCAACCATTGCTGGCCGTGTCTTCTGTTGCCGAAGCACTCCCAAGATCTGCAACACCCTCGCTGAACATCTCCGCCTCTCTACCACTCTTTCCTACTTCAACACGCTTCTTTAAACGTATCTCGTCACCTGCTCTCATTTCTCCATAAGCGGCTCGGTGTTAATTTGTTTTAAATTTCACAAAACAGTGAAGCGCCTGAGGACGTTTCACTAAGTTCAAAGCGCTACATAATAACATTTGTTGTTGTTATTTCAAGTTGCACCACTGATTTAAAGATTACCAGTTGTCTGAATCGCCATCTGCCCGTCATGGATCAGCGCCAAGCGCACTTGTCTCTGATTTAAAGCCTGCCAAGCATTTTATACATTTCAATGTGATCAACGCTCATTCTATTAAAATTGAGAACATCAGCACAATTAAAACAAATTCTCTCCTTATTGGAAAGCCTTCATCTCTCAGCAATCAATCAGGCGAAACTTGATTGCATCTCCGTAGAAATAGTGGATGCATTGGTGATCATTTTCCAAACAGTCTATCGAATCTGGATCAGTTCCTATGGACTGGAGGGTAGCTAAAGTAACACCACTTTTTAAGAAAGGAGGGAGAGAAAAAACGGGTAAGTATAGACCGATTAGCCTGACATCAGTAGTGGGGAAAATGTTGGAATCAATTATTAAAGATGAATTAGCAGCACATTTGGAAAGCAGAGATAGGATCGGTCCAAGTCAGCATGGATTTATGAAAGGGATATCATGCTTGACCAATTTCTAGAATTTTTTGAGGATGTAATTCGTGAGTAGACAAGGGAGAACTAGTGGATGTGGAGTAGTTGGACATTCAAAAGGCTTTTGACAAGGTCCCACACAAGAGATTGGAGTGCAATATTAAAGCACATGGTTTTGGGGATAATGTATTGACGTGGATAGAGAACTGGTTGGTTGACAGGAAACAGAGAGTCGGTCGGGATAAACGGGTCCTTTTCAAATGGCAGGCAGTGACTAGCGGTGTGCCGTAGGGCTCAGTGCCTGGACCCCATCTATTTACAATATACATCAATGATTTAGATGAAGCAATTGAGTGTAATATCTCCAAGTTTACAGATAACCCTAAGCTGCGTGGTGGTGTGAGCTGCGAGGAGGATGTTAAGAGGCTGCAGGGTGAATTTGCATGTAAGGTGAGTGAGCAAATGCATGGCGGATGCAGTATAATGTGGATAAATGTGAGGTTATCCATTTTGGTGGCAAAAACCCGAAGGCAAATATTATCTGAATGGCAGCAGATTAGGAAAAGGGGAGGTGCAACGAAAGCTGGGTGTCATGGTACATCAGGCATTGAAAGTTGGCATGTAGGTACAGCAAGTGGTGAACTAGGCAAGTGGCATGTTGGCCTTCATAGCTAGGCGTTTTAAGTAGAGGAGCAGGGAGGCGTTACTGGACTTGTATTGAGAATTGATGAGGCCTCATCGAGAATATTGTGTTCAGTTTTCGTCTCCTAATCTGAGGAAGGACGTTCTTGCTATGGAGCGAGCACAGAGAACGTTCACCAGACTGATTCCCGGGAAGGCAGGCCTGATATATGAGGAAAGAATAGATCGACAAGGTCTGTATTCGCTGGAGTTTAGAAGGATTTGAGGGGATCTCATAGAAATATATAAAATTCTGACGGGACTGGACAGGTTCGATGCAGGAAGAATGTTCCCGATGATGGGGAATTCCAGAACCAGTGTACACAGTCTAAGGATAAGGGGTAGGCCATTTAGGACTCAGTTGAGGAGAAACTTCTTCACTCAGTGTGGTTAACGGTTGCAATTCTCTACCGCAGAGAGTTGATGCCAGTTCATTGGAGATATTCAAGAGGGAGTTAGATATGGCCCTTGCGGGTAAAGTGATCAAGGATTATGGAGAGAAAGTAGGAAAAGGTTACTGATGTGAGTGATCAGCCATGATATTATTGAATGGTGGTGCAGGCTCGAAGGGCCGAATGTCCTTCTCCTGCAACTGTTTTCTATGTTTCTATATTTCCTCTAAAGTACATTTACGTCCTTATGTAAGGAAACAAACTGTACACAATACAAATTCTCCGTTCTTTTATCGCACCAAAGATGAAGCGAGAGATAGCCGAAGTTTCCAGGAGCCGAAGTGAATCCGAGCTACGTTTGAAATTGTATTAATTTACATCTTTAGAAGAAAGTTGCTGTACAGAGTCCCGAATCAGTAAGAGATTCCCTGAAACTGTTGACGATTAGCATTTATCTCAAAAATCCTTGAACTATTTGCCTATTAATTCAGAGCGGGGCATCGCCTGTAAAATCAGTCTAAACATGCAAAGCACAAAACCGCCAAACAGGGTTTTAAACCCGACGACTCTAAAATTAAGAGAATCATGCGAGACTGAGCCATCCAGACACAAGCCATTATCACAAACTGGACAATTGCAATCACCTGACCCAACGCATGTAAGCTGACCCATCACCTGAACTTGATCAATAGACAATCACTGAACTTAACACATGTCAACTTCGAAACACAGAAACATAGAAATTAGGTGCAGGAGTAGGCGATGCAGCCCTTCGAGCCTGCAACACCATTCAATATAATCATGCCTGATCATGCAACTTCGGTTACCCATTCCCGCTTTCTATCCATACCCCTTGAAACATTTAGCCCTAAGGGCCACATCTAACTCACTTTCGAATTTGTCTAATGGGCTGGCCTCAACAACATTGTGGTGGAAAATTCCAAAGGTTCACATTTCTCTTAGTGAATAATGTTCTCCTCTTCTCTGTGCTAAATGGCTTACCCCTTATCAATATACTGTGAGCCCTGGTTCTGGACTTCGTCAACATCGGGAACATTCTCCCTGCATCTAACCTGTCCAATCCCGTCAGAATTTTATATGTTTCTATGAGGTCCATCTCATTCTTCTAAATTCCAGGAAATATAAGCCTAGTCGATCCAGTCTTTCTTTCTATGTCAGTCCTGCCATCCCGGGAATCAGTCTGGTGAACGTTCACTGCACTCCCTCAATAGCACGAATGTTCTTCCTCAGATTAGGATACCAAAACTGTACACAATATTCAAGGAATGGCAGCACCAAAGCCCTATGGATCTGCAGCAAGACCTCCCTTCTCATACACTCAAATCCTGTCGTTATGAAGGCTAACATACCATTTGCCTTCTTCACCGCCTGCTGTAATTGCATGTCAACTTCCAATGAATAATGTACCACGACACCCAGGTCTCGTTGCACCTCCCCTTTTCCTAATCTGTCATCATTTCAGTTAACATTCTGCCTCCCTGTTTCTGACTCCAAAGTGGATAATCTGACATTTATCCACATTATACTGCATCTGCCATGAATTTGCTTACTCACCTAGCCTGTCGAAGTCACCCTGCAGCTTCTTAGCATCCTTATCACAGCTCACACTGCAACCCAGCTTAGTGTCATCAGCAAACTTGGAGATGTTACATTCAATTCCATCGTCCAATCATTAATGCATATTATAAATAGCTGGGGTCGCAGCACTGAACGTTGTGTTACACCACGATTCACTGCCTACCATTCTGAAAAGGCCCCGTTTATTACTGCTCTTTGCATCCTGTCTGCCAGCCAGTTATCTATTCAAATCAATACATTACCCCCAATACTATGTGCTTTAATATTGCACACAAATCTCTTGTGTGGGACCTTGTCAAAAGCTTTGTGAAAGTCCAAATACACTACATCTACTGGTTCTCCCTTGTCCACTCTACTAGTTACATCGTCAAAAAATTCCAGAAGATTTGGCAAGCATGATTTCCCCTTCATCAATCCATGCTAACTTGAACCGATCCTGTCACTGCTTTCCAAATGCGCTTCGATTACGCCTTTAATAATTGATTCCAACATTTTCCCCACCACCCATGTCAGGCTAACTGGTCTATAATTCCCTATTTTACGTCTCCCTTCTTTTATAAAAAGTGGGATTACATTAGCTACACTCCAATCCATAGCAACTGATCCACACTCCATAAAATGTTGGAAAATTATCACCAATGCATCCACTATTTCTAAGGTCACTACCTTATGTACTCTGGCATGCAGACTATCATGCCCTGGGGATTTATCGGCATTCAATCCCATCAATGTCCCCAACACAATTTCCCGACGAATAATGATTTGCTTCAGTCCTCTTTTTCGCTCGACCCTCGATCCTCTAGTATTTCTGGAAGATTATTTATATTTTCCTTAGTGAACACGGAACCAAAGTATTTGTTCAATTGGTCTGCCATTACTTTGTTCCCCATTATAAATTCGCCAGATTCTGAATGCAAGGGACCTATATTTGTCTTCATTAATCGTTTTCTCTTCGCATATCTATAGAAGCTTTTACAGTCAATATTTATGCCCCCTGCAAGCTTACTCTCACATTATATTCCCGACCTACACCTCCTCCTAATTGAAGCCTTTGTCCTCCTTGTTGCATTCTAAATGTATCCCAGTCCTCAGGCTTGCAGCTTTTTCTGGCCAATTTATAAGCCTCTTCCTTGGATTTGACACTATTCCTAATTTCACTTGTTAGCCACGATTGAGCCACTTTCGACTTTTTATTTTTACGCCAGACAGGGATGTACAAATGTCTACAATTGCCTATCAACTGTCAAGCCTTTAGTTATCATTCTCCAGTCTATCCTAGCCAATTCACGTCTCATAACATCGAAATTGCATCGAAGTTGCCTTTCTTTAAGTTCAGTACCCTAGTGTCTGAATTAACTGTGTTACTTTCCATCTAAATGAAGCATACCACCACATTATGCTCGCTCTTCTCCAAGGGGCATCGCACAACAAAATTATTAATTTATCCTCTCTCGTTACACAAAACCCAGTCTTGGATGGCCTGCTCTCCAATTGGTTCCTCGACATATTGGTCTTGAAAATCATCCTTTATACACTCCAGAAAATCCGCCTCCACCGTGTTGCCACAAGTTTGCTTAGCCCAAACTATATGTAGATTAAAGTCACCCATGATAACCGATGTACCTGTAATGCATGCATCCCTAATTTCCTATTTGATGCCATCCCCAAACTCACTACCGCTGTTTCTTGGCCTGTACACAACTCCCACTATCGTTTTCTGCCCTTTGGTGTTCCGTAGCTCTACCCACACAGTTTCCACATCATCTAAGCTAATATCCTAGTTTACTATTGCTTGAAGCTCCACTTGAACAAGCTACGCGACGGCACCTCCTTTTCCTTTCTGCCTATCCTTCCTGAATGTTGAGTAACCCTGGATGTTGAGTTCCCAGCCTTGGTCACCTTGGAGCCATGTCTCCATTATCCCAATTACGTCATAACCGTTAACTATTTCTGCACAGTTAATTCCTCCACCTTTTTACGAATGCTCCTCACTTTGAGACACGAAGACTTCAGGTTTGTTCCTCAACAGTCTTTGTCCTTTTAGAATTATGTTGTAATGTGTCCCTTCTTGATTTTTGCCTTTAATTTTTCTGCCATCCACCTTTCCTTTTCTCCTTTCTACCTTTTGCGTCTGCCCCCATTTTACTTCCATCTATCTCCCTCCATAGATTCGCATCCCTCTGCCATATTATTTTAATCTCTACCCAACAACATTAGCAAGCAGTCCGCTTAGGACATTGGTTCCGGTCCTGCCCAGGTGCAGACCGAAGGTTTGTATTGGTCCTATCTCCCCCAGAACAGGTTCCAAAATCCCAGGAATTTGAAACCCTCGCGCTTGCACCATTTCTCAAGCCACGTATTCATCTTAACTATCCTTCTATTTGTACTCTGCCTGGCACGTGGCACTGTTAGCAATCCTGAGATTCCGAATTTTGAAGTCCTCCTTTTTAATTCAACTCCTAGCTCGCTAAATTCAACTTGTAGGACCTCATCCTGTTTTATTACCTATATCGTTGTTACCTATATGCACCACGAAACTGGCTGTTCAACCTGCACCTCCAAAATGTCCTGCAGCCGCTCCTAGACATCCTTGGAACTTGCACCAGGGAGGCAACATACGACCCTGGAGTCTCGATTGCCGCCGCAGAAACGCCTATCTTTTCCCCTTACAATAGGATCCCCTGCCAATATAGCTCTCCCACTCTTTTTCCTGCCCTCCTGTGCAGCAGAGCCACCCATGGTGCCATGAACATGGCTGCTACTGCCTTCCCCTGATGACCCATCCCCCTCAACAGTACCCAAAGCGCTGTATCTGTTTTGTGGGGAGATGAACCCATGGTCCTCCGGAACTATCTTCCTTCTACTGCTCCGCTTGATAGTCACCAATTCCATATGTGCCTGAGAAACCTTTAGCTGTGGTGTGACCCACTCACTAAACGTGCTATTCACGACATCATCAGCATCGCGGATGATCCAATGTGAGTCCATGTGCAGCTCCAGTGCTGCAATGTGGTCTGTCAGAAGCTGCAGCTGGGCACACTTCCTGCACACATAGTAGTGACCCAGCAGCCACAAACTGAGCAAGACATAGTTATCTAAACCAAAACATGTAAACTGACTGATCACCCATAAATTCCTCCATTACCAATTAACTGAACCAGAAACAGTAGAGTTACACATAACCATAAAATGATGCCAATGCAGGGTCTAATTCAGTGATCAATAAGTGCTGGCAGTTAACATTAACAGTTACATTGCGAAAATCGGAAATTCAAAGCAGATTAGAGTCTGAATAAAGCGATTACATGGAATACACAGTTACTGTTAAAGAATAACGGCTCAAACAGGCGTGAGAGAACCGATCATGAGATACCGATTGACACTATTAGGGACTGTCCGGAAACATCACTGACCAGAGGGTTGAAGGCGAAAGGTAGAAACCAACATTAGAGCTAATATCGAAAAGACCTGGCTGAATTTTCTGTGAGAAGTTTTGATTTCTGTTGTTCATGGAGAGGCTGCTGATCACTTGACCGGATGTCTGATTCTCACACAATAGAAAACCTGCACTGAGACATTCAGGTTACATTATCCTATTAGTGATAGTCAGCTGGGTTCAGAAGTGTGATAGATTATTCCAACTCATGGTTAGAATAGAACAGGATATATTTAACCTGAGGTATTGAAGAGGAACACTCAGAGCATCGGAATAATTGAAACATTGTCCCTTCAATCATCAAATTGCCTGTCTGGAGAACCCAAAGAGATTTGGTAAAGTGATCTGTTCAATTACGAAAGTCAAGCTCAGTAACGAAGATACTAATGCAGCAGATTTTGGTTAGAGATGCTAATTCAACAAAGAAAACGTTAAATTGATTGTTCAAGAAGTCGTGCTGCGAATCTTGACCAAATGCCAAAAGTGTGATTCGGGCTGTTTGGAAACGTACAGATAAGGAGGCGGCGAGAGGCTGGGGGGAACCACAGTCAACACTACTTTCTATCTGGTAGCGTCAGTCTGTATAACAAGGGGGAGAGAACATTCAAAGTCACTGGAAAGCTGATTTTAATCAACAGGAATGTTATCACAGCAGACGGACTAATGTGACGAAGAGAACACTCTCCAGCAAACAGTCCAGGAGACAGGCAATTTGAAGGAGAGCTTGAAGACGGTCAAGATAAACAACAGGGAGGAAACTAATGAGTATTGAGCCTCCCTGTCTCCCGAAGAAGACGATTTGGCAATTCTGAGCTGCGAGTTCCGCACTAATATAAAGTTTGGTTGAGTCGCTATCTGTCTACTTGGCTCAGCTTGGAGCGCACTCACATTTGAGTTTGAAGGTCCAAGCCCCGTATGAATTCCATAATTTTAAATCAGATTGCCTCTCATTCTTCTAAACACGAGATTATACAGGTCCATTTAACCAGATGTCTCCTTATCGGACTGCCCTCACATCCAATAATTCAACATGATGAAACTTGATTGCACGCCCTCTAAAGAAAGTTTTAAGTTTCCTGACGTATGGAGACCAAAACTTTAAACAGTACAATTTTTTCTTCATTTTATACCACCGATTGGTGCTGGATGAAGCCATAGCCAGAAGTCGTAGTGAGCCGAACTGACCCCGAGCTGCGGTTGAAATTGTATTAATTTACATCTTTAGCATCAAGATGCTGGAGAAAGTCCGGAATCAGTGAGAGATTCCCTGAAACTTTTATCGAATGACATTTATATCAAACACCCCTTGAACTATTTGCTATGTATTCAGAGCAGGGATCACCTTTGAAATCAGTCTAAACCTTCAAAGCACAACACCGCCAAACGGGCGTTTAAACCCCACGACTCTGAAAGTAAGAGAATCACGCTCGACCGAGCCAGACAGGCACAAGCCATGATCACAATCTGACCAATTTCCCAATCACTTAGCCCAACATATGTAAGCTGACCTCTCACCCAGAATCTGGACAATTGGCCATAACCGAAGCTAACACTTCCAAAATGACCCAGCACACAGAGACTGAACAAGTGACCATTATATAAACTTACATGTAAACTGACCGGTCATCCAGAAATTGGTCCAGGACCAATTAACTTAACCAAAAACCTTAAAGTTATCCATTCACCTAAAATGGACTAATCATTAAGTGTTGGGTGGACAGATTAACCGAGTTGCATTACTAATGTAGGAAATTCAAAGTGTATTCGACTCTGAATAAAGCGTTTACATGGAATAAACAGAAAAAGTTGGGGAACAACGGGGCTGAATACACATAATATATTGAGCTGCTCTCCACGCAACATCATATCCTCAGCTCCTCCCCACCAAAACATAGTATTGTCCGTGACTCACATCCCAATCTAATATCCTCAGCTCCAACCCACCAATTTTACCTCTATCGTTTTTTACTGAATGGGTCAGAAACTCATTTTAGCGCGACATTTTCACAAGTAGGCAAAGTTTCAAACAACAATATTTACAACAGCTTTTACAACAACGACAGCAGAAGCAACCACTGAAAAGCATATGTAGAGATATGATATATTGGCACCCCACTGGCGCAAACCATGAGACAATCATACAAGGTTCGATACAGGTTTAAAATAATGTCCCTGCTTTTGCATTATGATCCTCTGGAACTGAAGTAGAGTGCTTGATTTGCACGTTGATGTCCTTATTAGCCTCTGTTGCTACTTTTAGTGATTTGTGTAATTGTACCCCAAAATGCCTTTGCAAATCTACCCCATTTATTTCTCAGTTTCCAAAGGGTAAGTAGAGTCCTTATCCCTCGTGCCAAAATGCACCACCTCAAACTTATCTATATTGAAAATCGTTTGTTATTTACATGCCCATTATTCAAGTGTTTTTATGATAGAAGTAATTAACAGCTTTTACTTCGTCATATAAACACTATGTTTTTTAAAAAAATGTCAGTGATGAGAGGTATACAAAGGGGCTGCATAATAATGTATTAGTACTTCAGAAACGTGACTCACACAGTTGTGCATCGACAAACAATCCAAAAGACCAAGGTGAGCCAAAAAGGGTTTATCTATTCGTAAATTTGTATTAATTGTTAATTTGTCAAATATTAGCCTATACCCCATGTCACCATAGCAATGGCTGCACAAACATCCCCCTTGCAATAAAGGCCAAAATTCCATTTGCCTTCCTGATTATTTACTGTACCTGCATACTAACGTTTTGTGTTTCCTCCATAACGACTCCGATTACGTTTCAATCACTTTGCCTCTCATTGTCCGTAATTGCACTTAGACGCTCAGGTTACTTTGTCCCATTTGTGCCAGAAGAAACACGAGAATAAACAGGTCCAATTAACTCAATATCTCCTCAAAGGACAGCCCTCATATCCAAGGAATCAATCTGGTTTACCTTGATTGCACCCACTCTAAAGCAAGTTTTAAGTTTCATCAGCTAAGGAAACCAAAAATGTACACAGTACAAATGAGTCGTTGATTTCTCGCAACGATAGGTGGTGAGTGGAACACTGCCCGAGGTCCCAGTGAGCTGAAGTGACCGCGAGCTGCGGGTGTAATTAAATAAAATGCAATCATTAGCAGCAAGACTCTGGAGTTAATCTCGAATCAGGGAGTAATACCCTGAGACTGTTGCCGAATAACATTTATATCAAACATCCCTTGACCTATTTGGCCATGAATTCAGAGCTCGGGATCGCCTGTGAAATCAGCCCAAAACAGCATAGCACTAAACCGCCAAACGGGGGTTTAAACACCACCCATAAATCATTACAAGAATCGCGCTCGACTGAGCCAGGCAACCCAAGCCATTGTCACAAACTGAACAATTGCCTATCACCTAACACAACACATGTAAACTGACCCAGAAACCTCAAACTGACCAATGCATCATTATATAAACCAACACATGTAAAATGACCGTCATCCAGAAATTGCTCCAGTACCGATTAACTAAACGAGAAACCTTAAAGTTAACCATCGCCCTAAAATGATGCCAGCACTTGGTCTAATTCAGAGGTAATTAAGTGTTGGCTGGAAATATTAACCTGGTCACATTACAGATGTTGGAAATTCAAAGAATATTCGAGTCTGAATAAAGCGATTGCATGGAATAAACAGTGAAAGGTAAATAGCAACGGGGCTGAATGCTCAACAGGCGTGAGAGAAGCGATCTTACCGTGATATACATGTTGACACAATGAGGGACAGCCCAGAAGCATTAGTGACCTGACAGCTTGATAGCGAAAGGTAGAACCCAACGTTAGTGCGAGTATCGATCAAATCTGGATGCATTTTCTGTGAGAAGTGGAGAATTCTGTTCTTCATGAAGATGCTGATGATAATTTGACTGGATGCCTGATTCTCACACAAAGGGAAACCTGCACTTAGACGCTCAGGTTACTTTATCCCATTATTGCCAGTCAGGTGGGCATAGCAGTGTGAGAGTTCATTCTCACTAATGTTACAGTGGAACAGAATATATTTAAATAGAACTATTACGGACAAACTCTCACAGCAAACTAATACATAAAACAACGTCCCTTCAATAGACAAACTCCCTGACTGGATAACCCGAGTAGATGCAGATCAGATTACAATAGGTAAACTAAAATGTTTAACTGCGGGAGTCAGGCTCAGTAACGAAGATTCGATTGTCTGTATTGGTGGAAAAGTTCTCAGAAACTTTTCATCAATAGTAATGTTTTGGAATCTAAAGGACTGAAGGACAAGCGGTTCGGGTTGAAAAGATGAAGTCAAAGATTTGCCATGGTCTTAGTGAACAGCGGCGCTAGCTCGATTGAATACGTGGCGTGCTCCGGCTCATAATTCTTATGTCATTATGCTGTTAATGTACCAGGGAATAAGATTGTTGCCCAAACTCTGTCTTTATTGAGCTGAAAAAATGATGAAGATTAAAACCATGAGCAAGAGCTGCAGGGAGAGCCCTCTCTGCTGGAACATTGCCAGTACAGTGTCAGGTACATTCAGAATAGTGTTATAGATTCTCATCTGTGTACCTATGGCTTAAAGAGGTAGCACAAATCGCTGAACTGGAAATTGCATTGCAGCACATGTGAATAAAAAGCAATGTGAAATTGCAATTGTGCTCAACATGTTATATAAGCTTAATATATCGGAGGGTTTGACTATTTTACTGATCGCTGCGATTCTTTTCTATTTGTTGAATTTGCAGCAAATTGAAAATCATGGATGCAGTGCAATTTTCATTGAGGAGATTTAGCACACAATGCTGGGTGGGAGATTTGAGAATTTAAAATGTTGTTCAGTGCCATTGTTTAACTGCGCTGGTTGTTGAATCCTGCTCGCAGCGGACCTGCTCAGTGTTGGACACAATGCCTGCAATAGTCTGTATTCTTTAATCCGTGGAAGGATTTTGGATATTTCTATACCGCTTTTCAAGAGACTAATGCATCGGCTAGAGACTTGGATTACTGATCTACTAATGGAGCAAACTTTGCTTTAAGGTGTTATTTCAACAAAGGAAAAGTTAAACTGTCTGTTCAACGAGGCGTGCTGGAAATGTTGGCCAAACTCCGAAGTCTGATTTAGGCTGTCTGCAAAGCTACAGAGAAGGAGGCATCGAGACACGGTGGGGAAACGTTGTCAACACTAGTGGCTGTCTGGTAGCGTCAGTCTGTGTAACCATGGGGGAGAGCAAATTGAAAGTCAATGGATAGCCGGTTCCAGGCAGCTCGATTGGTCTCACAGCAGCCGGTTCAAAGTGACGAAGAGAACACACTCCAGCAAACAGTCCAGGAGACAGACACATCGAAGGGGAGGTTGAAGAGAGTCAAGAAAAACATCAATGAGGACACCAACGAACAGTGAGCCTTTCCTTCTGCCGAATCAGAAGAATTGGCAATGCTGAGCTGTGAGTTGCAGCACTCACTGAATGGTTGGCTGAATCGTCATCTGTCTTCCATGGATTAGCTTTGTGCGCACTCACCTCTGAGTTTGAAGCTCCAAGCCCTCGAGGAAATCCATTCATAAGAATAAAGAAATAGGAACAGGAGTCGGCCATTTGTCCGGGCAAGCCCTGCTCTGCCATTCAATTAGATCATGGCTGATCTGCTCATGCGCTCACCTTTTTTCCCTGACCGCTCCCCATAACACTATTGACACTTATCGCTCAAAAATAACTCTATCTCCGCCTTAAGTATATTCAATGACCCAGCTTCCACATCTCTCTCGGGCAAGGAATTACACAGATTTACAACCATCTGAGAGAAAGATTTCTCCTCATCTAGATATTAAATAGGTTGATGCTTATGTTAAGACGATGTCCCCTAATTTAGCATTCCCCCCTCAGTTGAAATATCTTCTCGGCATCCACCTTGTCGAACCCCCTAATTATCTCATAAGTTTCAATCATATCATCTATAATTCTTCTGAACTTCAATGTGTATAGGCTAACCCGACTCAGCCATCCACATAAGTCAAACCACTTAACTCCGGAACCAACCTAGTGAACTTTCTCTGAACAGCCTCCAATGCACGTATATCCATCCATAAACACGGAGATCAAAACTGTACGCAGTACTAGAAATATAGAAACATTGAAACATAGAAAATACGTGCAGGAGTAGGCCATTCGGCCCTTCTAACCTGCACCGCCATTCAATGAGTTCATGGCTGAACATGCAACTTCAGGACCCCATTCCTGCTTTCTCGCCATACCCCTTGATCCCGCTAGTAGTAAGGACTTCATCGAACTCCTTTTTGAATATATTTATTGAATTGGCTTCAACAACTTTCTGTGGTAGAGAATTCCACAGGTTCACCACTCTCTGGGTGAAGACGTTTCTCCTCATCTCGGTCCTAAATGGCTTACCCCTTATCCTTAGATTGTGTCCCCTGGTTCTGGACTTCCCCAACATTGGGAACATTCTTCCTGCATCGAACCTGTCAAACCCAGTCAGAATTTTAAACATTTCGATAAAGTCCCCTCTCATTCTTCTGAACTCCAGTGAATACAAGCTCAGTTGATCTAGTCTTTCTTGATAGGTCAGACCCGCCATCCCGGGAATCAGTCTGGTGAACATTTGCTGCAATCCCTTAATAGCAAGAATGTCCTTACTCAGGTTAGGAGGACAAAACTGTACAAAATACACGATGTGTGGCCTCACCAATGCCCTGTACAACTGTAGCCACACCTCCTGAGGTCAGTGATGTATCTGGATGCTAGTGACAGTATCAGTGAGGTCAGTGATGTATCTGGATCGGTCGTGACAGTTTGAGTGAGGTCAGTGATGTATCTGGATGGGTAGTGACAGGATGAGTGAGATCAGTAATGTATCTGGATGAGTAGTGAAAGTATGAGTGAGGTCAGTGATGTATCTGGATGATTAGTGAAAGTATGAGTGAGTTCAATGATGCATCTGGATGGGTAGTAAGAGTATGAGTGAGGTCAGCGATGCAACTGGATGGGTAGTGAAGGTATGAGTGAGGTCAGTGATTTACCTGGATGGGTAGTGACTGTATGAGTGAGGAGAGTGATGTATCTGGATGAATCGTGAAAGTATGAGTGTGTTCAGTGATGTATCTGGATGGGTAGTAACAGTATGAGTGAGGTCAGTTATGTATCTGGATGGGTAGTGACAATATGAGTGATGTCAGTGATGTACCTGGATGGGGAGTGATAGTATGAGTGAGGTCAGTGATGTACCTGGATGGGTATTGACAGTATGAGTGAGGTCAGTGATGTATCTGCATAAGTAGTGATGGTATGAGTGAGGTCCGTGATGTATCTGGATGGGTAGTGACAGTGTGAGTGAGGTCAGTGATGTACCTGGATGGGTTGTGATAGTTTGACTGAGGTCAGTGCTGTACCTAGATGGGTAGTGACAGTAGGAGTGATGTCAGTGATGTACCTGGATGGGGAGTGATAGTATGAGTGAGGTCAGTGATGTATCTGGATGGGTAGTGTCAGTATGAGTGATGTCAGTGATGTACCTGGATGGGGAGTGATAGTATGAGTGAGGTCAGTGATGTACCTGGATGGGTAGTGACAATATGAGTGAGGTCAGTGATGTATCTGGATGGGTAGGGAAAGTATGAGTGAGGTCAGTGATATACCTGGATGGGTAGTGACAGTATGAGTGAGGTCAGTGATGTATCTGGATGGGTAGTGATAGTATAAGTGAGGTCAGTGATGTATCTGGATGGGTAGTGATAGTATGAGTGAGGTCACTGCTGTATCTGGATGTGTAGTGAGAGTATGAGTGAGGTCAGTGCTGTACCTGGATGGGTAGTGACAGTAGGAGTGAGGTCAGTGATGTATTTGGATTGGTAGTGATAGTATGAGTGAGGTCAGTGATGTATCTGGATGTGTAGTGATAGTATGAGTGAGGTCAGTGCTGTACCTGGATGGGTAGTGACAGTAGGAGTGAGGTCAGTGATGTATCTGGATGGGTATTGACAATATGAGGGAGGTCAGTGATGTATCTGGATGGGTAGTGATAATATGCGTGAGGTCAGTGATGTACCTGGATGGGTAGTGACAGTATGAGTGAGGTCAGTGATGTATCTGGATGGGTATTGACAATATGAGGGAGGTCAGTGATGTATCTGGATGGGTAGTTATCGTATGAGTGAGGTCAGTGATGTATCTGGATGGGTAGTGATAGTATGCGTGAGGTCAGTGATGTATCTGGATGGAAGTGACAGTATGAGTGAGGTCAGTGCTGTATCTTGATGAGTAGTGACAGTATGAGTGAGGTAAGTGATGTATCTGGATGGGTAGTGGCAGTATGAGTGAGGTCAGTGATGTATCTGGATGGGAAATGTCAGTATGAGTGAGGTCAGTGCTATATCTGGATGGGTAGTGACAGTATGAGTGAGGTCACTGATGTACCTTGATGGGTAGTTACAGTATGAGTGAGGTCATTGATGTATCTGAATGGGTCGTGACAGTTTGAGTGAGATCAGTGATGCATCTGGATGGGTAGTGACAGTATGAGTGAGGTCAGTGATGTATCTAGAGATGTATTGACTGTATGAGTGAGGTCAGTGCTTTATCTGGATGCGTAGTGACAGTATGAGCGAGATCAGTGATGTATCTGCATGGGTAGTGATAGTAGGAGCAATGTCAGTAATCTATCTGGATGAGTAGTGAAAGTATGAGTGAGTTCAGTGATGTACCTGGATGGATAGTGACAGTGTGAGTGAGGTCAGTGATGCATCTGGATGGGTAGTGAGAGTATGAGTTAGGTCAGTGATGCATCTGGATGGGTAGTGAGAGTATGAATGATGTCAGTGATGTATCTGGATTGGAAGTGACAGTTTGAGTGAGGCCAGTGATGTATCTGGATGTGTAGTGATAGTATGAGTGAGGTCAGTGCTGTATCTGGATGTGTAGTGACAGTATGAGTGAGATCAGTGATGTATCTGGATGGGTAGTGAAAGTATGAGTGAGGTCAGTAATTTATCTGAATGAGTAGTGAAAGTATGAGTAAGCAGTGATGCATCTGGATGAGTAGTGAAAGTATGAGTGAGTTCAGTGATGTATCTGGATGGGTAGTGACGGTATGAGTGAGGTCAGTGATGTACCTGGATGGGTAGTGACAGTATAAGTGAGGTCAGTGATCTATCTGGATGGGTAGTGATAGTATGAGTGAGGTCACTGCTGTATCTGGATGTGTAGTGACAGTATGAGTGAGGTCAGTGATGTACCTGGATGGGTAGTGACAGTATGAGTGAGGTCAGTGATGTACCTGGATGGGTAGTGACAGTATGAGTGAGGTCAGTGATGTATCTGGATGGGTAGTGATAGTATGAGTGAATTCACTGCTGTATCTGGATGTGTAGTGACAGTAGGAGTGAGGTCAGTGCTGTACCTGGATGGGTAGTGACAGTAGGAGTGAGGTCAGTGATGTATCTGGATGGGTAGTTATCGTCTGAGTGAGGTCAGTGATGTATCTGGATGGGTAGTGATAGTATGAGTGAGGTCAGTGATGTATCTGGATGGGTAATGATAGTATGAGTGACGTCACTGCTGTATCTGGATGTGTGGTGACAGTATCAGTGAGGTCAGTGATTTATCTGGATGGGTAGTGACAGTATGAGTGAGGTCAGTGATGTATCTGGATGGGTAGTGAGAGTATGAGTAAGGTCAGTGATGTATATGGTTGGGTATTGATACAATGAATGAGTTCAGTGATGTATCTGGATGGTAGTGACAGTATGAGTGAGGTCAGTGCTGTATCTTGATGGGTAGTGACAGTATGAGTGAGGTAAGTGATGTATCTGGATGGGTAGTGGCAATATGAGTGAGGTCAGTGATGTATCTGGATGGGTAATGTCAGTATGAGTGAGGTCAGTGCTATATCTGGATGGGTAGTGACAGTATGAGTGAGGTCAGTGATGTATCTGGATGGGTAGTGACAGTATGAGTGAGGTCAGTGATGTATCTTGATGGGTAGCGACAGTATGAGTGAGGTCATTGATGTATCTGGATGGGTCGTGACAGTTTGAGTAAGATCAGTGATGTATCTGTATGTGTATTGATAGTATGAGTGAGGTCAGTGCTTTATCTGGATGCGTAGTGACAGTATGAGCGAGATCATTGATGTATCTGGATTGGAAGTGACAGTTTGAGTGAGGCCAGTGATGTATCTGGATGTGTAGTGATAGGATGAGTAAGGTCAGTGCTGTACCTGGATGTGTAGTGACAGTATGAGAGAGATCAGTGCTGTATCTGGATGCGTCGTGAAAGTATGAGTGATATCAGTGATGTACCTGGATGGGTAGTGACAGTATGAGTGAGGTCAGTGATGTATCTGGATTTATAGTGACAGTATAAGTGAGGTCAGTGATGTATCTGGATGGGTAGTGATAGTATGAGTGAGGTCACTGCTGTATCTGGATGTGTAGTGACAGTATGAGTGAGGTCAGTGCTGTACCTGGATGGGTAGTGACAGTAGGAGTGAGGTCAGTGATGTATCTGGATGGGTATTGACAAAATGAGTGAGGTCAGTGATGTATCTGGATGGGTAGTTATCGTATGAGTGAGGTCAGTGATGTATCTGGATGGGTAGTGATAGTATGAGTGATATCAGTGATGTACCTGGATGGGTAGTGATAGTATGCGTGAGGTCAGTGATGTATCTGGATGGGTATTGACAATATGAGTGAGGTCAGTGATGTATCTGGATGGGTATTGACAATATGAGGGAGGTCAGTGATGTATCTGGATGGATAGTTATCGTATGAGTGAGGTCAGTGATGTATCTGGATGGGTAGTGATAGTATGAGTGAGGTCAGTGATGTATCTGGATGGGTAATGATAGTATGAGTGACGTCACTGCTGTATCTGGATGTGTGGTGACAGGATGAGTCAGATCAGTGCTGTATATTGATGGCTAGTGACAGTATGTGTGCGGTAAGTGATGTATCTGAATGGTAGTGACAGTATCAGTGAGGTCAGTGATGTATCTGGATGTGTAGTGAGAGTATGAGTGAGGTCAGTGATGTATCTTGTTGGGATGTGATAGCATGAATGAGTTCAGTGATGTATCTGGATGGTAGTGACAGTATGAGTGAGGTCAGTGCTGTATCTTGATGGGTAGTGACAGTATGATTGAGTTAAGTGATGTATCTGGATGGATAGTGGCAGTATGAGTGAGGTCAGTGATGTATCTGGATGGGTAATGTCAGTATGAGTGAGGTCAGTGCTATATCTGGATGGGTAGTGACAGTATGAGTGAGGTCAGTGATGTATCTGGATGGGTAGTGACAGTATGAGTGAGGTCAGTGATGTATCCTGATGTGTAGTGACAGTATGAGTGAGGTCATTGATGTATCTGGATGGGTCGTGACAGTTTGAGTAAGATCAGTGATGTATCTGGATGGGTAGTGACATTATGAGTGAGGTCAGTGATGTATCTGGATGTGCATTGATAGTATGAGTGAGGTCAGTCCTTTATCTGGATGCGTAGTGACAGTGTGAGCGAGATCGGTGATGTATCTGGATTGGTAGTGACAGTTTGAGTGAGGCCAGTGATGTATCTGGATGTGTAGTGATAGGATGAGTAAGGTCAGTGCTGTATCTGGATGTGTAGTGACAGTATGAGTGAGATCAGTGATGTATCTGCATGGGCAGTGACAGTACGAGTGAGGTCAGTGATGTATTTGGAATGGTAGTGATAGTATGAGTGAGGTCAGTGATGTACCTGGATGGGTATTGACAATATGAGTGAGTTCAGTGATGTATCTTGATGGCTAGTGATAGTATGAGTAAGGTCAGTGATGTACCTGGATGGGTAGTGACAGTATGAGTGAGGTCAGTGATATACCTGGATGGATAGTGACAATATGAGTGAGGTCAGTGATGTATCTGGATGAGTCGAGAAAGTATGAGTGTTTTCAGTGATGTATCTGGATGGTTACCGACAGTAAGCGTGAGGTCAGTGATGTATTTGGATGGGTAGTGATAGTATGAGTGAGGTCAGTGTGGTACCTGGATGCGTATTGAAATTATGAGTGAGGTCAGTGATGTATCTGGATGGGTCGTGACAGTATGAGTGAGATCAGTGATGTATCTGGATGGGTAGTGACAGTATGAGTGAGTTCAGTGATGTATCTGGATGGCCAGTGACAGTATGAGTGAGTTCAGTGATGTATCTGGATGGGTAGTGACAGTATGAGTGAGATCAGTGATGTATCTGGATGGTTAGTGAAATTATGAGTGATGTCAGTGATGTATCTGGATGGGTAGTGACAGTATGAGTGAGGTCAGCGATGTATCTGGATGGATAGTGACAGTATGAGTGAGGTCAGTGATGTACCTGGATGGGTGGTGATAGTATGAGTGCTTCAGTGATGTATCTGGGTCGGTAGTGGCAGTATGAGTGAGGTCAGTGATGTACCTGGATGGGTAGTGACAGTATGAGTGAGGTCAGTGATGTATCCGGATGGGTAGTGACAGTATGAGTGAGGTCAGTGATGTATCTGGAAGGGTAGTGACAGTATGAGTGAGGTCAGTGATGTACCTGGATGGTTGGTGACAGTATGAGTGATGTCAGTTATGTACCTGGATGGCTAGTGATAGTATGAGTGATGTCAGTGATGTATCTGGATGGGTGGTGATTGTATGAGTGAGGTCAGTGATATATCTGGATGAGTAGTGACAGTATGAGTGAGATCAGTGATGTATCTTGATTGGTCGAGTCAGTATGAGTAAAGTCAATGATGTATCTGGATGAGAAGTGACAGTATGAGTGGGGTCAGTGGTGCACCTGGCTGGGTAGTGAAAGTATGAGTGAGATCAGTGATGTATCTGTATGGGTAGTGTGAGTATGAGTGAGGTCAGTGATATATCTGGAACGGCAGTGATAGTATGAGTGAGGTCAGTGATGTATCTGGATGAGTAGTGACAGTATGAGTGAGGTCAGTGATGTATCTGGATGAGTAGTGAGAGTATGAGTAAGATCAGTGATGTATCTGTTTGGGTAGTGACAGTATGAGTGAGGTCAGTGCTGTATCTTGATGGGTAGTGACAGTATGAGTGAGGTCAGTGATGTACCTGGATGGATAGTGACAGTATAAGTGAGGTCAGTGAAGTATCTTGATGGGTAGTGACAGTATGAGTGAGGTCAGTGATGCATCTGGAAGGGTAGTGATAGTATGAGTGAGGTCAGTGATGTATCTGGATGGGTAGTGAGAGTATGAGTGAGGTCAGTGTCGCATCTGGATGCGTAGTGAGAGTATGAGTGAGGTCAGTGATTTATGTGGATGGGTAGTGAGAGTATGAGTGATGTCAGTGATGTATCTGGATAGGTAGTGACAGTTTGAGTGAGGTCAGTGATGTATCTGGATGTGTCGTGTCAGTATGAATGAGGTCAGTGATGTACCTGGATGGGTATTGACAGTATGAGAGAGTTCAGTGATATATCTGGATGTATAGTGATAGTATGAGTGAGGTCAGTGATGTACCTGGATGTGCAGTGACAGTATGAGTGAGATCAGTGATGTACCTGGATGGGTATTGACAGTATGAGTGAGGTCAGTGATATACCTGGATGGGAATTGACAGTATGAGTGAGGTCAGTGATGGTTCTGGATGAGTAATGATAGTATCAGTGAGGTGAGTGCTGTACTTGGACGGGTAGTGACAGTATGAGTGATGTCAGTGCTGTACCTGGATGGGTAGTGACAGTATGAGTGAGGTCAGTGATGTATCTGGATGAGTCGTGAATGTATGAGTGTGTTCAGTGATGTATATGAATGGTTAGTGACAGTAGGAGTGAGGTCAGTGATGTACCAGGATGGGTATTGACAATATGAGACAGGTCAGTGATGTATATGGAACGGTAGTGACAGTATGAGTGAGGTCAGTGATGTACCTGGATGGGTAGTGACATTGTGAGTGAGGTCAGAGATGTATCTGAATGGGTAGCGATAGAATGAGTGAGGTCAGTGATGTATCTGGATGGGTAGTGATAGTAAGAGTGAGATCAGTGACGTCCCTGAATGGGTAGTGACAGTATGAGTGAGGTCAGTGATGTATCTGGATGTGTAGTGACAGTATGAGTGAGGACAGTGATGTATCTGGATGGCTAGTGACAGTATGAGTGAGTTCAGTGATGTACCTGGATGGGTAGTGAGAGTATGAATGATATCAGTGCTGTATCTGGATGGGTACTGACAGTATGAGTGATGTCAGTGATGTATCTGGATGGGTAGTGACAGTATGAGTGAGGTCAGTGATGTATCTGGATGGGTAGTGACAGTATAATTGAGGTCAGTGATGTATCTTGATAGGTCGTGACAGTATGAGTAAGGTCATTGATGTATCTGGATGGGTCGTCACAGTTTGAGTGAGATCAGTGATGTATCTGGATGTGCAGTGATATTATGAGTGAGGTCAGTGCTTTATCTGGATGCGTCGTGACAGTTATGAGCGACATTAGTGATGTATCTGCATCGGTAGTGATAGTATGAGCAAGGTCAGTAATGTATCTGGATGAGTAGTGAAAGTATGAGTGAGTTCAGTGATGCATCTGGATGGGTAGAGACAGTATGAGTGAGGTCAGTGATGTATCTGGATGGGTAGTGACAGTATGAGTGAGGTCACTGATGTATCTGAATGGGTAGTGACAGTATGAGTGAGGTCAGTGATGTACCTGGATGGGTTGTGACAGTATGAGTGAGGTCAGTGATGTATCTGGATGAGCAGTGATAGTATGAGTGAGGTCAGTGCTATACCTGGATGTGTAGTGACATTATGAGTAAGGTCAG
The DNA here is from genome assembly GCF_044704955.1 of Pristiophorus japonicus. NCBI lineage: Eukaryota > Metazoa > Chordata > Chondrichthyes > Pristiophoridae > Pristiophorus > Pristiophorus japonicus. The sequence goes on from NW_027253324.1 coordinate 5,364,948, forward strand.
TGATGTATCTGGATGGGTAGTGACAGTATGAGGGTGTTCAGTGATGTATCTGGATGGGTAGTGACAGTAGGAGTGAGGTCAGTGATGTATTTGGATTGGTAGTGATAGTATGAGTGAGATTAGTGATGTACCTGGATGGGTATTGACAATATGAGTAAGGTCAGTGATGAATCTGGATGGGTAGTGACAGTATGAGTGAGGTCAGTGATGTATCTGGATGGGTAGTGACAGTGTGAGTAAGGACAGTGATGCACCTGGATGGGTAGAGATAGTATGAGTGAGGTCAGTGATGTATCTGGATGGGTAGTTATAGTATGAGTGAGTTCAATGATGTTCCTGGATGGGCAGTGACAGAATGAGATAGGTCAGTGATGTATCTGGATGGGTAGCGATAGTATGAGTGAGTTCAGTGATGTATCTGGATAGGTAGTGACAGTATGAGTGAGGTCAGTGCCGTACCTGGAAGGGTAGTGACAGTAGGAGTGAGGTCAGTGATGTATCTGGATTGGTAGTGACAGTATGAGTGAGGTCACTGCTGTATCTGGATGTGTAGTGACAGTCTGAGTGAGGTCAGTGCTGTACCTGGATGGGTAATGACAGTAGGAGTGAGGTCAGTTATGTATCTGGATTGGTAGTGACAGTATGAGTGAGGTCACTGCTGTATCTGGATGTGTAGTGACAGTAGGAGTGAGGTCAGTGATGTATCTGGATTGGTAGTGACAGTATGAGTGAGGTCACTGCTGTATCTGGATGTGTAGTGACAGTCTGAGTGAGGTCAGTGATGTACCTGGATGGGTAGTGATTGTATGCGTGAGGTCAGTGATGTTCCTGGATGGGTAGTGACAGTATGAGTGAGGTCAGTGATGTATCTGCATAGGTAGTGATAGCATGAGTGAGGTCAGTGATATACCTGGATGGGTACTGACAGTGTGATTAAAGTCAGTGATGTACCTGGATGGGTAGTTACAGTATGAGTGAGGTTAGTGATGCATCTGGATGGGTAGTGCGAGTATGAGTGAGGTCAGTGATGTATCTGGATGGGTAGTGACAGTATGAGTGAGGTCAGTGATGTACCTGGATGGGTATTGACAATATGAGTGAGGTCACTGATGTATCTGTATGGGTATTGACAATATGAGTGAGGTCAGTGATGTATCTGGATGGGTAGTGACAATATGAATGTGGAAAGTGATGTTCCTGGATCGGTAGTGACAGTATGAGTGAGGTCAGTGATGTATCTGCATTGGTAGTGATAGGATGAGTGAGGTCAGTGATGTATCTGGATGGGTAGTGACAGTGTGAGTAAAATCAGTGATGTACCTGGATGGGCAGGGGGAGTATGAGTGAGGTCAGTGATGCATCTGGATGGGTAGTGAGAGTATGAGTGAGGACTGTGATGCATCTAGATGGGTAGTGAGTGTATGAGTGATGTCAGTGATGTATCTGGATTGGTAGTGACAGTTTGAATGAGGTCGGTGATGTATCTGGATTGGTAGTGACAGTATGAATGAGGTCAGTGATGCATCTGGATGTGTAGTGATAGTATGAGTGAGTTCAGTGATGTATCTAGATGGCTAGTGATAGTATGAGTAAGGTCAGTGATGTACCTGGATGGGTAGTGAAAGTATGAGTGAGGTCAGTGATATACCTGGATGGGTAGTGACAATATGAGTGAGGTCAGTGATGTATCTGGATGAGTCGAGAAAGTATGAGTGTTTTCAGTGATGTATCTGGATGGTTACCGACAGTACGCGTGAGGTCAGTGATGTATTTGGATGGGTAGTGATAGTATGAGTGTGGTCAGTGAGGTACCTGGATGGGTATTGAAATTATGAGTGAGGTCAGTGATGTATCTGGATGGGTAGTTACAATATGAGTGATGTCAGTGATGAACCTGGAAGGGTAGTGACAGTAAGAGTGAGGTCATTGCTGTACCTGGATGGGTAGTGACAGTATGAGTGAATTCTGTGATATATCTGGATGGGTAGTGACAATATGAGTGAGATCAGTGATGTATCTGGATGGTTAGTGAAATTATGAGTGATGTCAGTGAGGTATCTGGATGGGTAGTGACCGTATGAGTGAGGTCAGTGATGTATCTGGATGGGTAGTGACAGTATGAGTGAGGTCAGTGATGTACCTGGATGGATGCTGATAGTATGAGTGCTTCAGTGATGTATCTGGGTGGGTAGTGACAGTATGAGTGAGGTCAGTGATGTATCTGGATGGGTAGTGACAGTATGAGTGAGGTCATTGATGTATCTGGATGGGTCGTGACAGTTTGAGTGAGATCAGTAATGTATCTGGATGGGTAGTGACTGTATGAGTGAGGTCAGTGATGTATCTGGATGTGTAGTGACAGTATGAGTGAGTTCAGTGATGTATCTGGATGAGTCGTGATAGTATGAGTAAGGGTAGTGATGTACCTGGATGGGTATTGACAGTATGAGTGAGGTCAGTGATGTATTTGAATGCGAGGGACTTTATCAGTGAGGTCAGTGATGTATCTGGATGTGTAGTGAGTGTACGAGTGAGGTCAGTGATGTACCAGGAGGGGTAGTGACAGTATGAGTGAGGTCAGTGATGTATTTCAATGCTAGGGACTTTATCAGTGAGGTCAGTGATGTATCTGGATGGGTAGTGAGAGTATGAGTAAGGTCAGTGATGTATCTGGTTGGGTCGTGACAGTATGAGTGAGGTCAGTGATGTATCCGGATGGGTAGTGACAGTATGAGTGAGGTCAGTGATGTATCTGGAAGGGTAGTGACAGTATGAGTGAGGTCAGTGATGTACCTGGATGGTTGGTGACAGTATGAGTGATGTCAGTGATGTACCTGGATGGGTAGTGATAGTATGAGTGATGTCAGTGATGTATCTGGATGGGTGGTGATTGTATGAGTGAGGTCAGTGATATATCTGGTTGAGTAGTGACAGTATGAGTGATGTCAGTGATGAACCTGGAAGGGTAGTGACAGTAATAGTGATGTCATTGCTGTACCTGGATGGGTAGTGACAGTATGAGTGAGTTCAGTGATGTATCTGGATGGGTAGTGACAATATGAGTGAGATCAGTGATGTATCTGGATGGTTAGTGAAATTATGAGTGATGTCAGTGTGGTATCTGGATGGGTAGTTACAATATGAGTGATGTCAGTGATGAACCTGGAAGGGTAGTGACAGTAAGAGTGAGGTCATTGCTGTACCTGGATGGGTAGTGACAGTATGAGTGAGTTCAGTGATGTATCTGGATGGGTAGTGACAATATGAGTGAGATCAGTGATGTATCTGGATGGTTAGTGAAATTATGAGTGATGTCAGTGAGGTATCTGGATGGGTAGTGACCGTATGAGTGAGGTCAGTGATGTATCTGGATGGGTAGTGACAGTATGAGTGAGGTCAGTGATGTACCTCGATGGATGCCTATAGTATGAGTGCTTCAGTGATGTATCTGGGTGGGTAGTGACAGTATGAGTGAGGTCAGTGATGTACCTGGATTGGTAGTGACAGTATGAGTGAGGTCAGTGATGTATCCGGATGGGTAGTGACAGTATGAGTGAGGTCAGTGATGTATCTGGATGGGTAGTGACAGTATGAGTGAGGTCAGTGATGTACCTGGATGGTTGGTGACAGTATGAGTGATGTCAGTGATGTATCTGGATGGGTAGTGACAGTATGAGTGAGGTCAGTGCTGTACCTGGATGGGTAGTGATAGTATAAGTGATGTCAGTGATGTATCTGGATGGGTGGTGATTGTATGAGTGAGGTCAGTGATATATCTGGATGAGTAGTGACAGTATGAGTGAGATCAGTGATGTATCTTGATTGGTCGAGTCAGTATGAGTAAAGTCAGTGATGTATCTGGATGAGAAGTGACAGAATGAATGAGGTCAGTGGTGCACCTGGATGGGCAGTGACCGTATGAGTGAGATCAGTGATGTATCTGTATGGGTAGTGTGAGTATGAGTGAGGCCAGTGATATATCTGGATGGGTAGTGTCAGTATGAGTGAGGTCAGTGATGTATCTGGATGGTAGTGATAGTATCAGTGAGGTCACTGATGTATCTGGATGAGTCGTGAGAGTATGAGTAAGGTCAGTGATGTATCTGTTTTGGTAGTGACAGTATGAGTGAGTTCAGTGCTGTATCTTGATGTGTAGTGACAGTATGAGTGAGGTCAGTGATGTATCTGGATGGGTAGTGACAGTATGAGTGAGGTCAGTGATGCATCTGGATGCGTAGTGACAGTATGAGTGAGGTCAGTGATGCATCTGGATGCGTAGTGACAGTATGAGCGAGATCAGTGATGTATCTGCATCGGTAGTGTCAGTATGAATGAGGTCAGTGATGTACCTGGATGGGTATTGACAGTATGAGTGAGTTCAGTGATATATCTGGATGTATAGTGATAGTATGAGTGAGGTCAGTGATGTACCTGGATGGGCAGTGACAGTATGAATGAGATCAGTGATGTACCTGGATGGGTATTGACAGTATGAGTGAGGTCAGTGATGGTTCTGAATGAGTAGTGATAGTATGAGTGAGGTCAGTGATGTATCTGGATGGGTAGTGATAGTATGTGTGATGTCAGTGATGTATTTGGATTGGTAGTGACAGTTTGAGTGATGTCAGTGATGTATCTGGATTGGTAGTGAGAGTATGAGTGAGGTCAGTGATGTATCTGGATGGGTAGTGATAGTATGTGTGATGTCAGTGATGTATTTGGATTGGTAGTGACAGTTTGAGTGATGTCAGTGATGTATCTGGATGGGTAGGGAGAGTATGAGTGAGGTCAGTGATGTATCTGGATGGGTAGTGATAGTATGTGTGATGTCAGTGATGTATTTGGATTGGTAGTGACAGTTTGAGTGAGGGCAGTGATGTATCAGGATGGGTAGTGACAGTATGAATGAGGTCAGTGATGTATCTGGATGAGTAGTGACAGTATGAGTGAGGTCAGTGCTGTATCTGGATGTGTAGTGACACTATGAGTGAGATCAGTGATGTATCTGCACGGGCTGTGTAGTATAAGTAAGGTCAGTAATGTATCTGGATGAGTAGTGAAAGTATGAGTGAGCAGTGATGTATCTGGATGGCTAGTGATAGTATGAGTAAGGTTAGTGATGTACCTGGATGGGTAGTGACAGTATGAGTGAGGTCAGTGATGTACCTGGATGGGTATTTACAATATGAAGGAGGTCAGTGATGTATCTGGATGGGTAGTGAAGGTATGAGTGAGCTCAGTGATGTACCTGGATGGGTAGTGACAGTATGAGTGAGGTCAGTGATGTATCTGGATGGGTAGTGACAGTGTGAGTGAGGTCAGTGATGTATCTGGATGAGTAGTGACAGTATGAGTGAGGTCAGTGATGTATCTGGATGGGTAGTGATAGCATGAGTTAGGTCAGTGATGTATCTGGATGGGTAGTGACAGTGTGAGTAAGGTCAGTGATGTACCTGGATGAGTAGGGATAGAATGAGTGAGGTCAGTGATGTATCTGGATGGGTAGTGATAGCATGAGTGAGGTCAGTGATGTACCTGGATGGGTAGTGAGAGGATGAGTGAGGTTAGTGCTGTGTCTGGATGGGTACTGACAGTATAAGTGAGGGCAGTGAAGTATCTGGAAGATTAGTGACAATATAAGTGAGGTCACTGATGTATCTGGATGAGTAGTGAATGTACGAGTGAGGTCAGTGATGTACCTGGATGGGGTAGTGACAGTATGAGTGAGGTCAGTGATGTATTTGAATGCTAGGGACTTTATCAGTGAGGTCAGTGATGTATCTGGATGGGTAGTGACAGTATGAGTGAGGTCAGTGCTGTATCTTGATGGGTAGTGACAGTATGAGTGAGGTTAGTGATGTATCTGGATGGGTAGTGACAGTATGAGTGAGTTCAGTGATGTATCTGGATGGGTAGTGTCAGTATGAGTTATGTCAGTGCTATATCTGGATGGGTAGTGACAGTATGAGTGAGGTCAGTGATGTATCTGGATGGGTAGTGACAGTATGAGTGAGGTCAGTGATGTATCTGGATGGGTAGTGACAGTATGAGTGAGGTCATTGATGTATCTGGATGGGTCGTGACAGTTTGAGTGAGATCAGTGATGTATCTGGATGGGTAGTAACTGTATGAGTGAGGTCAGTGATGTATCTGGATGTGTAGTGACAGTATGAGTGAGTTCAGTGATGTATCTGGATGAGTAGTGATAGTATGAGTAAGGGTATCCATGTACCTGGATGGGTATTGACAGTATGAGTGAGGTCAGTGATGTATTTGAATGCTAGGGACTTTATCAGTGAGGTCAGTGACGTATCTGGATGTGTAGTGAGTGTACGAGTGAGGTCAGTGATGTACCAGGAGGGTTAGTGACAGTATGAGTGAGGTCAGTGATGTATTTGAATGCTAGGGACTTTATCAGTGAGGTCAGTGATGTATCTGGATGGGTAGTGAGAGTATGAGTAAGGTCAGTGATGTATCTGGTTGGGTCGTGACAGTATGAGTGAGGTCAGTGATGTATCTTGATGGGTAGTGACAGCATGAGTGAGGTCAGTGATGTATCTGGATGGGTAGTGACAGTATGAGTGATGTCAGTGAGGTATCTGGATGGGTAGTGACCGTATGAGTGAGGTCAGTGATGTATCTGGATGGGTAGTGACAGTATGAGTGAGGTCAGTGATGTACCTGGATGGATGCCTATAGTATGAGTACTTCAGTGATGTATCTGGGTGGGTAGTGACAGTATGAGTGAGGTCAGTGCTGTATCTGGATGTGTAGTGACAGCATGAGTGAGATCAGTGATGTATCTGCACGGGTTGTGTAGTATAAGTGAGGTCAGTAATGTATCTGGATGAGTAGTGAAAGTATGAGTGAGCAGTGATGTATCTGGATGGCTAGGGATAGTATGAGTAAGGTTAGTGATGTACCTGGATGGGTAGTGACAGTATGAGTGAGGTCAGTGATGTACCTGGATGGGTATTTACAATATGAGGGAGGTCAGTGCTGTATCTGGATGGGTAGTGAAGGTATGAGTGAGCTCAGTGATGTACCTGGATGGGTAGTGACAGTATGAGTGAGGTCAGTGATGTATCTGGATGGGTAGTGACAGTGTGAGTGAGGTCAGTGATGTATCTGGATGAGTAGTGACAGTATGAGTGAGGTCAGTGATGTATCTGGATGGGTAGTGATAGCATGAGTTAGGTCAGTGATGTATCTGGATGGGTAGTGACAGTGTGAGTAAGGTCAGTGATGTAACTGGAAGGGTAGTGATAGCATGAGTGAGGTCAGTGATGTACCTGGATGGGTAGTGAGAGGATGAGTGAGGTTAGTGCTGTGTCTGGATGGGTACTGACAGTATAAGTGAGGTCAGTGATGTATCTGGATGATTAGTGACAATATGAATGAGGTCACTGATGTATCTGGATGAGTAGTGAATGTACGAGTGAGGTCAGTGATGTACCTGGAGGGGTAGTGACAGTATGAGTGAGGTTAGTGATGTATTTGAATGCTAGGGACTTTATCAGTGAGGTCAGTGATGTATCTGGATGGGTAGTGACAGTATGAGTGAGGTCAGTGCTGTATCTTGATGGGTAGTGACAGTATGAGTGAGATTAGTGATGTATCTGGATGGGTAGTGACAGTATGAGTGAGTTCAGTGATGTATCTGGATGGGTAGTGTCAGTATGAGTTATGTCAGTGCTATATCTGGATGGGTAGTGACAGTATGAGTGAGGTCAGTGATGTATCTGGATGGGTAGTGACAGTATGAGTGAGGTCAGTGATGTATCTGGATGGGTAGTGACAGTATGAGTGAGGTCATTGATATATCTGGATGGGTCGTGACAGTTTGAGTGAGATCGGTGATGTATCTGGATGGGTAGTAACTGTATGAGTGAGGTCAGTGATGTATCTGGATGTGTAGTGACAGTATGAGTGAGTTCAGTGATGTATCTGGATGAGTAGTGATAGTATGAGTGATGTCAGTGATGTATCTGGATGGGTAGTGACAGTATGAGTGAGGTCAGTGATGTATCTGGATGGGTCGTCACAGTTTGAGTGAGATCAGTGATGTATCTGGATGTGTAGTGATAGTATGAGTGAGGTCAGTGCTTTATCTGGGTGCGTCGTGACAGTTATGAGCGACATTAGTGATGTATCTGCATCGGTAGTGATAGTATGAGCAAGGTCAGTAATGTATCTGGATGAGTAGTGAAAGTATGAGTGAGTTCAGTGATGCATCTGGATGGGTAGTGACAGTATGAGTGAGCTCAGTGATGTATCTGGATGGGTAGTGACAGTATGAGTGAGGTCACTGATGTATCTGAATGGGTAGTGACAGTATGCGTGAGGTCAGTGATATACCTGGATGGGTAGTGACAGTATGAGTGAGGTCAGTGATGTATCTGGATGAGCAGTGATAGTATGAGTGAGGTCAGTGATGTATCTGGATGGGTAGTGACAGTATGAGTGATGTCAGTGATGTATCTGAATGGGTAGTGACAGTATGAGTGAGGTCAGTGATATACCTGGATGGGTAGTGACAGTATGAGTGAGGTCCGTGATGTATCTTGATGAGCAGTGATAGTATGAGTGAGGTCAGTGCTGTACCTGGATGGGTAGTGACATTATGAGTGTGTTCAGTGATGTATCTGGATGGGTAGTGACAGTAGGAGTGAGGTCAGTGATGTATTTGGATTGGTAGTGATAGTATGAGTGAGGTTAGTGATGTGCCTGGATGGGTATTGACAATATGAGTGAGGTCAGTGATGTATCTGGATGGGTAGTGACAGTATGAGTGAGGTCAGTGATGTATCTGGATGGGTAGTGACAGTGTGAGTAAGGACAGTGATGCACCTGGATGGGTAGAGATAGTTTGAGTGAGGTCAGTGATGTATCTGGATGGGTAGTTATAGTATGAGTGAGGTCAATGATGTTCCTGGATGGGCAGTGACAGAATGAGATAGGTCAGTGATGTATCTGGATGGGTAGCGATAGTATGAGTGAGGTCAGTGATGTATCTGGATAGGTAGTGACAGTATGAGTGAGTTCAGTGATGTATCTGGATGAGTAGTGATAGTATGAGTAAGGGTAGTGATGTTCCTGGATGGGTATTGACATATGAGTGAGGTCAGTGATGTATTTGAATGCTAGGGACTTTATCAGTGAGGTCAGTGATTTATCTGGATGTGTAGTGAGTGTACGAGTGAGGTCAGTGATGTACCAGGAGGGGTCGTGACAGTATGAGTGAGGTCAGTGATGTATTTGAATGCTAGGGACTTTATCAGTGAGGTCAGTGATTTATCTGGATGTGTAGTGAGTGTACGAGTGAGGTCAGTGATGTACCAGGAGGGGTCGTGACAGTATGAGTGAGGTCAGTGATGTATTTGAATGCTAGGGACTTTATCAGTGAGGTCAGTGATGTATCTGGATGGGTAGTGAGAGTATGAGTAAGGTCAGTGATGTATCTGGTTGGGTCGTGACAGTATGAGTGAGGTCAGTGATGTATCTTGATGGGTAGTGACAGTATGAGTGAGGTCAGTGATGTATCTGGATGGGTAGGGACAGTATGAGTGAGGTCAGTGATGTATCTGGATGGGTAGTGACAGTATGAGTGAGGTCAGTGATGTATCCGGATGGGTAGTGACAGTATAAGTGAGGTCAGTGATGTATCTGGAAGGGTAGTGACAGTATGAGTGAGGTCAGTGATGTAGCTGGATGGTTGGTGACAGTATGATTGATGTCAGTGATGTACCTGGATGGGTAGTGATAGTATGAGTGATGTCAGTGATGTATCTGGATGGGTGGTGATTGTATGAGTGAGGTCAGTGATATATCTGGATGAGTAGTGACAGTATGAGTGAGATCAGTGATGTATCTTGATTGGTCGAGTCAGTATGAGTAAAATCAGTGATGTATCTGGATGAGAAGTGACAGTATGAGTGAGGTCAGTGGTGCACCTGGATGGGTAGTAACAGTATGAGTGAGATCAGTGATGTATCTGTATGGGTAGTGTGAGTTTGAGTGAGGTCAGTGATATATCTGGAACGGTAGTGATAGTATGAGTGAGGTCAGTGATGTATCTGGAGGAGTAGTGACAGTATGAGTGAGGTCAGTGATGTATCTGGATGAGTAGTGAGAGTATGAGTAAGATCAGTGATGTATCTGTTTGGGGAGTGACAGTATGAGTGAGTTCAGTGCTGTATCTTGATGGGTAGTGACAGTATGTGTGAGGTCAGTGATGTACCTGGATGGGTAGTGACAGTATAAGTGAGGTCAGTGAAGTATCTGGATGGGTAGTGACAGTATGAGTGAGGTCAGTGATGCATCTGGATGGGTAGTGATAGTATGAGTGAGGTCAGTGATGTATCTGGATGGGTAGTGAGAGTATGAGTGAGGTCAGTGTCGCATCTGGATGGGTAGTGAGAGTATGAGTGAGGTCAGTGATTTATGTGGATGGGTAGTGAGAGTATGAGTGATGTCAGTGATGTATCTGGATAGGTAGTGACAGTTTGAGTGAGGTCAGTGATGTATCTGGATGGGTCGTGTCAGTATGAATGAGGTCAGTGATGTAACTGGATGGGTATTGACTAATGAGTGAGTTCAGAGATATATCTGGATGTATAGTGATAGTATGAGTGAGGTCAGTGATGTACCTGGATGTGCAGTGACAGTATGAGTGAGATCAGTGATGTACCTGGATGGGTATTGACAGTATGAGTGAGGTCAGTGATATACCTTGATGGGTATTGACAGTATGAGTGAGGACAGTGATGGTTCTGGATGAGTAATGATAGTATCAGTGAGGTCAGTGCTGTACTTGGACGGGTAGTGACACTATGAGTGAGGTCAGTGCTGTACCTGGATGGGTAGTGACAGTATGAGTGAGGTCAGTGATGTATCTGGATGAGTCGTGAATGTATGAGTGTGTTCAGTGATGTATATGGATGGTTAATGACAGTAGGAGTGAGGTCAGTGATGTACCTGGATGGGTATTGACAATATGAGGCAGGTCAATGATGTATATGGAACGGTAGTGACAGTATGAGTGAGGTCAGTGATGTACCTGGATGGGTAGTGACAGTGTGAGTGAGGTCAGAGATGTATCTGAATGGGTAGAGATAGAATGAGTGAGGTCAGTGATGTATCTGGATGGGTAGTGATAGTAAGAGTGAGATCAGTGACGTCCCTGTATGGGTAGTAACAGTATGAGTGAGGTCAGTGATGTATCTGGATGTGTAGTGACAGTATGAGTGAGGACAGTGATGTATCTGGATGGCTAGTGACAGTATGAGTGAGTTCAGTGATGTACCTGGATGGGTAGTGAGAGTATGAGTGATGTCAGTGATGTATCTGGATTGGTAGTGACAGTTTGAGTGATGTCAGTGATGTATCTGGATGGGTAGTGACAGTATGAGTGAGGTCAGTGATGTATCTGGATGGGTCGTCACAGTTTGAGTGAGATCAGTGATGTATCTGGATGTGTAGTGATAGTATGAGTGAGGTCAGTGCTTTATCTGGGTGCGTCGTGACAGTTATGAGCGACATTAGTGATGTATCTGCATCGGTAGTGATAGTATGAGCAAGGTCAGTAATATATCTGGATGAGTAGTGAAAGTATGAGTGAGTTCAGTGATGCATCTGGATGGGTAGTGACAGTATGAGTGAGGTCAGTGATGTATCTGGATGGGTAGTGACAGTATGAGTGAGGTCACTGATGTATCTGAATGGGTAGTGACAGTATGAGTGAGGTCAGTGATATACCTGGATGGGTAGTGACAGTATGAGTGAGGTCAGTGATGTATCTGGATGAGCAGTGATAGTATGAGTGAGGTCAGTGATGTATCTGGATGGGTAGTGACAGTATGAGTGAGGTCAGTGATGTATCTGAATGGGTAGTGACAGTATGAGTGAGGTCAGTGATATACCTGGATGGGTAGTGACAGTATGAGTGAGGTCCGTGATGTATCTGGATGAGCAGTGATAGTATGAGTGAGGTCAGTGCTGTACCTGGATGGGTAGTGACATTATGAGTGTGTTCAGTGATGTATCTGGATGGGTAGTGACAGTAGGAGTGAGGTCAGTGATGTATTTGGATTGGTAGTGATAGTATGAGTGAGGTTAGTGATGTGCCTGGATGGGTATTGACAATATGAGTGAGGTCAGTGATGTATCTGGATGGGTAGTGACAGTATGAGTGAGGTCAGTGATGTATCTGGATGGGTAGTGACAGTGTGAGTAAGGACAGTGATGCACCTGGATGGGTAGAGATAGTTTGAGTGAGGTCAGTGATGTATCTGGATGGGTAGTTATAGTATGAGTGAGGTCAATGATGTTCCTGGATGGGCAGTGACAGAATGAGATAGGTCAGTGATGTATCTGGATGGGTAGCGATAGTATGAGTGAGGTCAGTGATGTATCTGGATAGGTAGTGACAGTATGAGTGAGGTCAGTGCTGTACCAGGATGGGTAGTGACAGTAGGAGTGAGGTCAGTAATGTATCTGGATTGGTAGTGACAGTATGAGTGAGGTCACTGCTGTATCTGGATGTGTAGTGACAGTCTGAGTGAGGTCAGTGCTGTACCTGGATGGGTAATGACAGTAGGAATGAGGTCAGTGATGTATCTGGATTGGTAGTGATAGTATGAGTGAGGTCACTGCTGTATCTGGATGTGTAGTGACAGTAGGAGTGAGGTCAGTGATGTATCTGGATTGGTAGTGACAGTATGAGTGAGGTCACTGCTGTATCTGGATGTGTAGTGACAGTCTGAGTGAGGTCAGTGATGTATCTGCATAGGTAGTGATAGCATGAGTGAGGTCAGTGATATACCTGGATGGGTACTGACAGTGTGATTAAAGTCAGTGATGTACCTGGATGGGTAGTTACAGTATGAGTGAGGTTAGTGATGCATCTGGATGGGTAGTGCGAGTATGAGTGAGGTCAGTGATGTATCTGGATGGGTAGTGACAGTATGAGTGAGGTCAGTGATGTACCTGGATGGGTATTGACAATATGAGTGAGGTCACTGATGTATCTGGATGGGTATTGACAATATGAGTGAGGTCAGTGATGTGTCTGGATGGGTAGTGACAATATGAATGTGGTCAGTGATGTTCCTGGATCGGTAGTGACAGTATGAGTGAGGTCAGTGATGTATCTGCATTGGTAGTAATAGGATGAGTGAGGTCAGTGATGTATCTGGATGGGTAGTGACAGTGTGAGTAAAGTCAGTGATGTACCTGGATGGGTAGTGAGAGTATGAGTGAGGTCAGTGATGCATCTGGATGGGTAGTGAGAGTATGGGTGAGGTCTGTGATGCATCTAGATGGGTAGTGAGTGTATGAGTGATGTCAGTGATGTATCTGGATTGGTAGTGACAGTTTGAATGAGGTCGGTGATGTATCTGGATTGGTAGTGACAGTATGAATGAGGTCAGTGATGCATCTGGATGTGTAGTGAAAGTATGAGTGAGTTCAGTGATGTATCTAGATGGCTAGTGATAGTATGAGTAAGGTCAGTGATGTACCTGGAGGGGTAGTGACAGTATGAGTGAGATCAGTGATATACCTGGATGGGTAGTGACAATATGAGTGAGTTCAGTGATGTATCTGGATGAGTCGAGAAAGTATGAGTGTTTTCAGTGATGTATCTGGATGGTTACCGACAGTACGCGTGAGGTCAGTGATGTATTTGGATGGGTAGTGATAGTATGAGTGTGGTCAGTGAGGTACCTGGATGGGTATTGAAATTATGAGTGAGGTCAGTGATGTATCTGGATGGGTAGTTACAATATGAGTGATGACAGTGATGAACCTGGAAGGTTAGTGACAGTAAGAGTGAGGTCATTGCTGTACCTGGATGGGTAGTGACAGTATGAGTGAGTTCAGTGATGTATCTGGATGGGTAGTGACAATATGAGTGAGATCAGTGATGTATCTGGATGGTTAGTGAAATTATGAGTGATGTCAGTGATGTATCTGGAAGGGTAGTGACCGTATGAGTGAGGTCAGTGATGTATCTGGATGGGTAGTGACAGTATGAGTGAGGTCAGTGATGTACCTGGATGGGTGTTGATAGTATGAGTGCTTCAGTGATGTATCTGGGTGGGTAGTGACAGTATGAGTGAGGTCAGTGATGTACCTGGATGGGTAGTGACAGTATGAGTGAGGTCAGTGATGTATTCGGATGGGTAGTGACAGTATGAGTGAGGTCAGTGATGTATCTGGAAGGGTAGTGACAGTATGAGTGAGGTCAGTGATGTACCTGGATGGTTGGTGACAGTATGAGTGATGTCAGTGATGTATCTGGATGGGTAGTGACAGTATGAGTGAGGACAGTGATGTATCTGGATGGCTAGTGACAGTATGAGTGAGTTCAGTGATGTACCTGGATGGGTAGTGAGAGTATGAATGATGTCAGTGCTGTATCTGGATGGGTACTGACAGTATGAGTGATGTCAGTGATGTATCTGGATGGGTAGTGACATTATGAGTGAGGTCAGTGATGTATCTGGATGGGTCGTCACAGTTTGAGTGAGATCAGTGATGTATCTGGATGTGTAGTGATAGTATGAGTGAGGTCAGTGCTTTATCTGGGTGCGTCGTGACAGTTATGAGCGACATTAGTGATGTATCTGCATCGGTAGTGATAGTATGAGCAAGGTCAGTAATGTATCTGGATGAGTAGTGAAAGTATGAGTGAGTTCAGTGATGCATCTGGATGGGTAGTGACAGTATGAGTGAGGTCAGTGATGTATCTGGATGGGTAGTGACAGTATGAGTGAGGTCACTGATGTACCTGAATGGGTAGTGACAGTATGAGTGAGGTGAGTGATATACCTGGATGGGTAGTGACAGTATGAGTGAGGTCAGTGATGTATCTGGATGGGTAGTGACCGTATGAGTGAGGTCAGTGATGTATCTGGATGGGTAGTGACAGTATGAGTGAGGTCAGTGATGTACCTGGATGGGTGTTGATAGTATGAGTGCTTCAGTGATGTATCTGGGTGGGTAGTGACAGTATGAGTGAGGTCAGTGATGTACCTGGATGGGTAGTGAAATTATGAGTGATGTCAGTGATGTATCTGGAAGGGTAGTGACCGTATGAGTGAGGTCAGTGATGTATCTGGATGGGTAGTGACAGTATGAGTGAGGTCAGTGATGTACCTGGATGGGTGTTGATAGTATGAGTGCTTCAGTGATGTATCTGGGTGGGTAGTGACAGTATGAGTGAGGTCAGTGATGTACCTGGATGGGTAGTGACAGTATGAGTGAGGTCAGTGATGTATTCGGATGGGTAGTGACAGTATGAGTGAGGTCAGTGATGTATCTGGAAGGGTAGTGACAGTATGAGTGAGGTCAGTGATGTACCTGGATGGTTGGTGACAGTATGAGTGATGTCAGTGATGTATCTGGATGGGTAGTGACAGTATGAGTGAGGACAGTGATGTATCTGGATGGCTAGTGACAGTATGAGTGAGTTCAGTGATGTACCTGGATGGGTAGTGAGAGTATGAATGATGTCAGTGCTGTATCTGGATGGGTACTGACAGTATGAGTGATGTCAGTGATGTATCTGGATGGGTAGTGACATTATGAGTGAGGTCAGTGATGTATCTGGATGGGTCGTCACAGTTTGAGTGAGATCAGTGATGTATCTGGATGTGTAGTGATAGTATGAGTGAGGTCAGTGCTTTATCTGGGTGCGTCGTGACAGTTATGAGCGACATTAGTGATGTATCTGCATCGGTAGTGATAGTATGAGCAAGGTCAGTAATGTATCTGGATGAGTAGTGAAAGTATGAGTGAGTTCAGTGATGCATCTGGATGGGTAGTGACAGTATGAGTGAGGTCAGTGATGTATCTGGATGGGTAGTGACAGTATGAGTGAGGTCACTGATGTACCTGAATGGGTAGTGACAGTATGAGTGAGGTGAGTGATATACCTGGATGGGTAGTGACAGTATGAGTGAGGTCAGTGATGTATCTGGATGAGCAGTGATAGTATGAGTGAGGTCAGTGATGTATCTGGATGGGAAGTGACAGTATGAGTGAGGTCAGTGATGTATCTGAATGGGTAGTGACAGTATGAGTGAGGTCAGTGATATACCTGGATGGGTAGTGACAGTATGAGTGAGGTCCGTGATGTATCTGGATGAGCAGTGATAGTATGAGTGAGGTCAGTGCTGTACCTGGATGGGTAGTGACATTATGAGTGTGTTCAGTGATGTATCTGGATGGGTAGTGACAGTAGGAGTGAGGTCAGTGATGTATTTGGATTGGTAGTGATAGTATGAGTGAGGTTAGTGATGTGCCTGGATGGGTATTGACAATATGAGTGAGGTCAGTGATGCATCTGGATGGGTAGTGACAGTATGAGTGAGGTCAGTGATGTATCTGGATGGGTAGTGACAGTGTGAGTAAGGACAGTGATCACCTGGATGGGTAGAGATAGTTTGAGTGAGGTCAGTGATGTATCTGGATGGGTAGTTATAGTATGAGTGAGGTCAATGATGTTCCTGGATGGGCAGTGACAGAATGAGATAGGTCAGTGATGTATCTGGATGGGTAGCGATAGTATGAGTGAGGTCAGTGATGTATCTGGATGGGTAGTGACAGTAGGAGTGAGGTCAGTGATGTATCTGGATTGGTAGTGACAGTATGAGTGAGGTCACTGCTGTATCTGGATGTGTAGTGACAGTCTGAGTGAGGTCAGTGCTGTACCTGGATGGGTAATGACAGTAGGAATGAGGTCAGTGATGTATCTGGATTGGTAGTGACAGTATGAGTGAGGTCACTGCTGTATCTGGACGTGTAGTGACAGTAGGAGTGAGGTCAGTGATGTATCTGGATTGGTAGTGACAGTATGAGTGAGGTCACTGCTGTATCTGGATGTGTAGTGACAGTCTGAGTGAGGTCAGTGATGTATCTGCATAGGTAGTGATAGCATGAGTGAGGTCAGTGATATACCTGGATGGGTACTGACAGTGTGATTAAAGTCAGTGATGTACCTGGATGAGTAGTTACAGTATGAGTGAGGTTAGTGATGCATCTGGATGGGTAGTGCGAGTATGAGTGAGGTCAGTGATGTATCTGGATGGGTAGTGACAGTATGAGTGAGGTCAGTGATGTACCTGGATGGGTAGTGACAATATGAGTGAGGTCACTGATGTATCTGGATGGGTATTGACAATATGAGTGAGGTCAGTGATGTGTCTGGATGGGTAGTGACAATATGAATGTGGTTAGTGATGTTCCTGGATCGGTAGTGACAGTGTGAGTAAAGTCAGTGATGTACCTGGATGGGTAGTGAGAGTATGAGTGAGGTCAGTGATGCATCTGGATGGGTAGTGAGAGTATGGGTGAGGTCTGTGATGCATCTAGATGGGTAGTGAGTGTATGAGTGATGTCAGTGATGTATCTGGATTGGTAGTGACAGTTTGAATGAGGTCGGTGATGTATCTGGATTGGTAGTGACAGTATGAATGAGGTCAGTGATGCATCTGGATGTGTAGTGAAAGTATGAGTGAGTTCAGTGATGTATCTAGATGGCTAGTGATAGTATGAGTAAGGTCAGTGATGTACCTGGATGGGTAGTGACAGTATGAGTGAGATCAGTGATATACCTGGATGGGTAGTGACAATATGAGTGAGTTCAGTGATGTATCTGGATGAGTCGAGAAAGTATGAGTGTTTTCAGTGATGTATCTGGATGGTTACCGACAGCACGCGTGAGGTCAGTGATGTATTTGGATGGGTAGTGATAGTATGAGTGTGGTCAGTGAGGTACCTGGATGGGTATTGAAATTATGAGTGAGGTCAGTGATGTATCTGGATGGGTAGTTACAATATGAGTGATGACAGTGATGAACCTGGAAGGTTAGTGACAGTAAGAGTGAGGTCATTGCTGTACCTGGATGGGTAGTGACAGTATGAGTGAGTTCAGTGATGTATCTGGATGGGTAGTGACAATATGAGTGAGATCAGTGATGTATCTGGATGGTTAGTGAAATTATGAGTGATGTCAGTGATGTATCTGGAAGGGTAGTGACCGTATGAGTGAGGTCAGTGATGTATCTGGATGGGTAGTGACAGTATGAGTGAGGTCAGTGATGTACCTGGATGGGTGTTGATAGTATGAGTGCTTCAGTGATGTATCTGGGTGGGTAGTGACAGTATGAGTGAGGTCAGTGATGTACCTGGATGGGTAGTGACAGTATGAGTGAGGTCAGTGATGTATCCGGATGGGTAGTGACAGTATGAGTGAGGTCAGTGATGTATCTGGAAGGGTAGTGACAGTATGAGTGAGGTCAGTGATGTACCTGGATGGTTGGTGACAGTATGAGTGAGATCAGTGATGTATCTTGATTGGTCGAGATGTATGAATAAAGACAGTGATGTATCTGGATGAGAAGAGACAGTATGAGTGAGGTCAGTGGTGCACCTGGATGGGTAGTGACAGTATGAGTGAGATCAGTGATGTATCTGTATGGGTAGTGTGAGTATGAGTGAGGTCAGTGATATATCTGGATGGGTAGTGACAGTATGAGTGAGGTCAGTCATGTATCTGGATGGTAGTGATAGTATCAGTGAGGTCAGTGATGTATCTGGATGAGTCGTGAGAGTATGCGTAAGGTCAGTGATGTATCTGTTTTGGTAGTGACAGTATGAGTGAGTTCAGTGCTGTATCTTGATGGGTAGTGACAGTATGAGTGAGGTCAGTGAAGTATCTGGATGGGTAGTGACAGTATGAGTGAGGTCAGTGATGTATCTGGATGGATAGTGTCAGTATGAGTGAGGTCAGTGATGTACCTGGATGGGCAGTGACAGTATGAGTGAGATCAGTGATGTACCTCGATGGGTATTGACATTATGAGTGAGGTCAGTGATGGTTCTGGATGAGTAGTGATAGTATGAGTGAGGTCAGTGATGTATCTGGTTGGGTAGTGATAGTATGTGTGATGTCAGTGATGTATTTGGATTGGTAGTGACAGTTTGAGTGATGTCAGTGATGTATCTGGATGGGTAGTGAGAGTATGAGTGAGGTCAGTGATGTATCTGGATGGGTAGTGATAGTATGTGTGATGTCAGTGATGTATTTGGATTGGTAGTGACAGTTTGAGTGATGTCAGTGATGTATCTGGATGGGTAGTGAGAGTATGAGTGAGGTCAGTGATGTATCTGGATGGGTAGTAATAGTATGTGTGATGTCAGTGATGTATTTGGATTGGTAGTGACAGTTTGAGTGAGGGCAGTGATGTATCAGGATGGGTAGTGACAGTATGAATGAGGTCAGTGATGTATCTGGATGAGTAGTGACAGTATGAGTGAGGTCAGTGCTGTATCTGGATATGTAGTGACAGTATGAGTGAGATCAGTGATGTATCTGCACGGGTTGTGTAGTATAAGTGAGGTCAGTAATGTATCTGGATGAGTAGTGAAAGTATGAGTGAGCAGTGATGTATCTGGATGGCTAGTGATAGTATGAGTAAGGTTAGTGATGTACCTGGATGGGTAGTGACAGTATGAGTGAGGTCAGTGATGTACCTGGATGGGTATTTACAATATGAGGGAGGTCCGTGATGTATCTGGATGGGTAGTGAAGGTATGAGTGAGCTCAGTGATGTACCTGGATGGGTAGTGACAGTATGAGTGAGGTCAGTGATGTATCTGGATGGGTAGTGACAGTGTGAGTGAGGTCAATGATGTATCTGGATGAGTAGTGACAGTGTGAGTAAGGTCAGTGATGTACCTGGATGAGTAGAGATAGAATGAGTGAGGTCAGTGATGTATCTGGATGGGTAGTGATAGCATGAGTGAGGTCAGTGATGTACCTGGATGGGTAGTGAGAGGAAGAGTGAGGTTAGTGCTGTGTCTGGATGGGTACTGACAGTATAAGTGAGGTCAGTGATATATCTGGATGATTAGTGACAATATGAGTGAGGTCACTGATGTATCTGGATGGGTAGTGAGTGTACGAGTGAGGTCAGTGATGTACCTAGAGGGGTAGTGACAGTATGAGTGAGGTCAGTGATGTATTTGAATGCTAGGGACTTTATCAGTGAGGTCAGTGATGTATCTGGATGGGTAGTGACAGTATGAGTGAGGTCAGTGCTGTATCTTGATGGGTAGTGACAGTATGAGTGAGGTTAGTGATGTATCTGGATGGGTAGTGACAGTATGAATGAGTTCAGTGATGTATCTGGATGGGTAGTGTCAGTATGAGTTATGTCAGTGCTATATCTGGATGGGTAGTGACAGTATGAGTGAGGTCAGTGATGTATCTGGATGGGTAGTGACAGTATGAGTGAGGTCATTGATGTATCTGGATGGGTCGTGACGATTTGAGTGAGATCAGTGATGTATCTGGATGGGTAGTGACTGTATGAGTGAGGTCAGTGATGTATCTGGATGTGTAGTGACAGTATGAGTGAGTTCAGTGATGTATCTGGATGAGTAGTGATAGTATGAGTAAGGGTAGTGATGTACCTGGAGGGGTATAGACAGTATGAGTGAGGTCAGTGATGTATTTGAATGCTCGGGACTTTATCAGTGAGGTCAGTGATGTATCTGGATGGGTAGTGAGAGTATGAGTAAGGTCAGTGATGTATCTGGTTGGGTCGTGACAGTATGAGTGAGGTCAGTGATGTATCTTGATGGGTAGTGACAGTATGAGTGAGGTCAGTGATGTATCTGGATGGGTAGTGACAGTATGAGTGAGGTCGGTGATGTATCTGGATGGGTAGTGTCAGTATGAGTGAGGTCAGTGATGTATCTGGATGGGTAGTGACAGTAAAGTGAGGTCACTGATGCATCTGGATGGGTAGTGAGGGTATGAGTGATGTCAGTGATGTATCTGGATTGGTAGTGACAGTTTGAGTGAGGTCAGTGATGTACCTGGATGGGTAGTGACAGTATGAGTGACGTCAGTGATGTATCTGGATTGGTAGTGACAGTATGAGTGATGTCAGTGATGTATCTGGATTGGTCGTGACAGTATGAGTGAGATCAGTGATGTATCTGCACAGGTAGTGTAGTATAAGTGAGGTCAGTAATGTATCTGAATGAGTAGTGAAAGTATGAGTGAGCAGTGATGTATCTGGATGAGTCGTGAAAGTATGAGTGTTTCAGTGATGTATCTGGATGGGTAGTGACAGTAGGAGTGAGGTCAGTGATGTATTTGGATGGTTAGTGATAGTATGAGTGAGGTCAGCGATGTACCTGGATGGGTATTGATAATATGAGCGAGGTCAGTGATGTATCTGGATGGGTAGTGACAGTATGAGTGAGGTCAGTGATGTACATGGATGGGTAGTGACAGTATGAGTGAGGTCAGTGATGTATCTGGATGGGTAGTGAAGGTATGAGTGAGGTCAGTGATGTACCTGGATGGGTAGTGATAGTATTAGTGAGGTCAGTGATGTATCTGGATTGGTAGTGACAGTGTGAGTGAGGTCAGTGATGCATCTGGATGGATAGTGACAGTGTGAGTGAGGTCAGTGATGTACCTGGATGAGTCGTGAAAGTATGAGTGTTTTCAGTGATGTATCTGGATTGGTAGTGACAGTAGGAGTGAGGTCAGTGATGTATTTGGATGGGTAGTGCTGGTATGAGTGATGTCAGTGATGTACCTTGATGGGCATTGACAATATGAGGGAGTTCAGTGATGTATCTGGATGGGTATTGACAGTATGAGTGAGGTCAGTGATGTACATGGATGGGTATTGACAGTATGAGTGAGGTCAGTGATGTATCTGGATGGGTAGTGAAGGTATGAGTGAGGTCAGCGATGTACCTGGATGGGTAGTGACAGTATGCCTGAGGTCAGTGATGTATCTGGATGGGTAGTGACAGTGTGAGTGAGGTCAGTGATGGATCTGGATGAGTAGTGACAGTATGAGTGAGGTCAGTGATGTATCTGGATGTGTAGTGATAGCATGAGTGAGGTCAGTGATGTATCTGGATGGGTAGTGACAGTATGAGTGAGGTCAGTGATGTATCTGGATGGCTAGTGACAGTATGAGTGAGGTCAGTGATGTACCTGGATGGGTAGAGAGATTATGAGTGAGGTCAGTGCTGTGTCTGGATGGGTACTGACAGTATGAGTGAGGTCAGTGATGTATCTGCACGGGTTGTGTAGTATAAGTGAGGTCAGTAATGTATCTGGATGAGTAGTGAAAGTGTGAGTGAGCAGTGATGTATCTGGATGGCTAGTGATAGTATGAGTAAGGTTAGTGATGTACCTGGATGGGTAGTGACAGTATGAGTGAGGTCAGTGATGTACCTGGATGGGTATTTACAATATGAGGGAGGTCAGTGATGTATCTGGATGGGTAGTGAAGGTTTGAGTGAGCTCAGTGATGTACCTGGATGGGTAGTGACAGTATGAGTGAGGTCAATGATGTATCTGGATGGGTAGTGATAGCATGAGTGAGGTCAGTGATGTATCTGGATGGGTAGTGACAGTGTGAGTGAGGTCAGTGATGTATCTGAATCGGTAGTGACAGTTGGAGTGAGGTCAGTGATGTATTTGGATTTGTAGTGACAGTATGAGTGAGGTCAGTGATGTATCTGGATGGGTAGTGACAGTATGAGTGAGGTCAGTGATGTACCTGGATGGGTCGTGAAAGTATGAGTGAGGTCAGTGATGTATCTGGATGGGTAGTGACACTGTGAGTAAGGTCAGTAATGCACCTGGATGGGTAGAGAACGTATGAGTGAGGTCAGTGATGTATCTGGATGGGTAGTTATAGTATGAGTAAGGTCAATGATGTACCTGGATGGGTAGTGAGAGGATGAGTGAGGTTAGTGCTGTGTCTGGATGGGTACTGACAGTATAAGTGAGGTCAGTGATGTATCTGGATGATTAGTGACAATATGAGTGAGGTCCTGATGTATCTGGATGGGTCGTGAGTGTACGAGTGAGGTCAGTGATGTACCTGGAGGGGTAGTGACAGTATGAGTGGGGTCAGTGATGTATCTGAATGCTAGGGACTTTATCAGTGAGGTCAGTGATGTATCTGGAAGGGTAGTGACAGTATGAGTGAGGTCAGTGCTGTATCTTGATGGGTAGTGACAGTATGAGTGAGGTTCGTGATGTATCTGGATGGGTAGTGACAGTATGAGTGAGTTCAGTGATGTGTCTGAATGGGTAGTGATAGTAAGAGTGAGGTCAGTGATGTATCTGGATGGGTAGTGATAGCATGAGTGAGGTCACTGCTGTATCTTATTTGTGTAGTGAGAGTATGAGTGAGGTCAGTGCTGCACCTGGATGGATATTGACAGTAGGAGTGAGGTCAGTGATGTACCTGGATGGGTATTGACAATATGAGTGAGGTCAGTGATGTATCTGGATGGGCATTGACAATATGAGTGAGGTCAGTGATGTATCTGGATGGGTAGTGACAGTATGAATGTGGTCAGTGATGTTCCTGGATGGGTAGTGACAGTATGAGTGAGATAAGTGATGTATCTGCATAGTTAGTGATAGTATGAGTGAGGTCAGTGATGTATCTGGATAGGTAGTGACAGTGTGAGTAAGATCAGTGATGTACCTGGATGGGTAGTGACAGTATGAGTGAGATCAGTGATGTATCTGGATTGTAGTGAGAGTATGAGTGAGGTCAGTGATGCATCTGGATGGGTAGTGAGAGTATGAGTGATGTCAGTGATGTATCTGGATTGGTAGTGACAGTTTGAGTGAGGTCAGTGATGTATCTGGATGGGTAGTGACAGTATGTATGAGGTCAGTGATGAATCTGGATGTGTAGTGATAGTATGAGTGAGGTCAGTGCTGTATCTGGATGTGTAGTGACAGTATGAGTGAGATCAGTGATGTACCTGCATGGGTAGTGACAGTATGAGTGAGGTCAGTGATATATCTGGATGGGTAGAGACAATATGAGTGAGGTCAGTGATGTATCTGGATGGGTAGTGACAGTGTGAGTGAGGTCAGTGATGTATCTGGAAGAGTAGTGACAGTATGAGTGAGGTCAGTGATGCATCTGGATGGTTAGTGATAGCATGAGTGAGGTCATTGATGTATCTGGATGGGTAGTGACGGTGTGCGTAAGGTCAGTGATGTACCTGGATGAGTAGAGATAGAATGAGTGAGGTCAGTGATGTATCTGGATGGGTAGTGATAGCATGAGTGAGGTCAGTGATGTACCTGGATGGGTAGTGAGAGGATGAGTGAGGTTAGTGCTGTGTCTGGATGGGTACTGACAGTATAAGTGAGGTCAGTGATGTATCTGGATGATTAGTGACAATATGTTTGAGGTCCTGATGTATCTGGATGGGTCGTGAGTGTACGAGTGAGGTCAGTGATGTACCTGGAGGGGTAGTGACAGTATGAGTGGGGTCAGTGAAGTATTTGAATGCTAGGGACTTTATCAGTGAGGTCAGTGATGTATCTGGAAGGGTAGTGACAGTATGAGTGAGGTCAGTGATGTATCTGGATGGGTAGTGACAGTATGAGTGAGTTCAGTGATGTATCTGGATGGGTAGTGTCAGTATGAGTTATGTCAGTTCTATATCTGGATGGGTAGTGACAGTATGAGTGAGGTCAGTGATGTATCTGGATGTGTAGTGACAGTATGAGTGAGGTCAGTGATGTATCTGGATGGGTAGTGACAGTATGAGTGAGGTCATTGATGTATCTGGATGGGTCGTGACAGTTTGAGTGAGATCAGTGATGTATCTGGATGGGTAGTGACTGTATGAGTGAGGTCAGTGATGTATCTGAATGTGTAGTGACAGTATGAGTGAGTTCAGTGATGTATCTGGATGAGTAGTGATAGTATGAGTAAGGGTAGTGATGTACCTGGATGGGTATTGACAGTATGAGTGAGGTCAGTGATGTATTTTAATGCTAGGGACTTTATCAGTGAGGTCAGTGATGTATCTGGATGTGTAGTGAGTGTACGAGTGAGGTCAGTGATGGACCAGGAGAGGTAGTGACAGTATGAGTGAGGTCAGTGATGTATTTGAATGCTAGGGACTTTATCAGTGAGGTCAGTGATGTATCTGGATGGGTAGTGACAGTATGAGTGAGGTCAGTGATGTATCTGGATGGGTAGTGACAGTATGAGTGAGGTCAGTGATGTATCCGGATGGGTAGTGACAGTATGAGTGAGGTCAGTGATGTATCTGGAAGGGTAGTGACAGTATGAGTGAGGTCAGTGATGTACCTGGATGGTTGGTGACAGTATGAGTGATGTCAGTGATGTACCTGGATGGGTAGTGATAGTATGAGTGATGTCAGTGATGTATCTGGATGGGTGGTGATTGTATGAGTGAGGTCAGTGATATAGCTGGATGAGTAGTAACAGTATGAGTGAGATCAGTGATGTATCTGGATGGGCATTGACAATATGAGTGAGGTCAGTGATGTATCTGGATGGGTAGTGACAGTATGAATGTGGTCAGTGATGTTCCTGGAAGGGTAGTGACAGTATGAGTGAGATAAGTGATGTATCTGCATAGTTAGTGAAAATATGAGTGAGGTCAGTGATGTATTTGGATAGGTCGTGACAGTGTGAGTAAGATCAGTGATGTACCTGGATGGGTAGTGACAGTATGAGTGAGATCAGTGATGTATCTGGATTGTAGTGAGAGTATGAGTGAGGTCAGTGATGCATCTGGATGGGTAGTGAGAGTATGAGTGATGTCAGTGATGTATCTGGATTGGTAGTGACAGTTTGAGTGAGGTCAGTGATGTATCTGGATGGGTAGTGACAGTATGTATGAGGTCAGTGATGAATCTGGATGTGTAGTGATAGTATGAGTGAGGTCAGTGCTGTATCTGGATCTGTAGTGACAGTATGAGTGAGATCAGTGATGTACCTGCATGGGTAGTGACAGTATGAGTGAGGTCAGTGATATATCTGGATGGGTAGTGACAATATGAGTGAGGTCAGTGATGTATCTGGATGGGTAGTGACAGTGTGAGTGAGGTCAGTGATCTATCTGGATGAGTAGTGACAGTATGAGTGAGGTCAGTGATGCATCTGGATGGGTAGTGATAGCATGAATGAGGTCAGTGATGTATCTGGATGGGTAGTGACGGTGTGAGTAAGGTCAGTGATGTACCTGGATGAGTAGAGATAGAATGAGTGAGGTTAGTGATGTATCTGGATGGGTAGTGATAGCATGAGTGAGGTCAGTGATGTACCTGGATGGGTAGTGAGAGGATGAGTGAGGTTAGTGCTGTGTCTGGATGGGTACTGACAGTATAAGTGAGGTCAGTGATGTATCTGGATGATTAGTGACAATATGTTTGAGGTCCTGATGTATCTGGATGGGTCGTGAGTGTACGAGTGAGGTCAGTGATGTACCTGGAGGGGTAGTGACAGTATGAGTGGGGTCAGTGATGTATTTGAATGCTAGGGACTTTATCAGTGAGGTCAGTGATGTATCTGGAAGGGTAGTGACAGTATGAGTGAGGTCAGTGTTGTAACTTGATGGGTAGTGACAGTATGAGTGAGGTTAGTGATGTATCTGGATGGGTAGTGACAGTATGAGTGAGTTCAGTGATGTATCTGGATGGGTAGTGTCAGTATGAGTTATGTCAGTGCTATATCTGGATGGGTAGTGACAGTATGAGTGAGGTCAGTGATGTATCTGGATGGGTAGTGACTGTATGAGTGAGGTCAGTGATGTATCTGGATGGGTAGTGACAGTATGAGTGAGGTCATTGATGTATCTGGATGGGTCGTGACAGTTTGAGTGAGATCAGTGATGTATCTGGATGGGTAGTGACTGTATGAGTGAGGTCAGTGATGTATCTGGATGTGTAGTGACAGTATGAGTGAGTTCAGTGATGTATCTGGATGAGTAGTGATAGTATGAGTAAGGGTAGTGATGTACCTGGATGGGTATTGACAGTATGAGTGAGGTCAGTGATGTATTTGAATGCTAGGGACTTTATCAGTGAGGTCAGTGATGTATCTGGATGTGTAGTGAGTGTACGAGTGAGGTCAGTGATGTACCTGGAGGGGTAGTGACAGTATGAGTGAGGTCAGTGATGTATTTGAATGCTAGGGACTTTATCAGTGAGGTCAGTGATGTATCTGGATGGGTAGTGAGAGTATGAGTAAGGTCAGTGATGTATCTGGTTGGGTCTTGACAGTATGAGTGAGGTCAGTGATGTATCTTGATGGGTAGTGACAGTATGAGTGAGGTCAGTGATGTATCTGGATGGGTAGTGACAGTATGAGTGAGGTCAGTGATGTGTCTGGATGGGTAGTGTCAGTATGAGTGAGGTCAGTGATGTATCTGGATGGGTAGTGACAGTATGAGTGAGGTCAGTGATGTACCTGGATGGGTAGTGACAGTATGAGTGAGGTCACTGATGCATCTGGATGGGTAGTGAGGGTATGAGTGATGTCAGTGATGTATCTGGATTGGTAGTGACAGTTTGAGTGAGGTCAGTGATGTACCTGGATGATTAGTGACTGTATGAGTGACGTCAGTGATGTATCTGGATTGGTAGTGACAGTATGAGGGAGGTCAGTGATGTATCTGGATGGGTAGTGAAGGTATGAGTGAGCTCAGTGATGTACTTGGATGGGTAGTGACAGTATGAGTGAGGTCAGTGATGTATCTGGATGGGTAGTGACAGTGTGAGTGAGGTCAGTGATGTATCTGGATGAGTAGTGACAGTATGAGTGAGGTCAGTGATGTATCTGGATGGGTAGTGATAGCATGAGTTAGGTCAGTGATGTATCTGGATGGGTAGTGACAGTGTGAGTAAAGTCAGTGATGTACCTGGATGAGTAGGGATAGAATGAGTGAGGTCAGTGATGTATCTGGATGGGTAGTGACAGTATGAGTGAGGTCAGTGATGTGTCTGGATGGGTAGTGTCAGTATGAGTGAGGTCAGTGATGTATCTGGATGGGTAGTGACAGTATGAGTGAGGTCAGTGATGTACCTGGATGGGTAGTGACAGTATGAGTGAGGTCACTGATGCATCTGGATGGGTAGTGAGGGTATGAGTGATGTCAGTGATGTATCTGGATTGGTAGTGACAGTTTGAGTGAGGTCAGTGATGTACCTGGATGGGTAGTGACTGTATGAGTGACGTCAGTGATGTATCTGGATTGGTAGTGACAGTATGAAGGAGGTCAGTGATGTATCTGGATGGGTAGTGACAGTGTGAGTGAGGTCAGTGATGTATCTGGATGAGTAGTGACAGTATGAGTGAGGTCAGTGATGTATCTGGATGGGTAGTGATAGCATGAGTTAGGTCAGTGATGTATCTGGATGGGTAGTGACAGTGTGAGTAAGGTCAGTGATGTGCCTGGATGAGTAGGGATAGAATGAGTGAGGTCAGTGATGTATCTGGATGGGTAGTGATAGCATGAGTGAGGTCAGTGATGTACCTGGATGGGTAGTGAGAGGATGAGTGAGGTTAGTGCTGTGTCTGGAAGGGTACTGACAGTATAAGTGAGGTCATTGATGTATCTGGATGATTAGTGACAATATGAGTGAGGTCACTGATGTATCTGGATGGGTAGTGAGTGTACGAGTGAGGTCAGTGATGTACCTGGAGGGGTAGTGACAGTATGAGTGAGGTCAGTGATGTATTTGAATGCTCGGGACTTTATCAATGAGGTCAGTGATGTATCTGGATGGGTAGTGACAGTATGAGTGAGGTCAGTGATGTATCTGGATGGGTAGTGTCAGTATGAGTTATGTCAGTGCTATATCTGGATGGGTAGTGACAGTATGAGTGAGGTCAGTGATGTATCTGGATGGGTAGTGACAGTATGAGTGAGGTCAGTGATGTATCTGGATGGGTAGTGACAGGATGAGTGAGGTAATTGATGTATCTGGATGGGTCGTGACAGTTTGAGTGAGATCAGTGATGTATCTGGATGGGTAGTGACTGTATGAGTGAGGTCAGTGATGTATCTGGATGTGTAGTGACAGTATGAGTGAGTTCAGTGATGTATCTGGATGGGTAGTGAGAGTATGAGTAAGGTCAGTGATGTATCTGGTTGGGTCTTGACAGTATGAGTGAGGTCAGTGATGTATCTTGATGGGTAGTGACAGTATGAGTGAGGTCAGTGATGTATCTGGATGGGTAGTGACAGTATGAGTGAGGTCAGTGATGTGTCTGGATGGGTAGTGTCAGTATGAGTGAGGTCAGTGATGTATCTGGATGGGTAGTGACAGTATGAGTGAGGTCAGTGATGTACCTGGATGGGTAGTGACAGTATGAGTGAGGTCACTGATGCATCTGGATGGGTAGTGAGGGTATGAGTGATGTCAGTGATGTATCTGGATTGGTAGTGACAGTTTGAGTGAGGTCAGTGATGTACCTGAATGATTAGTGACTGTATGAGTGACGTCAGTGATGTATCTGGATTGGTAGTGACAGTATGAGGGAGGTCAGTGATGTATCTGGATGGGTAGTGAAGGTATGAGTGAGCTCAGTGATGTACTTGGATGGGTAGTGACAGTATGAGTGAGGTCAGTGATGTATCTGGATGGGTAGTGACAGTGTGAGTGAGGTCAGTGATGTATCTGGATGAGTAGTGACAGTATGAGTGAGGTCAGTGATGTATCTGGATGGGTAGTGATAGCATGAGTTAGGTCAGTGATGTATCTGGATGGGTAGTGACAGTGTGAGTAAAGTCAGTGATGTACCTGGATGAGTAGGGATAGAATGAGTGAGGTCAGTGATGTATCTGGATGGGTAGTGACAGTATGAGTGAGGTCAGTGATGTGTCTGGATGGGTAGTGTCAGTATGAGTGAGGTCAGTGATGTATCTGGATGGGTAGTGACAGTATGAGTGAGGTCAGTGATGTACCTGGATGGGTAGTGACAGTATGAGTGAGGTCACTGATGCATCTGGATGGGTAGTGAGGGTATGAGTGATGTCAGTGATGTATCTGGATTGGTAGTGACAGTTTGAGTGAGGTCAGTGATGTACCTGGATGGGTAGTGACTGTATGAGTGACGTCAGTGATGTATCTGGATTGGTAGTGACAGTATGAAGGAGGTCAGTGATGTATCTGGATGGGTAGTGACAGTGTGAGTGAGGTCAGTGATGTATCTGGATGAGTAGTGACAGTATGAGTGAGGTCAGTGATGTATCTGGATGGGTAGTGATAGCATGAGTTAGGTCAGTGATGTATCTGGATGGGTAGTGACAGTGTGAGTAAGGTCAGTGATGTGCCTGGATGAGTAGGGATAGAATGAGTGAGGTCAGTGATGTATCTGGATGGGTAGTGATAGCATGAGTGAGGTCAGTGATGTACCTGGATGGGTAGTGAGAGGATGAGTGAGGTTAGTGCTGTGTCTGGATGGGTACTGACAGTATAAGTGAGGTCATTGATGTATCTGGATGATTAGTGACAATATGAGTGAGGTCACTGATGTATCTGGATGGGTAGTGAGTGTACGAGTGAGGTCAGTGATGTACCTGGAGGGGTAGTGACAGTATGAGTGAGGTCAGTGATGTATTTGAATGCTCGGGACTTTATCAATGAGGTCAGTGATGTATCTGGATGGGTAGTGACAGTATGAGTGAGGTCAGTGATGTATCTGGATGGGTAGTGTCAGTATGAGTTATGTCAGTGCTATATCTGGATGGGTAGTGACAGTATGAGTGAGGTCAGTGATGTATCTGGATGGGTAGTGACAGTATGAGTGAGGTCAGTGATGTATCTGGATGGGTAGTGACAGGATGAGTGAGGTAATTGATGTATCTGGATGGGTCGTGACAGTTTGAGTGAGATCAGTGATGTATCTGGATGGGTAGTGACTGTATGAGTGAGGTCAGTGATGTATCTGGATGTGTAGTGACAGTATGAGTGAGTTCAGTGATGTATCTGGATGGGTAGTGTCAGTATGAGTTATGTCAGTGCTATATCTGGATGGGTAGTGACAGTATGAGTGAGGTCAGTGATGTATCTGGATGGGTAGTGACAGTATGAGTGAGGTCAGTGATGTATCTGGATGGGTCGTGACAGGATGAGTGAGGTCATTGATGTATCTGGATGGGTCGTGACAGTTTGAGTGAGATCAGTGATGTATCTGGATGGGTAGTGACTGTATGAGTGAGGTCAGTGATGTATCTGGATGTGTAGTGACAGTATGAGTGAGTTCAGTGATGGATCTGGATGGGTAGTGATAGTATGAGTGAGGTCAGTGATGTACCTGGATGGTTGGTGACAGTATGAGTGATGTCAGTGATGTACCTGGATGCAGTAGTGATAGTATGAGTGAGGTCAGTGATGTATCTGGATGGGTAGTGACAGTATGAGTGAGGTCAGTGATGTATCCGGATGAGTAGTGACAGTATGAGTGAGGTCAGTGATGTATCAGGAAGGGTAGTGACAGTATGAGTGAGGTCAGTGATGTACCTGGATGGTTGGTGACAGTATGAGTGATGTCAGTGATGTACCTGGATGCAGTAGTGATAGTATGAGTGCTGTCAGTGATGTATCTGGATGGGTTGTGATTGTATGAGTGAGGTCAGTGATATATCTGGATGAGTAGTGACAGTATGAGTAAGATCAGTGATGTATCTGTTTGGGTAGTGACAGTATGAGTGAGGTCAGTGCTGTAACTTGATGGGTAGTGACAGTATGAGTGAGGTCGGTGATGTAGCTGGATGGGTAGTGACAGTATAAGTGAGGTCAGTGAAGTTTCTGGATGGGTAGTGACAGTATGAGTGAGGTCAGTGATGCATCTGGATGGGTAGTGATAGTATGAGTGAGGTCAGTGATGTATCTGGATGGGTAGTGAGAGTATGAGTGAGGTCAGTGTCGCATCTGGATGGGTAGTGAGAGTATGAGTGAGGTCAGTGATTTATGTGGATGGGTAGAGAGAGTATGAGTGATGTCAGTGATGTATCTGGATAGGTAGTGACAGTTTGAGTGAGGTCAGTGATGTATCTGGATGTGTCGTGTCAGTATGAATGAGGTCAGTGATGTACCTGGATGGGTATTGACAGTATAAGTGAGTTCAGTGATATATCTGGATGTATAGTGATAGTATGAGTGAGGTCAGTGATGTACCTGGATGTGCAGTGACAGTATGAGTGTGGTCAGTGATATACCTTGATGGGTATTGACAGTATGAGTGAGGTCAGTGATATATCTGGATGTATAGTGATAGTATGAGTGAGATCAGTGATGTACCTGGATGGGTATTGACAGTATGAGTGAGGTCAGTGATGTACCTTGATGGGTATTGACAGTATGAGTGAGGTCAGTGATGGTTCTGGATGAGTAATGATAGTATCAGTGAGGTCAGTGCTGTACTTGGACGGGTAGTGACAGTATGAGTGAGGTCAGTGCTGTACCTGGAATGGTAGTGACAGTATGAGTGAGGTCAGTGATGTATCTGGATGAGTGGTGAATGTATGAGTGTGTTCAGTGATGTATATGGATGGTTAGTGACAGTAGGAGTGAGGTCAGTGATGTACCTGGATGGGTATTGACAATATGAGGCAGGTCAGTGATGTATATGGAACGGTAGTGACAGTATGAGTGAGGTCAGTGATGTACCTGGATGGGTAGTGACAGTGTGAGTGAGGTCAGAGATGTATCTGAATGGGTAGAGATAGAATGAGTGAGGTCAGTGATGTATCTGGATGGCTAGTGACAGTATGAGTGAGTTCAGTGATGTACCTGGATGGGTAGTGAGAGTATGAATGATGTCAGTACTGTATCTGGATGGGTACTGACAGTATGAGTGATGTCAGTGATGTATCTGGATGGGTAGTGACAGTATGAGTGAGGTCAGTGATGTATCTGGATGGGTAGTGACAGTATAATTGAGGTCAGTGATGTATCTTGATAGGTAGTGACAGTATGAGTAAGGTCATTGATGTATCTGGATGGGTCGTCACAGTTTGAGTGAGATCAGTGATGTATCTGGATGTGTAGTGATAGTATGAGTGAGGTCAGTGCTGTACCTGGATGGGTAGTGATAGTATGAGTGAGGTTAGTGATGTACCTGGATGGGTATTGACAATATGAGTGAGGTCAGTGATGTATCTGGATGGGTAGTGACAGTATGAGTGAGGTCAGTGATGTATCTGGATGGGTAGTGACAGTGTGAGTAAGGACAGTGATGCACCTGGATGGGTAGAGGTAGTATGAGTGAGGTCAGTGATGTATCTGGATGGGTAGTTATAGTATGAGTGAGGTCAATGATGTTCCTAGATGGGCAGTGACAGAATGAGATAGGTCAGTGATGTATCTGGATGGGTAGCGATAGTATGAGTGAGGTCAGTGATGTATCTGGATAGGTAGTGACAGTATGAGTGAGGTCAGTGCTGTACCTGGATGGGTAGTGACAGTAGGAGTGAGGTCAGTGATGTATCTGGATTGGTAGTGACAGTATGAGTGAGGTCACTGCTGTATCTGGATGTGTAGTGACAGTCTGAGTGAGGTCAGTGCTGTACCTGGATGGGTAATGACAGTAGGAGTGGGGTCAGTGATGTATCTGGATTGGTAGTGACAGTATGAGTGAGGTCACTGCTGTATCTGGATGTGTAGTGACAGTAGGAGTGAGGTCAGTGATGTATCTGGATTGGTAGTGACAGTATGAGTGAGGTCACTGCTGTATCTGAATGTGTAGTGACAGTCTGAGTGAGGTCAGTGATGTACCTGGATGGGTAGTGATAGTATGGGTGAGGTCAGTGATGTTCCTGGATGGGTAGTGACAGTATGAGTGAGGTCAGTGATGTATCTGCATAGGTAGTGATAGCATGAGTGAGGTCAGTGATATACCTGGATGGGTACTGACAGTGTGATTAAAGTCAGTGATGTACCTGGAAGGGTAGTTACAGTATGAGTGAGGTTAGTGATGCATCTGGATGGGTAGTGCGAGTATGAGTGAGGTCAGTGATGTATCTGGATGGGTAGTGACAGTATGAGTGAGGTCAGTGATGTACCTGGATGGGTATTGACAATATGAGTGAGGTCACTGATGTATTTGTATGGGTCTTGACAATATGAGTGAGGTCAGTGATGTATCTGGATGGGTAGTGACAATATGAATGTGGTCAGTGATGTTCCTGGATCGGTAGTGACAGTATGAGTGAGGTCAGTGATGTATCTGCATTGGTAGTGATGGGATGAGTGAGGTCAGTGATGTATCCGGATGGGTAGTGACAGTATGAGTGAGGTCAGTGATGTATCTGGAAGGGTAGTGACAGTTTGAATGAGGTCAGTGATGTATCTGCGTTGGTAGTGACAGTATGAATGAGGTCAGTGATGCATCTGGATGTGTAGTGATAGTATGAGTGAGTTCAGTGATGTATCTAGATGGCTAGTGATAGTATGAGTAAGGTCAGTGATGTACCTGGATGGGTAGTGACAGTATGAGTGAGGTCAGTGATATACCTGGATGGGTAGTGACAATATGAGTGAGGTCAGTGATGTATCTGGATGAGTCGATAAAGTATGAGTGTTTTCAGTGATGTATCTGGATGGTTACCGACAGTACGCGTGATGTCAGTGATATATTTGGATGGGTAGTGATAGTATGAGTGTGGTCAGTGAGGTACCTGGATGGGTATTGAAATTATGAGTGAGGTCAGTGATGTATCTGGATGGGTAGTTACAATATGAGTGATGTCAGTGATGAACCTGGAAGGGTAGTGACAGTAAGAGTGAGGTCATTGCTGTACCTGGATGGGTAGTGACAGTATGAGTGAGTTCAGTGATGTTTCTGGATGGGTAGTGACAATATGAGTGAGATCAGTGATGTATCTGGATGGTTAGTGAAATTATGAGTGATGTCGGTGATGTATCTGGATGGGTAGTGACCGTATGAGTGAGGTCAGTGATGTATCTGGATGGGTAGTGACAGTATGAGTGAGGTCAGTGATGTACCTGGATGGGTGCTGATAGTATGAGTGCTTAAGTGATGTATCTGTGTGGGTAGTGACAGTATGAGTGAGGTCAGTGATGTACCTGGATGGGTAGTGACAGTATGAGTGAGGTCAGTGATGTATCCGGATGGGTAGTGACAGTATGAGTGAGGTCAGTGATGTATCTGGAAGGGTAGTGACAGTATAAGTGATGTCAGTGATGTATCTGGATGGGTGGTGATTGTATGAGTGAGGTCAGTGATATATCTGGATGAGTAGTGACAGTATGAGTGAGATCAGTGATGTATCTTGATTGGTCGAGTCAGTTTGAGTAAAGTCAGTGATGTATCTGGATGAGAAGTGACAGTATGAGTGAGGTCAGTGGTGCACCTGGATGGGTAGTGACAGTATGAGTGAGATCAGTGATGTATCTGTATGGGTAGTGTGAGTATGAGTGAGGTCAGTGATATATCTGGATGAGTAGTGACATTATGAGTGAGGTCAGTGATGTATCTGGATGGTAGTGATAGTATCAGTGAGGTCAGTGATGTATCTGGGTGAGTCGTGAGAGTATGAGTAAGGTCAGTGATGTATCTGTTTTGGTAGTGACAGTATGAGTGAGTTCAGTGCTGTATCTTGATGGGTAGTGACAGTATGAGTGAGGTCAGTGATGTATCTGGATGGGTAGTGACAGTATGAGTGAGGTCAGTGATGTAACTGGATGGATAGTGTCAGTATGAGTGAGGTCAGTGATGTACCTGGATGGGTAGTGACAGTATGAGTGAGGTCAGTGATGCATCTGGATGCGTAGTGACAGTATGAGCGAGATCAGTGATGTATCTGCATCGGTAGTGTCAGTATGAATGAGGTCAGTGATGTACCAGGATGGGTATTGACAGTATGAGTGAGTTCAGTGATATATCTGGATGTATAGTGATAGTATGAGTGAGGTCTGTGATGTACCTGGAAGGGCAGTGACAGTATGAGTGAGATCAGTGATGTACCTGGATGGGTATTGACAGTATGAGTGAGGTCAGTGATGGTTTGGATGGGTAGTGATAGTATGTGTGATGTCAGTGATGTATTTGGATTGGTAGTGACAGTTTGAGTGATGTCAGTGATGTATCTGGATGGGTAGTGAGAGTATGAGTGAGGTCAGTGATGTATCTGGATGGGTAGTGATCGTATGTGTGATGTCAGTGATGTATTTGGATTGGTAGTGACAGTTTGAGTGATGTCAGTGATGTATCTGGATGGGTAGTGAGAGTATGATTGAGGTCAGTGATGTATCAGGATGGGTAGTGATAGTATGTGTGATATCAGTGATGTATTTGGATTGGTAGTGACAGTTTGAGTGAGGGCAGTGATGTATCAGGATGGGTAGTGACAGTATAAATGAGGTCAGTGATGTATCTGGATGAGTAGTGACAGTATGAGTGAGGTCAGTGCTGTATCTGGATGTGTAGTGACAGTATGATGAGATCAGTGATGTATCTGCACGTGTTGTGTAGTATAAGTGAGGTCAGTAATGGATCTGGATGAGTCGTGAAAGTATGAGAGAGCAGTGATGTATCTGGATTGCTTTTGACAGTATGAGTAAGGTTAGTGATGTACCTGGATGGGTAGTGACAGTATGAGTGAGGTCAGTGATGTACCTGGATGGGTATTGACAGTATGAGTGAGGTCAGTGATGGTTCTGGATGAGTAGTGATAGTATGTGTGATGTCAGTGATGTATCTGGATGGGTAGTGAGAGTATGAGTGAGGTCAGTGATGTATCTGGATGGGTAGTGATAGTATGTGTGATGTCTGTGATGTATTTGGATTGGTAGTGACAGTTTGAGTGATGTCAGTGATGTATCTGGATGGGTAGTGAGAGTATGAGTGAGGTCAGTGATGTATCTGGATGGGTAGTGATAGTATGTGTGATGTCAGTGATGTATTTGGATTGGTAGTGATAGTTTGAGTGAGGGCAGTGATGTATCAGGATGGGTAGTGACAGTATGAATGAGGTCAGTGATGTATCTGGATGAGTAGTGACAGTATGAGCGGGATCAGTGATGTATCTGCACAGGTTGTGTTGTATAAGTGAGGTCAGTAATGTATCTGGATGAGTAGTGAAAGTATGAGTGAGCAGTGATGTATCTGGATGGCTAGTGATAGTATGAGTAAGGTTAGTGATGTACCTGGATAGGTAGTGACAGTATGAGTGAGGTCAGTGATGTACCTGGATGGGTATTTACAATATGAGGGAGGTCAGTGATGTATCTGGATGGGTAGTGAAGGTATGAGTGAGCTCAGTGATGTACCTGGATGGGTAGTGACAGTATGAGTGAGGTCAGTGATGTACCTGGATGAGTAGGGATAGAATTAGTGAGGTCAGTGATGTATCTGGATGGGTAGTGATAGCATGAGTGAGGTCAGTGATGTACCTGGATGGGTAGTGAGAGGATGAGTGAGGTTAGTGCTGTGTCTGGATGGGTACTGACAGTATAAGTGAGGTCAGTGATGTATCTGGATGATTAGTGACAATATGAGTGAGGTCAATGATGTATCTGGAAGGGTAGTGAGTGTACGAGTGAGGTCAGTGATGTACCTGGAGGGGTAGTGACAGTATGAGTGAGGTCAGTGATGTATTTGAATCCATGGACTTTATCAGTGAGGTCAGTGATGTATCTGGATGGGTAGTGACAGTATGAGTGAGGTCAGTGCTGTATCTTGATGGGTAGTGACAGTATGAGTGAGGTTAGTGATGTATCTGGATGGGTAGTGACAGTATGAATGAGTTCAGTGATGTATCTGGATGGGTAGTGTCAGTATGAGTTATGTCAGTGCTATATCTGGATGGGTAGTGACAGTATGAGTGAGGTCAGTGATGTATCTGGATGGGTAGTGACAGTATGAGTGAGGTCAGTGATGTATCTGGATGGGTAGTGATAGCATGAGTGAGGTCAGTGATGTATCTGGATGGGTAGTGACAGTATGAGTGAGGTCAGTGATGTATCTGGATGGCTCGTGAGAGTATGAGTGAGGTCAGTGATGTACCTGGATGGGTAGTGAGATTATGAGTGAGGTCAGTGTTGTGTCTGGATGGGTACTGACAGTATAAGTGAGGTCAGTGAAGTATCTGGATGATTAGTGACATTATGAGTGAGGTCACTGATGTATCTGGATGGGTAGTGAGTGTACGAGTGAGGTCAGTGATGTACCTGGAGGGGTAGTGAGAGTATGAGTAAGGTCAGTGATGTATCTGGATGGGCAGTGTCAGTATGAGTGAGGTCAGTGATGTATCTGGATGGGTAGTGTCAGTATGAGTTATTTCAGTGATGTTTCTGGATGGGTAGTGACAGTATGAGTGAGGTCAGTGATGTATCTGGATGGGTAGTGAGAGTATGAGTGAGGTAATTGATGTATCTGGATGGGTCGTGACAGTCTGAGTGAGATCAGTGATGTATCTGGATGGGTAGTGACTGTATGAGTGAGTTCAGTGATGTACCTGGATGGGTAGTGACAGTATGAGTGAGGTCACTGATGCATCTGGATGGGTAGTGAGGGTATGAGTGAGGTCAGTGATGCATCTGGATGGCTAGTGAGAGTATGAGTGAGGTCAGTGATGCATCTGGATGGGAAGTGAGAGTATGAGTGATGTCAGTGATGTATCTGGATGGGTAGTGACAGTGTGAGTAAGGTCAGTAATGCACCTGGATGGGTAGAGATCGTATGAGTGAGGTCAGTGATGTATTTGGATTGGTAGTGAGAGTATGAGTGAGGTCAGTGATGTATCTGGATGGGTAGTGACAGTATGAGTGAGGTCAGTGATGTTCCTGGATGGGACGTGAAAGTATGAGTGAGGTCAGTGATGTATCTGGATGGGTAGTGACAGTGTGAGTAAGGTCAGTAATGCACCTGGATGGGTAGAGAACGTATGAGTGAGGTCAGTGATGTATCTGGATGGGTAGTTATAGTATGAGTAAGGTCAGTGATGTACCTGGATGGGTAGTGCCAGTATGAGTGAGGTCAGTGATGTGTCTGAATGGGTAATGATAGTAAGAGTGAGGTCAGTGATGTATCTGGATGGGTAGTGATAGCATGAGTGAGGTCACTGCTGTATCTGGATGGGTAGTGACAGTATGAGTGAGGTCATTGATGTATCTGGATGGGTCGTGACAGTTTGAGTGAGATCAGTGATGTATCTGGATGGGTAGTGACTGCATGAGTGATGTCAGTGATGTATCTGGATGGGTAGTGACAGTGTGAGTAAGGTCAGTAATGCACCTGGATGGGTAGAGATCGTATGAGTGAGGTCAGTGATGTATTTGGATGGGTAGTTATAGTATGAGTGAGGTCAATGATGTACCTGGATGGGTAGTGACAGTATGAGTGAGGTCAGTGATGTATCTGAATGGGTAGTGACAGTTGGAGTGAGGTCAGTGATGTATCTGGATGGGTAGTGACTGTATGAGTGAGGTCAGTGATGTATCTGGATGTGTAGTGACAGTATGAGTGAGTTCAATGATGTATCTGGATGAGTAGTGATAGTATGAGTAAGGGTAGTGATGTACCTGGATGGGTATTGACAGTATGAGTGAGGTCAGTGATGTATTTGAATGCTGGGGACTTTATCAGTGAGGTCAGTGATGTATCTGGATGTGTAGTGAGTGTACGAGTGAGGTCAGTGATGTACCTGGAGGGGTAGTGACAGTATGAGTAAGGTCAGTGATGTATCTGGTTGAATCGTGACAGTATGAGTGAGGTCAGTGATGTACCTGGAGGGGTAGTGACAGTATGAGTGAGGTCAGTGATGTATCTGGATGGGTAGTGACAGTATGAGTGAGGTCAGTGATGTATCTGGATGGGTAGTGGCAGTATGAGTGAGATCAGTGATGTATCTGGATTGGTAGTGACAGTATGAGTGAGGTCAGTGATGTACCTGGATGGGTAGTGACAGTATGAGTGAGGTCACTGATGCATCTGGATGGGTAGTGAGGGTATGAGTGATGTCAGTGGTGTATCTGGATTTGTAGTGACAGTTTGAGTGAGGTCAGTGATGTACCTGGATGGGTAGTGACAGTATGAGTGACGTCAGTGATGTTTCTGGATTGGTAGTGACAGTATGAGTGATGTCAGTGATGTATCTGGATTGGTCGTGACAGTATGAGTGAGATCAGTGATGTATCTGCACAGGTAGTGTAGTATAAGTGAGGTCAGTAATGTATCTGGATGAGTAGTGAAAGTATGAGTGAGTAGTGATGTATCTGGATGAGTCGTGAAAGTATGAGTGTTTCAGTGATGTATCTGGATGGGTTGTGACAGTAGGAGTGAGGTCAGTGATGTATTTGGATGGTTAGTGATAGTATGAGTGAGGTCAGTGATGTACCTGGATGGGTATTGACAGTATGAGTGAGGTCAGTGATGTATCTGGATGGGTATTTACAATATGAGGGAGGTCAGTGATGTATCTGGATGGGTAGTGAAGGTATGAGTGAGCTCAGTGATGTACCTGGATGGGTAGTGACAGTATGAGTGAGGTCAGTGATGTACCTGGATGAGTAGGGATAGAATGAGTGAGGTCAGTGATGTATCTGGATGGGTAGTGATGGCATGAGTGAGGTCAGTGATGTACCTGGATGGGTAGTGAGAGGATGAGTGAGGTTAGTGCTGTGTCTGGATGGGTACTGACAGTATAAGTGAGGTCAGTGATGTATCTGGATGATTAGTGAAAGTATGAGTGAGGTCACTGATGTATCTGGAAGGGTAGTGAGTGTACGAGTGAGGTCAGTGATGTACCTGGAGGGGTAGTGACAGTATGAGTGAGGTCAGTGATGTATTTGAATGCTCGGGACTTTATCAGTGAGGTCAGTGATGTATCTGGATGGGTAGTGACAGTATGAGTGAGGTCAGTGCTGTATCTTGATGGGTAGTGACAGTATGAGTGAGGTTAGTGATGTATCTGGATGGGTAGTGACAGTATGAATGAGTTCAGTGATGTATCTGGATGGGTAGTGTCAGTATGAATTATGTCATTGCTATATCTGGATGGGTAGTGACAGTATGAGTGAGGTCAGTGATGTATCTGGATGGGTAGTGACAGTATGGGTGAGATCAGTGATGTATCTGGATGGGTAGTGACAGAATGAGTGAGGTCATTGATGTATCTGGATGGGTCGTGACAGTTTGAGTGAGATCAGTGATGTATCTGGATGGGTAGTGACTGTATGACTGAGGTCAGTGATGTATCTGGATGTGTAGTGACAGTATGAGTGAGTTCAGTGATGTACCTGGATGGGTAGTGACATATGAGTGAGGTCAATGATGTACCTGGATGGGTAGTGACAGTATGAGTGAGGTCAGTGATGTATCTGAATGGGTAGTGACAGTTGGAGTGAGGTCAGTGATGTATCTGGATGGGTAGTGACTGTATGAGTGAGGTCAGTGATGTATCTGGATGTGTAGTGACAGTATGAGTGAGTTCAATGATGTATATGGATGAGTAGTGATAGTATGAGTAAGGGTAGTGATGTACCTGGATGGGTATTGACAGTATGAGTGAGGTCAGTGATGTATTTGAATGCTAGGGACTTTATCAGTGAGGTCAGTGATGTATCTGGATGTGTAGTGAGTGTACGAGTGAGGTCAGTGATGTACCTGGAGGGGTAGTGACAGTATGAGTAAGGTCAGTGATGTATCTGATTGAATCGTGACAGTATGAGTGAGGTCAGTGATGTACCTGGAGGGGTAGTGACAGTATGAGTGAGATCAGTGATGTATCTGGATGGGTAGTGACAGTATGAGTGAGGTCAGTGATGTATCTGGATGGGTAGTGTCAGTATGAGTGAGGTCAGTGATGTATCTGGATGGGTAGTGACAGTATGAGTGAGGTCAGTGATGTACCTGGATGGGTAGTGACAGTATGAGTGAGGTCACTGATGCATCTGGATGGGTAGTGAGGGTATGAGTGATGTCAGTGGTGTATCTGGATTTGTAGTGACAGTTTGAGTGAGGTCAGTGATGTACCTGGATGGGTAGTGACAGTATGAGTGACGTCAGTGATGTTTCTGGATTGGTAGTGACAGTATGAGTGATGTCAGTGATGTATCTGGATTGGTCGTGACAGTATGAGTGAGATCAGTGATGTATCTGCACAGGTAGTGTAGTATAAGTGAGGTCAGTAATGTATCTGGATGAGTAGTGAAAGTATGAGTGAGTAGTGATGTATCTGGATGAGTCGTGAAAGTATGAGTGTTTCAGTGATGTATCTGGATGGGTTGTGACAGTAGGAGTGAGGTCAGTGATGTATTTGGATGGTTAGTGATAGTATGAGTGAGGTCAGTGATGTACCTGGATGGGTATTGACAGTATGAGTGAGGTCAGTGATGTACCTGGATGGGTATTTACAATATGAGGGAGGTCAGTGATGTATCTGGATGGGTAGTGAAGGTATGAGTGAGCTCAGTGATGTACCTGGATGGGTAGTGACAGTATGAGTGAGGTCAGTGATGTACCTGGATGAGTAGGGATAGAATGAGTGAGGTCAGTGATGTATCTGGATGGGTAGTGATAGCATGAGTGAGGTCAGTGATGTACCTGGATGGGTAGTGAGAGGATGAGTGAGGTTAGTGCTGTGTCTGGATGGGTACTGACAGTATAAGTGAGGTCAGTGATGTATCTGGATGATTAGTGACAATATGAGTGAGGTCACTGATGTATCTGGAAGGGTAGTGAGTGTACGAGTGAGGTCAGTGATGTACCTGGAGGGGTAGTGACAGTATGAGTGAGGTCAGTGATGTATTTGAATGCTCGGGACTTTATCAGTGAGGTCAGTGATGTATCTGGATGGGTAGTGACAGTATGAGTGAGGTCAGTGCTGTATCTTGATGGGTAGTGACAGTATGAGTGAGGTTAGTGATGTATCTGGATGGGTAGTGACAGTATGAATGAGTTCAGTGATGTATCTGGATGGGTAGTGTCAGTATGAATTATGTCATTGCTATATCTGGATGGGTAGTGACAGTATGAGTGAGGTCAGTGATGTATCTGGATGGGTAGTGACAGTATGGGTGAGGTCAGTGATGTATCTGGATGGGTAGTGACAGAATGAGTGAGGTCATTGATGTATCTGGATGGGTCGTGACAGTTTGAGTGAGATCAGTGATGTATCTGGATGGGTAGTGACTGTATGAGTGAGGTCAGTGATGTATCTGGATGTGTAGTGACAGTATGAGTGAGTTCAGTGATGTATCTGGATGAGTAGTGATAGTATGAGTAAGGGTAGTGATGTACCTGGATGGGTATTGACAGTATGAGTGAGGTCAGTGATGTATTTGAATGCTAGGGACTTTATCAGTGAGGTCAGTGATGTATCTGGATGTGTAGTGAGTGTACGAGTGAAGTCAGTGATGTACCTGGAGGGGTAGTGACAGTATGAGTAAGGTCAGTGATGTATTTGGTTGGGTCGTGACAGTATGAGTGAGGTCAGTGATGTACCTGGAGGGGTAGTGACAGTATGAGTGAGGTCAGTGATGTATCTGGATGGGTAGTGACAGTATGAGTAAGGTCAGTGATGTATCTGGATGGGTAGTGTCAGTATGAGTGAGGTCAGTGATGTATCTGGATGGGTAGTGACAGTATGAGTGAGGTCAGTGATGTACCTGGATGGGTAGTGACATATGAGTGAGGTCACTGATGCATCTGGATGGGTAGTGAGGGTATGAGTGATGTCAGTGATGTTTCTGGATTGGTAGTGACAGTTTGAGTGTGGTCAGTGATGTACCTGGATGGGTAGTGACAGTATGAGTGACGTCAGTGATGTTTCTGGATTGGTAGTGACAGTATGAGTGATGTCAGTGATGTATCTGGATTGGTCGTGACAGTATCAGTGAGATCAGTGATGTATCTGCACAGGTAGTGTAGTATAAGTGAGGTCAGTAATGTATCTGGATGAGTAGTGAAAGTATGAGTGAGCAGTGATGTATCTGGATGAGTCGTGAAAGTATGAGTGTTTCAGTGATGTATCTGGATGGGTTGTGACAGTAGGAGTGAGGTCAGTGATGTATTTGGATGGTTAGTGATAGTATGAGTGAGGTCAGTGATGTACCTGGATGGGTATTGACAATATGAGCGAGGTCAGTGATGTATCTGGATGGGTAGTGACAGTATGAGTGAGGTCAGTGATGTACATGGATGGGTAGTGACAGTATGAGTGAGGTCAGTGATGTATCTGGATGGGTAGTGACAGTGTGAGTGAGGTCAGTGATGCATCTGGATGGATATTGACTGTGTGAGTGAGGTCAGTGATGTACCTGGATGAGTCGTGAAAGTATGAGTGTTTTCAGTGATGTATCTGGATGGGTAGTGACAGTAGGAGTGAGGTCAGTGATGTATTTGGATGGGTAGTGATAGTATGAGTGAGGTCAGTGATGTACCTGGATGGGCATTGACAATATGAGGGAGGTCAGTGATGTATCTGGATGGGTAGTGACAGTATGAGTGAGGTCAGTGATGTACATGGATGGGTATTCACAGCATGAGTGAGGTCAGTGATGTATCTGGATGGGTAGTGACAGTATGCCTGAGGTCAGTGATGTATCTGGATGGGTAGTTATAGTATGAGTGAGGTCAGTGATGTACCTGGATGGGTAGTGAGATTATGAGTGAGGTCAGTGCTGTGTCTGGATGTGTACTGACAGTATAAGTGAGGTCAGTGATGTATCTGGATGATTAGTGACATTATGAGTGA
This sequence comes from Pristiophorus japonicus, assembly GCF_044704955.1. Classification (NCBI taxonomy): domain Eukaryota; kingdom Metazoa; phylum Chordata; class Chondrichthyes; family Pristiophoridae; genus Pristiophorus; species Pristiophorus japonicus. The sequence goes on from NW_027253324.1 coordinate 5,409,513, forward strand.
GGTCACTGATGTATCTGGATGGGTAGTGAGTGTACGAGTGAGGTCAGTGATGCACCTGGAGGGGTAGTGAGAGTATGAGTGAGGTCACTGATGCATCTGGATGGGTAGTGAGAGTATGAGTGAGGTCAGTGATGCATCTGGATGGCTAGTGAGAGTATGAGTGAGGTCAGTGATGCATCTGGATGGGAAGTGAGAGTATGAGTGATGTCAGTGATGTATCTGGATGGGTAGTGACAGTGTGAGTAAGGTCAGTAATGCACCTGGATGGGTAGAGATCGTATGAGTGAGGTCAGTGATGTATTTGGATTGGTAGTGAGAGTATGAGTGAGGTCAGTGATGTATCTGGATGGGTAGTGACAGTATGAGTGAGGTCAGTGATGTACCTGGATGGGTCGTGAAAGTATGAGTGAGGTCAGTGATGTATCTGGATGGGTAGTGACAGTGTGAGTAAGGTCAGTAATGCACCTGGTTGGGTAGAGAACGTATGAGTGAGGTCAGTGATGTATCTGGATGGGTAGTTATAGTATGAGTAAGGTCAATGATGTACATGGATGGGTAGTGCCAGTATGAGTGAGGTCAGTGATGTGTCTGAATGGGTAATGATAGTAAGAGTGAGGTCAGTGATGTATCTGGATGGGTAGTGATAGCATGAGTGAGGTCACTGCTGTATCTGGATGGGTAGTGACAGTATGAGTGAGGTCATTGATGTATCTGGATGGGTCGTGACAGTTTGAGTGAGATCAGTGATGTATCTGGATGGGTAGTGACTGCATGAGTGAGGTCACTGATGCATCTGGATGGGTATTGAGAGTATGAGTGAGGTCAGTGATGCATCTGGATGGGTAGTGAGGGTATGAGTGATGTCAGTGATGTATCTGGATGGGTAGTGACAGTGTGAGTAAGGTCAGTAATGCACCTGGATGGGTAGAGATCGTATGAGTGAGGTCAGTGATGTATCTGGATGGGTAGTTATAGTATGAGTGAGGTCAATGATGTATCTGGTTGAATCGTGACAGTATGAGTGAGGTCAGTGATGTACCTGGAGGGGTAGTGACAGTATGAGTGAGGTCAGTGATGTATCTGGATGTGTAGTGAGTGTACGAGTGAGGTCAGTGATGTACCTGGAGGGGTAGTGACAGTATGAGTAAGGTCAGTGATGTATCTGGTTGAATCGTGACAGTATGAGTGAGGTCAGTGATGTACCTGGAGGGGTAGTGACAGTATGAGTGAGGTCAGTGATGTATCTGGATGGGTAGTGACAGTATGAGTGAGGTCAGTGATGTATCTGGATGGGTAGTGTCAGTATGAGTGAGGTCAGTGATGTATCTGGATGGGTAGTGACAGTATGAGTGAGGTCAGTGATGTACCTGGATGGGTAGTGACAGTATGAGTGAGGTCACTGATGCATCTGGATGGGTAGTGAGGGTATGAGTGATGTCAGTGGTGTATCTGGATTTGTAGTGACAGTTTGAGTGAGGTCAGTGATGTACCTGGATGGGTAGTGACAGTATGAGTGACGTCAGTGATGTTTCTGGATTGGTAGTGACAGTATGAGTGATGTCAGTGATGTATCTGGATTGGTCGTGACAGTATGAGTGAGATCATTGATGTATCTGCACAGGTAGTGTAGTATAAGTGAGGTCAGTAATGTATCTGGATGAGTAGTGAAAGTATGAGTGAGTAGTGATGTATCTGGATGAGTCGTGAAAGTATGAGTGTTTCAGTGATGTATCTGGATGGGTTGTGACAGTAGGAGTGAGGTCAGTGATTTATTTGGATGGTCAGTGATAGTATGAGTGAGGTCAGTGATGTACCTGGATGGGTATTGACAGTATGAGTGAGGTCAGTGATGTACCTGGATGGGTATTTACAATATGAGGGAGGTCAGTGATGTATCTGGATGGGTAGTGAAGGTATGAGTGAGCTCAGTGATGTACCTGGATGGGTAGTGAGAGTATGAGTGAGGTCAGTGATGTATCTGGATGGGTAGTGACAGTGTGAGTGAGGTCAGTGATGCATCTGGATGGATATTGACTGTGTGAGTGAGGTCAGTGATGTACCTTGATGAGTCGTGAAAGTATGAGTGTTTTCAGTGATGTATCTGGATGGGTAGTGACAGTAGGAGTGAGGTCAGTGATGTATTTGGATGGGTAGTGATAGTATGAGTGAGGTCAGTGATGTATCTGGATGGGTAGTGACAGTATGAGTGAGGTCAGTGATGTATCTGGATGGCTAGTGACAGTATGAGTGAGGTCAGTGATGTACCTGGATGGGTAGTGAGATTATGAGTGAGGTCACTGCTGTGTCTGGATGGGTACTGACAGTATAAGTGAGGTCAGTGATGTATCTGGATGATTAGTGACATTATGAGTGAGGTCACTGATGTATCTGGATGGGTAGTGAGTGTACGAGTGAGGTCAGTGATGTACCTGGAGGGGTAGTGAGAGTATTAGTGAGGTCACTGATGCATCTGGATGGGTAGTGAGAGTATGAGTGAGGTCAGTGATGCATCTGGATGGCTAGTGAGAGTATGAGTGAGGTCAGTGATGCATCTGGATGGGAAGTGAGAGTATGAGTGATGTCAGTGATGTATCTGGATGGGTAGTGACAGTGTGAGTAAGGTCAGTAATGCACCTGGATGGGTAGAGATCGTATGAGTGAGGTCAGTGATGTATTTGGATTGGTAGTGAGAGTATGAGTGAGGTCAGTGATGTCTCTGGATGGGTAGTGACAGTATGAGTGAGGTCAGTGATGTACCTGGATGGGTCGTGAAAGTATGAGTGAGGTCAGTGATGTATCTGGATGGGTAGTGACAGTGTGAGTAAGGTCAGTAATGCACCTGGTTGGGTAGAGAACGTATGAGTGAGGTCAGTGATGTATCTGGATGGGTAGTTATAGTATGAGTAAGGTCAATGATGTACCTGGATGGGTAGTGCCAGTATGAGTGAGGTCAGTGATGTGTCTGAATGGGTAATGATAGTAAGAGTGAGGTCAGTGATGTATCTGGATGGGTAGTGATAGCATGAGTGAGGTCACTGCTGTATCTGGATGGGTAGTGACAGTATGAGTGAGGTCATTGATGTATCTGGATGGGTCGTGACAGTATGAGTGAGATCAGTGATGTATCTGGATGGGTAGTGACTGCATGAGTGAGGTCACTGATGCATCTGGATGGGTAGTGAGAGTATGAGTGAGGTCAGTGATGCATCTGGATGGGTAGTGAGGGCATGAGTGATGTCAGTGATGTATCTGGATGGGTAGTGACAGTGTGAGTAAGGTCAGTAATGCACCTGGATGGGTAGAGATCGTATGAGTGAGGTCAGTGATGTATCTGGATGGGTAGTTATAGTATGAGTGAGGTCAATGATGTATCTGGTTGAATCGTGACAGTATGAGTGAGGTCAGTGATGTACCTGGAGGGGTAGTGACAGTATGAGTGAGGTCAGTGATGTATCTGGATGTGTAGTGAGTGTACGAGTGAGGTCAGTGATGTACCTGGAGGGGTAGTGACAGTATGAGTAAGGTCAGTGATGTATCTGGTTGAATCGTGACAGTATGAGTGAGGTCAGTGATGTACCTGGAGGAGTAGTGACAGTATGAGTGAGGTCAGTGATGTATCTGGATGTGTAGTGACAGTATGAGTGAGGTCAGTGATGTATCTGGATGGGTAGTGTCAGTATGAGTGAGGTCAGTGATGTATCTGGATGGGTAGTGACAGTATGAGTGAGGTCAGTGATGTACCTGGATGAGTAGTGACAGTATGAGTGAGGTCACTGATGCATCTGGATGGGTAGTGAGGGTATGAGTGATGTCAGTGGTGTATCTGGATTTGTAGTGACAGTTTGAGTGAGGTCAGTGATGTACCTGGATGGGTAGTGACAGTATGAGTGACGTCAGTGATGTTTCTGGATTGGTAGTGACAGTATGAGTGATGTCAGTGATGTATCTGGATTGGTCGTGACAGTATGAGTGAGATCATTGATGTATCTGCACAGGTAGTGTAGTATAAGTGAGGTCAGTAATGTATCTGGATGAGTAGTGAAAGTATGAGTGAGTAGTGATGTATCTGGATGAGTCGTGAAAGTATGAGTGTTTCAGTGATGTATCTGGATGGGTTGTGACAGTAGGAGTGAGGTCAGTGATATATTTGGATGGTTAGTGATAGTATGAGTGAGGTCAGTGATGTACCTGGATGGGTATTGACAGTATGAGTGAGGTCAGTGATGTACCTGGATGGGTATTTACAATATGAGGGAGGTCAGTGATGTATCTGGATGGGTAGTGAAGGTATGAGTGAGCTCAGTGATGTACCTGGATGGGTAGTGACAGTATGAGTGAGGTCAGCGATGTACCTGGATGAGTAGGGATAGAATGAGTGAGGTCAGTGATGTATCTGGATGGTAGTGATAGCATGAGTGAGGTCAGTGATGTACCTGGATGGGTAGTGAGAGGATGAGTGAGGTTAGTGCTGTGTCTGGATGGGTACTGACAGTATAAGTGAGGTCAGTGATGTATCTGGATGATTAGTGACAATATGAGTGAGGTCACTGATGTATCTGGAAGGGTAGTGAGTGTACGAGTGAGGTCAGTGATGTACCTGGAGGGGTAGTGACAGTATGAGTGAGGTCAGTGATGTATTTGAATGCTCGGGACTTTATCAGTGAGGTCAGTGATGTATCTGGATGGGTAGTGACAGTATGAGTGAGGTCAGTGCTGTATCTTGATGGGTAGTGACAGTATGAGTGAGGTTAGTGATGTATCTGGATGGGTAGTGACAGTATGAATGAGTTCAGTGATGTATCTGGATGGGTAGTGTCAGTATGAATTATGTCATTGCTATATCTGGATGGGTAGTGACAGTATGAGTGAGGTCAGTGATGTATCTGGATGGGTAGTGAGAGTATGGGTGAGGTCAGTGATGTATCTGGATGGGTAGTGACAGAATGAGTGAGGTCATTGATGTATCTGGATGGGTCGTGACAGTTTGAGTGAGATCAGTGATGTATCTGGATGGGTAGTGACTGTATGAGTGAGGTCAGTGATGTATCTGGATGTGTAGTGACAGTATGAGTGAGTTCAGTGATGTATCTGGATGAGTAGTGATAGTATGAGTAAGGGTAGTGATGTACCTGGATGGGTATTGACAGTATGAGTGAGGTCAGTGATGTATTTGAATGCTAGGGACTTTATCAGTGAGGTCAGTGATGTATCTGGATGTGTAGTGAGTGTACGAGTGAAGTCAGTGATGTACCTGGAGGGGTAGTGACAGTATGAGTAAGGTCAGTGATGTATTTGGTTGGGTCGTGACAGTATGAGTGAGGTCAGTGATGTACCTGGAGGGGTAGTGACAGTATGAGTGAGGTCAGTGATGTATCTGGATGGGTAGTGACAGTATGAGTAAGGTCAGTGATGTATCTGGATGGGTAGTGTCAGTATGAGTGAGGTCAGTGATGTATCTGGATGGGTAGTGACAGTATGAGTGAGGTCAGTGATGTACCTGGATGGGTAGTGACATATGAGTGAGGTCACTGATGCATCTGGATGGGTAGTGAGGGTATGAGTGATGTCAGTGATGTTTCTGGATTGGTAGTGACAGTTTGAGTGTGGTCAGTGATGTACCTGGATGGGTAGTGACAGTATGAGTGACGTCAGTGATGTTTCTGGATTGGTAGTGACAGTATGAGTGATGTCAGTGATGTATCTGGATTGGTCGTGACAGTATGAGTGAGATCAGTGATGTATCTGCACAGGTAGTGTAGTATAAGTGAGGTCAGTAATGTATCTGGATGAGTAGTGAAAGTATGAGTGAGCAGTGATGTATCTGGATGAGTCGTGAAAGTATGAGTGTTTCAGTGATGTATCTGGATGGGTTGTGACAGTAGGAGTGAGGTCAGTGATGTATTTGGATGGTTAGTGATAGTATGAGTGAGGTCAGTGATGTACCTGGATGGGTATTGACAATATGAGCGAGGTCAGTGATGTATCTGGATGGGTAGTGACAGTATGAGTGAGGTCAGTGATGTACATGGATGGGTAGTGACAGTATGAGTGAGGTCAGTGATGTATCTGGATGGGTAGTGACAGTGTGAGTGAGGTCAGTGATGCATCTGGATGGATATTGACTGTGTGAGTGAGGTCAGTGATGTACCTGGATGAGTCGTGAAAGTATGAGTGTTTTCAGTGATGTATCTGGATGGGTAGTGACAGTAGGAGTGAGGTCAGTGATGTATTTGGATGGGTAGTGATAGTATGAGTGAGGTCAGTGATGTACCTGGATGGGCATTGACAATATGAGGGAGGTCAGTGATGTATCTGGATGGGTAGTGACAGTATGAGTGAGGTCAGTGATGTACATGGATGGGTATTGACAGCATGAGTGAGGTCAGTGATGTATCTGGATGGGTAGTGACAGTATGCCTGAGGTCAGTGATGTATCTGGATGGGTAGTGACAGCGTGAGTGAGGTCAGTGATGGATCTGGATGAGTAGTGACAGTATGAGTGAGGTCAGTGATGTATCTGGATGTGTAGTGATAGCATGAGTGAGGTCAGTGATGTATCTGGATGGGTAGTGACAGTATGAGTGAGGTCAGTGATGTATCTGGATGGCTAGTGACAGTATGAGTGAGGTCAGTGATGTACCTGGATGGGTAGTGAGATTATGAGTGAGATCAGTGCTGTGTCTGGATGGGTACTGACAGTATAAGTGAGGTCAGTGATGTATCTGGATGATTAGTGACATTATGAGTGAGGTAACTGATGTATCTGGATGGGTAGTGAGTGTACGAGTGAGGTCAGTGATGTACCTGGAGGGGTAGTGAGAGTATGAGTGAGGTCACTGATGCATCTGGATGGGTAGTGAGAGTATGAGTGAGGTCAGTGATGCATCTGGATGGCTAGTGAGAGTATGAGTGAGGTCAGTGATGCATCTGGATGGGAAGTGAGAGTATGAGTGATGTCAGTGATGTATCTGGATGGGTAGTGACAGTGTGAGTAAGGTCAGTATTGCACCTGGATGGGTAGAGATCGTATGAGTGAGGTCAGTGATGTATTTGGATTGGTAGTGAGAGTATGAGTGAGGTCAGTGATGTATCTGGATGGGTAGTGACAGTATGAGTGAGGTCAGTGATGCATCTGGATGGGTAGTGAGGGTATGAGTGATGTCAGTGATGTATCTGGATGGGTAGTGACAGTGTGAGTAAGGTCAGTAATGCACCTGGATGGGTAGAGATCGTATGAGTGAGGTCAGTGATGTATCTGGATGGGTAGTTATAGTATGAGTGAGGTCAATGATGTATCTGGTTGAATCGTGACAGTATGAGTGAGGTCAGTGATGTACCTGGAGGGGTAGTGACAGTATGAGTGAGGTCAGTGATGTATCTGGATGTGTAGTGAGTGTACGAGTGAGGTCAGTGATGTACCTGGAGGGGTAGTGACAGTATGAGTAAGGTCAGTGATGTATCTGGTTGAATCGTGACAGTATGAGTGAGGTCAGTGATGTACCTGGAGGGGTAGTGACAGTATGAGTGAGGTCAGTGATGTATCTGGATGGGTAGTGACAGTATGAGTGAGGTCAGTGATGTATCTGGATGGGTAGTGTCAGTATGAGTGAGGTCAGTGATGTATCTGGATGGGTAGTGACAGTATGAGTGAGGTCAGTGATGTACCTGGATGGGTAGTGACAGTATGAGTGAGGTCACTGATGCATCTGGATGGGTAGTGAGGGTATGAGTGATGTCAGTGGTGTATCTGGATTTGTAGTGACAGTTTGAGTGAGGTCAGTGATGTACCTGGATGGGTAGTGACAGTATGAGTGACGTCAGTGATGTTTCTGGATTGGTAGTGACAGTATGAGTGATGTCAGTGATGTATCTGGATTGGTCGTGACAGTATGAGTGAGATCATTGATGTATCTGCACAGGTAGTGTAGTATAAGTGAGGTCAGTAATGTATCTGGATGAGTAGTGAAAGTATGAGTGAGTAGTGATGTATCTGGATGAGTCGTGAAAGTATGAGTGTTTCAGTGATGTATCTGGATGGGTTGTGACAGTAGGAGTGAGGTCAGTGATTTATTTGGATGGTCAGTGATAGTATGAGTGAGGTCAGTGATGTACCTGGATGGGTATTGACAGTATGAGTGAGGTCAGTGATGTACCTGGATGGGTATTTACAATATGAGGGAGGTCAGTGATGTATCTGGATGGGTAGTGAAGGTATGAGTGAGCTCAGTGATGTACCTGGATGGGTAGTGAGAGTATGAGTGAGGTCAGTGATGTATCTGGATGGGTAGTGACAGTGTGAGTGAGGTCAGTGATGCATCTGGATGGATATTGACTGTGTGAGTGAGGTCAGTGATGTACCTTGATGAGTCGTGAAAGTATGAGTGTTTTCAGTGATGTATCTGGATGGGTAGTGACAGTAGGAGTGAGGTCAGTGATGTATTTGGATGGGTAGTGATAGTATGAGTGAGGTCAGTGATGTATCTGGATGGGTAGTGACAGTATGAGTGAGGTCAGTGATGTATCTGGATGGCTAGTGACAGTATGAGTGAGGTCAGTGATGTACCTGGATGGGTAGTGAGATTATGAGTGAGGTCACTGCTGTGTCTGGATGGGTACTGACAGTATAAGTGAGGTCAGTGATGTATCTGGATGATTAGTGACATTATGAGTGAGGTCACTGATGTATCTGGATGGGTAGTGAGTGTACGAGTGAGGTCAGTGATGTACCTGGAGGGGTAGTGAGAGTATTAGTGAGGTCACTGATGCATCTGGATGGGTAGTGAGAGTATGAGTGAGGTCAGCGATGCATCTGGATGGCTAGTGAGAGTATGAGTGAGGTCAGTGATGCATCTGGATGGGAAGTGAGAGTATGAGTGATGTCAGTGATGTATCTGGATGGGTAGTGACAGTGTGAGTAAGGTCAGTAATGCACCTGGATGGGTAGAGATCGTATGAGTGAGGTCAGTGATGTATTTGGATTGGTAGTGAGAGTATGAGTGAGGTCAGTGATGTCTCTGGATGGGTAGTGACAGTATGAGTGAGGTCAGTGATGTACCTGGATGGGTCGTGAAAGTATGAGTGAGGTCAGTGATGTATCTGGATGGGTAGTGACAGTGTGAGTAAGGTCAGTAATGCACCTGGTTGGGTAGAGAACGTATGAGTGAGGTCAGTGATGTATCTGGATGGGTAGTTATAGTATGAGTAAGGTCAATGATGTACCTGGATGGGTAGTGCCAGTATGAGTGAGGTCAGTGATGTGTCTGAATGGGTAATGATAGTAAGAGTGAGGTCAGTGATGTATCTGGATGGGTAGTGATAGCATGAGTGAGGTCACTGCTGTATCTGGATGGGTAGTGACAGTATGAGTGAGGTCATTGATGTATCTGGATGGGTCGTGACAGTATGAGTGAGATCAGTGATGTATCTGGATGGGTAGTGACTGCATGAGTGAGGTCACTGATGCATCTGGATGGGTAGTGAGAGTATGAGTGAGGTCAGTGATGCATCTGGATGGGTAGTGAGGGCATGAGTGATGTCAGTGATGTATCTGGATGGGTAGTGACAGTGTGAGTAAGGTCAGTAATGCACCTGGATGGGTAGAGATCGTATGAGTGAGGTCAGTGATGTATCTGGATGGGTAGTTATAGTATGAGTGAGGTCAATGATGTATCTGGTTGAATCGTGACAGTATGAGTGAGGTCAGTGATGTACCTGGAGGGGTAGTGACAGTATGAGTGAGGTCAGTGATGTATCTGGATGTGTAGTGAGTGTACGAGTGAGGTCAGTGATGTACCTGGAGGGGTAGTGACAGTATGAGTAAGGTCAGTGATGTATCTGGTTGAATCGTGACAGTATGAGTGAGGTCAGTGATGTACCTGGAGGAGTAGTGACAGTATGAGTGAGGTCAGTGATGTATCTGGATGTGTAGTGACAGTATGAGTGAGGTCAGTGATGTATCTGGATGGGTAGTGTCAGTATGAGTGAGGTCAGTGATGTATCTGGATGGGTAGTGACAGTATGAGTGAGGTCAGTGATGTACCTGGATGAGTAGTGACAGTATGAGTGAGGTCACTGATGCATCTGGATGGGTAGTGAGGGTATGAGTGATGTCAGTGGTGTATCTGGATTTGTAGTGACAGTTTGAGTGAGGTCAGTGATGTACCTGGATGGGTAGTGACAGTATGAGTGACGTCAGTGATGTTTCTGGATTGGTAGTGACAGTATGAGTGATGTCAGTGATGTATCTGGATTGGTCGTGACAGTATGAGTGAGATCATTGATGTATCTGCACAGGTAGTGTAGTATAAGTGAGGTCAGTAATGTATCTGGATGAGTAGTGAAAGTATGAGTGAGTAGTGATGTATCTGGATGAGTCGTGAAAGTATGAGTGTTTCAGTGATGTATCTGGATGGGTTGTGACAGTAGGAGTGAGGTCAGTGATGTATTTGGATGGTTAGTGATAGTATGAGTGAGGTCAGTGATGTACCTGGATGGGTATTGACAGTATGAGTGAGGTCAGTGATGTACCTGGATGGGTATTTACAATATGAGGGAGGTCAGTGATGTATCTGGATGGGTAGTGAAGGTATGAGTGAGCTCAGTGATGTACCTGGATGGGTAGTGACAGTATGAGTGAGGTCAGCGATGTACCTGGATGAGTAGGGATAGAATGAGTGAGGTCAGTGATGTATCTGGATGGTAGTGATAGCATGAGTGAGGTCAGTGATGTACCTGGATGGGTAGTGAGAGGATGAGTGAGGTTAGTGCTGTGTCTGGATGGGTACTGACAGTATAAGTGAGGTCAGTGATGTATCTGGATGATTAGTGACAATATGAGTGAGGTCACTGATGTATCTGGAAGGGTAGTGAGTGTACGAGTGAGGTCAGTGATGTACCTGGAGGGGTAGTGACAGTCTGAGTGAGGTCAGTGATGTATTTGAATGCTCGGGACTTTATCAGTGAGGTCAGTGATGTATCTGGATGGGTAGTGACAGTATGAGTGAGGTCAGTGCTGTATCTTGATGGGTAGTGACAGTATGAGTGAGGTTAGTGATGTATCTGGATGGGTAGTGACAGTATGAATGAGTTCAGTGATGTATCTGGATGGGTAGTGTCAGTATGAATTATGTCATTGCTATATCTGGATGGGTAGTGACAGTATGAGTGAGGTCAGTGATGTATCTGGATGGGTAGTGAGAGTATGGGTGAGGTCAGTGATGTATCTGGATGGGTAGTGACAGAATGAGTGAGGTCATTGATGTATCTGGATGGGTCGTGACAGTTTGAGTGAGATCAGTGATGTATCTGGATGGGTAGTGACTGTATGAGTGAGGTCAGTGATGTATCTGGATGTGTAGTGACAGTATGAGTGAGTTCAGTGATGTATCTGGATGAGTAGTGATAGTATGAGTAAGGGTAGTGATGTACCTGGATGGGTATTGACAGTATGAGTGAGGTCAGTGATGTATTTGAATGCTAGGGACTTTATCAGTGAGGTCAGTGATGTATCTGGATGTGTAGTGAGTGTACGAGTGAAGTCAGTGATGTACCTGGAGGGGTAGTGACAGTATGAGTAAGGTCAGTGATGTATTTGGTTGGGTCGTGACAGTATGAGTGAGGTCAGTGATGTACCTGGAGGGGTAGTGACAGTATGAGTGAGGTCAGTGATGTATCTGGATGGGTAGTGACAGTATGAGTAAGGTCAGTGATGTATCTGGATGGGTAGTGTCAGTATGAGTGAGGTCAGTGATGTATCTGGATGGGTAGTGACAGTATGAGTGAGGTCAGTGATGTACCTGGATGGGTAGTGACATATGAGTGAGGTCACTGATGCATCTGGATGGGTAGTGAGGGTATGAGTGATGTCAGTGATGTTTCTGGATTGGTAGTGACAGTTTGAGTGTGGTCAGTGATGTACCTGGATGGGTAGTGACAGTATGAGTGACGTCAGTGATGTTTCTGGATTGGTAGTGACAGTATGAGTGATGTCAGTGATGTATCTGGATTGGTCGTGACAGTATGAGTGAGATCAGTGATGTATCTGCACAGGTAGTGTAGTATAAGTGAGGTCAGTAATGTATCTGGATGAGTAGTGAAAGTATGAGTGAGCAGTGATGTATCTGGATGAGTCGTGAAAGTATGAGTGTTTCAGTGATGTATCTGGATGGGTTGTGACAGTAGGAGTGAGGTCAGTGATGTATTTGGATGGTTAGTGATAGTATGAGTGAGGTCAGTGATGTACCTGGATGGGTATTGACAATATGAGCGAGGTCAGTGATGTATCTGGATGGGTAGTGACAGTATGAGTGAGGTCAGTGATGTACATGGATGGGTAGTGACAGTATGAGTGAGGTCAGTGATGTATCTGGATGGGTAGTGACAGTGTGAGTGAGGTCAGTGATGCATCTGGATGGATATTGACTGTGTGAGTGAGGTCAGTGATGTACCTGGATGAGTCGTGAAAGTATGAGTGTTTTCAGTGATGTATCTGGATGGGTAGTGACAGTAGGAGTGAGGTCAGTGATGTATTTGGATGGGTAGTGATAGTATGAGTGAGGTCAGTGATGTACCTGGATGGGCATTGACAATATGAGGGAGGTCAGTGATGTATCTGGATGGGTAGTGACAGTATGAGTGAGGTCAGTGATGTACATGGATGGGTATTGACAGCATGAGTGAGGTCAGTGATGTATCTGGATGGGTAGTGACAGTATGCCTGAGGTCAGTGATGTATCTGGATGGGTAGTGACAGCGTGAGTGAGGTCAGTGATGGATCTGGATGAGTAGTGACAGTATGAGTGAGGTCAGTGATGTATCTGGATGTGTAGTGATAGCATGAGTGAGGTCAGTGATGTATCTGGATGGGTAGTGACAGTATGAGTGAGGTCAGTGATGTATCTGGATGGCTAGTGACAGTATGAGTGAGGTCAGTGATGTACCTGGATGGGTAGTGAGATTATGAGTGAGATCAGTGCTGTGTCTGGATGGGTACTGACAGTATAAGTGAGGTCAGTGATGTATCTGGATGATTAGTGACATTATGAGTGAGGTAACTGATGTATCTGGATGGGTAGTGAGTGTACGAGTGAGGTCAGTGATGTACCTGGAGGGGTAGTGAGAGTATGAGTGAGGTCACTGATGCATCTGGATGGGTAGTGAGAGTATGAGTGAGGTCAGTGATGCATCTGGATGGCTAGTGAGAGTATGAGTGAGGTCAGTGATGCATCTGGATGGGAAGTGAGAGTATGAGTGATGTCAGTGATGTATCTGGATGGGTAGTGACAGTGTGAGTAAGGTCAGTATTGCACCTGGATGGGTAGAGATCGTATGAGTGAGGTCAGTGATGTATTTGGATTGGTAGTGAGAGTATGAGTGAGGTCAGTGATGTATCTGGATGGGTAGTGACAGTATGAGTGAGGTCAGTGATGTACCTGGATGGGTCGTGAATGTATGAGTGAGGTCAGTGATGTATCTGGATGGGTAGTGACAGTGTGAGTAAGGTCAGTAATGCACCTGGATGGGTAGAGAACGTATGAGTGAGGTCAGTGATGTATCTGGATGGGTAGTTATAGTATGAGTAAGGTCAATGATGTACCTGGATGGGTAGTGCCAGTATGAGTGAGGTCAGTGATGTGTCTGAATGGGTAATGATAGTAAGAGTGAGGTCAGTGATGTATCTGGATGGGTAGTGATAGCATGAGTGAGGTCACTGCTGTATCTGGATGGGTAGTGACAGTATGAGTGAGGTCATTGATGTATCTGGATGGGTCGTGACAGTTTGAGTGAGATCAGTGATGTATCTGGATGGGTAGTGACTGCATGAGTGAGGTCACTGATGCATCTGGATGGGTAGTGAGAGTATGAGTGAGGTCAGTGATGCATCTGGATGGGTAGTGAGGGTATGAGTGATGTCAGTGATGTATCTGGATGGGTAGTGACAGTGTGAGTAAGGTCAGTAATGCACCTGGATGGGTAGAGATCGTATGAGTGAGGTCAGTGATGTATCTGGATGGGTAGTTATAGTATGAGTGAGGTCAATGATGTACCTGGATGGGTAGTGACAGTATGAGTGAGGTCAGTGATGTATCTGAATGGGTAGTGACAGTTGGAGTGAGGTCAGTGATGTATTTGGATTGGTAGTGACAGTATGAGTGAGGTCAGTGATGTATCTGGATGGGTAGTGACAGTATGAGTGAGGTCAGTGATGTACCTGGATGGGTCGTGAAAGTATGAGTGAGGTCAGTGATGTATCTGGAAGGGTAGTGACAGTGTGAGTAAGGTCAGTAATGCACCTGGATGGGTAGAGAACGTATGAGTGAGGTCAGTGATGTATCTGGTTGGGTAGTTATAGTATGAGTAAAGTCAATGATGTACCTGGATGGGTAGTGCCAGTATGAGTGAGGTCAGTGATGTATCTGGATGGGAAGTGATAGCATGAGTGAGGTCACTGCTGTATCTGAATGTGTAGTGACAGTATGAGTGAGGTCAGTGCTGCACCTGGATGGATATTGACAGTAGGAGTGAGGTCAGTGATGTACCTGGATGGGTATTGACAATATGAGTGAGGTCAGTGATGTATCTGGATGGGCATTGACAATATGAGTGAGGTCAGTGATGTATCTGGATGGGTAGTGACAGTATGAATGTGGTCAGTGATGTTCCTGGATGGGTAGTGACAGTATGAGTGAGATCAATGATGTATCTGGATTGTAGTGAGAGTATGAGTGAGGTCAGTGATGCATCTGGATGGGTAGTGAGAGTATGAGTGATGTCAGTGATGTATCTGGATTGGTAGTGACAGTTTGAGTGAGGTCAGTGATGTATCTGGATGGGTAGTGACAGTATGTATGAGGTCAGTGATGAATCTGGATGTGTAGTGATAGTATGAGTGAGGTCAGTGCTGTATCTGGATGTGTAGTGACAGTATGAGTGAGATAAGTGATGTACCTGGATGGGTAGTGACAGTGTGAGTGAGGTCAGTGATATATCTGGATGGGTAGTGACAGTATGAGTGAGGTCAGTGATGTATCTGAATGGCTAGTGACAGTATGAGTGAGGTCAGTGATGTATCTGGATGGGTAGTGAGAGGATGAGTGAGGTTAGTGCTGTGTCTGGATGGGTACTGACAGTACAAGTGAGGTCAGTGATGTATCTGGATGATTAGTGACATTATGAGTGAGGTCACTGATGTATCTGGATGGGTAGTGAATGTACGAGTGAGGTCAGTGATGTACCTGGAGGGGTAGTGACAGTATGAGTGAGGTCAGTGATGTATCTGGATGGGTAGTGTCAGTATGAGTTATGTCAGTGCTATATCTGGATGGGTAGTGATAGTATGAGTGAGGTCAGTGATGTATCTGGATGGGTAGTGAAAGTATGAGTGAGGTCAGTGATGTATCTGGATGGGTAGTGACAGTATGAGTGAGGTCATTGATGTACCTGGATGGGTCGTGACAGTTTGAGTGAGTTCAGTGATGTATCTGGATGGGTAGTGACAGTATGAGTGAGGTCACTGATGCATCTGGATGGGTAGTGAGAGTATGAGTGAGGTCAGTGATGCATCTGGATGGGTAGTGACAGAATGAGTGAGGTCAGTGATGTATCTGGATGGGTAGTGACAGTGTGAGTAAGGTCAGTAATGCACCTGGATGGGTAGAGAACGTATGAGTGAGGTCAGTGATGTATCTGGATGGGTAGTTATAGTATGAGTAAGGTCAATGATGTACCTGGATGGATAGTGCCAGTATGAGTGAGGTCAGTGATGTGTCTGAATGGGTAGTGATAGTAAGAGTGAGGTCAGTGATGTATCTGGATGGGTAGTGATAGCATGAGTGAGGTCACTGCTGTATCTGAATGTGTAGTGACTGTATGAGTGAGGTCAGTGCTGTACCTGGATGGATATTGACTGTAGGAGTGAGGTCAGTGATGTACCTGGATGGGTATTGACAATATGAGTGAGGTCAGTGATGTATCTGGATGGGCATTGACAATATGAGTGAGGTCAGTGATGTATCTGGATGGGTAGTGACAGTATGAATGTGGTCAGTGATGTTCCTGGATGGGTAGTGACCCTATGAGTGAGATCAGTGATGTATCTGCATAGTTAGTGATAGTATGAGTGAGGTCAGTGATGTAGCTGGATGGGTAGTGACAGTATGAGTGAGATCAGTGATGTGTCTGGATTGTAGTGAGAGTATGAGTGAGGTCAGTGATGCATCTGGATGGGTAGTGAGAGTATGAGTGATGTCAGTAATGTATCTGGAGTGGTAGTGACAGTTTGAGTGAGGTCAGTGATGTATCTGGATGGGTAGTGACAGTATGAATGAGGTCAGTGATGAATCTGGATGTGTAGTGATATTATGAGTGAGGTCAGTGCTGTATCTGGATGTGTAGTGACAGTATGAGTGAGATCAGTGATGTACCTGCATGGGTAGTGAGAGGATGCGTGAGGTTAGTGCTGTGTCTGGATGGGTACTGACAGTACAAGTGATGTCAGTGATGTATCTCGATGATTAGTGAGATTATGAGTGAGGTCACTGATGTATCTGGATGGGTAGTGAGTGTACGAGTGACGTCAGTGATGTATCTGGATGGGTAGTGTCAGTATGAGTTATGTCAGTGCTATATCTGGATGGGTAGTGACAGTATGAGTGAGGTCATTGATGTATCTGGATGGGTCGTGACAGTTTGAGTGAGATCAGTGATGTATCTGGATGGGTTGTGACTGTATGAGTGAGGTCACTGATGCATCTGGATGGGTAGTGAGAGTATGAGTGAGGTCAGTGATGCATCTGGATGGGTAGTGAGGGTATGAGTGATGTCAGTGATGTATCTGGATGGGTAGTGACAGTGTGAGTAAGGTCAGTAATGCACCTGGATGGGTAGAGATCGTATGAGTGAGGTCAGTGATGTATCTGGATGGGTAGTTATAGTATGAGTAAGGTCAATGATGTACCTGGATGGGTAGTGCCCGTATGAGTGAGGTCAGTGATGTGTCTGAATGGGTAGTGATAGGAAGAGTGAGGTCAGTGATGTATCTGGATGGGAAGTGATAGCATGAGTGAGGTCACTGCTTTATCTGAATGTGTAGTGACAGTATGAGTGAGGTCAGTGCTGCACCTGGATGGATATTGACAGTAGGAGTGAGGTCAGTGATGTACCTGGATGGGTAGTGACAATATGAGTGATGTCAGTGATGTATCTGGATGGGCATTGACAATATGAGTGAGGTCAGTGATGTATCTGGATGGGTAGTGACAGTATGAATGTGGTCAGTGATGATCCTGGATGGGTAGTGACAGTATGAGTGAGATAAGTGATGTATCTGCATAGTTAGTGATAGTATGAGTGAGGTCAGTGATGTATCTGGATAGGTAGTGACAGTGTGAGTAAGGTCAGTGATGTACCTGGATGGGTAGTGACAGTATGAGTGAGATCAATGATGTATCTGGATTGTAGTGAGAGTATGAGTGAGGTCAGTGATGCATCTGAATGGGTAGTGATAGTATGAGTGAAGTCAGTGATGTATCTGGATTGGTAGTGACAGTTTGAGTGAGGTCAGTGATGTATCTGGATGGGTAGTGACAGTATGTATGAGGTCAGTGATGAATCTGGATGTGTCGTGATAGTATGAGTGAGGTCAGTGCTGTATCTGGATGTGTAGTGACAGTATGAGTGATGTCAGTGATGTTTCTGGATGGGTAGTGACAGTGTGAGTAAGGTCAGTGATGTATCTGGATGAGTAGAGATAGAATGAGTGAGGTCAGTGATGAAACTGGATGGGTAGTGACAGTATGAGTGAGGTCAGCGATGTATCTGGATGGCTAGTGACAGTATGAGTGAGGTCAGTGGTGTGTCTGGATGGGTAGTGAGAGGACGAGTGTGGTTAGTGCTGTGTCTGGATGGGTACTGACAGTATAAGTGAGGTCAGTGATGTATCTGGATCATTAGTGACATTATGAGTGAGGTCACTGATGTATCTGGATGGGTAGTGAGTGTACGAGTGAGGTCAGTGATGTACCTGGAGGGGTAGTGACTGTATGAGTGAGGTCAGTGATGTACTTGAATGCTAGGGAGTTTATCAGTGAGGTCAGTGATGTATCTGGATGGGTAGTGAGAGTATGAGTGAGGTCAGTGCTGTATCTTGATGGGTAGTGACAGTATGAGTCAGGTCAGTGATGTATCTGGATGGGTAGTGACAGTATGAGTGAGGTCAGTGATGTATCTGAATGGGTAGTGACAGTATGAGTGGGGTCATTTATGTATCCGGATTGGTCGTGACAGTTTGAGTGAGATCAGTGTTGTATCTGGATGGGTAGAGACAGTATGAGTGAGGTCATTTATGTATCTGGATGGGTCGTGACAGTTTAAGTGAGATCAGTGATGTATCTGGATGGGTAGTGACAGTATGAGTGAGGTCAGTGATATACCTGGATGAGTAGTGACTTTATGAGTGAGGTCAGTGATGTATCTGGATGTAGTGAAAGTATGAGTGAGTTCAGTGATGTACCTGCATGGGTAGTGACAGTATGAGTGAGGTCACTGATGCATCTGGATGGGTAGTGACAGTATGAGTGAGGTCAGTGATGCATCTGGATGGGTAGTGAGTGTATGAGTGATGTCAGTGATGTATCTGGATTGGTAGTGACAGTTTGAGTGAGGTCAGTGATGTATCTGCATGTGTAGTGAAAGTATGAGTGAGTTCAGTGATGTATCTGGATGGCTAGTGATACAATGAGTAAGGGTAGTGATGTACCTGGATGGGGAGTGACAGTATGAGTGAGTTCAGTGATTTTTCTGGATGGGTATTGACAGTATGAGTGAGGTTAGTGATGCGTCTGGATGGGTAGTGACAGTATTAGTGAGGTCAGTAATGTACCTGGATGAGTCGTGAAAGTATGAGTGTTTTCAGTGATGTATCTGGATGGGTAGTGACAGTAGGAGTGAGGTCAGTGATGTAGTTGGATGGGTAGTGATAGTATGAGTGAGGCCAGCGATGTACCTGGATGGGTATTGACAATATGAGTGAGGTCAGTGATGTATCTGGATGGGTAGTGACAGTATGAGTGAGGTCAGTGATGTACATGGATGGGTAGTGACAGTATGACTGAGGTCAGTGATGTATATGGATGGGTAGTGAAGGTATGAGTGAGGTCAGTGATGTACCTGGATGGGTAGTGACAGTATGATTGAGGTCAGTGATGTATCTTGATGGGTAGTGACAGTATGAGTGAGGTCAGTGATGTATCTGGATGTGTAGTAACAGTGTGAGTGAGGTCAGTGATGGATCTGGATGAGTAGTGACAGTATGAGTGAGGTCAGTTATGTATCTGGATGGGTAGTGATAGCATGAGTGAGGTCAGTGATGCATATGGATGGATAGTGACAGTATTAGTGAGGTCTGTGATGTACCTGGATGAGTCGTGAAAGTATGAGTGTTTTCAGTGATGTATCTGGATGGATAGTGACAGTAGGAGTGAGGTCAGTGATGTATTTGGATGGGTAGTGATAGTATGAGTGAGGTCAGTGATGTACCTGGATGGGTATTGACAATATGAGGGAGGTCAGTGATGTATCTGGATGGGTAGTGAAGGTATGAGTGAGGTCAGTGATGTACCTGGATGGGTAGTGACAGTATGAGTGAGGTCAGTGATGTATCTGAATGGGTCGTGACAGTGTGAGTGAGGTCAGTGATGGATCTGGATGAGTAGTGACAGTATGAGTGAGGTCAGTGATGTATCTGGATGGGTAGTGATAGCATGAGTGAGGTCAGTGAAGTATCTGGATGGGTAGTGACAGTATGAGTGAGGTCAGTGATGTACCTGGATGAGTCGTGAATGTATGAGTTTTTTCAGTGATGTATCTGGATGGGTAGTGACAGTAGGAGTGAGGTCAGTGATGTATTTGGATGGGTAGTGATCGTATGAGTGAGGTCAGTGATGTACCTGGATGGGCATTGACAATATGAGGGAGGTCAGTGATGTATCTGGATGGGTAGTGACAGTATGAGTGAGGTCATTGATGTACATGGATGGGTATTGACAGTATGAGTGAGGTCAGTGATGTATCTGGATGGGTAGTGAAGTTATGAGTGAGGTCAGTGATGTACCTGGATGGGTAGTGACAGTATGAGTGAGGTCAGTGATGTATCTGGATGGGTAGTGACAGTGTGAGTGAGGTCAGTGATGGATCTGGATGAGTACTGACAGTATGAGTGAGGTCAGTGATGTATCTGGATGGGTAGTGATAGCATGAGTGAGGTCAGTGATGTATCTGGATGGGTAGTGACAGTATGAGTGAGGTCAGTGATGTATCTGGATGGCTAGTGACAGTATGAGTGAGGTCAGTGATGTACCTGGATGGGTAGTGAGTGTATGAGTGAGGTCAGTGCTGTGTCCGGATGGGTACTGACAGTATAAGTGAGGTCAGTGATGTATCTGGATGATTAGTGACATTATGTGTGAGGTCACTGATGTATCTGGATGGGTAGTGACAGTATGAGTGAGGTCAGGGATGTACCTGGAGGGGTAGTGGCAGTATGAGTGAGGTCAGTGATGTATTTGAATGCTAGGGACTTTATCAGTATGGTCAGTGATGTATCTCGATGGGTAGTGAGAGTATGAGTAAGATCAGTGATGTATCTGGTTGGGTCGTGACAGTATGAGTGAGGTCAGTGCTGTATCTTGATGGGTAGTGACTGTATGAGTGACGTCAGTGATGTATCTGGATGGGTAGTGACAGTATGAGTGAGGTCATTGATGTATCTGGATGGGTCGTGACAGTTTGAGTGAGGTCAGTGATGCATCTGGATGGGTAGTGAGGGTATGAGTGATGTCAGTGATGCATCTGGATGGGTAGTGAAAGTATGAGTGAGGTCAGTGATGTATCTGGATGTGTAGTGAAAGTATGAGTGAGTTCAGTGATGTACCTGGATGGGTAGTGACAGTATGAGTTATGTCACTGATGCATCTGGATGGCTAGTGAGAGTATGAGTGAGGTCAGTGATGCATCTGGATGGGAAGTGAGAGTATGAGTGATGTCAGTGATGTATCCGGATGGGTAGTGACAGTGTGAGTAAGGTCAGTAATGCACCTGGATGGGTAGAGATCGTATGAGTGAGGTCAGTGATGTATCTGGATGGGTAGTTACAGTATGAGTGAGGTCAATGATGTACCTGGATGGGTAGTGACAGTATGAGTGAGGTCAGTGATGTATCTGGATTGGTATTGACTATATGAGTGAGGGCAGTGATGTATCTGGATGGGTAGTGACAGTTTGAGTAAGGTCAGTGATGTACCTGGATGGGTAGTGACAGTATGAGTGAGATCAGTGATGTATCTGGATTGTAGTGAGAGTATGAGTGAGGTCAGTGATGTATCTGAATGGGTAGTGATAGTATGAGTGAGGTCAGTGATGTATCTGGATGGGTAGTGATGGCTTGAGTGAGGTCACTGCTGTATCTGGATGTGTAGTGACAGTAAGAGTGAGGTCAGTGCTGTATCTGGATGTGTAGTGACTGTATGAGTGAGGTCAGTGCTGTTCCTGGATGGATATTGACAGTAGGAGTTAGGTCAGTGATGTATCTGGATGAGTCGTGAAAGTATGGGTGATATCAGTGATGTACGTGGATGGGTATTGATAGTATGCGTGAGGTCAGTGATGTATCTGGATATGTAGTGATAGCATGAGTGAGGTCACTGCTGTATCTGGATGTGTAGTGACAGTATGAGTGAGGTCAGTGCTGTACCTGGATGGATATTGACAGTAGGAGTGAGGTCAGTGAAGTATCTGGATAGGTAGTGACAGTGTGAGTAAGGTCAGTGATGTACCTGGATGGGTAGTGACAGTATGAATGAGGTCAGTGATGAATCTGGATGTGTAGTGATAGTATGAGTGAGGTCAGTGCTGTATCTGGATGTGCAGTGACAGTATGAGTGAGATCAGTGATGTAGTTGGATAGGTATTGACAATATGAGTGAGGTCAGTGATGTATCTGGATGGGTAGTGACAGTATGAATGTGGTCAGTGATGTTCCTGGATGGGTAGTGACAGTATGAGTGAGATAAGTGATGTATCTGCATAGTTAGTGATATTATGAGTGAGGTCAGTGATTTATCTGGATAGGTAGTGACAGTGTGAGTAAGGTCAGTGATGTACCTGGATGGGTAGTGACAGTAGGAGTGAGGTCAGTGATATATTTGAAAGGGTTGTGAGAGTATGACTGAGGTCAGTGATGTACCTGGATGGATATTGACAATATGAGTGAGGTCAGTGATGTATCTGGATGGGTAGTTACAATATGAGTGATGTCAGTAATGAACCTGGATGGGTAGTGACAGTATGAGTGAGGTCAGTGATGCATCTGGATGTGTAGTGAGAGTATGAGTCAGGTCAGTGATGCATCTGGATGGGTAGTGAGAGTATGAGTGATGTCAGTGATGTATCTGGATTGGTAGTGACAGTTTGAGTGAGGTCAGTGATGCATCTGGATGGGTAGTGACAGTATGAATGAGGTCAGTGATGAATCTGGATGTGTAGTGATAGTATGAGTGAGGTCAGTGCTGTATCTGGATGTGTAGTGACAGTATGAGTGAGGTCATTGCTGTACCTGAATGGGTAGTGACAGTATGAGTGTGTTCAGTGATGTATCTGGATGGGTAGTGACAGTATGAGTGAGGTCAGTGATGTATCTGGATGGGTTGTGACAGTAGGAGTGAGGTCAGTGATGTATTTGGATTGGTAGTGATAGTATGAGTGAGGTCAGTGATGTACCTGGATGGGTATTGAAAATATGAGTGAGGTCAGTGATGCATCTGGATGCGTAGTGACAGTATGAGTGAGGTCAGTGATGTACCTGGATGGGTAGTGACAGTATGAGTGAGGTCACTGATGTATCTGGATGGGTAGTGACAGTGTGAGTAAGGTCAGTAATGCACCTGGATGGGTAGAGATCGTATGAGTGAGGTCAGTGATGTATTTGGATGGGTAGTTATAGTATGAGTGAGGTCAATGATGTACCTGGATGGGTAGTGCCAGTATGAGTGAGGTCAGTGATGTGTCTGAATGGGTAGTGATAGTAAGAGTGAGGTCAGTGATCTATCTGGATGGGTAGTGATAGCATGAGTGAGATCACTGCTGTATCTGGATGTGTAGTGACAGTATAAGTGAGGTCAGTGCTGTACCTGGATGGATATTGACAGTAGGAGTGAGGTCAGTGATGTATCTCGAAGAGTCGTGAAAGTATGAGTGATATCAGTGATGTAGGTGGATGGGTAGTGATAGTATGCGTGAAGTCAGTTATGTACCTGGATGGGTATTGACAATATGAATGAGGTCAGTGATGTATCTGGATGGGCATTGACAATATGAGTGAGGTCAGTGATGTATCTGGATGGGTAGTGACAGTATGAGTGAGATAAGTGATGTATCTGCATAGTTAGTAATAGTATGAGTGAGATCAGTGATGTATCTGGATAGGTAGTGACAGTGTGAGTAAGGTCAGTGATGTACCTGGATGGGTAGTGACAGTATGAGTGAGATCAGTGATGTATCTGGATTGTAGTGACAGTATGAGTGAGGTCAGTGATGCATCTGGATGTGTAGTGAGAGTATGAGTGAGGTCAGTGATGCATCTGGATGGGTAGTGAGAGTATGAGTGATGTCAGTGATGTATCTGGATTGGTAGTGACAGTTTGAGTGAGGTCAGTGATGTATCTGGATGGGTAGTGACAGTATGAGTGTGTTCAGTGATGTATCTGGATGGGTAGTGACAGTATGAGTGAGGCCAGTGATGTATTTGAATGGGTTGTGATAGTATGAGTGAGGTCAGTGATGTACCTGGATGGGTATTGACAATATGAGTGAGGTCAGTGATGTATCTGGATGGTTAGTGACAGTATGAGTGATGTCGGTGATGTATCTGCATCGGTAGTGATAGTATGAGTGAGGTCAGTGATGTATCTGGATGGGTAGTGAGAGTGTGAGTGAGGTCAGTGATGTACCTGGATGGGTAGTGATAGTATGAGTGAGGTCAGTGATGTACCTGCATGGGTAGTGACAGTATGAGTGATGTCAGTTATGTACCTGGATGAGTCGTGATAGTATGAGTGAGGTCAGTGATGTACCTTGATGGGTAGTGACAGTATGAGTGAGGTCAGTGATGTATCTGGATGGGTAGTGACAGTATGAGTGAGGTCAGTGATGTACCTGGATGGGTATTGACAGTATGAGTGATGTCAGTGATGTATCTGGATGGGTAGTGACAGTGTGAGTCGGGTCAGTTCTGTACCTGGATGGGTAGTGAAAGTATGAGTGATGTCAGTGATGTATCTGGATGGGTGGTGATAGTATGAGTGAGGTCAGTGATATATCTGGATGAGTAGTGACAGTATGAGTGAGATCAGTGATGTATCTTGATGGGTCGAGTCAGTATGAGTGAAGTCAGTGATGTATCTGGATCGGTAGTGACAGTATGAGTGAGGTCAGTGGTGCAGCTGGATGGGTAGTGATAGTATGAGTGAGGTCAGTGATGTATCTGCATAGGTAGTGAGAGTCTGAGTGAGGTCAGTGATGTATCTGGATGTGAAGTGACAGTGTGAGTGAGGTCAGTGATGTACCTGGATGAGTAGTGATAGTATGAGTGAGGTCAGTGATGTATCTGGATGGGTAGTGATAGTGTGAGTGAGGTCAGTGCTGTACCCGGATGGGTAGTGACAGTATGAGTGAGGTCAGTGATGTACCTGGATGGGTAGTGACAGTATGAGTGAGTTCAGTGATGTATCTGGATGACTAGTGACAGTATGACTGAGGTCAGTGGTGCACCTGGATGGGTAGTGATACTATGCGTGAGGTCAGTGATGTATCTGGATGAGTAATGACAGTTTGAGTGAGGTCAGTGGTGTACCTGGATGGGTAGTGATAGTATGAGTGAGATCAGTGATGTATTTGGATGAGTACTGACAGTATGTGTGAGGTCAGTGCTGTACCTGGATGGGTATTACACACTGTTCCACCACAAATGTTGCAGCTGTGTGTTGACCTCGATGCTTGCCCACATCATAATTTGTCTGTCGTGCCATCTGCATGGCACTGGCTTCAACACGCAGGCACACGTTACAATCATATCCCACAGGTTCGGTGCTCAGACCTGCTGGAGCAAACTACGGTGCGAGCGGGCTGACCTATTTCGGAGCCTCTTACATGGAAACTGCTACAGGCCGGAGCCCTGAGCCACTGAGTATGTGAAGAGCATACGAACGCAGATACTGTGCTGCGAATTGTGGCTTGAAAGAGGGTGCTCTTGTCAAGCGCATAGGCACTCTGAATGCTTTTGGCCCTAGAACATCAGGTGCAGTGGTGGAGAGTTAGTGGGAGAGAGAAACCGTATGTCTGTCTGTGTCTGTCTCTGGAACTCTCAGTCTCTCTCTTACTCACACCACTATCTCTCTGTCCATCTCCCCCCCCCTCTCTCTGTCACAGTATGTCTGTCTGTGTCTCTGTTTCTGTTTCTCTCAGTCCCTCTCACACTCACAACACTATCTCTCTGGTGCAATTCGAGATTGGGGAGAGGGATAGAGTGGGATCGAATGATATTGAGGAGAGAAAGTGGGAGACATTGAGAGACAAAGACTTGGGAGAGAGAAATACCGGAGTGAGCATGACTGAGGGACATCGAGAGAGGGGCTAGAGAGATTGGGGGAAAGAGAGGGGTGACAGAGATAGAGAGGGACAGAGAGGTAGTGGTGTGAGTGAGAGGGAGACTGCGAGTAACAGAGGCAGAGACATAAACAGACATAGAGTGACAGAGAGAGAGAGAGGGAGAGGGACAGAGAGACACTGGTGTGAGTGAGGGAGAGACTGAGAGAAACAGTGACAGAGACACAGACAGACATGGAGTGACAGAGAAAGAGAGGGAGAGGGACAGAGAGATAGTGGTGTGAGTGAGAGAGAGATTGAGAGTTACAGTGACAGAGGCACAGACAGACATAGAGTGACAGAGAGAGAGAGAGGGAGAAGGACAGAGAGATAATGGTGTGAATGAGAGAGAGACTGAGTGAAACAGTGACAGAGACAGAGACAGACATACAGTGGCAGAGAGAGAGAGGGAAAGAGAGATAGTGGTGTGAGTGAGAGAGAGACTGAGAGAAACAGTGACAGAGACACAGACAGAAATAGAGTGACAGAGAGAGGGAGAGAGACAGAGCGATAGTGGTGTGAGTGAGAGAGAGACTGAGATAAACAGTGACAGAGACGCAGACAGACATAGAGTGACAGAGAGAGAGAGAGGGAGAGGGACAGAGAGATATTGCTGTGAGTGAGAGAGAGACTGAGAGAAACAGTGACAGAGACACAGACAGACATAGAGTGACAGAGAGAGAGAGGGGGAGAGGGACAGAGAGATAGTGGTGTGAGTGAGAGAGAGACTGAGAGAAACAGTGACAGAGACACAGACAGATATGGAGTGACAGAGAAAGAGAGGGAGAGGGACAGAGAGATAGTGGTGTGAGTGAGAGAGAGACTGAGAAAAACAGTGACAGAGATACAGACAGACATACAGTGAAAGGGACAGAGAGGGAGACGGACAGACAGAGCGAAGGAGACAGCGATACAGTGTCATACGGAAATGGAGAGAGAGAAAGAGACAGGAAAAGAGGCGAAAAGAGAGATTGAGAGAGAGTGGTGAGACTAAGGTTTGTCTAGTCCATTCCTGGGGATTGCACAGTGGTCATATGTTGGATGTACAACAACACCTTATATTTATATAGTGCTTTAAAGTGGCGAAACATTGCAAGGTGCTCCATAGGTGTATGATGAGATAAAACAAACTGGACACTGAACCACACAAGTAGAAATAGTGCAAGTGATCAAGAGGAAGTTTATAAGGAACATCTTTAAGGGGAAAAAAAGGTCGGGAGGTGGAGAGGATAAGGGACAAATTCCTGAGTTGGAGCCCAGGCAACAGGAGTCACGGCCACCAATGGTGGAGCGATTATAATCTGGGATGCTCAAGAGGGAAGAATTAGCGGGTGGAAGACATCTCTAGGGTTGTGGGGTGGAGGAGGTGTCATAGAGAGCTAGGGGTTAAGGGCAATGGAGGGATTTTAAAACAGAATGAGGATTTTGAAATGGAGGCGTTGTTTAACCGGGAGCCAATGTAGTTCAGCGAGCAAGAGGAGATGGGTGACAGGAATTTGGTGCGAGTTGTGTCATTGGTAGCACAGTTTCGGATCATCTATAGTATATGTCGGGGAAAATGTGGGAGGCCTACCAGGGGTGTGTTGGAATAATCGTGTCTAGAGGTAATGGAGGAATGGTCGAGGGTTTCAGCAGCGGATGAGCTGAGGCAAGCGGCGGTCTCGGGCGATGTTACGGAGTTGGAAATAGGTGGTCTTAGTTATGCTGCGGATATGAGGTGGAAAGCTAATTTCAGGGTCAAATGTAACAGCAAGGTTGCGAACAGCCTGGTTCAGTCTCAGACAGTAGATGGGGAAAGGGATGGTGTCAGTAGCTAGGGAACGGAGTTTGTGGCGGGGACTGAAAACAATGGGTTTGCTATTCGCAATATTCAATTGGAGAAAATTTCTGCTCATCCGGAACAACACAGTTGGAGGTGCAGCTCATATTGTGTGGCTGCTGGGAGGAGGCTAAACACAACAATCCTTAGGCTCACGGAGTCCCCAGCTCAGGTCCAGTTACATTTTGCGAGCTTCTGGTCCCCTTTTTGAAAGTGTTTCTCCGTGTTATTCCAATCATGTTACGAGAGACGGGATAGGGTTTGTGGACCAGCTTGTATCTCAGAGTCTGTGAGAGACGGAGGGAACGGCAGCAGACATAGAGAAAACAACTTCTCCAAAACAGAACCCAACTCCTCACCAATCTCAGGGAAGATAAACTCACCGCCTTCTTAGGAAGTTTCACCATTTTATTCACCTTCTTATTTGAGCTCTGTTTGGAATCCGTTTATTTTATTATTCTATTGAGTGTTTAACGGCAGCCTTGAAGTGGGAGAAGAAACTTGGAGCAGTTTATTCTCACAATGCTACAACCAGACTTGAAACCGTTTTAAGATTTTTAATGAACCTTTCACAAAATGAAGCTTTGAAAACACGTTTCGAAGGTGATTTCGGAAGAAACAGGCAAAAATCAGTTTTCGCCTCCTCGAAACAAGTCCCAAACTGGTCTTGAAATCCAAAAACTTCTAAGGAGGCTCCGAATTGCTCAACACGTTTAAAATTGATGGTCTTCAATATTTGATGTTAAGCGATTGAATAAAGTGTGCAGCTTTACACAAACACGCTCCCCATGTTGTTGAAGAGGGAAGGGCAGGGGACGAGGTGTCGGAGTTACACGTTACTTTTTATGAACATTAAAAAGTATCGTTAAGCCGTTTAGGAAGAGAAGCAAAAAAAGTTAAAAGCGCAAACCTTTTTATTTTATACAACATAAAAACAGAAATTGCAGGAAATATCCAGCAGGTCAGGCAGTAACTGTGGAGAGAGAAACCGAGTTAATGTTTCAGGTCTGTCAACTTTCACCAGAACTGTAAAATGATCGAGATGTAACAGATTTAAACCAGGTGCAGAGGCAGAGAAAGTTGGGAGGGAGGAAAGACCAAAAGGAAAGCCAAGTGTTATGGTGGAAGACAGGGGAGGTTAAATCCTGCCTCTGCACCTGGTTAAAATCTGTTACATCTCTAACTTCTTCCAGTTCTGACCGAAATCTCACAGACCTAAATGGTTACATTAGTTTCTCTCTCCACAGAAGCTGCCTGACCTTCTGAGTAGTTCCAGCATTTTCTGTTATAGTTTCAGATTCCAGCATCCGCTGTTTATTGCGATTGTGAACTATTTTAATTTGTCTGACGTTCTACAGTCCAAACAAGTCTCAGGGAAAATGTAAATATAGATTTACTCCTAAACGTTTTATGGAATGTTAATAGAAACAAGAATTATGTAATGATGTATCAAATAGCAGGAAGCGAGTTTATAAGAAAACACTATTTGTTTTTTGACAACTACAGAGAAAATACTTTGATAAACTGACAATGTACAACTTAGATTTTGTATATATGTTTGAAATAGAAGAATAAAAATTGAGAGTACAATGACGTTTGTTTCCCACTATATAATTGGGAAGTACTTAAACTTATTCAACACTTTTAGTAATAAGAGCAGGGATTTATACCGTGCCGAATGTTTGAAAGAAAAACATGAAAAGCAACATTTGTATTTTAACATCTTTAATTCACCATATTAGTCAACATTTCCAAGTCAGACTGATTGTTTGACCTATCCAGGAAGAAAGATGAATGTTTATTTCAGTTAAATCATAGCTCTCCCTGTATTTGGTTTTTAATTCGGTGATGCACAGTGGGTATGTGTTTTTCTGCACTTGTGAATAAGTGTCTCATTTCTGACATGTTACATGGCATGGTGCAAGAAGGCCACCGTTATTAATGGAAGTGGTTGCAGTTGGAAATTGCGGTCCATTTTGTTCAATTCCTTTTTATACCTTGAAGTAAAGAATTACGGCAATTTAATGTGCTGGTTGTCTGTTTGTATTATGATTAAAATTCTAATTACTTATGTGGACATAAAGGATATCAGCGCCCTAGGAAACTCACTGTTCCAGCTTCTTCTGCTGCCATTGCTAGGGTCACATGAGAGATGCGGCTAATAGGTTGACAACTTTAAAATTAATACAAATTGCACGAATATATAAGCCTCTTTCAGCTCACCTTGGGCATTTGGATTGTCTGTCGATGCATAACCGTATAACTGAGTAATGGTTTTCTAGTGTTAATGCATTATTATGCAGTTCTTTTAAATCCCACTCATTTTTGATCAGCTATAATTTTTTAATTGATTTTGTACATGAGGAACTAAAAACTTTTAATTAATTCTATCGTAAACAACATGCATAAGAGTCCTGTAAATATCAAACGATTTTCAAGATGGATCAGTGTGGGTTGGAGCATTTTGGCCAGAGAGATAATGACCCAAGCTACCCTTGGAAACTAAGGGTACGAATGGTGTCGAAGTGCAAAGGGTTCTCTGGGTACAGATGCAAAAGTCACTAAAGGAAGCAATGGAGGATAATAAGACCATACAAGTGCAAATGGAGCACTGGAGATCATTTATAGAAACATAGAAACATAGAAACATAGAAACATAGAAACATAGAAAATAGGTGCAGGAGCAGGCCATTCAGCCCTTCTAGCCTGCACCGCCATTCAATGAGTTCATGGCTGATTATCATTAAACAGCAGAGAAGTTATGTAAACCCTGTATCTAACCTTGTCCTATTATCTAATGACATGAGACGGTTGGCTGCCAATATCGTATAACTCTACATATGATTTCAAATGGTTGCTGCTGCTGTTTTTGTTGTAAAAGCTGTTGGAAATAATGTTGTTGTAAACTTTGCCCAGAGGTGAAAAGTTCGCGCCAAAAGGAGTTTCTGGTCCGCTCAGTACAAACAATTAGAGGCAACATTGGGGGGGGGGAGAGTCTGAGGGTATTGGGTGTGGTGGGGAGTGTCTGAGGGTATTGAGTGTGGTGTGGAGGGTCTGAGGGTATTGGGTGGGGTGGGGAGGGTCTGAGGATATTGGGTGGGTTGGGGAGCGTCTGAATATATTGGGTGGGCTGGTGAGGGTCTGAGGATATTGGGTGGGGTGGGGAGGGTCTGAGGATATTGGGTGGGGTGGGGAGGGTCTGAGGATATTGGGTGGGGTGGTGAGCGTCTGAGGATATTGGGTGGGGTGTGGAGGAGCTGAGGATATTGGGTGGGGTGGGGAGGATCTGAGGATATTGGGTGGGGTGGGATGGGGAGTGTCTGAGGATATTGGGTGGGGAGGAGCTGAGGATATTGGGTGGGTTGGGGAGGGTCTGAATATATAGGGTGGGGTGGGGAGTGTCTGAGGATATTGGTTGGGGTGGGGTGTGTCTGTCGATATTGGGTGGGAAGGGTCTGAGGATATTGGTTAGGGTGGAGAGGGTCTGAGGAGATTGGGTGGGGTGGGGAGTGTATGAGGATATTGGGTGGGGAGGGTCTGAGGATATGGGTGGGGTGGGGAGGGTCTGAGGATATTGGGTAGGGAGGAGCTATGGATACTGGTTGGGGAGGGGAGGGTGTGAGGATATCGGATGGGGTGGGAAGGACCTGAGGATATTGGGTGGGGCGGGTCTGAGGATATTGGGTGGGGTGGGGAGGGTCTGAGGATATTGGGTGGGGTGGTGAGGGTCTGAGGATATTGGGTGGGGTGGGGAGGAGCTGAGGTTATTGGGTGGGGTGGGGAAGGTCTGAGGATATTGGGTGATGTGCGGAGTGTCCGAGGATATTGGGTGGGTTGGGGAGGGTCTGAGGATATTGGTTGGGCTGGGGAGGGTCTGAGGATATTGGGTGGGGTTGGGAGGCTCTGAGGATATTGGGTGGGGTGGGGAGGGTCTGAAAATTATGGGTGGTGTGGGCAGCGTCTGAGGAATTTGGGTGTGGTGGAGAGTGTCTGAGGATATTGGGTGGGGTGGGGAGATTCTGAGGATATTGGGTGGGGTGGGGAGGGTCTGAGGATATTGGGTGGAGTGGGGAGGGTCTGATGATATTGGGTGGGGTGGGGAGGGCCTGAGCATATTGGGTGCGGTGGGGAGGGTCTGAGGATATTGGGTGGGGTTGTGTGTGTCTGAGGATATTGGGTGGGGTGGGGAGGGTCTGAGGATCATGGGTGGGGTGGGGAGTGTCTGAGGATATTGGGTGGGGAGGGTCTGTGGATATTGGGTGTGGTGGGGGTTGCTCTGAGGATATTGGGTGGGGAGGAATAAGGATATTGTGAGGGGTGGAGAGTGTCTGAGGATATTGGGTGGGGTGTGGAGGAGCTGAGGATATTGGGTGGGATGGGGAGGGTGTGAGGATATTGGGTGAGGTGGGAAGGGTCTGAGGATATTGGGTGGGGAGGGTCTGAGGCTATTGGATGGTGTGGGGAGTGTCTGAGGATATTGGGTGGGGTGGGGAGTGTCTGTGGATATTGGGTGGGGAGGAGCTGAGGATATTGGGTGGGGTGGGGATTATCTGAGGATATAGGGTGGGGTGGGGAGTATCTGAGGATATTGGTTGGGGTGGGGAGGGTCTGAGGATATTGCGTGTGTTGGGGAGGATCTGAGGATATTGGTTGGGGTGGGGAGTGTCTGTGGATATTGGGTGGGGAGGGTCTGAGGATATTGCGTCGGGTGGGGAGGGTCTGAAGATATTGTGTGGGGTGGGGAGGGTCTGAGGATATTGGGTGGGTGGGGACGTCTGTGGATATTGGGTGGGGAGGGTCTGAGGATATTGGGTGGAGTGGGGAGGGTTTGAGGATATTGGGAGGGGTGGGGAGGCTCTGAGGATATTGGGTGGGGTGGGGAGTGTCTGAGGATATTGAGTGGGGAGGGGCTGAGGATATTGGGTGGGGTGGGGAGTTTCTGAGGATATTGGGTGGGGTGGGGAGTTTCTGAGGATATTGGTTGGGGTGGGGAGGGTGTGCGGATATTGGGTGGGGTTGGGATGGTCTGACGATATTGGGTGGGGAGGAGCTAAGGATATTGGTTGGGGTGGGGAAGGTGTGCGGATATTGGGTGGGTTGGGGAGTGTCTGAGGATATTGGGTGGAGAGTGTCTGAGGATATTGGGTGGGGTGGGGAGTATCTGAGGATATTGGGTGTGGTGGGGAGGGTCTGAGGATATTGGGTGGGGTGGGGAGTGTCTGAGGATATTGGGTGGGGTGGGGAGGGTCTGAGGATATTGGGTGGGGTGGGGAGGGTCTGAGGATATTGGGTGTGGTGGAGAGTGTCTGAGGATATTGGGTGGGATGGGGAGGGTCTGAGGATATTGGGTGGGGTGGGGAGGGTCTGAGGATATTTGGTGGGGTGGGGAGGGTCTGAGGATATTGGGTGGGGTCGGGAGTGTATGTGGATATTGAGTGGGGAGGGTCTGAGGATATTGGGTGGGGTGGAGAGGGTCTGAGGATATTGGGTGGGGAGGAGCTATGGATACTGGTTGGGGTGGGGAGGGTGTGAGGATATTGGATGGGGTGGGAAGGATCTGAGGATATTGGGTGAGGTGGGGCGGGTCTGAGGATATTGTGTGGGGTGGAGAGTGCCTGAGGATATTGGGTGCGGTGTGGTGGAGCTGAGGATATTTGGTGGGGTGGGGAGGGTGTGAGGATATTGAGTGTGGTGGGAAGGGTCTGAGGATATTGGGTGGAGAGTGTCTGAGGCTATTGGTTGGTGTGGGGAGGGTCTCAGAATATTGGGTGGGGTGGGGTGTGTCTGAGGATATTGGGTGGGTTGGGGACGGTCTGAGGATATTGGTTGGGGTGGGGAGGGTCTGAGGATATTGGGTGGGGTGGGGAGGCTCTGAGGATATTGGGTGGGGTGGGGAGGGTGTGAAGACTTTTGGTGGTGTGGGGAGGTTCTGAGGATATTGGGTGGGGTGTGGAGAGTCTGAGGATATTGGGTGGGGTGGGAAGGGTCTGAGGATATTGGGTGGGGTAGGGAGGGTCTGAGGATATTGGGTGGGGTAGAGAGGGTCTGAGGATATTGGGTGGTGTGGGGAGTGTATGAGGATATTGGGTGGGGAGGGTCTGAGGATATTGGGTGGGGTAGGGAGGTACTGAGGATATTGGGTGGGGAGGAGCTATGGATACTGGTTGGGGTGGGGAGGGTGTGAGGATATTGGATGGGGTGGGAAGGATCTGAGGATATAGTGTGGGGTGGAGAGTGTCTGAGGATATTGGGTGGGGGTGGGGCGGGTCTGAGGATATTGTGTGGGGTGGAGAGTGTCTGAGGATATTGGGTGGGTTGTGGTGGAGCTGAGGATATTGGGTGTGGTGGGGAAGGTGTGACGATATTGGGTGTGGTGGGAAGGGTCTGAGGATATTGGATGGGGAGGGTCTGAGGCTATTGGATGGTGTGGGGAGGGTCTGAGGATATTGGGTGGGGTGGGGAGTGTCTGAGGATATTGGGTGGGGTGGTGTGGGTCTGAGGATATTGCGTAGGGTGGGGAGAGTCTGAGGATATTGGGTGGGTTGGGGAGGATCTGAGGATATTGGGTGGGGTGGGGAGTGTCTGATGATATTGAGTGGGGAGGAGCTGAGGATATTGGGTGGGGTGGGGAATGTCTGAGGATATCGGGTGGGGTGGGGATTATCTGAGGATATTGGTTGGGGTGGGGAGGGTCTGAGGATATTGGGTGGAGTAGGGAGGGTCTGAGGATATTGGGTGGGGTGGGGAGGATCTGAGGATATTGGTTGGGGTGGGGAGTGTCTGTGGATATTGGGTGGGGAGGGTCTGAGGATATTGGGTGGGTTGGGTAGGATCTGAGGATATTGGGAGGGGTGGGGAGGCTCTGAGGATATTGGGTGGGGTGGGGAGTGTCTGAGGATTTTGCGTGGGGAGGAGCTGAGGATATTGGGTGGGGTGGGGCGTATCTGAGGATATTGGTTGGGGTGGGGAGTGTCTGTGGATATTGGGTGGGGAGGGTCTGAGGATATTGGTTGGGGTGGGGAGGGTGTGAGGCTATTGGGTGGGGTGGGGAGGTTCTGAGGATATTGGGTGGGGTGGGGAGGGTCTGAGGATATTGGGTGGGGTGGGGAGTGTCTGAGGATATTGGGTGGAGAGTGTCTAAGGATATTGGGTGTGGTGGGGAGGGTCTGAGGATATTGGGTGGGGAGGAGCTAAGGATACTGGGGGGGGTGGGGAGGGTGTGAGGATATTGGATGTGGTGGGACGGATCTGAGGATATTGGGTGGAGTAGGGAGGGTTTGAGGTTATTGGGTGGTGTGGGGAGGGTGTGAGGATATTGGGTGGGGTGGGGAGGGTCTGAGGATATTGAGTGGGATGGGGAGGGTCTGAGGATATTGGTTGGGGTGGGGAGGGTCTGAGGATATTGGGTGTGGTGGGGAGGGTCTGAGGATATTGGGTGGGGTGGGGAGGGTCTGAGGATATTGGTTGGGGTGGGGAGGGTCTGAGGATATTGGGTGGGGTGGGGAGGCTCTGAGGATATTGGGTGGGGTGGGGAGGGTGTGAAGATTTTGGGTGGTGTGCGGAGGTTCTGAGGATATTGGGTGGGATGGGGAGGGTCTGAGGATATTGGGTGGGGTGGGGATGGTCTGAGGATATTGGGTGGGGTGGGGAGGGTCTGAGGATATTTGGTGGGGTGGGGAGGGTCTGAGGATATTGGGTGGGGTGGGGAGTGTATGAGGATATTGGGTGGGGAGGGTCTGAGGATATTGGTGGGGTAGCGAGGGTCTGAGGATATTGGGTGGGGAGGAGCTATGGATACTGGTTGGGGTGGGGAGTGTGTGAGGATATTGGATGGGGTGGGAAGGATCTGAGGATATTGGGTGGGGTGGGGCGGGTCTGAGGATATTGTGTGGGGTGGGGAGGGTCTGAGGATATTGGGTGGGGTGTGGTGGAGCTGAGGATATTGGGTGGGGTGGGGAGGGTGTGACGATATTGGGTGTGGTGGGGAGGGTGTGAGGTTATTGGGTGGGGAGGAGCTAAGGATACTGGGTGGGGTGGGGCGGGTGTGAGGATATTGGATGTGGTGGGAAGGATCTGAGGATATTGGGTGGAGTAGGGAAGGTCTGAGGATATTGAGTGGGATGGGGAGGGTCTGAGGATATTGAGTGGGGTGGGGAGGGTGTGAGGATATTGGGTGGGGTGGGGAGGGTCTGAGGATATTGAGTGGGATGAGGAGGATCTGAGGATATTGAGTGGGGTGGGGAGGGTCTGAGGATATTGGGTGGGGTGGGGAGTGTCTGAGGATATTGAGTGGGGAGGAGCTGAGGATATTGGGTGGGGTGGGGAGGGTCTGATGATATAGGGTGGTGTGGGGATTATCTGAGGATATTGGTTGGGGTGGGGAGGGTCTGAGGATCTTGGGTGGGGTGGGGAGGATCTGAGGATATTGGTTGGGGTGGGGAGTGTCTGTGGATATTGGGTGGGGAGGGTCTGAGGATATTGCATGGGGTGGGGAGGGTCTGAGGATATTGGGTGGGGTGCGGACGGTCTGAGGATATTGGGTGGCGTGGGGACTGTCTGTGGATATTGGGTGGGGAGGGTCTGAGGATATTCGGTAGGGTGGGGAGTGTCTGAGGATATTGGGTGGAGTGGGGAGGGTCTGAGGATATTGGGTGGGTTGGGGAGGATCTGAGTATATTGGGAGGGTTGGGGAGGCTCTGAGGATATTGGGTGGGGTGGGGAGTGTCTGAGGATTTTGCGTGGGGAGGAGCTGAGGATATTGGGTGGGGTGGGGAGTTTCTGAGGATATAGGGTGTGGTGGGGCGTATCTGAGGATAATGGTTGGGGTGGGGAGTGTCTGTGGATATTGGGTGGGGAGGGTCTGAGCATATTGGTTGGGGTGGGGAGGGTGTGAGGATATTGGGTGGGGTGGGGAGTGTCTGAGGATATTGGGTGGAGAGTATCTGAGGATATTGTGTGGGGTTGGGAGGGTCTGAAGATATTGGGTGGGGATGAGCTAAAGATATTGGTTGGGGTGGGGAGGGTGTGCGGATATTGGGTGGGGTGGGGAGTGTCTGAGGATATTGGGTGGAGAGTGTCTGAAGATATTGGGTGTGGTGGGGAGGGTCTGAGGATATTGGGTGGCGAGGAGCTAAGGATACTGGGTGGGGTGGGGAGGTTGTGAGGATATTCGGTGGGGAGGATCTGAGGATACTGGGTGGGGTGGGGAGGGTGTGAGGATATTGGGTGGGGTGGGGAGGGTCTGAGGATATTGGGTGGGGTGGGGAGAGTCTGAGGATATTGGGTGGG
Source organism: Pristiophorus japonicus (assembly GCF_044704955.1). Lineage (NCBI taxonomy): Eukaryota > Metazoa > Chordata > Chondrichthyes > Pristiophoridae > Pristiophorus > Pristiophorus japonicus. Next base: position 5,446,312 of record NW_027253324.1, read on the forward strand.
GTGGGGAGGGTCTGAGGATATTTGGTGGGGTGGGGAGGGTTTGAGGATATTGGGTGGCGTGGGGAGTGTATGAGGATATTGGGTGGGGAGGGTCTGAGGACATTGGGTGGGGTGGGGAGGGTCTGAGGATATTGGGTGGGGAGGAGCTATGGATACTGGTTGGGTTGGGGAGGGTGTGAGGATATTGGATGGAGTGGGGCGTGTCTGAGGATATTGGGTGTGGTGGGAAGGGATTGAGGATATTGGGTGGCGAGGGTCTGAGGCTATTGGATGGTGTGGGGAGGGTCTGAGGATATTGGGTGGGGTGGGGAGTGTCTGAGGATATTGCGTGGGGAGGGGTGGGTCTGAGGATATTGGGTGTAGTGGGGAGGGTCTGAGGATATTGGGTGGGGTGGGGAGGGTCTGAGGATATTGGGTGGGGTGGGTAGGGTCTGAGGATATTGGGTGGGGTGGGGAGTGACTGTAGATATTGGGTGGGGTGGGTAGGGTCTGAGGATATTGGGTGGGGTGGAGAGGAGCCAGGGCATCATCGAAATGACAATGGCTCAGAGACAGATAACAAAGAGCATTGATGACTGGTTGTTGTTCAGACTGGAGGGAGCTGTACTGCTCCCTCCAGTCGTATTAGGAGGACTGTCTTTTTGATATGTATTCATGAACCCAAGATCTGGGTATATATGTTATCATTTTATAGTTTGTAGATGATACAAGAGGACGAAGTGCAGTCCAAAATGAGGACAATCGTAATAGTTTTCAGGAGGGTATGGACTGACTGAGTGAATATGAGAAGGTTTAAGCTGATCATTGGTAAAAAGGACAATGATTTCACATTTTCAAACTCACTCTGATTCCTGAATATCAAGTTATCTCCTCACTCAGTTTAATGCTATATCGAAACATAGAAACATCGAAGATCGTGCAGGAGTAGGTCATTCGGCCCTTCTAGACTGTACCGCCATTCGAAAAGATCATGGCTGATCATTCCCTAAGTACCCCTTTCCTGCTTTCTCTCCATACCCCTTGATCCCCTTAGCCGTAAGGGCCATAACTTACTCTCTCTTGAATATAACCAATGAACTGGCATCAGCAACTCTCTGCAGCACGGAATTCCACAGGTTAACAACTCTCTGAGTGAGGAAGTATCTCCTCTTCTCAGTCCTAAATGGCCTCCCCTTTATCCTAACTCAACGTCCCTTGGTCCTCGACTTCCCCAACATCGGGAACATTCTTCCCGCATCTAACCTATCCACTCCCGTCAGAATCTTATCTGTTTCAATGAGATCCCCTCTCATTCTTCAGAACTCCAGTGAATAAATGCCCAGTTGAACCACTCTCTCCTCATATGACATTCCAGCCATCCGTGGAATCAGTCTGGTGAACCTTCGCTGCACTCCCTCAATCGCAAGAACGTCCTTCCTCAGATTAGGAGACCAAAACAGAACACAATATTCCAGGTGAGGTCTCCTCCAGGCCCTGTACAACTGCAGTAAGACCTCCCTGCTCCGAGACTCAAATCCTCTCGCTATGAAAGCAAACATACCCTTTGCCTTCTTCACCGCCTGCTGTACCCGCATGCCCACTTTCAGAGACTGATGAACCATGACACACAGGTCTTGTTGCACCTCTGCTTTTCCTAATCTGCCACCATTGAGATAATATTCTGCCTTCGTGTTTTTGCCCCCAAAATGGATAACCTCACATTTATCCACATCAAACTGCATCTGCCATGCATTTGCCCACTCACCTAACCTGTCCAAGTCACCCTGTAGCCTATTAGCGCCCTCCTCACAGCTCACACCGCCACCCAGTTTAGTGTCATCCGCAAACTTGGAGATATTACACTCAATTCCTTCATCAAAATCGTTAATGTCTTTGGAAAGAGCTGGGGTCCCAGCACTGAACCCTGTGGCACCCAACTAGTCACTGTTTGCCATTCTGAAAATGACCCGTTTATCCCGAATCTCTGCTTCCTGTCTACCCACAGTTCTCTATCCACGTCTGTAAGTTACCCCCAATACCATGCTCTTTGATTGTGCACACCAAACTCTTGTGCAGGACCTTGTCATAAGCCTTTTGAAAGTCCAAATACACCACATGCACTGGTTCTCCCTTGTCCAGTTTGTTAGTTACATCCTCAAACAATTCCAGAAGATTCGTCAAGCATGATTTCCCTTTCATAAATCCATGCTGACTTGGGCCGATCTTGTCACTGCTTTCAAAATGCGCTGCTATTTCATCCTTTATGATTGATTACAACATTTTCCCCACTACTGTTGTCAGGCTAACCGGTCAATAATTAGCGATTTTCTGTCTCCCTCCTTTTGTAATAAGTGGTGTTACAATAGCTACCCTCCAGTCCATAGGAACTGATCCAGAGTCCATAGACTGTTGGAAAATGATCACCAATGAATCCGCTATTTCTAGTGCCACTTCCTTACGTACTCTTGGATGTAGACTCTCTGGCCCCGAGGAATTATCGGCCTGCAATCCCATCAATTTACCTAAATCAATTTCACGCTTAATAAGGATATCCTTCAGTTCCTCCTTCTCACTAGACCAATTGTCCCCTAGTACAGTCGTGTCTTCCTTCGTGAAGACACAAACGAAGTATTTGATCAATTGGTCTGCCATTTCTTTGTTCCCCATGATAAATTCACCTGAATCCGACTGCAAGGGACCTACGTTTGTCATCAACAATCTTATCCTCTTCACATATTTATAGAAGCTTTTGCAGTAAGTTTTTATGTTCCCTGCAAGCTTCCTCTCGGACTCTATTTTTTGAGCCAATGCATTTGCCTCTTCCTTGGCTTTAACATTATCCTTAATTGTCCTTGTTAGCCACGATTGAGCCATCTTCTCCGTTTTATTTTTACTATAGACAGGGATGTGCAATTGCTGAAGTTCACTCATGTGATCTTTAAATGTTTGCCATTGCTTATCCACCGTCAACCATTTAAGTATCCTTTGCCAGTCTATTCGACTCAATTCACGCCTCATACCATCAAAGTTCCCTTTGCTTAAATTTCAGGATTCTAGTTTCCGAATTAACTGTGGCACTCTCCAAATTAATAAAGAATTCTAACATATTATGGTCACCCAAGGGGTCTCGCACAATAAGATTGCTAATTAGTCCCTTCTCATCACACATCATCCAGTCTAGGATGGCCAGCTCTCTAGTTGTTTCCTCGACATATTGTTCTCGAAAACCATCCCTAATACACGCCAGGAAATCCTCCTCCACCGCATTGCTACCAGTTTGGTTCGCCCAATCAATAGGTAGATTAAAGTCGCCCATGATAACTGCTGTACCTTTATTGCACACATCCCTTATTTCTTGTTTGATGCTGTCCCCAACCTCACTACTACTGTTTGTTGGTCTGTACACAACTTCCACGAACGTTTTCTGCCCTTTGGAACTCCGCAGCTCCACCCATACCGATTCCACATCACCGAGGCTCATGTCCCTCCTTAGTATTGCATTAATTTCCTCATTAACCAGCAACGCCACCCCGCCTCCTTTTCTTCTCTGCCTATCCTTCCTAATTGTTGAATACCCCTGGATGTTGAGTTCCCAGCCTTGGTCACCCTGGAGCCATGTCTCCGTGATGTCAATCACATCATATCCGTTAACTGCTGATTGTGCAGTTAATTCTTCCACCTTTTTCCAAAAACGCCTCACACTGAGGCACAGACCCTTCAGGGTTGTTGTTTTAACACACTTTGCCCCTTTAGAATTTTTCTGTAATATGGCCCTCTTTGTCATTTGCCTTGTGTTTCTCTGCCCAACACTTTTACTATTCTCCTTTCCATCTTTTGCTTCTGCCTCCATTTTATTTCCCTCTGTCTTCCTGCATAGGTTCCCATCGCTGTGCCATGTTAGTTTAACTCCTCACCAACAGCACTAGACAATACTCCCCCTAGGACATTGGTTCCGGTCCTGTCCTGGTGCAGACCGTCCGGTTATACTGGTGCCACCTTCCCCAGAACAGGTTCCAGTGTCCAAGGAATTTGAATCCCTCCCTCTTGCATCACTCCTTAAGCCACGTATTCATCTGTGCTATCCTGTGATTCCTACTCTGACTAGCACGTGGCACTGGTAGAAATCCTGAGATTACTACCTTTGAGGTCCTACATTTTAATTTAGATCCTAGCTCCCTATATTCGACTCGGAGGACCTCATCCGTATTTTACGTATATCGTTGGTACCTGTATGCACAATGACAACTTGCTGTTCACCCTCCCTTTTCGAAATGTCCTGCACATGCTCCGAGACATCCTTGACCCTTGCACCAGGGTGGCAACATGCCATCCTGGAGTCTCGGTTGCGGCCGCAGAAACGCCTATCTATTCCCCTTACAATCGAATACCCGAACACTATAGCTCTTCCACTATTTTTCCTGCCCTCCTGTGCAGCAGAGCCACCCACAGTGCCATGAGCTTGGCTGCTGCTGTTTCCCCTGATGAGTCACTCCCCTCAACAGTACCCAAAGTGGTGTATCTGTTTTGCAGCGAAATGACTGCAAGGGACTCCTGCACTACTTTCCTTGCACTGCTCTTCCTGCTGGTCAGCCATTTACTATCTGACTGTGTACACTTTACCTGCGGTAAGACCAACTCACTAAACGTGTTTTCACGTCATTCTCAGCATCGTGGATACACCAGAGTTCATCCACCCGCAGCTCCAGTGCCGCAATGCGGTCCATCAGGAGCTGGAGGCGGATGCACTTCCCGCACACGTCATCGTCAGGGACACCGGAGGCGTCCCAGACTTCCCACGTAGTACAGGAGGAGCACAACACGTGTCCGAGCTCTCCTGCCATGTCTTAACTTGTCAACTACAATGCTAAAAGGTTACTTACTGATCGAGAAAGATAAATGAAAATCTACTTACCAATTTTGCATTAATCGAATAACTTATCAGTGGAGCCTTAAACAGGCCCTAAATGCCCAACAACTGTATTCAGGCTGGGGGGCCTGAGAGCTACAGAGCAGCCCATGACCTGATCCTACAATTCCAGGATGGTGTTTCAATTCCCTTACAGCATAACCCTAACTCTGATTCAAATGGGCAGACACATGGCAGCTTAAATTTAACACAGAGAATTGTGAAATAAGGTATGTTGGTAGGAAGATTCAGGAGCGTCAATATGAACCAAATTGTACAATTTAAAGGGAGAACAATGACATAGCGACCAGGGGGTGTATTTACACTCATCTTTGAAGGCTGCCCGATAAGTTGAAAAGGATGTTAAATGTCCTTCTCTGCCATTTGCTTCATTAAGAGAGCAATAGAGCACAAAAGCAAGGATGTTATGTTAAGATATTATAAAACATAGCTTCGGATTCAGCTGGGGTATGGTGTTCATTTCAGGGCACCTCACGTTGGGAAAGATGTCAAGGCATTGGAGCATGTACAGAAGAGAAAGGCTAGAGTGGTTCCATGGATGATGGTCTTCAGTTACGTGAAGGCACTGGATAACTGGGGTTCTTCTCCTTAGAACAGAGGATGTTCAGGGCAGATTGATCAGAATGGTACCAGGAATGGGAACGTCAGTTATATGGATTGAATGGAGATACTTGTGTTGTTCTGATTTGAGCAGAGATGGTCAAGTGTTTCTGTCGGTATATGAATGAAAAAAGTGGCAACGTAAATGTTGGTCCCTGAGAGGACGAGACCAGGGAACTAGTAATGGGGAACATGGAGATGGCAGAACCTCTGAACAATTATTTTTTATCAGTCTTTACGGTAGAAGATACAAACAATATTCCGACAGTGGATCGTCATGGGGCAGTAGCGGGGGAGGAACTTAACACAATTAAAATCATTAAGGAGGTGGTTCTCAGTAAGATAATGGTACAAAAGGCAGGTAAACCCCTTGGACCTGATGGCTTGCATCCTAGGGTCTTAAGATAAGTCGTGGCAAGGATTGTGGATGCATTGTTTGAATTTACAAAAATTCCCTGGATGCTGGAGAGGTCCCAGCAGATTGGAAAACTGAAAATGTAACGCCCTATTTAATAAAGAAGGCAAACAAAAAGCAGGAAACTATAGACCAGTTAACCTAACATCTGTGCTTGGGAAAATGTTGGAGTCCCTTATTAAAGAAGCAGTAGCAGGACATTTGGATAAGCAAAATTCGGACAGCCCGAGTAAGCATGGATTTAAGGAGGGGAATTCATGTTTGACAAATTTGCTGGAGTCCTTTGAGGATGTAACGAACAGAGTAGATAAAGGGATGTGGTTTATTTCGAATCCCAGAAGACATTTGACAAGGAGGCATATAAAAGGTTAATGCACAAGATAAAAGTTCACGCGGTTGGGGGTAATATATTAGCATGGATAGAGGATTGGCTAACTAAAAGAGAACAGAGATTCAGGATAAATGGTTCATTTTTTGGTTGGCAATCAGTAACTAGTAGGGTGCCACCGGGATCAGTGCTGAGACCCCAACTATTTACAAGCTATACTAATGACTTGGAAGAAGGGACTGAATGTAACGTAGCCAAGTTCACTGACATTACAATGGTGGAAGAAAAAGCAATGTGTGAGGTGGACACATACAATCTGCAAAAAGACATAGACAGGCTGAGTGAGTGGGCAAAAAATTGGCAAATGGAGTATAATGTTGGAAAGTGTGAGGTCATGCACTTTGGCAGAAAAAAATCAAAGAGCAAGTTAATATTTAATGGAGAAAGTTTGCAAAGTGCTGCAGTACAGCGGGAACTTGGGGAACTTGTGCATGAAACACAAAATGATAGAATGCAGGTAAAGATATTCATCAGGAAGCCCAATGGTATCTTGGCTTTTATTGCAAGGGGGATGGATTATAAAAGCAGGGAAGTCTTGCGACAGTTGGACAACGTATTGGTGAAGCCACACCTGGAAAACTGCGTGCAGTTTTGGTTTCCGTATTTAAGAAAGGCTATACTTGCTTTGGAGGAAGTTCAGAGAAGGTTTACTAGGTTGATTCCGGAGATGTCGTAGTAGACTTATGAAGAAAGGTTGAGTAGGTTGGCTGTTGTTTTTTGGAGTTCAAAAGAATGCGAGTTGATATTATCGAAACGTATAAGATTATGAGGGGTCTTGACAAGTTGGATGCAGAGAGGATGTTTCCACTGATGCGGGAGACTAGAACTAGCGGGCATGGTCTTAGAAAAAGGGGCCGCACATTTGAAACTGAGATGAGGAGGAATTTCGTCTCTCAGAGGGTTGTAAATCAATAGAAATTGCTTTCTCGGAGAGCTGTGGAAGCTGGGATATTGAATAAACTTAAGACAGAGATAGACAGTTTCTTGAGCGATAACGAGATAAGGGGTTATGGGGAGTGGGCTTGATTGTGGAGCTGAGTCCAGGATCAGATCATCCATTATATTATTGTATGGTGGAGCAGGCTCGAGGGGCCGAATTGCCTGCTCCTGTTCCTATTCCTTATGTACTCATTTTCTTATGTTAATGAGAGATTGGCCAGAATGGTTCCCTGAATATGGTCCTTCAGTTACGTGGAGAGACGGGAGATGCTGGAGTTGTTCTCCTTTGAGCTGAGATGGTTACGGGAGATTGACCAGAATTGCTCCAGGGATGGGGGATTTCAGTTAGGTGGAGAGATTGTAGAAGCTGTGTATGTTCTGCTGAGAGCAGAGAAGGCTAAGAAGATATTCAATAGACGTCTTCAAAGTCCTAAATAGTTTCAATAAATTAATAAAGGAGCAAGTGTTTCCAATGACAGTGGGCCGATAACCAGAGGACACAGATTTAATGTGATTGACAAAAGAACCAGAATTGACTGAAGGAAGATTTTGTTTAAACGGCGAGTTGTTGTGATCTGGAGTGAACTGTCTGAAAGGGAGGTGGAAGCAGATTCAATCGTAACTTTCAAAAGGGAATTTGCCAAAATACTTGAAGTAAAAAAGATACAGGGGACAGAGCAGAAGAGTGGGATTAATTGGAAAGCTCTACCAAATAGACAGAGCTGGCACAATTTGCCGAATGGACTCTCTCTGCGCTGTACAATTCTATGGTTCTACAATCACCTACCCCTTTGGAAATAAGAAACTGAATGGGCCAGGAGAGTAAAGTGAACTTGTGGTTCAGGTGAAGAAATCATTAAAAACTGCATCAAAGGCCAGCAAAGCGATTCAAATGAAACAGTAAATTAGGGTTTATTTGTAAGCCAATTTAAATCAAAAGCAGCGAAACTGGCAAAGGTGAGAAGTGATGTTCCACAAGCATCGATGCTGGTACCACTCCTGTTCAACATTTACATAATCAATTCGGACTGGGGAATCGGGAGTGACATTTTACAATGGGCGTGTGTCGTTAACACTGAGGAGCTAAGCGGCAAAACATTCAATACAATAATAAACTCGCAAAATGGGCGTGTAATTGGCAAACGAATATCTGTTGTGTATCTGTAAAGCATGCACTCCCATGTTCCACCAGCAGGGAGCGCATCCCCTGGAGTCGCAAGGGATCGCAGCATCCCTTGGGAGCACTGTATACAAGCCGGCCTCTAAGGCCTGTTCCTCACTCTGGAGTGTCTTAATAAAGACTGAGGTAACTGTTACTTTAACCTCCCTGTGTGCAGTCTCATCTGTGTTACGAACACAATACATCAATGTAGAGGAGTGTGAGTTGGTGCGTTTTATAGGAAGAATATGAAGGTGAGATTCTCCTTGGAACATAATTATCTAAACAGGAATGAGGAACAGAGGGATGGGACAGTACACTTACACCAATCACTAAATGTAGCGATGCAGGTTCATCAATCCATAAAAAACAAAGAACAGGCTTGTTTTCATGTCTAGAGGGATAGACTTGTAAAACATTGAAGTTATGTAAACTTGTTTGGATTCTTGGTGTAAATATTATAAAATGACAGCGAGGCTCTGGAGAAGGTGCAAAGTGTATTTCCTGCAATGATACCAGAACTGAGTGGGTATATTATCTGGAAATGATGAACACGCCGTCGCTCTTTTCTTTAACAAAGAGAAGAATCAGGAATGGTCAGAATGTGCCTTTCAGGATAGGAAAGGCTTTGATAGGGTAGAGAGAGAAAAGATGTTTCCACTTGTGAGAGATACCAAATCTCAGGGACATAGATTGAAGACAGCCATTAAAAAATCCAACAGGGAATAGAGGTCACCTTGACACCGAGGCACAAAAGGGGGTTTTAGCAAATAATCTTCATCAAATATTTGTCTTAAGGGGAATCTTAAAGGAGGAGGAGAGTTAGCGAGGAATAGAGGTTTAGGAAGAGAATTCCAGAGCTTGGGAGCCAGGTAGCTGAAGGAGGAGGAGAGTTAGAGGTGGAGAGGGTTAGGAAGAGAATTCAAGAGCTTGGGACCCAGGCAGCTGAAGGAGGAGGAGAGTTAGAGGTGGAGAGGGTTAGGGAGAGAATCCCAGAACTTGGGACCCAGGATGCTGAAGGAGGAGGAGAGTTAGAGGTAGAGAGGATTAAGGAGAGAATCCCAGAAATTGGGACCCAGGAAGCTGAAGGAGGAGGAGAGTTAGAGGAGGAGAGTGTTAGGGAGAGAATCCCAGAGCTTGGGACCCAGTAAGCTGAAAGCCTGGCTGCCATTGGTGGAGCAGTTTAAATCTGGGATGTGCAATCTGCCAGATTTGGAGCAGCACAGAGATCTCGGGAGCTCTAAGTGCTGGTGCAGGTTACAGAGGCCGTGAAGTGACTTGAAATGAAAAATGATCATTTTAAAATTGAGGCTGTTGGACAGGGAGCCAATGTCGGTCAGCGAGCACAAGTGTATTGCGATAACGCGCACGATAGCACACAGGCAGCAATGTTTTGGATGAGCTCAAGTATATGGATGGTGTGAGATTGGAAGCCCCCAGGAGAGCATTGGAGGAGTCATATCTCGAGCAATTAAAGGCACGGATGAAGGTTTTAGCAGCAAATGAACTGAGTCAGGCGATGTAACAGAGGCACAAAGATGCCATCCTGGTAATGGAGGGGATATGGTGTTGGAAGATCATCTCCTGCTCAAATAAGACACCAAGGTTGCTAACGGCTGGGTCAGCCTTAGACTGGTGACAGGGAGAGGGATGGAGCGTGTGGTTAGGGCAGTGGAGATGGTGACGGGGGCCACTGGTACATTCACAAAATTTTGGTTGGACGTAACCAGAACTGAAAGATAACAGTTATCAGGAACGATTGAACAGGTTATGCTTGGTTCCTTTAGAAGACAGAGAACATAGAGGAGTCCTGATAGAAGTCTTGTAAATTAAGATTGTTTTGGAGCAGTTCGATTGGGAGAGAAAAGTTTATAATCGTGGGAGCATCCAAATCTGTGGAGCCATAAATGCCAGGTAATCGCTATTAACACCAATAGGGAAATGAAGAACAATTTCTTTACTCGGAGAGTGGTTAGAATGTGGAATTCCCTACGAAAGGAAGTGGTTGAGATACATAAGTCAGATGCTGTCAAAGCGAAACAAGACGAGTAAATGAGAGAAAATTAAATAAAAGATATGATGAGAGGCTGAGACGAAGTATTTTCAATGGGATTAGTCTGGTCTGGAGCATACACATCAACACAGACTCGTACAGCCGAAGTGTATTTTTCTATGCTGTAGATTCTATGTAACGTAATCTTCTGAACTACAGCTCCAATTTGCCTACCTACCTCTTTACGTGCCTCTCACGCTGGAAGCTATAATGAATTCCCTCACTAAATAGCTGTAGTGACCCTTTACAGAAGAGCTGGGACAGAATGCAACAAAGTCAATTCAACAAACTCGTGTTGCTGACCAGAAAGATAAGGTAAGAAATGTCAATCAGATATAGTGCCGTGAGCTAATCACGTCGCTGGGTGTATTATCAGGTCAGCAGCCATTCCTGTAATAATTCAGTGGATGGAAGTCTGGGGCTCGATATTATATTCCTGAACTGGAAACACTGGGACCCGCCTCTGGCTGCGCTCAGTTGTTCTGCTTATTAATTAATTGTATAATTGAGGGAACCGGATATCTCACCGCGGTCTTCAACTGCTCTCTGAACTTGGTCTGAGTCACCCCGTAAATAAAGGTGTTTGTGCAGCAACTTAAATTCTGTAGAATATATCCGACTTGTCGGTAGGTAGATAAAGAAACATTGTAATCATGGGATTTATTCCTGCAATTATATAATATAAGAATTGTGTAACATACACCAGCCACAGCAGTATGAAGCTGCCGGATATGGTGAAGAGTAAAATCACAGACTTCCTCCTGCTCTCCATCTCTGGGTCACTGCCATTCTCCCCCTTGCTCTCACCCCTCAGTCCCTTTCGGACTCGACTGGCCACTAAAACGTGTCTGACTGTTAGAGCGTTGAGCAACAAAATTACAGCGAATGGGAGCAGTGGGGTTAAAACCGTATCAAACCAGTCAAATCCCACCCATCCGGGCTCAGTATAATAGGCTGGGATTGCTACACAGTACCATGGAACATTGTCGATTATATACACAGGTTCTAATGTAAAGTAGAAGGGAACCTTTTATTGAAGGGAGCAGAATGCAGCTTGTTGCCAGAACCACAGCCGCAGTTCTCCCGGTGTAATATTTGGTTTTCAGCTTCTGGCAACAAATGGCCACAAATCGATCAAAGGTGAAAGGGATGGTGAACCAGACAAAACAGTCTGTGGCTACACGGGACAGGAGATATATAACAGTACACACAGGGGTGATATCCAGGAAAGATCCCGGGAAATAATACCGCCTTATCTGCCGCAGTATGACCTCAGTGATGACCACCAGTAGATCCGCCGATGCCATGGCCACCAGGTAGCGAGTGGTGCAGGTGGACAGGCCGCACTTTCCCCGGAACAGGATCACAATCGCCACTAAATTCACTGTAATAAACAGAAGGGAAAAGAGACGGTCAATTATTGGTCACACATTCTCGGCGACTGAGCCCAGACAGTAAGGCCTGTCATTTCGCACAAAAACGGCCGGGTTGACGTCGGGTTTTACATGTAAAGCATATCATCGCAACCCAACCTACCTCCAACCCGCTGCTTCCCAGTTTAGCAGAGACGTGGCACTGGGAGAGAAGCAGAGCCATCCCAGCGGGCGGAGGGGGGGCAATATTAATAGAAACAGAAACATCGAAAATAGGTGCAGGAGTGGGCCATTCGGCCCTTCGAGCCTGCACCACCATTCAATAAGATCATGGCTGATCATTCCCTCAGTACCCTATTCCTGCTTTCTCTCCATACCCCTTGATTCCATCAACCGTAAGGGCCATATCTAACTCCCCCTTAAATATATCCAATGAATTGGCATCAACAACTTTATGCAGCAGAGAATTCCACAGGTTAACAATTCTCTGAGTGAAGAAGTTTCTCCTCACCTTGGTCCGAAATGGCTTACTCCTTATCCTTAGTCTATCTCCCCTGTTTCTGGACTTCCCCAACATCGGGAACATTCTGAAACTATGTCCCCTAGTTCAAGATTGCCCAACGAGGGGCATCACCCTCTGCATCTACCCTGTCGAACCCCCTCAGAATTTTATACGTTTCAATAAGATCACAGCTGATTCATCTAAACTCCAACGATTATAGGCGCAACCTGCTCAACATTTCCTCATAAGACAAGACCTTCATCTCAAGAACCAGCCTGGTGAACCTTCTCTGAACAGGGCATGGTCACTGCAGGAAGATAATCAACCAGAGGGGCTCGGGGACCGGGGAACCACCCCACTACTGTAGCCCCTCAGCCCTAGTTATTGACTTAACTGGTCACTGTCTTCAAGACTCTACCTCGTCTCTCCTCTCCTACCCACTCCACACTAGGTTACAGGCCCACAGAATCAGGACCACAGAGGGCGGGTATCCTCAGCTCAGAAAAAGGAAGACATGTTGTAAGCACTGGTGTGGGAGGTGGCATCATCGGAACAGATGCAGCGCAGGCAGCGAAATTTGGAGAATGTAATAGAGTCCTTCCAGCAAGCTGGGTGAGAGGTCATATAATCAAGGTAGCTGGTGGAGTCGGCCGGATTATGGTTGCTATTTGTAGCGAGCCTATCCTCGGAAATTGACTTAGAGATGTCGAGGAAAGGAAGAGTAATGTCAGACGGAGCATGTGAAGGAGAGAGAGCAGCGTAAATTTGAAGCAAGGTTGATTACATAATTATAATTATAATTATAATTATCAATCATATTAATAATAACTAATATTATTGATAATAAAAACAATAACTTTTATTTATATCATGCCTTTACTGGAGTTAGACATCCCAAGGTGCTTCAGAACAGTGTTAACAGGACAACACAAATACATAGGATAACAAAGAAAAAATTAAGGCATATGAGCAAAAGCTTGGGAAAAGAGGATGATTTTCAGGATATCTTTAAAATGGAAAGATGTTTAGAGAAGCAGAGAGGTTTAGGGAGGGACTTCCAGAGTTTAGGGCACAAACAGCTGATGATAAGGCCACCGATGGTTGAGCAGTATAATGAGGGATGTTCGAGAGGGCAGAATTAGAAGAATGGAGATATCTTGAGGGTTATGAGGCAGTATAAGAAATCAGAGGTGGGCAGGAGCAAGGCCATGGAGAGATTTGTAAACAAGGATGATCATTTTCAAAAGCGTGGCATTCTTTAACCGGAAGGCAATGTAGGTCAGAATGCATAGGGCTGAGGTCATGGGTGATCATGACTTTGTGCGAGTTGAGACATTTTCCAGTTCATGGCTAGAAAAGGAAATTGCGCGAACACAGTCATCAATGTACCTGAACAATATGTGAAGGAGGGGACCGGAGTAGAATTGGAACAACGAAGGTTCCCTGTATCCCAAGAAAAGGCAGCATAGCTAGGGACCATCCGACCTCCCATACCGACACCATTGGAGTGTGGGGATAGAACATTGTTCAGACCAGATGTCCAGCACTTGTACTTTCAGCAGGGGCAGGGTACTGGGGTCTGGATCAGGATCAGCAACCTGCAAGGGTTTTCATTCCCTGCCAAAAGCCGTTGAGGGTAAGAGGACTTACAGTGTGAATGGCGAGTGAATTAAATTGTAAATGGGGGCATCAGAATGTATCAGCGGCGATAGGCGCAGGGAAACTCGACATCCCCTGAGATTTACCGGGGAGCTCGGGTTTACTAGGCTATGCATTGTACAATGTGGACCATTTTCCATACCTCGGGAGCCCACTGTCAACAAGGGCAGACTTTGATGGCAAAGTCCAACAATGCCTTCAGTTTGTCAGTACAACTTTCGGACGCCTGAGGAAGGAAGTGTTTGAAGACCAGGACCTCAAACCCCGGACGAGGCTCATGGTCTACAGGGTAGGAGTGATACCTGCCCTCATATATGCTTCACAGAAATGTAATATTTAGAGCAGTCATTTCAAAACACTGGAGAAGTACCAACGCTGTCTGCGCAATTACCTGCAAATTAATTGGCCTGTGTGGCGCACCAACATCAGTGTTCTCGGTCAGGCCAACATCCCCAGCATCGAAGCATTGACCTCAGTCGATCATTTCTGTTGACCGGCAACATCGGCGACATGCCTCACATGAGATTCAAAAAGCAAAAGCTCTACTCGGTGAATCGTTTTTGCAAGCGAGCCACAGGTGGGCAGAGGACACGTACCATGACACACTCAAAACCTCCATGAAGAATTGAAACGTCCCCACCTACACCTGGCAATCCCTGGCCCAAGCCAGCCCAAAGTGAAGGAACATATCCGCACGGCGCAGAGTACCTCGAGTCTTAACGCCCAGAGCAAACTGAAGCCAGGCGTAGTTAGCGGAAGGAGCGCGCAGCAACCCAGGCACCCAACACGACCGTTCGTTCAACCACCGTCCGCCCCATTTGTGACAGAGAATGTAGGTCATGCATTGGGATCTTCAGCACTCTGGGAACTAATTTTTAGCGTGGAATCGAGTCATCCTCGATTCCGAGGGTACGCATCAGAAGCGGAAGTAGCAGAAATAGTGACGAAAACTGAGTACATCCTACATGACATACACTCCCAGTAATCCATGGTCACTGGGGTACAGTGTTCCACACCGGTTAGTGACACACACTCAGTATATCGTAGAGCGACACACACTCCCAGTAATACATGTTCACAGGGATATGGTGTTCCACACCGGCTAACGACCCACACTGTGTATATCCTACAGTAACATACACAACCAGTAATACATGGTCACTGGGATACGGTGTTCCAGACAGGTTAGTGACGACACTCAGTATATCCCACAGTGACACACGCTACCAGTAATACATGGTTACTGGGGCACAGTTATCCACACCGGTTCGTGACCCACACTCAGCATATGGTACAGTGACACACACTACCATTTATATATGGTCAATGTTGTACAGTGTTCCACACCGGTTAGTGACTCACACACAGTACATCCTACAGTGACACACACTCCCAGTAATACATGGTCATTGGTGTACATTGTTACACACAGGCTGGTGATTCACACTCAGTATCTCCTGAAGTGACACACACTCCCAATAATACATGGTCACTGGGGTATGGTGTAATACACCGGTGAATGACACAATTCAGTATATCATATAGCGACAGACACTCCTAGTAATACATGGTCACTGGGGTGCAGTGTTCCATACCGGTTAGTGACCCACACTCAGTATATCCTACAGTGACACACACTCCCAGTAATGCATGGTTACTGGAGTATGGTCCTCCACACAGGTTAGTGAGTCACAGTCAGCATATCCGACAGTGACTCAAACTCCCAGTATTACAAGGTCAACGGGGGACGGTGTTCCACACCGGTTAGTGACCCACACTCAGTATATCTTACGATGACACACACTCTCAGTAATACATGATCATTCGGGTATGGAGTTCCACACCGGTTAGTGAATCACAATCAGTATATCCGACAGTGAGAGTCACTCCAAGTAATACATGGTCACTGTGGAATCGTGTTCCACACCAGTTAGTGACCCACACTCAGTACATCCTACAGTGATGCACACTCCCAGCAGTACATGGCCACTGGGGTACGGTGTTACTCACCGGTTGATGACCCTCGCTCAGTATATCCTTCAGTAACACACACTCCCAGTAATACACGGTCACTGGGGTGCGGTGTTCCACACCGGTTAATGATCCACACTCAGTATATCCTACAGTGACAGACACTCCCAGTAATACATGGTCACTGGATACTATGTTGCATACCGGTTAGTTACCCACACTCAGTATGGCCTACAGTGACACACACTCCCAGTAATGCATGGTTACTGGGGTATGGTGCACCACACCGGTTAGTGACCCACACTCAGTGCATCCGACAGTGATTCAAACTCCCACTAACAAAAGGTCACCGGGGGACGGTGTTCCACACCGTTTACTGATCCACACTCAGCTTTTCCGACAGTGACAGTCACTCCCAGTAATATATGCTCACTGGGGTACAGCGTTCCACACCGGCTCGTGACCCACACTCAGTATATCTTACGATGACACACATTCTCAGTAATACATGGTCATTCGGGTACAGTGTTCCACACCGGTTAGTGAATCGCAATCAGTATATCCTACAGTGAGAGTCACTCCCAGTAATACATGGTCACTGTGGTATGGTGTTCCAAACCAGTTAGTGACCCAAACTCAGTACATCCTACAGTGATACACACTCCCAGAAATACATGGTCACTGGGGTACATTGTTCCACACTGGTTGATGACCCAGGCTCAGTATATCCTGCAGTAACACACATTCCCAGTAATACACGGTCAATGGGGTACGGTGTTCGACACCGGTTACGGATCCACACTCAGTGTGTCCAACAGTAACACACACTCCCAGTAAAAAACGGTCACTGAGGTATGGTGTTCCACACCGGTTAATGATCCACAATCAGTATATACTACAATGACACACACTCCCAGTAATACATAGGCACTGAGGTATGGTGTTCCACACCGGTTAGTGACCAACACTGAGTATATCCAACAGTGACAGACACGGCCAGTAGGACATGGTCACAGCGGTACGGCTTTCCACACCGCTGAGTGACCCACACTGAGTACATCCTACAGTGACACACACTCCCAGTAATACATGGTCACTGGGATACATTGTTCCACACCGATTAGTGACCCACACTCAGTTTATCCGACAGTGACGCAAACATCCAGTAATACATGGTCACTGGAGTATGGTGCTCCACACAGGTTAGTGACCCACACTCAGTATATCCGACAGTGACTCAAACATCCAGTAATACATGGTCAACTGGGGACGGTGTACCACACCGGTTAGTGACTCACAATCAGTATATCCTACAGTGACACACACTCCCAGTAATACATGGTCACTGGGATACATTGTTCCATACAGGTTAGTGACCCACACTCACTATATCCTACAGTAACAGATACACCAAGTTCTACATGGTCACTAGTGTAGAGTGTTCCACTCCATTTAGTGACCCACACTGAGCAGAACCTACAGTGACAGACATCCCAGCAATACATGGTCACATGGGCACGGTGTTCCACACCGTTTAGTGACCCACACTCAGCATAACCTCCAGTGACAGATGCTCCCAGCAATACATGGTCACTGGGATACAGTGATCCACACCGGTTAGTGACCCACATTCAGAAAATCGCACAGTGATAGACACTCCCAGTAATACAATGTCACTGAGGAACAGCGTTCCAAACCGGATCGTGACCCACATTCAGTGTATCCTACATTGACACATACTCCCAGTAATACATGGTCTTTGGTGTATGGTGTTCCACACGGGTTAGTGAATCACAATCAGTATATCCTACAGAAACACACACACCCAGTAATACATGGGCACTGGTTTATTGTGTTCCACACCGGTTCGTGACCCACACTCAGTCTATCCAACAGTGACAGTCACTCCCAGTATTACATGGTCACTGTGGTATGGTGTTCCACACCAGTTAGGAACCCACACTCCCAGTAATACATGGTCTTTGGGGTATGGTGTTCCACACGGGTTAGTGAATCACAATCAGTATATCCTACAGAAACACACACTCCCACTAATACACAGTTACTGGTTAACGGTGTTCCAAACCAGTTAGTGACACACGCTCAGTATATCCTACAGTAACACCCACTCCCATTAATACATGGTCACTGTGGTATGGTTTTCCTCACCAGTTAGTGATCCACGCTCAGTATTTCCTCTCGTAACACACACTCCCAGCAATACATGGTCACTGGTGTACGGTGTTCCACACTGGTTAGTGTCCCACGCTCAGTATATCCTACAGTGAAACACACTCAAAGCAATACATGATCACTGGAATACAGTGTTCCACACCGGCTAGTGACGCACGCTCCGTATAATATTGACACACACTCCCAATAATACATGGTCACTGGTGTACGGTGTTCCACACCGGCTAGTGACGCACGCTCCGTATAATATTGACACACACTCCCAATAATACATGGTCACTGGTGTACGGTGTTCCACACAGGTTACTGACCCAAAATCAATTTATCCTACAGTGACAGACACACCCAATAATACATGGTAACTGGGGTACGGTGATGCACACCGGTTAGTGACCCACACTCAGTATATCCAACAGTGACACATATCCCATAATACATGGTCACTGGGATACAATGTTCCATTCCTGGTTGGTGACCCACACTCAGCTTATCCTGCAGTGAGACACACTCCCAGTAATACATGGTGACTTGGGTACGATGTTCCACACCTGTTCGTTACCCACACTCAATATATCCGACAATGACAGACATCCGTGAAATACATGGTCACTGGGGTACAGTGTTCCATACCGGTTACTGTCCACACTCAGTATATCCTACATGACAGACACTCCCAGTAATATACAGTCACTGGGATAAGGCTTTCCACAAAGGTTAATGACCCACACTCAGGATATTCTACAGTGACGGACACTCCCAGTAATACATGGTCACTTGGGTACGGTGTTCCACAACGGCTAGTGACCGACACTCAGCATATGCTACAGTGACACACACTCCCAGCAATACATGATCACTGGAATACAGTGTTCCACACTGGCTAGTGACCCACGCTCAGTATAATAGAGACACACACTCCCAATAATACATACTCACTGTTGAGCGGTGTTCCACACCGGATAGTGACCCACACTCAGTATATCCTACACTGACAGACACGCCCAGTAGAACATGGTCACAGTGCTTCAGATTTCCACACGGATTTGGGACCCACACTCAGTTTATCCTACAGTGACACACACTCCCATTAATTCATGGTCACTGGGGTGCGGTGTTCCACACGGATTAGTGACCCACACTCAGTATACCATACAGTGACACATACTTCCAGTAATGCATGATCACTGGGATACAGTGTTCCACACAGTTTAGTGACACACAGAGCAGAACTTACAGTGACAGACACACCCAGCAATACATGGTCACTAGGATACAGTGTTCTGTACAGGTTAGTGACCCACACTCAGTATATCCTACAGTGATAGATAATCCCAGTAATACATGCTCACTGGTGTGCAGTGTTCCAAACCGGTTCGTGACCCACGCTCAGTATATTCTACAGTAACACACACTCCCAGTAATACATGGTCACTGTGATATGGTGTTTCACAGCGGTTAGTGATCCACACTCAGAATATCCTACAGTGAAACACACTCCAAGCAATACATGATCACTGGAATACAGTGTTCCTCACCGGCGAGTAACCCACGCTCCATATAATACTGACACACACTTCCAATAATACATGGTCACTGTTGTACTGTGTTCCACACCGGTTAGTGACCCACACTCAGTATATCTCACAGTGACAGGCACTCCCAGTAGATCATAGTCACAGCGGTTCGGTTTTCCACACCGGCGAGTGACCCACACTGAGTACATCTGAGAGTGACACCCACTCCCAGAAATACATGGTTACAGGGATACGGTGTTGCACACGGATTAGTGACCCACACTCAGTATATCCTACAGTGATACACACTCCCAGGAATGCATGGTCACTGGGGTATGATGTTCCACACCGGTTAGTGACCCACACTCAGTATATCCCACAGTGACATACACTACCAGTAGCACATAGTCACAGGGGTACGGTTTTCCACACCGCTGAGTGACCCACACTGAGTACATCCGAGAGTGACACTCACTCCCAGTAATACATGTTCACTGGTGTACAGTGTTCCACATCGGTTAGTCACCCACACTCAGTATATCCTACAGTGACAGTCACTCCCAGTATTACACGGTCACTGTGGTATGGTGTTCCAAACCGTTTAGTGACCCAAGCTCAGTATATCCGACAGTAACACACACTCCCAGTAACACGTGGTCACTTGGGCACGGTGATCCACAACGGTTAGTGAACCACACTCAGTATATCCAACAGTGACACACACTGCCATGATACATGGTCACTGGGATACAGTTTTCCATACCGGTTGGTGACCCACACTCAGCATATCCTGCAGTGAGACACACTACCAGTAATACATGATCACTTGGGTACGATGTTCCACAACTGTTAGTTATCCACACTCAATATATCCTACAATGACAGATATCCCTGTAATACATGTTCACTGGGGTACAGTGTTTCATACGGTTACTGTCCACACTCAGTATATGCTACATGACAGACACTCCCAGTAATATATGTTCACTGGGGTACAGTGTTCCACACCGGTTTTTGCCCCCATTTAGAATATCAAACAGTTACACACACTCCCATAATACATGGTCATTGGTGTACAGTGTTCCACACCGGTTACTGACCCACACGCTGTATATCCTACAGTGACACACACACAGAGTCATACATATTCGCTGGGGTACGGTGTTCTACACCGGTTAGTGACCCACACTCAGTATTTCCTACAATGACACAAACTCCCAATAATACATGGTCACTGGGGTACAGTGTTCCACACCGGTTAGTGACCCACTCCTTTTATCCTACAGTGATCGACAGTCCAGGTAATACATGGTCAATAGGTACGGTGGTCCACAACGTTTAGTGACCCACACTCAGTATATACAACAGTGACGGGCACTCCCAGTAATGTATGGTCACTAGGGTACGGTGTTCCACACCGTCTGGTGAACCACACTCAGTCTATCCTAGAGTGATAGACACTTTCACTAATACATGGTCACTGGGGTACAGTGTTCCACACCGTTCAGTGATCAATACTCAGTATATCCTACAGAGACAGACACTCCTAGTAATACATTTTCACTGGGGTACAGTGTTGCTCACCGTTTCGTGACCCACACACAGTATATCCTACAGTGACAGACACTATCAGTAATTAAAGGTCACTGGGGTACGGTGTTCTACACCGGTTAGTGACATACACTTAGTATATACTACAGTGATTCACACTCCCGTTATACAAGGCACTGAGGTATGGTGTTCCATACGATTGGTGACTCACATTCAGCATATCCTACTGTGAAAGAAACACAGAGTAATACATGGTCACTGTGTACGGTTGTCAATACCGGTTAGTGACCCACACTGAGTATATCCAACAGTGACACACTCTCTCAGTTACATGTTTACTCGGGTACGTTTTTACTCACTGGTTACTGAACCACACTGAGCATATCCTGCAGTGACACACACTTCAAGTAATACATGGTCACTGGGTAACAGTGTTCCACATTGGTTAGTGACCCACACTGAGTATATCCTACAGTGACAGACACTTTTAGTAATACATGGTCAATGGGGTACGGTGCTCCACAACTGTTAGTGACCCACACTCAGTATATCCTGAAGTGACAGACACATTCAGTGATACATGTACCGTACCCCAGTGACCATGTATTACTCTGTGTTTCTTTCACAGTAGGATATGCTGAATGTGAGTCACCAATCGTGTGGAACACCACACCTCAGTGCCTTGTATAATGGGAGTGTGAGTCACTGTAGTATATGCTAAGTGTGTGTCACTAACCGGTGTAGAACACCGTACCCCAGTGACCTTTAATTACTGATAGTGTCTGTCACTGTAGGATATACTGTGTGTGGGTCACGAAACGGTGAGCAACACATACAGACTATTATCTGAATGGTGACAGATTAGGAAAAGGGAAGGTGCAACGAGACCTGGGTGCCATGGTACATCAGTCATTGAAGGTTAGCATGCAGGTACAGCAGGCGGTTAAGAAAGCAAATGGAATGTTGGCCTTCATAGCGAGGGGATTTGAATACAGGGGCAGGGAGGTGTTGCTACAGTTGTACAGGGCCTTGGTGAGGCCACACCTGGAGTATTGTGTACAGTTTTGGTATCCTAACTTGAGGAAGGACATTCTTGCTATTGAGATAGTGCAGCGAAGATTCACCAGACTGATTCCCGGGATGGCGGGACTGACCTATCAAGAAAGATTGGATCAACTGGGCTTGTATTCACTGGAGTTCAGAAGAATAAGAGGGGACCTCATAGAAACGTTTAAAATTCTGACGGGTTTAGACAGGTTAGATATCGGAAGAATGTTCCCAATGTTGGGGAAGTCCAGAACCAGGGGTCACAGTCTGATGATAAGGGGTAAGCCATTTAGGATCGAGATGATGAGAAACTTCTTCACCCAGAGAGTGGTGAACCTATGAATTCTCTACCACAGAAAGTAGTTGAGGCAAATTCACTAAATATATTCAAAAGCGAGTTAGATTAAGTCCTTACTACTCGGGGGATCAAGGGTTATGGCGAGAAAGCAGGAAGAGGGTACTGAAGTTTCATGGTCAGCCATGAACTCATTGAATGGCGGTGCAGGCTAGAAGGGCTGAATGGCCTGCTCCTGCACCTATTTTCTATGTTTCTATGTTTCTATGGTCACTGCAGTACGGTGTTCCACACCGGTTCGTGAAACAAACTCACTATATAATACAGTGACAGACACTCCCAGTAATGCATGGTAACTGGGGTAAGGTGTTCCACACTGGTAAGTGACCCATACTCAGTATATCCTACAGTGACACACACTCCCAGTCATACATGGTCACTGGCGTACCGTGTTCCACACTGATTAGTTACCCACACGGAATATATCCCAGAGTGACACACACTCCCAGTAACACATGTTCACTGGGCTGCAGTGTTCCACACGGTATAGTAACCACACTCAGTTAATCCTACAGTGACAGACATTCCCAGTAATACATGGTCACTGGGGTAAAGTGTTGCACACCGTTTCGTGACCCACACTCTGTATATCCTAGAGTGACAGACACTAACAGTAATACATGGTCACTGCGGTATGGTGTTCCACATCGGTTAGTGACCCACACTCAGTATATCCACCAGTGACAGACACTCCCAATAATACATGGTCACTGGGGTACGATGTTCCACATCGGTTAATGACCCACACTCAGTATATCCTAAAGTGACACACGCTCCCAGTAATACATGGTCACGGGGGTACAATGTTCCACACCGGTTAGTGACCACACTCAATATATCCTACAGAGATAGACACTCCCAGTAATACATGGTCACTGGGGTATAGTGTTGCTCACCGTTTCGTGACCCACACTCAGTATATCCTACAGTGACAGACACTACCAGTAATAAAAGGTCACTGAGGTACGGTGTTCTACACCGGTTAGTGACCCACACTTAGTATATCCTACAGTGACTTATACTCCCATTATACAAGGCACTGAGGTATGGTGTTCCACACGATTGGTGACTCACA
Source organism: Pristiophorus japonicus (assembly GCF_044704955.1). Taxonomy (NCBI): domain Eukaryota; kingdom Metazoa; phylum Chordata; class Chondrichthyes; family Pristiophoridae; genus Pristiophorus; species Pristiophorus japonicus. The sequence goes on from NW_027253324.1 coordinate 5,470,012, forward strand.
TTCAGTATATACTACTGTGAAAGCAACACCGAGTAATACATGGTCACTGGGGTACGGTGTAAACACCGGTTAGTGACCCACACTTAGTATATCCAACAGTGACACTCTCTCTCAGTTACAAGGACACTGGGGTACGGTTTTCCACACTGGTTACTGACCCACACTCAGTATATCCTGCAGTGAAACACACTCCAAGTAATACATGGTCACTGGGTAACAGTGTTTCACATTGGTCATTGACCCACACTGAGTCTATCCTACAGTGACAGACACTCCCAGTAATACATGGTCACTGGGGTACGCTGCTCCACAACTGTTAGTGACCCACACTCAGTATATCCTGAAGTGTCAGACACACGCAGTGATACATGGTCAATGCAGTACGGTGTTCCACACCGGTTCGTGAAACAAACTCACTATATAATACTGTGACAGACACTCCCAGTAATACATGGTAACTGTGGTAAGGTGTTCCACACTGGTGAGTGACCCATACTCAGTATATCCTACAGTGACACACACTCCCTTCATACATGGTCACTGGGGTACCGTGTTCCACACAGGTTAGTGACCCACACGGAGTATATCCCAGGGTGACGCATACTCCTTCTAACACATGTTCACTGGGCTGCAGTGTTCCACACGGCTTAGTGACCACACTCAGTATATCCTACAGTAACACACACTCCCAATAATACATGGTCACTTGGCTACGGTGTTCCACACCGTTTAGTGACTCACACTCAGTGCATCCGACAGTGACACAGACTCCCAATAATACATGGTGACTGGGGTACAGCGTTCCACACCGGTGACAGACCCACACTCAGGATATCCTTCAGTGACACACACTCCCAGTAATACATGGTCAATGGGGTACGGTGTTCCACACAGCTAAGTGACCCACACTCAGTATATCCGACATCGAAACACACTCTCTCAGTAATATCTGGTTACTGGGGTACGGTGTTCCACTCCGGTTATTGAACCATACTCAGTATATCCTACAGTGACACACTCCCAGTAATAGATGGTCACTGGGGTACAGTGTTCCACACTGGTTAGTGACCCACACTCAGTACATCCTACAGTGACACACACTCGCAGTAATACATGGTCAATGGGGAACGCTGTTCCACACTGCTTAGTGACCCACACTCAGTATATCCTCCAGTGAAACACACACACAGTAATACATGGTCACTGGGCTACAGTGTTCCACACCAGTTAATGACCCGCACTCAGCATATCCGGAAGTTTCATGCACTCCCATTTACACATGGTCACTGGGGTACGTTATTCCCATCGGTTAATGATCCACACTCAGTATATCCTACAGTGACAGGCACTCTCAGTAATACATGGTCAATGGGGTACGGTGCTCCACGCCGGTTAGTGACTCACACTCAGTATTCCACCAGTGACAGACACACCTAGTCATACATGATCACTGGGGTAGGTTTTCCTCAACAGTTAGTGACACACACTCAATATGTCCTGCAGTGATAGACAGTCCCAGTAATACATGGTCACTGGGTACGGTGTTCCACACCGGTTAGTGACCACACTCAATATATCCTACAGAGATAGACACTCCCAGTAATACATTGTCACTGGGGTATAGTTGCTCACCGTTTCGTGACCCACACTCAGTATATCCTACAGTGACTGACACTACCAGTAATAAAAGGTCACTGAGGTACGGTGTTCTGCACCGGTTAGTGACCCACACTTAGTATATCCTACAGTGACTTATACACCCATTATACAAGGAACTGAGATAAGGTGTTCCACACGATTGGTGACTCACATTCAGTATATACTACTGTGAAAGCAACACCGAGTAATACATGGTCACTGGGGTACGGTGTTCAACACCGGTTAGTGACCCACACTTAGTATATCCAACAGTGACACTCTCTCTCAGTTACAAGGACACTGGGGTACGGTTTTCCACACTGGTTACTGACCCACACTCAGTATATCCTGCAGTGAAACACACTCCAAGTAATACATGGTCACTGGGTAACAGTGTTCCATATTGGTCATTGACGCACACTGAGTCTATCCTACAGTGACAGACACTCCCAGTAATACATGGTCACTGGGGTACGCTGCTCCACAACTGTTAGTGACCCACACTCAGTATATCCTGAAGTGACAGACACACGCAGTGATACATGGTCAATGCAGTATGGTGTTCCACACCGGTTCGTGAAACAAACTCACTATATAATACTGTGACAGACACTCCCAGTAATACATGGTAACTGTGGTAAGGTGTTCCACACTGGTGAGTGACCCATACTCAGTATATCCTACAGTGACACACACTCCCTTCATACATGGTCACTGGGTTACCGTGTTCCACACAGGTTAGTGACCCACACGGAGTATATCCCAGGGTGACGCATACTCCTCCTAACACATGTTCACTGGGCTGCAGTGTTCCACACGGCTTAGTGACCACACTCAGTATATCCTACAGTAACACACACTCCCAATAATACATGGTCACTTGGCTACGGTGTTCCACACCGTTTAGTGACTCACACTCAGTGCATCCGACAGTGACACAGACTCCCAATAATACATGGTGACTGGGGTACAGCGTTCCACACCGGTGACAGACCCACACTCAGGATATCCTTCAGTGACACACACTCCCAGTAATACATGGTCAATGGGGTACGGTGTTCCACACAGCTAAGTGACCCACACTCAGTATATCCGACATCGAAACACACTCTCTCAGTAATATCTGGTTACTGGGGTATGGTGTTCCACTCCGGTTATTGAACCATACTCAGTATATCCTACAGTGACACACTCCCAGTAATTGATGGTCACTGGGGTACAGTGTTCCACACTGGTTAGTGACCCACACTCAGTACATCCTACAGTGACACACACTCGCAGTAATACATGGTCAATGGGGAACGCTGTTTCACACTGCTTAGTGACCCACACTCAGTATATCCTCCAGTGAAACACACACACAGTAATAACTGGTCACTGGGCTACAGTGTTCCACACCAGTTAGTGACCCGCACTCAGCATATCCGGAAGTTTCATGCACTCCAATTTACACATGGTCACTGGGGTACGTTATTCCCATCGGTTAATGATCCACACTCAGTATATCCTACAGTGACAGGCACTCCCAGTAATACATGGTCAATGGGGTACGGTGCTCCATGCCGGTTAGTGACTCACACTCAGTATTCCTACAGTGACAGACACACCTAGTCATACATGATCACTGGGGTACGGTGTTCCTCAACAGTTAGTGACACACTCTCAATATGTCCTGCAGTGATAGACAGTCCCAGTAATACATGGTCACTGGGTACGGTGTTCCACAACGTTTAGTGACCCACACTCAGTATATACGACATTGACAGACACTCCCAGTAATATATGGGCACTGGGGTACGGTGTTCCACAACGGTTAGTGACCCACACTGAGTATATCAAAAAGTAACAGCTGCACCCAGTAATACATGATCTCTGGGGTACAGTGTTCCACACTGGTGAGTGACCCACACTCAGCATATCCTACGTTGACAGACACGACAGTAATACATGGACACTGGCGTACGGTGCTCCACAACGGTTATTGAGCCACACTCATTATATCCTAAAGTGACAGACACACCCAGTAATTCATGGCACTGAGGTAGGGTGTTCCACACTGAATAATGACCAACACACAGTATATCCTAAAGTGACACACACTCCCAGTAATACATGGTCACTGCGGTACAGTGTTCCACACCGGTTATTTACCCACACTCAGTATATCCTACAGTGATAGACACTCCCAGTAATACATGTTTACTGCGACACGGTGTTCCACACTGGTTAATGACCACACTTAGTATATCCTACAGTTAAACACACTCCCAGTAATACATGGTCACTGGGATACGGTGTTCCACACCGGTTAGAGAATCACACTGAGTATATCACATGACAGACACTCGCAATAACACATGGTGACTGGGTTACGGTGTTCCACACCGGTTAGTGACCCACACCCTGTATCTCCTACATCGAGACACACTCCTAGTAATATATGGTTACTGTGATAGGGTGTTCCACACCGGTTATTGAACCACAATCAGTGTTTCCTACAGAGCCACATGCTGCCAGTAATACATGGTCACTGGTGTATGGTGTTCCACACCGGTGAATTACACACACTTCGTATACCCTAAAGTGACAGACACTCCCAGTAAAACATGGTCACTGGGGTACTTTGTTCAACACTGGTTCGTTACCCACACTCAATACATCATACAGCGACACACACTCGCAGCAATACATGGTCCATGAGGTACGCTGTTCCACACTGCTTGGTACCCACACTCAGGATATCCTACAATGACAGACACTCCCATTAATACATGGTCACTGGAGTACGGTGTTCGACACCGGTTAGTGAACCACACTTAGTATATCCTTCAGTGACACACACTCCTATAATATATGGTACTGAGGTAGGGTGTTCCACACCATTTGGTGACTCACATTTAGTAGAACCTACAGTGACAGACACTTTCAATAATACATGGTCACTGGGGTACGGTGTTCCACACCGGTTAGTGTCCCACATACTGGATATCCTACAGTGACAGACACTTTCACTAATACATGGTCACTGGGGTACGGTGTTCCACACCGGTTAGTGTCCCACATACTGGTTATCCTACAGTGACAGACACTTTCACTAATACATGGTCACTGGGGTACCGTGTTCCACACCGGTTAGTGTCCCACATACTGGATATCCAACAGTGACAGACACTCTCAATAATAAATGGTCACTGGTGTACGGTGTTCAACACTGTTTAGTGGCCCACACTCTGTATATCCGACAGTGACACACACTCCCAGTAACACATGGTCACTGGTGTACAGTGTTCCGCACTGATTTTTGCCCCACACTCAGTATATCCTACAAAGACAGACACACCCAGTAATACATGTTCACAGGGGTAAGGTGTTCCACACCGGTTAGGGAAACACACTGTTTCTATCCTAGAGGGACAGACACTCCCAGTATACATGTTCACAGGGGCACGGTCTTCCTCACCGGTTAGTGACCCACACTAAGTGTATCCCACAGTGACATAAATTGCCAGTAATATATGGTCACTGGAGTACAGTTTTCCGCACCGGTTAGAGACCCACACTGAATATATCCAAGAGTGACACACACTCCCAGTAATACTTGGTCACTGGGGTACGGTGTTCCACACCGGTTAGTGACACGCACTTAGTTTATCCCACTGTGACACACACTCCCATAATACATGGTCACTGGGGTACTGTGTTCCACACCATTTGGTGACTCACATTCAGTAGATCCTACATTGACAGACACTATCAATAATACATGGTCACTGGGGTACTGTGTTCCACATCGGTTCGTCACCTACATTCTGTATATCCTGCAGTGACAGACACTCTCAATAATAGATGGTCACTGGCGTACGGTGTTCCACACTCGTTAGTGACCCACACTCAGTGTATCCTACAGTGACAGACACGCCTAGTAACACATGGCACTGTGATATGGTGTTCCACATCGATTAGTGAAACACATTCAGTATATCCTACAGTGACACACACACACAGTAATACATATTCACTGGTGTTATGTGCCCCACAACGGTTATTGAGCCACACTCATTATATCCTGAAGTGATAGACACACCCAGTAAGACATGGCACTGAGGTATGGTGTTCCACACTGAATAATGACCCACACACAGTATATCCTACAATGACACACACTCCCAGTAATAAATGGCCTCTGGGTTCCGATGTTTCACACCGGTTAGTGATCACAGTCAGTATATCCGACAGTGACACATACTTCCAGTAATACATGGTCACTGGGGTAAAGTATTCCACACCGGTTAGTCACTATGCTCAGTATATCCTACAGAGACAGACAATCCCAGTAATACATGGTCACTGAGGTACAGTGTTACACACCGGTTATTTGCCCACACTCAGTATATCCTACAGTGATAGACACTCCCAGTAATACATGTTTACTGGGACACGGTGTTCCACACTGTTTAGTGGCCACACTCAGTATATCCTACAGTTAAACACACTCCCGGCAGTTGGTGAGAGGCGAGCGGCCTATAAAAGGCCCAGCGGGAGATCGAGAGCCAGCGGCAGTTGGTGAGAGGGGAGCGACCTATCAAAGGCCCAGCGGGAGATCGAGAGCCAGCGGCAGTTGGTGAGAGAGGAGCGACCTGTAAAAGGCCCAGCGGGAGATCGAGAGCCAGCGGCAGTTTGTGAGAGGGGAGCGACCTCTAAAAGGCCCAGCGGGAGATCGAGAGCCAGCGGCACTTGGTGAGAGGGGAGCGACCTATAAAAAGCCCAGCGGGAGATCGAGAGCTAGCGGCAGTCAGAGAGAGGGGAGCGACCTATAAAGGTGTAGCGGTGCGGCTGCAGCAGGACAGAAAGCAAAATAGAAGTAAAAAGTAATCAAAAAGTGACGTCACAGCCAATGGGTTAAGTGATTGGCTGGTGATTGGTGAGTAGCTTTTCTTTTATTTTTTATATCAGTAAGTGAACTGTAACATTGTTATTACCAATTTAAGGGTATCTAAGGTTAAGACATGGCAGGAGAGCTCGGTCACGTGATATGCTCCTCCTGTACCATGTGCGAACTCGGGGACACTTCCGGTGTCCGTGGGCGCTACGTGTGTGGGAAGTGTAACCGCCTCGAGCTCTTGACGGTCCGCGTTGCGGAATTGGAGCTGAGGGTGGATTCATTCTGGAGCATCCACGATGCTGAGAATGACGTGAGTATCACGTGTAGTGAGTTGGTCTTACCGCAGGAGAAGGGTCCACAGCCAGATAGGGAATGGAAGACCAGCAGGAAGAGCAGTGCAAGAAAGATAGTGCAGAGGTCCTCTGTGGTCATCCCCCTGCAAAACTGATACACTGCTTTGAATACTGTTGGGGAGGATGACTCATCAGGGGAGGGCAGCAGCAGCCAAGTTCATGGCACCGTAAGTGGCTCTGCTGCAAAGGAGGGCAGGACAAAGATTGGGAGCGCGATAGTGATAGTGGATTCGATGGTGAGGGGAATAGATAGGCGTTTCTGCGGCCGCAACCAAGACTCCAGGATGGTATGTTGCCTCCCTAGTGCAAGGGTCAAGGATGTCTCGGAGCGGGTGCAGGACATTCTGAAATGGGAGGGAGGACAGCCAGTTGTCGTCGTGCACATTAGTGCTAAAGATATAGGTTAAAAAAAAAGGGATGAGGTCCTACGAAAAGAATTTAAGGAGCTAGGAGCTAAATTAAAAAGTAGGACCTCAAAAGTAGTAATCTCGGGATTGCTACCAGTGCCACGTGCTAGTCAGAGTAGGAATCGCAGGATAGCGCAGATGAATACATGGCTTGAGCAGTGGTGCAGCAGGGAGGGATGCAAATTCCTGGGGCATTGGAACCGGTTCTGGGGGACGTGGGACCAGTACAAACCGGACGGTCTGCACCTGGGCAGGACCGGAACCAATGTCCTAGGGGGAGTGTTTGCTAGTGCTGTTGGGGAGGAGTTAAACTAATATTGCAGGGGGATGGGAACCTATGCAGGGAGACAGAGGGAGACAAAAATGAGGCAAAAGCAAAAGACAGAAAGGAGATGAGGAAAAGTGGAGGGCAGATAAACCCAAGGCAAAGAACAAAAAGGGCCACTGTACAGCAAAATTCTAAAAGGACAAAGGGTTGTTAAAAAAGTAAGCCTGAAGGCTTTGTGTCTTAAAGCAAGGAGTATCCGAAATAAGGTGGATGAATTAACTGTGCAAATAGATGTTAACAAATATGATGTGATTGGGATTATGGAGACGTGGCTCCAGGATGATCAGGGCTGGGAACTCAACATCCAGAGGTATTCAACTTTCAGGAAGGATAGAATAAAAGGAAAAGGAGGTGGGGAAGCATTGCTGGTTCAAGAGGAGATTAATGCAATAGTTAGGAAAGACATTAGCTTGGATGATGTGGAATCTTTATGGGTAGAGCTGCAGAACACCAAAGGGCAAAAATCGTTAGAGGGAGTTGTGTACAGACCTCCAAACAGTAGTAGTGTTGTTGGGGTGGGCATGAAACAGGTAATTAGGAATGCATGCAATAAAGGTGCAGCAGTTATAATGGGTGACAATATGCACATATATTAGGCCAGCCAAACTGGAAGCAATATGGTGGAGGAGGATTTCCTGGAGTGCATAAGGGATGGTTTTTTAGACCAATATGTCGAGGAACCAACTAGGGGGGGAGGCCATCTTAGACTGGGTGTTGTGTAATGAGAGAGGATTAATTAGCAATCTCATTGTGCGAGGCCCCTTGGGGAAAAGTGACCATAATATGGTGGAATTCTGCATTAGGATGGAGAATGAAACTGTTAATTCAGAGACCATGGTCCAGAACTTGAAGCAGGGTACCTTTGAAGGTATGAGGCGTGAATTGGCTAAGATATATTGGCTAATGATACTTAAGGGGTTGACTGTGGATGGGCAATGGCAGACATTTAGAGACCGCATTGTGAATTACAACAATTGTACATTCCTGTCTGGCGTAAAAATAAAAAAGGAAGGTGGCTCAACCGTGGCTATCGAGGGAAATCAGGGATAGTATTAAAGCCAAGAAAATGGCATACAAATTGGCCAGAAATAGCAGTGAACCTGGTGACTGGGAGAAACTTAAAACTCAGCAGAGGAGGACAAAGGGTTTGATTAGGGCAGGGAAAATGGAGTACGAGAAGAATCTTGCAGGGAACATTAAGGCGGATTGCAAAAGTTACTATAGGTATGTAAAGAGAAAAAGGTTAGTAAAGACAAACGTAGATCCCCTGCAGTCAGAATCAGGGGAAGTCATAACGGGGAACAAAGAAATGGCAGACCAATTGAACAAGTACTTTGGTTCAGTATTCACTAAGGAGGACACAAACAACCTTCCGGATATAAAAGGGGTCAGAGGGTCTCGTAAGGAGGAGGAACTGAGGGAAATCTTTGCTGGTCGGGAAATTGTGTTGGGGAAATTGATGGGATTGAAGGCCGATAATACCCCAGGGCCTGATAGACTGCATCCCAGAGTACTTAAGGAGGTGGCCTTGGAAATAGCGGATGCATTGACAATCATTTTCCAACATTCCATTGACTCTGGATCAGTTCCTATCGAGTGGAGTGTAGCCAATGTAACCCCACTTTTTAAAAAAGGAGGGACAGAGAAAGCAGGGAATTATAGACCGGTCAGCCGGACCTCAGTAGTGGGTAAAATGATAGAATCAATTATTAAGGATGTCATAGCAGCGGATTTGGAAAATGTTGACATGATAGGTCCAAGTCAGCATGGATTTGTGAAAGGGAGATCATGCTTGACAAATCGTCTGGAATTTTTTCAGGATGTTTCCAATAAAGTGGACAAAGGAGTACCAGTTGATGTAGTATATTTGGACTTTCAGAAGGCTTTCGACAAGGTCCCACACAGGAGATTAATGTGCAAAGTTAAAGCACATGGGATTGGGGGTAGTGTGCTGACGTGAATTGAGAACTGGTTGTCAGACAGGAAGCAAAGAGTAGGAGTAAATGGGTACTTTTCGGAATGGCAGGCAGTGACTAGTGGGTTACCGCAGGGTTCTGTGCAGGGGCCCCAGCTGTTTACATTGTACATTAATGATATAGAACGAGGGGATTAAATGTAGTATCTCCAAATTTGCGGATGACACTAAGTTGGGTGGCAGTGTGAGCTGCGAGGAGGATGCTATGAGGCTGCAGAGTGACTTGGATAGGTTAGGTGAGTGGGCAAATGCGTGGCAGATGAAGTATAATGTGGATAAATGTGAGGTTATCCACTTTGATGGTAAAAACAGAGAGACAGACTATTATCTGAATGGTGACAGATTAGGAAAAGGGAAGGTGCAACGAGACCTGTGTGTCATGGTACATCAGTCATTGAAGGTTGGCATGCAGGTACAGCAGGTGGTTAAGAAAGCAAATGGCATGTTGGACTTCATAGCGAGGGGATTTGAGTAAAGGGCAGGCTGGTGTTGCTACAGTTGTGCAGGGCCTTGGTGAGGCCACACCTGGAGTATTGTGTACAGTTTTGGTCTCCTAACTTGAGGAAGGACATTCTTGCTATTGAGGGAGTGCAGCGAAGATTCACCAGACTGATTCCCGGGATGGTGGGACTGACCTATCAAGAAAGACTGGATCAACTGGGCTTGTATTCACTGGAGTTCAGAAGAGTGAGAGGGGACCTCATAGAAACGTTTAACATTCTGACTGGTTTGGACAGGTTGGATGCAGGAAGAATGTTCCCAATGTTGGGGAAGTCCAGAACCAGTGGTCACAGTCTGAGGATAAGTGGTAAGCCATTTAGGACCGAGATAAGGAGAAACTTGTTCACCCAGAGAGTGGTGAACCTGTGGAATTCTCTACCACAGAAAGTAGTTGAGGCCAATTCACTAAACATATTCAAAAGGGAGTTAGATAAAGTCCTTACGACTCGGGGGATCAAGGGGTATGGCGTGAAAGCAGGAAGGGGGTACTGAAGTTGCATGTTCAGCCATGAACTCATTGAATGGCGGTGCAGGCTAGAAGGGCTGAATGGCCTGCTCCTGCACCTATTTTCTATGTTTCTATGTAATACATGGACACTGGGGTACAGTGTTCCACACCGGTTAGTGATCCACACTCAGTATATCCAACAATGACAGAAATTCCCAGTAATACATGGTCACTGGGGTACAGTGTTCCACACGGATTCGTGACCCACACTCAGTATATCCAAGAGTGACACACACTCCCGGTCATACATGGACACTGGGGTGCAGTGTTCCACACCGGTTAGTGACGCACACTCAGCATATCCTACAGTGAAATAAACTCCCTGTAATACATGGTCACCCCAGTACAGTTTTCCGCAATGGTTAGTGATCCACACTGATTATATCGAACAGTGACACACACTCCCAGTAACACATGGTCACTGGGGCACAGTTTTCTACTTTGGTTGGTGAACCACATTCAGTATATCCTCCAGTGACAGATACTCCCAGTTATACGTGCTCACTGGGGTACAGTGTTCCACACTTGTTAGTGACCCTCACTCAGTATATCCTACAGTGAGAGACACTCCCATAATACATGGTCACTGGGGTACAGTGTGCTACACCGTTTAATGATCCAGGTTCAGTATATTCTAGAGTCTCAGACACTCCCAGTACTTCATGTTCACTGGGGTACACTGTTCCACACTGGTTAGTGGCCCACACTCAGTATATCCAACATGGACGCACACTCCTTGTAATACATGTTCACTTGGGAACAGTGTTTCACACAGGTTAGTGACCCTCACTCAGTATATCCTCCAGTGAAAGACACTACCAGTAATAATGGCACTCAGGTATGATGTTCCACACTGGTTAGTGACCCACACTCAGTATATCCTACAATGACAGACACTCCCAGTAATACATGGCTAGTGGGGTACGGTGTTCCACACCGGTTAGTGACCCACACACAGTATAGCCGACAGTGAAAGATACTCCCAGTAATACATGGTTAGTGGGGTACGGTGTTCCAAACAGATTAGTGACCCAAACTCAGTAAATTCTACAGTGACAGACAATCCCAGTAACACATGGTCACTCGGGTATGGTGTTTCACATCGGTTGTTGATCCACCCTCGGTATATCCTGCAGTGACACACACGGCCAGTCATAGATGGTCACTTGGGATGGTGCTCCACACCGGTTCGTGACCAACATTCAGTATACGCTACAGTGACAGACACTCCCAATAATACATGGCACTGAGGTATGGTCTCCACACGGTTAGTGACCTACACTCAGTGCAACCTACAGTGATACACACTCCCAGTAATACATGGTCACTGGAGTATGGAGTTCCAGACCGGTAAGTGAATCAAACTCAGTATTTCCGACAGTGACACACACTCCCAGTAATACATGGTCACTGGGGCTGAGTGTCCCAAAGCGGTTAGTGACCCAAACTGAGTATATCCTATAGTGACACACATTCCCAGTAATAAATGGTCACTGGGATATGGTGTTCCACACCGGTTGATGACTCACACTCAGTATATCCTTCAATGATACACACTCCCAGTAATACATGGTCATTGGGGTATGGTGTTCCACACCGGTTAGTGATCCACACTCAGTATATCCTTCAATGACACATACTCCCAGTAATACATGGTCACTGGAGTATGGTGTTACACAGGTTAGTGATCCACACTCAGTATATCCTACAGTGCCACACACTCCCATTAATACATGGTCACTGGGGTACAGTGTTCCACACCGGTTTGTGACCCACACTCAGTATATCCTACAGTGTCAGACACTCCTTGCAACACATGGTCACTGGGATACTGTGTTCCACATTGTTTAGTGACCCGTACTCAGTACGTCCTGCAGTGACCCACACTCCTACTAATGTTGGTCACTGGTGTATGGTGTTCCACACTGGTTAGTGATCCACACTCAGATAGTCCTACAGTGACACACACTCCCAGTAATAAATGGTCACTGGTGTACAGTATTCCACACCGGTTAGTGACCCACACTCGGTATATCCTACAGTGTCAGACACTCCTTGCAACACATGGTCACTGGGATACTGTGTTCCACATTGTTTAGTGACCCGTCCTCAGTACGTCCTGCAGTGACCCACACTCCCAGTAATACATGGTCACTGGGGTACAGAGTTCCACTGCGGTTAGCGACCCACACTCAATATATCCTACAGTGATCGACACTCCCAGTAATAAAAATTTACTGGTTATAGTGTTCCACACCGTTTAGTGATCCACACTCAGTGCATCCTACAGTGGCAGACACTCCCAGTAATATATGGTCAATGGGGTACAGTGTTCCACACCGGTTAGTGATCCACACTCGGTATATCTTACAGTGACACTCACTCCCAGTAAGACATGGTCAATGGGGAACAGAGCTCCACTGCGGTTAGCGACCCACACTCAATATATCTTACAGTGACAGACACTCCCAGTAATAAATAATTACTGGATGCAGTGTTCCACACCGGTTAGTGACCGAAACTCAGTATATCGTACATTGACACACACTCCATGTAATACATGGTCACTGGGGTACGGTGTTCCACACCGTTAAGTGATCCACACTCAGTGTATCCAACAGTGACAGACACTCCCAGTAATACATGATCGCTGAGGTATGGTGTTTGACAACTGTTAGAGATCCACACTCGGTATATCCTACAATGACACACACTCCCAGTAAGACATGGTCACTGGGGTAATGTATTACATATCGGTTAGTTACCCATACTCATTTTATCCTGCAGTGACACGCACTCCCATTTATACATTGTCACTGGGGAACATTGTTCCACTCCGGTTAGTGACCCACACTCAGTATAGCCGACAGAGACACACACTCCCAGTAATGCATGGTCACTTGGGAATGGTGTTCCACACTGGTTAGTGACGCACACTCAGTATATCCTACAGTGTCAGACACGCCCAGTAATACATTGTCACTGGTGTATTGTGTTACACACTGGTTAGTAACCCACACTCAGTATATCCTACAGTGACACACACTCCCATTACTAATTGGTCACTAGGGTACAGTTTTACACACCGGTTTGTGACCCACACTCAGTATATCCTACAGTGACACACATTCTCAGTAATACCTTCTCTCAGAGATTTGCTGCACTGAGGAATGTTACAACTACACGATATTGCACGAAGGGAGGCAATAACTTGATAATTCAATGAACCTTTTTGTTGCAAGCTGATGTTTATATTCAGATGAGGCTATTAAATCAAACCGCCGATGTAATTGAGCACAATTGACTTTATAGAATGGTATCACTGATCCGGTGTCTGTATAACAGTGACCACTACATCAATATTTAACATTATCAGTCAAAGAGAAAAACCAGAGACCAGTCCACACAGAGAATTACACAACTTCAATGGTAATAGTCACTAACCAGGAACGCCGATGACGGCAATGATCAAGTAGCATATTTTCTTTACTATATCAATAGGCAGATGCATTTTTTGTGTGATGCGATGTGCCCCTTCGCTCTGCAGGCAATCTCCCCGTATTATCCTCTGAGGCGATACAATTCCAGACCTTATAATTTATACCCTGAAGAATAACCACAGGGATATTGAGGTGACGACATCGCTCTAATTGGTTATTGTTATAATTTGAACAAACAGATTACGAAATTGGAGATAAGTCTCTGTTGTGATGGAATACATTTGCAGCTGAAATTGGAAAAAAACAAAGACTGGACAATTCGGATTATATCCAATAACAAATGAAGATTGCCTTCTATATCTTGCCAGCAATAGAGTTGTTGTTTGAAACAATATCAGGCCCATATCTAGAGAAGATATTGATCCACTGATGACCTTCACTCTGCTGTTTCCATCCAGACACTACATTCCAAATGTTCCAGTGCCCTCTCAATGTTACTCGACAGCAAACTAGGATGGAACAGCCTTTATTAAATGCAGCCATTCAGGGAAAACATTGAAATGGATAAATTGTGTCAATCGTCCTCAAATTAATTCAGCTCCACAAGCGAATGACGCCCCTCAAGCTGAAACATTCACTCAAACTAATAAAGACACTCAAAGTAATAGAGCCCCTCAAACTAAGGCAGTTCATCAAACCAATACAGTCTATTTAACTATTACAGTCCCTCAAACTAATACAGTCCCTCAAACTAATACAGTCCATCAAACTAATTCAGTCCATCAAACTAATAAAGTACCTCAAAATAATAAAGTCCATCAAACTAATACAGTGCAAAAAACTAATACAGCCCCTCAAACTAATACAGTCCCTAAAGTTAATACAGCCCATCAAACTAAAACATGTCCATCAAACTAATACAGTGCATCAAACTAATACCGTCCATTAAACTAATACAGACCCTCAAACAAATACAATCCATCAAACTAATACAGTCCAATAAACTAATAGAGTCTAACAAACTCATACAGTCCCTCAAACTAAAACAGTCTATCAAACTGAAACAGTCCCTCAAAATTGTACAGTCACTCAAACTAATACAGTCCATCAAACAAATACAGCCCCTCAAACTAATACAGACCCCAAACTAATACAGTCCATCAAACTAATATAGTCCATCAAACTAATACAGTCCATCAAACTAACACAGTCCCTCATATTAATACAGTCCCTCAAACTAATACAGTCCATCAAACTAATACAGTCCATCAAACTAATACAGTCCATCAAACTAATACAGTCGCACCAACTAATACAGTCCCTCAAACTAATACAATCCATCAAACTAATACAATCCATCAAACTAATACAGTCCCATAAACTAATACAGTCCCTCAAACTAATACAATCGATCAAACTAATACAGTCCATCAAACTAATACAGTCCCACAAACTAATACAGTCCATCAAACTAATACAGTCCACCAAACTAACACAGTTCCTCAAATTAATACAGTCCCTCAAACTAATACAGCCCCTCAAACTAATACAATCCATCAAACTAATACAGTCCAAGAAACTAATAGAGTCTAACAAACTAATACAGTCCCTCAAACTAATACAGTCTATCAAACTAATACAGTCCCTCAAACTAATACAGTCATTCAAACTAATACAGTCCATCCAGCGAATACAGCCCCTTAAACTAATACAGTCCCCCAAACTAATACAGTCCGTCAAACTAATACAGTCCATCAAACTAATACAGACCCTCAAACTAATACAATCCATCAAACTAATACAGTCCAACAAACTAATAGTGTCTAACAAACTAATACAGTCCCTCAAATTAATACGGTCTATCAAACTAATACAGTCCATCAAACTAATACAGTCCACCAAACTAATACAGTCCCTCAAATTAATGCAGTCCCTCAAACTAATACAGTCCATCAAATTAATACAGTCCTTCAAACTAATACAGTCCATCAAACGAATACAGTCCCACAAACTAATACAGTCCATCAAACGAATACAGTCCATCAAACTAATACAGTCTCTCAAACTAATACAGTCCATCAAACTAATACAGTCCATCAAACTAATACTGCCCCACAAACTAATACAGTCCATCAAACTAATAAAGTCCACCAAACTAACACAGTCCCTCAAATGAATACAGTCCCTCATACTAATACAGTCCATCAAACTAATACAGTCCTTCAAACTGATACAGTCCATCAAACTGATACTGTCCATCAAACTAATACAGACCCGCAAACTAATACAGCCCGTCAAACTGATACAGACCATCAAAATAATACAGGCCTTCACACTACTAAATGTGCCACGACCTTATAGAATCACAGAATAAGGGAATGATTACAGTACGGAAGCACCACATTCGGACCGTAGAGGCCATGCCAACTTTCAAATTGTCCCACACGCCCTGTCATTTACCCGCAGCAGTGCAATTTTATACCTTCGGATACTTATCTCTCAAACTCCGTTTTGAAAAATAATATTGAATGTGCCTCCACCGCCCTTTTAAGCAGCGTATTCCAGATTCTAACCTCTTGCTGAGGAATGGCCACTCCTGTTCCTTTATATAAAGACAGAGAAAGACGGGATCAATTCCTGTCACATTCAAAACCTTGCTAACAACAGCACCATCATTCTATTCCCATAACGCAAGCTCCTGATGTGTCGGCCAGCTGTTGAGCGTAAAGGTCTGGTTATGTTTCCAACAGTACTGTGACCACAACGTTTCCGTAGTGTAGTGAGTATCCCGTTCGTCGAACATGGAAAAGGTCCCCGGTTCGAGACCGGGCGGAAAAATGTTGCAAACGTATTCCATTAATGATTGAACAAATTGAATAATACATATTCGTCATTCAATATTAAGAGAATGCAGTGTCTCATGACGCTGCTGCATTTGCTGATTTCTCTGCACAGTTATGTACACACTCAAACTCTACACAGTGTTTCTCCCTCCCTCCAGTTTGCAGCCCTGCCGGTGGAGAAACCCCATCTCAAAGCTGCACATTCCGTGCATTCAGTTTAGCTGTGAGAGATTAATAAAGGATCCTGTTATAGCAGCAGTCTGCCCCTCCATTTAGTTATTGAGAAGGTGTTCCAGACCCAGTTACAGCAGAAGTCTGCTCCTCCATCAAGTTATTGAGAAGCTGTTCCAGACCCAGTTATCGCAGCAGTCCACTCCTCCATCCAGTTATTGAGAAGCTGTTCCAGACCCAGTTATAGCAGCAGTCCACTCCTCCATCCAGTTATTGAGGTGTTCCAGACCCAGTTACAGCAGCAGTCTGCTCCTCCATCCAGTTATTGAGAAGTTGTTCCAGACCCAGTTATAGCAGCAGTCCACTCCTCCATCCAGTCATTGAGAAGCTGTTCCAGACCCAGTTATAGCAGCAGTCCACTCCTCCATCCAGTTATTGAGAAGCTGTTCCAGACCCAGTTATAGCAGCAGTCCACTCCTCCATCCAGTTATTGAGAAGCTGTTCCAGACCCAGTTATAGCAGCAGTCCACTCCTCCATCCAGTTATTGAGAAGCTGTTCCAGACCTGTTACAGCAGCAGTCCACTCCGCCATCCAGTTATTGAGAAGCTGTTCCAGACCCAGTTATAGCAGCAGTCTGCTCCTCCAGCCAGTTATTGAGCAGCTGTTCCAGACATAGTTATAGCAGCAGTTTGCTCCTCCATCCAGTTTATGAGAAGGTGTTCCAGACCCTGTTATAGCAGGAGTCTGCTCCTCCCTTCAGTTATTGAGACGCTGTTCCAGAACTGTTATAGCAGCAGTCTGCTCCTCCAGCCAGTTATTGAGCAGCTGTTCCAGACTCAGTTATAGCAGCAGTTTGCTCCTCCATCCAGTTATTGAGAAGTTGTTCCAGACCTGTTATAGCAGCAGTGTGCTGGTCCTTCCAGTTATTGAGAAGCTGTTCCATACACAATTATAACAGCAGACTGCTCCTCCAGCCAGTAATTGTGACGCTGTTCCAGACACTGTTATAGCCGCAGCCTGCTCCTCCATCCAGTTACTGGGAAGCTGTACCAGACCTGTTACAGCTGCAGTCTACTCCTCTTTCCAGTTATTGAGAAGCTGTTGCAGACCCAGTTCCAGCAGCAGCACGCTCCTCCATCTAGTTATTAAGAAGCTGTTCCAGACCTGTTACAGAGGCGATCTGCTCCTCCATCCAGTTATTGAGAAGCTGTTCCAGACCTGTTATAGCAGCAGTCTGCTCCTCCATCCTGTTATTGAGAAGCTGTTCCACACACTGTTATAGCAGCAGTCTGCTCCTCCATCCAGTTATTAAAAAAAGTGTTCCAGACCATTTTTAGCAGCATCTGCTCCTCCATCCAGTTATTGAGAAGCATGTTCCAGACGCTTATTATAGCAAAAAGTCTGTTCCTCCATTCTGTTATTGAGAAGCTGTTCCAGACACAGTTGCAGAAGCAGTCTGTTCCTGTATCCAGTTATTGAAAAGCTGTTCCAGACACTGTTATAGCAGCAGTCTGCTCCTCCATCTAGTTATTGAGACGATCTTCCAGACCCTGTTTAGCAGCAGTCTGCTCCTCCATCCAGTTTTTGAGAAGCTGTTCCAGATCTTGTTATACTAGCAGTCTGTTCCTGCATCCAGTTATTGAGAAGGTGTTCCAGACCTGTTACAGCAGCAGTCTTCTCCTTCAGAAGCTTTTCCAGACCCAGTTGCAGGAGCAGTCTGCTCCTCCATCCAGTCATTGAGAAACTGTTCCAGACACTGTTATAGTAGCAGTCTGTTCCTTCATCCAGTTATTGAGAAGATGTTCCAGACCTGTTACAGCAGCAGTCTGCTCGCCCATCGAGTTATTGAGAAGGTGTTCCAGACTCTGTTACAGCAGCAATCTGTTCCTACATCCAGTTATTGAGAAGCTGTTCAAGACTTGTTATAGCAGCAGAGTGTTCATCCATCCAGTTATTGAGAAGCTGTTCCAGAATCAGTAATTGCAGCAGTCTGCCCCTCCATCCAGTTATTGAGCAGTTGTTCCATACCCAGTTATAGCAGCAGTTTGCTCCTCCATCCAGTTATTGAGAAGCTTTTCCAGACCTGTATAGCAGCAGTGCGCTCATCGAACCAGTTATTGAGAAGCTGTTCCAGACATTATTTTAGCAGCAGTGTGCTCCTCCATCCAGTTAATGAGAAGATGTTCCAGACACTGTTATATCAGCAGTCTGCTCCTCAATCCAGTTATTGAGAAGCTGTTGCAGACCCAGTTATAGCAGCAGTCTGTTCTTCCATCCAGTTATTGAGAAGCTGTTCCAGAACCAGTTGCAACAACAGTCTGCTCTCCTATTCAGTTATTGAGTAGCTGTTCCAGACCCAGTTATAGCAGCAGTCTGCTCCTCCATTCAGTTATTGAGAAGCTGTTCCAGACACTGTTCTCGCAGCAGTCTGCTCCCCCAGCCAGTTATTGAGAAGCTGTTCCAGAACCAGTTAACGGAGCATTCCGCTCGTCCATCCAGTTATTGAGAAGCTGTTATGGACATTGTTTTGCAGCAGTCTGCTGCCGCATCCAGTTACTGAGAAGCTGTTCCAGGTCCTGTTATAGCAGCAGTCTGTTCCTCCATCCAGTTATTGAGAAGCTGTTACATTCCATGTTATAGAAGCAGTCTGTTCCTCCCTCCAGTTATTGAGATACTGTTTCAGATCCTTTAACACCAGCAGACTGTTCCTCCCTCCAGTTATTGAGAAACTGTTCCAGATCCTTTAACAGCAGCAGACTGTTCCTCCATCCAGTTATTGAGAAGCTGTTCCACAACCTGTTACAGGAGCAGACTGCTCCTCCATCCAGTTATTGAGAAGCTGTTGCAGACCATTTTATAGCAGCAGTCTGCTCCTGCATCCAGTTATTGAGAAGGTGTTCCAGACCATTTTATAACTGCAGTCTGCTCCTCCATCCAGTTATTCAGAAGCTGTTCCAGACACTGTTAAAGCCGCAGTCTGCACCTGC
This sequence comes from Pristiophorus japonicus, assembly GCF_044704955.1. Classification (NCBI taxonomy): domain Eukaryota; kingdom Metazoa; phylum Chordata; class Chondrichthyes; family Pristiophoridae; genus Pristiophorus; species Pristiophorus japonicus. The sequence continues at coordinate 5,490,046 of NW_027253324.1, forward strand.
ATCCAGTTATTGAGAAGCTGTTCCAGACCCAGTTACAGCAGCATTCAGCTTCTCCATTCACTTATTGAGAAGCTGTTCCAGACCTGTTACAGCAGCAGTGTGCTTCTGCATCCAGTTATTGAGAAGCTGTTCCAGAACCAGTTACAGCAGCATTTTGCTCCTCCATCCAGTTATTGAGAAGCTGTTCCAGAACCTGTTACAGCAGCAATCTTCTCCATCCAGTTATTGAGAAGCTGTTCCAGAACCTGTTACAGCAACAATCTTCTCCATCCAGTTATTGAGACGCTGTTTCAGACCCAGTTACAGCAGCACTCTGCTCCTCCATCCAGTTATTGAGATGCTTTTCCAGACGCTGTTTCAGCAGCAATCTTCTCCATCCAGTTGTTGAGAAGCTGTTCCAGACCCAGTTATAGCAGCAGTCTGCTCCTCCCTCCCATAATTGAGAAGCTGTTCCACACCCTGTTACAGAAGCAGACTGCTCCTCCATCCAGTTATTGAGCAGCTGTACCTGCCCTGTTATAGCAGCAGTCTGTTCCTCCATCCAGTTATTGAGCAGATGTTCCAGACCTGTTACAGCAGCATTCTGCTCCTCCATCCAGTCATTGAGAAGGTGTTCCAGCATCCAGCTATTGAGAAGCTGTTCCAGACCATGTTATAGCTGCAGTCTGCTCCTCCATCCAGTTGTTCAGAAGCTGTTCCAGACCCAGTTACAGCAGCAGTCAGCTTCTCTATCCAGTTATTGAGAAGGTGTTCGAGACACAGTTACAGTAGCAGTCTGCTCCTCCATCCAGTTGTTCAGAAGTTGTCCCAGACCCAGTTACAGCAGCAGTCAGCTTCTCTGTCCAGTTATTGAGAAGGTGTTCCAGACCCAGTTACAGTAGCAGTCTGCTCCTCCATCCAGTTGTTCAGAAGCTGTTCGAGACCCAGTTACAGCAGCAGTCAGCTTCTCTCTCCAGTTATTGAGAAGCTGTTCGAGACACAGTTACAGCAGCAGTCTGCTCCTCCATCCAGTTATTGAGAAGCTGTTCCAGACCCAGTTACAGCAGCATTTTGCTCCTCCTTCCAGTTA